>NC_138202.1:347422891-348022891 GCF_964194415.1 Vipera berus
CAGTAGGTTTCTTTCCCTTTCCTTTCCTTTCCTTTCCTTTCCTTTCCTTTTCCTTTCCTTTCCCTTTTTCCTTTCCTTTCCTTTCTTCCTTCTTTCCTTTCCTTCCTTTCCTTTCCCTACCCTACCTACCCTACCCTACCTTACTTTTTCCTACCTTACCTTACCTACCTTACCTTACCTTACCCTACCCTACCCTACCTTTCCTTTCCTTTCCTTTCCTTTTCCTTTCCTTTCCTTTCCTTTCCTTTCTTTCCTTTCCTTTCCTTTCCTTTCCTTTCCTTTCCTTTCCTTTCCTTTCCTTACCTTCACCTTCACCTTCACCTTCACCTTCACCTTCACCTTCACCTTCACCTTCACCTTCACCTTCACCTTCCCTTACCCTACCCTACCTTTCCTTTCCTTTCCTTTCCTTTCCTTTCCTTTCCTTTCCTTTCCTTTCCTTTCCTTTCCTTTCCTTTCCTTTCCTTTCCTTTCCTTTCCTTTCCTCTTTCCTTTCCTTTCCTTTCCTTTCCTTTCCTTTCCTTTCCTTTCCTTTCCTTTCCTTTCCTTTCCTTTCCTTTCCTTTCCTTTCCTTTCCTTTCCTTTCTACTGAGGTTCAGTACAGTCAGTAGGCGTATTTGGAACAGACTGTGGTTGTAGTAGCCATTGTAGATATCCAACCTTCCTAAGGGTGGCAGGTGAATTATGACTTTAAATCTCTAACCTAGCTCTAAAAGAGACACCAGCTGATGGCTGGCTAAGTGGCATAAATCCAATAACAAGGATGACAGGCAGTCCTTGACTTACGACCACAATTGGGATCTGAATTTCCCTTGCAGTTTTAAGTGAGTCATGCCCAACGTTACAACCTTTTTTGGCCTGGTTGTTCAATGAATCACCACAGTTGCCAAATGACTCATGCGGTTGTTAAGCAATCTAGTTCCCCCCCATTGACTTTTCTTGTGGCAACCACATGACCCTAGGATGGTACAGTCATTGTAAACATATGCTACCAGTAGTTGCCAAGCACCTGAATTTTGATCATGTGACCATGAGGATGCTGCAACTGTTGTAAGTGTGAGGACCAGCCATAAGTCACTTTTTTAATGCTGTTGTAACATGGGCACTAATGAATGTTTGTTAAGTTGAGGACTGCCACTATTCAGTTATGAGATATTCCTTGACCTAAGCCACAGGTCTTCAAACTCGGCCCTTTTATGACTCATGGACTTCAACTCCCAGAATTCCTCAGCCAGCGTGCCAAGTTTGAAGACCCCTGACCTAAGCATTAAAACTAGCCTCTATTCAGAAAATGGGTTGCAGCTCTTACCAAAGATGGATTTGATCTTCCTTCCTTCTGCCTGCAGCACATGGGAAGAAATGTTGAGAGAGCAAAAAGAAGAGCCATTCTCAGAAATAGATATATAGGCAGAAAAATTTACCCTGTGGTAGACTAAGGCCAATTAATTAGTCAACAGCATTGAGGGGATGACTCCACGCAGGGTATCTTGGCCCTTTCCTTTGCTTTTCTTATTCTCTCTCAACCTCCAGCTCCCCCTTGCTATATTTCCATTTGTGTTGCTTTCGTGGCACTGACAACTTGTTTTCTGCTTTCTGGATAAGACCGCCCTAGGGTTCAGAAGATGTTGGAGCTGTCAGTTCTCTCCCTCTCCATTTTTATGTAAAGCAGAGCACTGTCACCAAGTTCGTCTCATCAAAACCTTGCCTGCAGTGGAATTCGTTCACTTGAGATTTTGCTTGGAGGCAAGATGGCTGCTCCTTCTGTTTCCTTCATCCAGGAATTGAGTTCCACCGAACTTTGTCTTCCCTTTTTCTCTGAGTTACTTGTATTTTCATGCATTTTTCTTGGAGCTTCATCTCCCCCCCCCATTCCACTCTTCTTTTTTAAAAACTTCTTTTTTTAAGCTTTATTTATAGATACATATCAGTTCTCAAATATTCTGGTATAATATGGAATTTACTAATGGAATACTGAAAAATGGGTGTTGGAGCTAATGAAATATGGGACATGCCACAGGATATTGTTCACTGGGATACAAGAATTATATAGCTGGCATTATATTCAGTCATGGATTATTTAATTGCATTCTGTTAAGCCAGGAATGGGAGGCATGCATAGGATGCTAAGCTAAAACCAAACAAACCACACTGTATCTTAGGATAACATATGAACTCTGCTTTTAGTGCTACGTTGGAATTACATTACCTCTTAAGGCTCAGAAAAGGAAATCCTGTGGAGAGTAAAAGCAGATAGGAGCTATTCACTTTTGTTTGGGTGATTTATTTGAGTCATCTGCTGAGAAAGAATGAAAAACCTCAGAACTGAAGAAGCTACTTGGATGAGAAGCGAAACATTTTCAAGGAAAAGCAAAGGAAGTCCAGTTGCTATTTGAAAAAGCACCTTCGGGACAACCATGACCTGGCCCAACCTGTGGGCCATGGCCTAGTAGTGGGCTGTGGCTTGCTAGCCACCGGCCCACGGGACAGACTGGCCAGTGTGCGCATGTATGTGTGCACACCCCCTCACATGCGCTAGTGCCGGGGCTGCAGGGTACAAAAATGGTCCTCCACTGTGCCTTGGGGCACGAAAATGGGCTGCCACCACGCCTCAGGGCATGAAAATGAGCCACTGTTGTGCTGCAAGGCATAAAAACAGATGCTGCCATGCCACGGGGTACAAAAAAGGGCCACCGTGGTGCTGCAAGATGCAAAAATGGCCACCGCCACACTGTGGGGCACAAAAACAAGGTGCTGCGCCATGCAAGAATGGGGCAGGGCTAATGAGTATCACGCGGGCGCTAGCCCCAACCCATTTTTGGCACACGCATGCTCACGGCCCTGTGCGAATGCACGCATGCGACCACATGCAGCCACTGTCTTGACTTTTGACATGCTCTGCAGATAGATACTGTGGAGTAACAGATATTCCTGGGATGCTGTGAGATTATCAACTCTTTCTGAGCCTGACTTATGTCCTGTCCTGCATTTGGGCAAGGAAAGTGGGATATAAATCTAATGACCAACAACAAACCTAAATGTCACATTAAGATTAGAAGATATTGTCTAGTTTTACAGGGAAGGTAATTGTCTTGCCTTCTATAATATTCCTTAGCTAAGGATTTTTTTTCCTTAGCCATAGTCTAAGAATATCAAGGATTAACTTTTTACTCCTTTTTGCATACAACAAAAGCATTGTCGAAGTATGATTTTAACCCCTCTTCATATGACAATGAGATCACCACACACCCAGCAGAAAGTAGCAGAAATAAATATATTGCCAGATATATTGTGTGTGAAATTCAGGTTAACTTCCAGTTGAGTGTTTCAGGTTTTGCTGATCAATTAGGTGGTGTTGGTTTTTTTTTAATCTCCCTCACTCTATCCCACCCATGTAATTTAGGTAAATATTCAGGCCAGCTAAATTTGCAAGACTGAATCTGATGGCTGAATCTCCTCTTTTATTCTCTATATATCTGTTCTAAAAATGCAGCCTTCAATATAATAGCGCTCTATTCTGTTTAGATGGGGCGTGTCCAACCCATGGCCCACAGGCTGCATAGAGCCCTGGATACCTAGTAATGCATCCTAACAAGATTGTAAACTTTTAATATTATTGTGTGATTTATACATTAACTATATGACATATTATACTGTAAACATAGCCCAAAACAATTCGTCTTCACTCGATACGTTTCCAGCAAACTCAAAGTTTGGACACTCATAATTTAGATAGACCATTTTTTTTATCTATGTCAGTTTCACATGCAATATAATTTCAAGTCTGTTTTGTCATAATGTTTTGCAAAGTTGTATCCCAGTCCACTTGAAACTTTTTTTGTGTCCATTTACCAGAGTATGAATTTGTAGCTACTCATGACTGAGGGGTCCTTGGTGCTCTTGGAGCTTGGATGTTTTCTTGCAGACATTTATTACCCAAACTAGGTAACATCATCAGTGCTTCTTCCAAAGATGCTTTTTTTTTCACAAGGCAACTGGACTTTCTTGTTTTTCCTGTTTTTCTTTGAAGATACTTCACTTCTTCAACTCTGACTTCAACCATCACCCAGTCAGAGTTGAAGAAGCTCCTTGGATGAGAGGCGAAGTGCCTTCAAAGAAAAACAAGTAAGTCCAGTTGCCTTGTGAAAAAGCATCTTTGGGATAACTGTGACCTGGATGAGAATATCCATCAGTGCTTCTGATGGAAATGTATCTACAGGCAGATTTTTTTCCCATTTGCATTGTTTCAGAAGCATTTGGTGATCATATGTGGTACCTATATAATACATAAATAATTTGTATTCTCCTTTA
Organism: Vipera berus; assembly: GCF_964194415.1. Lineage (NCBI taxonomy): Eukaryota > Metazoa > Chordata > Lepidosauria > Squamata > Viperidae > Vipera > Vipera berus. The sequence continues at coordinate 347,427,200 of NC_138202.1, forward strand.
TGTCATATCTCTTTATGTCACTCATGTCTGCTGTGCTGCATCATTGTAGTATCGGTTGGGAAATACTGTTCCTGGGAGGAATGAGTGAAGAACATCAGGAGTATAGGTTAAGAGGTTATAATACTAGTAGTATATTACTAGCAGGGTCATTTAAGTCCTGAAAGTAGGCACCCATCTTAGGCAGCAGCATTATAGGAAGGTGCTGAAGGTAGATGATCACTTCAGTGAAAAAGGCAAAGCCTCATACTGAGCAGGAGAAGGCAATGGTGAAGCACTCCTGTATTTTACCAAGAAGACTACAAGGATATACAAGATAAAGTGACTGATAATATAGTGTCATAAGATGGACCCTTCCAGTTGGGTGTCATTCAATAGGCCACTGAGAAAGAGTTCAGAAGCTTTCAAAGAACTAATGATGTTTATGACATGGCTAGATTAAAGCCTTTGGGATGTCTAGTTGCTGAAGATGACATGCAAGAAAAGAAAATCTGAACCTTCAAAGATTGTATAACAGCAGGAATAAGGAATATAACAAGCTTGAAGATAGGAACGCTGAACACAGTGACAGATGACATTGCTATATATTGACATGTTAGGCATCAGTGAATTGAAGTGGACTGGAATTGGACATTCTTGGTCAGAAGGTCACACTGTTTGATTACTCAAAACATGATAGTGGGGAAAATATTTTGCAATTATTTTCCTGCTACTGAATGGTCAGTTCCAGTCAGTAGTAATGGTGACTTCTGCTTTGTAGAGGGCCTCAGGACTCTGTCCTCTCTCCAATTCACTTTAACATTCAACTTAAATGCTGGAGGAGGCCATCTGTTAAAATCAATAAGCAAATGATACCCAGCTTTACTTCTCATCCTGGGTTGAACAGGAAGCACATGAAAGTGCTGATCTAGTGTTCAGAAGCTCTCAGGATCTGCATGACAAAGAACAAACTTTCATTCTTCAAAATAGAGTGGGTTTGGTGTTGTGGGCCTATGGATTCCAGGAAAATTCCATCACTGGATCCCACCATTCAGAAGTGATCCACAGCTTCTTATTATAATAATTCTTGTTTCAAGAGCAGATGACAGATATAAATAAGAGAGCTTTTGTGCAATTACATCTTATGTGTGAATTGGGAGCTTTCCCGGACTGTGAGACCTGCTCACAGTCACTCATGGTTGAATTACTTCCATGTTTCGATGAATGAAAGATGCCTTACTTGAGGTCCTTGAAAAACATCTGGAAACTGCAGCTGGTAGAAAATAAGGTAGCCCAGGAACAATGTGTGTATTGCAGTGAGTGTATTGCACATCCCTCTTCGAGGATTCTTGGATGGATGGATGGATGGATGGATGGATGGATGGATGGATGGATGGATAGATAATAATAATAATAATAATAATAATAATAATAATAATAATAATAATAATAATAATAATAAAGTTGGAAGGGACCTTGGAGGTCATCTTGTCCAACCCCCTGCTCAGGCAGGAAACGTTATACCATTTCAGGCAAATGGCTGTCCAGTCTCTTCTTAAAAACCTCCAGTGTTGGAGCATTCACCACCTCTGGAGGCAAGTTGTTCCACTGGTTAATTGTTCTAACTATCAGGAAGTTTCTCCTTAGTTCTAGGTTGCTTCTCTCCTTGACTAGTTTCCATCCGTTGCTTCTTGTCCTGCTTTCAGGTGCTTTGGAGAATAGCTTGACTCCCTCTTCTTTGTGGTAGCCCCTGAGATATTGGAACACTGCCATCATGTCACCCCTCACCCTTCTCTTCATTAAACTACACATACCCAATTCCAGCAACTGATCCCTATATATTTTAGCCTCCAACCCCCTAATCATCTTTGTTGCTCTTCTCTGTACCCTTTCTAGAGTCTCGACATCTTTTTTACATCATGGTGACCAAAACTGGATGCAGTATTCCAGGTGTGGCCTTACCAAAGCATTGTAAAGTGGTATTAGTACTTCACTTGATCTTGATTCTGGGTGAATGGATGGATGAATGATGGATGGATGGGTGGATGGATGATGGATGGATGGGTAAATGGATGGATGGATAGAGATGATAGCTAGATAGCTAGAAATACATAGCTAGGTAGATACATGCATAGATAGATAGACCAATATAGATAATACTCCGATGACACTGATGCTTCAGAATTTGCATTGATTACTAATTTGGGGTTTTTTTTGTTTTTTTTTAATCCCATTTATATCCCGCCCTTCTCCGAAGACTCAGGGTGGCTTACAATCTAAGAAGCACAAATCAATGTGCTTAGCAATAGCCTTCATTCTATGTATATGCCTGCTTATTAGGGCTTTTGCCCCCCCCCCCAATCAGCATTTTTAAAAAGTCAGCTTATTGCCCCCAACAATCTGGGTCCTCATTTTACCTACCTTGGAAGGATGGAAGGCTGAGTCAACCTTGAGCCTGGTGGGACTCGAACCTGCACTAATTGCAGGCAGCTGGTGTTACTTAGGGAGGCATTAGCCCACTGCTCCACCAAGATTGAGGGTTATTTTATCTGTTTACATTGTTAACCACCTAAAACTTGTGGGAATTGTTGGCATATAAGCATCATAAACAAACAATGATCCAGGATGTGCTAGATTTGTTTACAGTTCAAGCTGGGTTAAACTAAATCATGATTGATAAAGTGTATGGCAACTTGGGCTGAAAATGTAATCAATTATGAATTCAGTACTGAATTATGTCTGGATCTTTGTTTTTGCCAGAAGGATGGAAGTTCTCTTCACGCTTCTTTGAAGATATGTCTTATTAAAGAACTCACCCAGATGTTATTTGTTTACTCTTTGTAGTTTCAGATCACCCATAAACAGATATGCCACCACTTAAATCAAATTAGGCATGTGTGGGTGTGTGCATATGTGTGTGTGTGTGTGTGTGTGTGTGTGTGTGTGTGTGTGTGTTTCTTTCCGTATGTGCACATATACAGATATGATGCAAATATTTGAAAGAGGAGCTGGAAAATATCTCAGTTGATGAAAGCAGCTATGAAGCACAAGAAATTACTGGAAAGCATCATTATCTGCAGAACTATTAAAATGAAAAAAAAATAGCATTGCAGTGGCGTGATGCATGTTCGGCTCTTTTGCTAAGTGCATGTGAGTCAGGGTGCTGGTATGAACAGCACAGAGTTTGCTGCTTTCATCATCTGCCTGCTTTTGAGCAAATGATCCTACAGATGCATCTCATGGTAACAGTGGTAACAGCAATAAAGCCCCTAGTCAACTAAGTGGTTCTACAAATGCTTGGGGAGATGAGGAAATCACTGTATTATAAGTGCCAGGTGTGTTTCTTCTTCTTCTTCTTCTTCTTCTTCTTCTTCTTCTTCTTCTTCTTCTTCTTCTTCTTCTTCTTCTTCTTCTTCTTCTTCTTCTTCTTCTTCTTCTTCTTCTTCTTCTTCTTCTTCTTCTTCTTCTCCTTCTCCTTCTCCTCCTTCTCCTTCTCCTTCTCCTTCTCCTTCTCCTTCTCCTTCTCCTTCTCCTTCTCCTTCTCCTCCTCCTCCTCCTCCTCCTCATCATCATCATCATCATCATCACCATGCCCCTCACCTGCCTTTTCTGCCTCTCTGCTTGACTAGGTGAGAACAGCTGAAGAGGGAATTTAGACAACATCTGGCTCTGCATGGAAAATACAGGGGTAAATAATCTAGCCCCAAGCTACCCTTAAGATTTATACTTTCAGTTGAATTTTTAACAAGCCTGCCTCCGATTGGGCTTGGAATGACAGGATGTTGGATGTGTGCATGCATTCATGTATTTAAAAGCTTTCCATATTGTCAGTCCTAAGATCCTGGATAGTGTACAGTCTAAAAATAATATAAAAAGACATTTAATAGCTTCAGGTACTAGCAATGAAATTCTTTATAGTAAAATTAGAATAGAATACTTCCACAAATATAGCTGTCATGGAATGTAGTCTAGAGTCCATGGAGGGAGGGGATGTTTCAAGTGTAGCTTGGAAAATTTGGTAAGCAGGAAGAAGGTTAAGATGACCCCTCCCTATCAATTCAAAGAGTAAATTTATAATTATGTAGCCAGTTGCTTTATTCTGGCAAGACTCTATAGGTGAAGAACAATATCAATAAGATTGATAAGAACAATAACAATATTATTATCATTATTCTGTGGCTTTGCATGCAGACTGAGAGCTTCTGTACTGGAGACAAATTCCTTGTGTGTTTAATCACACTTGGCCAAATAATAGCAATAGCACTTAGACTTGTATATCACTTCACAGTACTTTACAACCCTCTCTAAGCAGCTTACAGAGTCAGCATATGGCCCCCAACAATCTGGGTCCTCATTTTAGCGACCTCGGAAGGATGGAAGGTTGAGTGAAACTTGAACTGGTGAGACTCGAACTGCTGAACTGACGGCAGTTGGCAGTCAGCAGAATTAGCCTGAAGTACTGCATTCTAACCACTGTGTCACCATGTAGTATTCAACTCAACTCAACTCAACTCTAAATGTCCTCACTGGATGGGCAGATCCACTCTGGATTAGCTGTTCCCTTAACTTTCCTGGTGCTGCTCTGTAATAGACAAGATTTTGAATTGGACCAGAAATTCTGGTAGTAAGCATTGTGGCAACCACAAATTACACATTGCTCTGCAATTGAGCTTTTCCCCTGCTTTCAATCCAGTTGCTGCTGCTTTTTCTCATCTTCAGAGGTAGCCCCACATAGGATGAGTCCTTGATGGCATAGTTGCCTGGTCCAGATAGGTCTGCAATTGGTACACACATCTCTGGCCACAGTCTCTACCTGCTGTTCCAGCAGGAACCATAGATCCAGAAGGATTGCCAAGTCACAGAAAAAAATCTTTCAGTGGAACCCAACTCTGCCAAAAGCAACTAGCAGGGCAATGATTCTAGAAGATCTAGAAGTTTAGTGATGACCGCTAACTACCAGAGCGTTTTTAAGTGGTATTCAAATTGCTGGTTATCATCTACATAATCCTACATGGCATAGGGGCATATGGGGTTACCTGTCTCCAGTTGTTTCTGCTCGTCCTATCTGCACTGGCACAATTGGCAAGATCCAAGTCACTTCCATTGGGAAATGTCTTCTTATAGGACCTAGGAATTGTGCCTTCTTTGATGTAGTACCTGCCTTAAGGAACAGCATTCCCCCCAGAGATCTGTGTATTCCTATTGGAAATGTATTTTTCTGAAGAATGTGTAGAGAATTTCTATCTGACCACTGCAATCCAACATGTGCCAATTCAGTTATGAGTCCAGGTAAGAGAATGCTAGGATTTCAGCCTTCTTAAATCAAATTAAAGAACACAGGCAGAATCAAGCAGCTTCAGACTACATTTGTAACTTTGCAACAGCTTTGGAGGAAAGGCCACAATTGACCACTTTCCTTGTCACTGATTTATTATGTATAAGCAAAATATCACACACGTATAATTTCTATGTGACAGAACTTTAATCTGCAAGAGGTATGCTCCTTCACAAATCTACTTGTTGAGGTACATCATTCCTTGGTGAAAAATGAATAGTAATAACTGTGAGAAGGATCTTGGAGTCCTAGTGTACAATCACCTAAATATGAGCCAGCAGTGTGCTGCAGCTGCCAAAAAAACCCCAACACAGTCCTAAGCTGCATTAACAGAGTGATAGAACCAAGATCATGTGAAGTACAGGTACCACTTTCTAGTGCCTTGGCAAGACCACACTTTGAATATTAGTTTTGGTCACCACAATGTAAAAAAAAAGATATTGAGACTCTAGAAAGAGTGCAGAGAAGAGCAACAAAGATGATTAGGGGACTGGAAGCTAAAACATATACAGAACATTTGCAGGAATTGGGTATGTATAGTTTAATGAAAAGAAGGACTAGGGGTGACATAATAGCAATCTTCCAATATCTAAAGGGTTGCCACAAAGAAGAAGTTAACATATTCTCCAGAGCAGAAGGAAGGAAGAACAAGAAGCAGTGGGTGGAAACTAATCAAGGAGAGAACTAACCTAGAAATAAGGAGAAATTTCCTGATAGTGAGAACAATGAATCAGTGGAACAACTTCCCTCCAGAAGTTGTGGATGCTCCAACACTGGAAGCTTTTAAGAAGAGATTGGACAATGGGTGTGTGAAATGGTATATAGGGTTTCCTGCTTGAGCAGGGGGTTGGACTAGAAGACCTCCAAGGTCCCTTCCAACTCTGTTGTTCTGTTCTGTTATTTTCTTTTCTTTTCTGTTCTGAAATTGAACTCAATTCAGGATGAGTACATAAGCATATTCTTGCAGTTTGCTTTGCAGCAATACAGACATGGTTTACCACAACCTTGTTCCTGATTTTAAGCTTCCCTGCATAACCTACAACTTTGGGATTCCCTTGTACTACAGTATGATGGACCCTGCTTTGCTTCTGAATCTGGAGAAACTCAATCTGTGATGTCTCCCTTGAACGATTCCCCAGATACCTCCTCAGATGTCAGCTCAGGGGAGGATGAGCCAATTTCTGTCACATCAGGAACTGAGTTGATTGATGGCTTTGAACGGCTGGCTGGCTGGCTGGAGGGGAACTGGCTGAGGTTCCAGCTGGGGAAAGCTTACAGTGGCAGACAGCCGGCGAAGAGGAGGAGGAACTGCCTTCTACATCTGGTCTGAGAACACGTAGGGCAGAGAAAAGGCAAGAGCAGAGAAGATCAGCCAGACTACTCAAGAGGAGAAGGCCCTACCTATCTGGATGGGCTGCACCGGAAGCTGGCTATTTATCACAGCAGACCTATGGAGGCATTACTGGGAACAATGTGTTTGTTCTCTAGCTGTGTGTTTGGGTGTTGGGATTCCTGCTTCACTCTGGGTTGACACCATGTTTGGAATTGAATTGTGCCTTGGAGACACTGAACTTTTCTTGCCCCGTGAGCTCTTTTGTGTTTTGCCTGGTGGATTTAAGTTTGTCTGGTGAAGTTATTTTGTTTGAGCAACTTTCAAGTGCCTTGTGGACCTTTGGGCTCTTGCTCTGTGGACTAATATTGGTTTGATCATGGCTGGACTTGATTAGGACAGTTCATGGTTTTTGGTAAAGGGAATTTCTGGGGAATATTAATAAACTCACTAGACCACAGTTACCTGTATGTATGAGTCTGTGTGTGTGAGTAAGCGGGGCAGCACACAATCGGATGCTGCCACGTAGCAAGCCCTAAACTGTAAATGGGAGACATTAGGGCTATGGTTTTGCTTAATAATTTTTATCACAATCAAGTTTGCCTTTGTCCTCAAGCGGCTACAAAAAGATCATGCCTTCATCAGTAGGAGGGAGAGAAACTGTTTGTTGATAAAATGAGCATCAAAACAGCATGTTTCGAAGAAAAGTCCAACAGGGTGAAAAATAGACAATAAACACAATCTGGGATGTCCATCCAGAAATAATTTAGTTGATTGATTTGGATTGTTTAGTATAAAGGATTTTTTTGGGGGGAGGGGGAAACAGTACAGGTAATCCTCGATTTACGACTACAGTTGTGCCCAGAATTTCCATTGCTAAGTAAGATAGTTGTTTAGTGAGGTTTGTCCCATTTTATGCCTTTCTTGCTATAGCTATTAAGTTAGTAAGTGAATCTGGCTTCCTCACTGGCTTTGCTTGTCAGAAGGTGACAAAAGGGGATCATATGACCCCGGGATATGGCAACCGTCATAAATATGAGTCAGTTGCCAAATGTCCGAATTTTGATCACGTGACCATGGGGATGCTGCAACAGCTTAAGGACATGACTACCCAATAGAACCCCTTGTTTCACTCACTTCTCTGCATTTGCAAACCTCTGGATAAATTAGGAAATGAAACAGATTAAGATTAAAAGTCAAGACTATTGGTCAGTCTGTACCAGTGTTATCAATTTGATTAGTTGCAGCTCCTCCTCCAAGATCTTGGGGGGGGGGAAGAGAGAGAAGAGACAGAAAAGATTAGCTAGATAAGATAGCTAGATAGGATAGCTAGCTAGCTAACTAGCTAAATAGATAGATAACTAGCTAAATAGCTAGGAGAGAGAGAGAGAGAGAGAGAGAGGAGAGAGAGAGAGAGATCCTTGAGTTATCTTATATGAGATGGCAGGTTTCGAACTGAGCACCTCTTGCTTATAAAGTACAGCATCGTGCATAGGTAAATGGCAGCCATAATAGTAATTGTTTATTTGGGAGAGGTACCAGTTTTTCCCTCCACTTCCAAATCAGCCTTCTTCAGAATAACCTTGACTTGATCAGTTGAATAGTTTCAGTCTAATGAGTGATGGACAGCTCACAGAGTACACAGGAGAATTTGACAAGGGACTCTTGTGTATCAGTTTAGTCCTCCCCCTCCCCCTTCCACGTCCTTGTTTTGTGTTTGGGCATGTTGAGTATCTGAATCTGGGTGCCTAAATGCTTTGTTGCATTATGTTAATTCCTCAGCAGCACAATGAAATCCATGTTGTAATTAAAGCTGTCAGTTGGAAGGCAAGCCAATGGCAGCCGAAACACAGCATAACAAATGAAGTGAAATGCTTCTGCATGTAGCTATACAATGCTTCACCAGGCATGAAATTAAATAAGTAATTTGATGTTGACATCAGAAATTGAAATGATACCCACTGTTCCTTCATTCTGTCAGACCTGCATAAACAATAGCCAGAGCAAACATAAGCGGCATACGGCGCTTCACCATTGCGACTCCTCTCATGTAATTCACAATATATATGCAAAAATGGAATCGCAGGCTTCCCAAGACCCAAAGGATATAATTTCTTTGGGTTCTTGATGAGCTCCTAAATGCAGAAGGGCAGCTGCTTTGCACGTCCCAGAGCAGAACGCTCTTCAAAACATTCTTTATTTTGAAACAGCCCTGCAGCCAAAGGCCTGAGAAAGTTCTCATGGATTGGTAGTTATTTATGAAGTCGAATCTCTGTGAGAAGATCTTTTCTCGTTCTGCTTGTGGGCATCCCAATCTGTCACAACATCTTTGTTGTTTAACTGTTTTGTTTTCATTTGGGAAGAGACAAGAGACTGCACGCTGGCCAACAGTTTGCGCGCCAAGGAAAACGGGGGACTTCTTAATAAAGTGCCGAAGCTTGTACAAGAAGAGGATCACTGCCTCCCAATTTACAGACTTACATGTTGCTTGAGGGGGCTCCTTCCATCTCTTAGTCCAAACAATGTTATTCTTATCCTTCTAAAAGGCAAGAATGGCTTTTATTCTTATTAAAGCTATTCTAGGTCAAAATTTACCTCAAGGACCAAATCCTCTCATCTCCATTTGACTACCCTATTCCCTGGTGTCAAATCTAAGGAGGGTATTTTGACAGTTTGGGGCAAGAATCGATATCCAAAATGTTTTTGAGGGCTTGTTGGCTGGTGGCAATGTTGTCTCCAAACTCGGGCACCCTGAGTTTGGTGTGGAACTGAGGAGAACTGGATCCCTGAAGGCGTGTTTTCTCTTCAAACAAGTCCAGACATGATTTGGAGGAGGGAAAGTGGGATGTATGTTCTGAGATAACACATGCTTATAGTAATAGGTTTATTTATTTGTTTGTTTTGTTTACAATATCCATACAGCCACCCATATCTTACCACTCTGGGCAGCTCCCAAGCATAAATTAAAATAATGTAAAAATATATTAAAACTATTAAAACCAAATGAATAACAACAACAACAACAACAAAACAACAACAAAACAACAACAACAACAACAACAACAACAACAACAATAATAATAATAATAATAATAATAATAATAATAATAATAATAATAAAAAATCTGGCATCAAGTCAAGCTTCTGACATGCAGTCATCTCATCCTATCCCAGTGCTTGGGGGGGAAACCAGGGCCTCAGTGCTTTTTCAGAAGGCCAGGAGGGTAGAGGCCTAGTTAATCTCAGCAGCTAGAGCAGACATGTCAAACACAAGGCCCGGGGGCCGGATGCGGCCCGCGAAGTGGTTTCATGTGGCCCGCGAAGCCATCTTGGAAACAGTGAGAGAACCGTCCCCCACTGCCTTGGCCCTGGCCCAGAGACCCTCCTTCTGCCAGAGACCCTCAGATCTGTCCCACTCCTGCCCAGGCCCCCATAGGCACCCTTGATGCGAACCATGGAGAGCTGGCCACGCCCACCCAGTAGGCCATACACACTCTAGCCACGCCCACCCAGCAGGCCACGCCCACCCAGGCCACACCCACCCGGCCCCCTGAGGGCAACCGCAATGCTGATGCGGCCCTCAATGAAATTGAGTTTGACAGCCTTGAGCTAGAGTGTTCCATAGGACAGGGGCTGCCATGGAAAAGGCATGCCTCCTAGCTCCCATCAGATGGAAGTGTTTAGGGGAAGGGACTAAGAGCATTTCCACCCTACCTGACCTGGTAGGAGGGGTAGATAGCCTGATCCTGTGCCATGTAGGGCTTTAAAGGTAATGAGCAGCACTGTGAATTGCACCCAGAAAGAAACTGGAAGCCAGTTTAATTCACCCAATAGAAGTATCACATGGGCACCTAGGAGCTCACATCGCAGTGCATACTGTTGCATTCTGGACCAGATGAAATTTCTAAGTGGTCTTCAAGGGCAGCCCCATGTTGCAATAATCCCAATGGGAGGTGAACAAGGCATGAGTTATCATGATAAAGGCCTCCTGGTCCAGACAAAGGGTACAATTGATGCACTAGGCAATTTGTGCAAAGGCCCCCCCTCCCCCGGCTAGCCACCGGCTCCTTGAGCAGGAGCTGTGAGTCCAGGAGGACTCCAGAGTTGCATACCAGCTCAGTTTGAGGAAAAACCATTCAGAGTCAAAGATGAAAAGTCATCTGGATCTGGGGGTTCAAAAATCCAGAGCCGTTCCATCTTGCCACCTTGGTTGAGTTGAAGCCAGCTTCTCCCCATCCAGACCCTTATAACAGAGAGGCACTTGGTCATTGCCTTTACAGCTGGGGGTAAAGATATAGAATTGGATCTGATCAGTATACTAATGATACTGGACTCCAAACCAGTGGATGACTTCCCTAACCGTTTCCTGTAACTGTAATAAAGGAGTGGTGAAAAGCTCAGGTCCTGAAGCACCCCTTATTGCAGAGACATAGGGCTTGACTTCTGCTCCTACCAACACTGACTGGAACTGGCCACAGAGGAAGGAGAAGAACCAGCATAATACCGTGCCTCCCACTCCCAACCCTGAACCGGTCCCGAAGGATACCATGGTTGATCGGATCAAAAGCTACTGAGAGGTCAAGGAAAGCCAAAAAGGCTGCACACTCCATCCTGAGGCCTCCAAAGGTCTTTGACAAGTGTGATCAATGCTGTTTAAAAGAAAACACATCCAAAATGTGCATTTAATGTAATACATTCAGACTTTTTGCTTGTATTTCAAAACTGAAGTTAGGGGCCTGGAGGTTAAGACATATGAAGAACAATTTCAGGGATTACGTATGTCTGGTCTAGTGAAAAGAAGGACTAGGTGAGACATGATGGGAGTGTTTCAATACATTTGAAGGGCTGCCCCAAAGAAGGGCTGCTCAAAGCACCAGAAGGCAAGACAAGAAGCAACGGATGGAAACTAATCGAGGAGAGAACCATCCTAGAACTAAGCAGAAATTTTCTGACAGTGAGAACAATCAACCAGTGGAACAGCTTACCTTCAGAAGTTGTGGGTGCTCCATCACTGGAGGCTTTTAAGAAGAGACTTATTCTGATGAATGTAACTAGCATAGGATGAGGTTGAGGATGAATGCACATTAAAGGGATATTGGGCATATAAATTACTCCATCTGCTCATCCCTCCCTCCCTAACTACATTGATTTTATTAAACCCCGAGCACAAATACGTACCTTAGCAGGAAATGAAGAAGCTTTGTGTTTCTAATTGTGTTGATCAAGAGCAGCTTAGGAGGAATATCATGTCAGTGCTTATATTTAAAAAAGGCACACTCAACTAACTACCCACAACCCTACAGCAGATTGCAAGCTCCTGCTTCTTGGTTTTGCTTCATTGGCTTACACTGATGAATCTCTCTGTGCTGTGCAGGAAATATTTCCTGATCCCCTTAACGCATTAGGGAAGCTAATTAGCATCTGAACTTCCGGTGAAATGGGCCACTTCTAATGTTGCCTCCCATTAAGTCTGATTTACGCCAGTGCAGCCCTGCTTGTTTTCCCCCAAGCTACCTCATGGGATCATATGGACAAGTTCATTGTGATCAAGGCTGGGTACAAATGCAGTGTGGAGTAGCCAGCAATCCTGTCCACTCTCCCTTGCAACCTGGTGGGAGGGTTTCTTCTTTTTCTTTTTGCCGTTTTTTTAGTTCCTATAAAATGATGAGAGTCACAGCCGTGATGACAACTAGGATGATGCTATTTAGAGGTTTCTAAAGCATACATGCTTCCAGTCAACTCCTGAGTCCCAAATGAGATAAGAAGGCTTCAAAACAAGGTGACATTTACTCTAAAAGAGGGAGACAGATCTAAAGTCATCCTGTTCCAATCAGCATTTATGGAGCAATGTGGTGTTGAATATGGAGCAAGTAGGAAGTACAGATACTCCTCGAATTACAACCACAACTGGAGCCCAAAATTTCTGTTGATGAGACATGTGTTCAGTGAGTTTTGCCCCATTTTATGACCTTTCTTGCCACAGTTGTTAAGTGAATCACTGCAGTCGTTAAGTTAGTAACACGGTTTAGTGAATTTGGCTTCCCCATTGACTTTGTTTGTCAGAAGGTCACAAAAGGTGATCACATGACCTTGGGATAGGGCAACCATCCTAAATGTGAGTCAGTTGCCAAGCATCTCAATTTTGATCATGTGGCCACAATGATGCTGCAACGATCGTAAATGTGAAAAACATCATAACTCACTTTTTCAGCACTGTTGCAACTTCATACAGTCACCTAATGAAATGTTGTGATGAGCCGTGGTGGCGCAATGGTTAGAATGCAGTACTACAGGCTACTTCTGCTGACTGCCAGCTGCCAGCAGTTTGAATCCCACCAGGCTCAAGGTTAACTCAGCCTTCCATCCTTCCAAGGTCAGTAAAATGAGGACCCAGATTGTTGGGGGCAATAGGTTGCTTTAAACCTATTGGCCGCCGCCTAGAGGCCACAGTATAAATTGCTGCATTTGCAGCCCTTTTTCTCAGTTCAGTTCCTGCAACCAAATAACGAATGATTTTTGCTGAACTCACTCTCCTCGTCTCGTCAATCAAGCAACAAACTCAGTATCTAACAGAAATTACATGGAGTCTTTTGATTGGTGAAGCGGTGGTCTGAGCAGGTTATTTCCACGACTGGGAGATGAAAAGAAACACGGGGCAAGATGTTGATGACGGATTTTGATAAACTCAGCCAAAGAATTCTGCAGGGATGTTTGCATCCCATGAGTACTTGTAAGAAGGGGATAGGGGTTCAAATTTCCAGGTGTGCCTACCATTGTGATATCATGCATTCCCCCCTCCCCTTCCTGGGATGCCCCTGGCAATCTGCTTTGGAGACATTGGTGTTGCCAGAAGAGATGGACAGAAGGAGGCAATGCAGAAGAGACACGTCTCCCTCCTTAGAAAAATGGTCAGACTGTATTAACTCTCTTGTGACCTGAGATAGCAGGAATGAAAAGAATTTATATGTGCAGAAGCTGCTTGTAAAGTTGGGCAGTGGCAATGGGATATTTATCGAGGATGAAGGATTTTTTTTTAAAAAAAGTGGGTGTGACACCCCAAAGTTCTTTCAGTAAAGGAAATATTGCACACACAGCCTCATCGTCTCTAGTGTTTTGCCCAATTCACTAAGAGAAATGTGAATTTTACTCCTCAATGATAAAAATCATTTCAATGATACAGGGAGAATCTTCCAAAAAGAATCCAAATCCATTTTTTTTTCTGCGTTCAACAGGTTGAACCAGGGAAAAAAAATGTGGCTGTTTTAAAGAATGGGAGTCAGATGTTACATACAAGCATCTTTGTGGCACCAAATTACAGAACCACAATTAAACTGTATCAGCTCCCTTTTATAGAATACAGAATAACAGAGTTGGAAGGACCTTGTAGGTCATCTAGTCCAACCCCCTGCTCAGGCAAGAGACCCTATATCATTTTTGACAAGTTTTGACGATATCTAAAATGAAGAACCTGAATAAAGTCACCTCATTCTTCCTTATGCTGGGCCCGCAATGGCTAAAATTGTAATCTTTAGTGTCATGGGGCCTAGTGTTATGTTGTGGGCTCTGGTGAGCAGGAATGATGACAGGAAGCTGAGTACAGAGAAACTCATTCTTTTATTCTTGCTGGAACTGTACTTGAGCTTGGGCCGCACCCAGCCACAATATATAGCCTAGCCCTAAGGAGGCAGCCAATAGGTTTGAACCCGCACTTGCCGCCTGGGGCTGACCAATTGCAGGACTGGAGACGGCCTGTCTGGGTTGCTGGAGAGCCGTTAGCTCTCCAGCAATGCACGTGGTGTAATACCACAAGCTCAATACATAACACCTAGGAAATGTATCAAACAGAAGTCCACAGCTCCAGAGCAGGAAAGATAGAATTTCTTTCTTTCTTTACGTTTATTCAGCTTTCCTGCCAAAATAATAAACCCATCCCAAGACTAAAATAATTAAAACCCCAGCTAAAAAGCATGCGTTCATTTTAAACCAAGATTTAAACAAATTGGGTATTTATTGAAAGTCTTTAAAAATGCAATAGATGCCTTTTAAAAGATCATTGGGAGAACCTATTAAGACATCAGCTAAATAAGGCTAGCAAAACCCATAGGGAGTAAAAAAAACAAAAACCAACAACACGATGCTTTATTTTCCATGTGAAAAGAAAGAGCTGGCACTAACTCATCTTCAGGCACCAAGAAAATAAGGACCCACAGCTGAAAATTCCACTTTATGAGTTATAAGTTGATGCCAGTCAAGTCTTATACTGTATAAAAGGACAAGTTAGGGAATAAATTCTCTAATTGGGCAGATTCCCATGGGAGCAGGCTGGCTTTTCATTACTGGTTTTCTGCATCCAGATGCTTTCAATGTCAGATATTAACATCAAATGTATGAAAGAAAGAAGAAAAAAATCCCTGGTTCCTACCACTACATCCCTTTTAGGAAATAAGCTAACACACTGGGGGAATAAATTGACAAACTGTCTTGTGTTGTTACAAAGAGAAAGAAAGGGGGGGAGAAGAAAAAAAAATGACATCCATCCATCAAAATCCAAGGGGGAAGTTTGCTTTTGAAGTCCATCAATTTAGGGGTCTCCCTTCTTACAAACCTTGCCTCCTGCCCACCCCATCCATACCCCCCCACACACACACACACCACAAAACCTAGCCACTGGAGTCCAGGGCAACAAATGGCAACGTGTCCTGGGGGTTGGTTGATGTGTGTCTATTTAGTCTCAGCATAGGCCGAAATGCCATCATTAATTCATTACCCAGCTGCCTGTCAAATAAATTGGCAATTACACCCACCGTCGGAGCCTGGAATTTCAGTAAATAGCATGTTTCTGTCGATGGAGCCTTTGAGAAATGTTAAAAAAAGAAAAGGAGGGGGGAAGAGGCGGCAGGGGGGGGGAGGAAATTAAACAACGAGAACATGTTTGTTTCACTAGCAAAATGACAAGGGACGATGCTTGTCAAGGCAATGTTGGGAGGGGGAAGAGAAGCTTTTGTAAAAGAGTCAGACAGAAGGGAGGTGGACTGGAACAGGTTTCAGAAGAAGGGAGAAACGTGCAAAAATACAGAGGGGTAACTCATTTCTCTCTCTTTTTTTTCTTTTCTTTCTTTCTTTTTTTTTCCCTTGCAGAGCTCCGCCCCTTCCAGCTTGGGAACAGGCTACTTTGTAAGTGGATCTCAACTTTTTAAGATACGTGTCTTGGAACAGTGTCAAAAATGGTAATGCCCAAGGAGGGAGATTTTGCACTGGACAGTATTTCAGCTGATGGGTTTGGCCAATTATTTCCATGGCTTTCATCGGCTGGCCTGCAATCCAAAATAATGACAGTTGTTTTGAACAGAGTCTCTTGCGTTCCCACCAACTTGCTTTCTTAATCACCCCACCTTCCTTAACCCCCATTCCTCCACCCCACCCAGTAACTGTGCCCTCTCCCCCTTTATAGGCACTTTCTTTTATATTGTTGACTTCTCCCTTTATCCAGGTTAATCCTTCTTTTTTCCTAGGAGTGTGTTTCAAGGCACCATCCAGGTTCTACTTTGTAGGAAACCAGTCTACTGTGACCAGAAGGCTGGTTTTGTACAACACATTAGCCCTGGTTAAAATGAGACTGGATCGTCAAGAAATTCAGTAAGGGGGGGGGGAAGGGCAGCCTTGATTTTATATGAGCTTACTGTCATCACATTATGTCATAATATGGGGTTTTGCCGAGAGGGGGGGGGGTCATAACATTTTGTGTGAATGCAGAACTTTTGTTAACCTAGCTTTGATGTTTAATGTGCCTAGCCTATTCTCTGGATATATATACACAGATATGCATGCCTGCCTTAGGAAAGGGATTTAAAGATTCACTGAATAGATCTGAAATGGTGGTCCTACCTCTTTAGCTACCTCATTAAATCTTGGGACTTTTCCCTCTTCCCTCTAGAAAGGCCTATCACTTTCTAGGCTGAGGCCTCTCGTAATAGTTTAGTAGCCTGTTCATCTCCACATTCCCAAATATTTCACCTGCCCCTTTCATTAAAGTCCTGATCCTTGGACATCACCTATGGCTGTAGGGTAAGATGGGAGCAAAACACGTTCTTCTAGCTCTACATGGTGATTGTCCAATGAATCCCAGGCTCCTGTGTGAAAAATAAAAGAAAAAGTGAGGCACAACTAATCAATCACTGTATGCAATTAATAAATGTACTCCTATTAAATGCAATGCAAATAAGTTGCACAGAGCATCTAACCTGCTGGACTCGCATCCAATATTTGGCCAGGACCTTCCCAAATAGTCTTGAGAAGAACAGTACAAGTTAAGAAATGCTGTTTCCTTATATCCTGAATGAAAGAGCAAAGAAAATAAACTGGTGTAGATAAAGCTCTATTTTTGTGTTTTCTTGTATTAATGGATGTTTAAATAAGGATGAGCCAGCTGATTGGAGGGCATATTTTCATACAACAGTGACATCAGTTTCTTGATTCTGCATGATATGTGTTAATTTTAAAACAAGTTTGAATGGAATGTTCTAATGTAATAAAAACACGAGTGGGATCATTGGGATATATGAAGCTCCCTTTGATAGATTTTCTTATTCATTCATTCATGCATATTATTATGTCACCACCCAACTTAAACTATGTGACTAGGGAAAAGAAGGAAGGGAGGAAGGGAGGGAGGGAGGAAAGGAAAGGAAAGGAAAGGAAAGGAAAGGAAAGGAAAGGAAAGGAAAGGAAAGGAAAGGAAAGGAAAGGAAAGGAAAGGAAAGGAAAGGAAAGGAGGAAACTATAACTAATTGAAACATATTAAAACAATAAAGTAGTAGGCAGAACTGAAAATTCCCACAATCCTAAGGGAATACTTTGTAGCTCAGTTTGCATGAATTGATTGAAATTGGCACATTAGAGTAAACCAGGGGGGCTTTTCCAGCATTATCTGGTGATCTCAGGAACTAAACTTGATACAGTAGATCTGTCATGCAAGAGGCAGTATGACAAAGGTGTTGGACTAGGATGGAGGAGACCCAGTTCAAGGTCATTTCCAGGCATGGAGAATCACAGAGTGCTTATGGGTCAATCCTCTACCTCAGCCCAACCTGCAGTTGTGGGGTGAAATGAAAGTGCCTTGAGGTTGTGGAGAAAAGGAGGGATATAAATTGATGATGATAAAAGTGCTGATGGGTCTCCATAGTGTTTCTGACTGACCGTGTGCTTAGAGTTATTCGGGAACTGACTTCCTATGGATAAAAATGAAACATGTAAGAGGAACATCTCTTCATTGGAAAACTCATTCCTTCTCAGAGGTAAGAGTTGAGAAACAGAAGCTGAAGCCTCCAGTGATTGGTGGTATCCAAGAATCAATGAGCGTGTGTCCTCAGCCAGAGGTTATTCATTTGTCTGGATAATGGCTTATGGTTGCCTGGTTATTGTTGTCTGGATGATGGCTTATGATTACAGTTCTCCCTGGTGGGAGTAAACAAATGGGCAGCTTCTATGGGAAACCAAGCCATCTTTACTGACTGCAGAATAATTCATGTTGCAATGGAAGAGTCTCAACTCTTGACGTTGCAGTTTTCACATTTTTGGCCTTGGTAGATCCTGACTACAGACCACAGTTGAGCCTAACATTTCTATTGCTAAGCAAAACAGTTGTTAGGTGAATCCTGCCCCATTTTATAACCTTTCTTTGCCACAGTTCTTAAGTGGTGCAGTGGTTAAGTTAGTAACACAGTTGTGAAGTGAATCTGGCTTTCCCATTGACTTTGTTTGTCAGAAGGTCACAAAAGGGGATCGCTTGACCCTGGGACCAGTGGTGAGATTCATATATGTGAGCAACCAGTTCTCTGTGCGGATGCTGCTTCCGGAAGTCCATTCTGGGCCTGGGCAACAAAAAATTAGCTACTGGTTCTGCTGAAGTGGTGCGAACTGGCTGAATCCCACCACTGCCTGGGACTCTAGAACTGTCATAAATATGAGTCAGTTGCCAACAGTCCAAATTTTGATCACATGGCCATGGGGATGCTACGACAGTCTTAAGTGTGAAAACCGGTCATAAGTCACTTTTTTCATTGCCGTTGTAACTTTGAACAATCACTAAATGAACCATTATAAGTCAAAGACTACCTGTACTCTGATCTTTCTTCTGACCCTGTGCAGGAGCCAGGACTGTGGTACAGAAGAATAAACAATAGATTTCAATCCACCCTGGTCTCTCTTTCATCTCTCTGTCTCTGTCTCTCATCTTCTATTTATCATCATCAACTAAACATTTATGTCCTTCGTTTTCACTCTCATGGATGAAGAGACTTACCGGAAGAGTGAAACCTGTTTCACAAAAGTGATGGTTAATGTAATTCTGGCTCAGCTTTCCCTGAATATCAACAAATTGACTTTCTATATATCATCTGGCTCCTTGACAACAGTGCCTCTTCCATCCACAGATATCCTTCTGTCTTCAGTTGCTGAAGAAAATAAACATTTTTAGCATCCCATGCCTGGTAGTACTCCCCCGAAAGCAAGACGAGGTGTCAGTGACTACATCTGTCAGGAAATCTACAGACAGCTCAAGCTGTCAAGAACAGGCGTGCTATGTGCTAACAATGCGTGGCTGTCTTTTCTTCGCTCCCCAAGCTGGCATTTGCAAAGTACAAGCCACTTTGTATGAGCTTACAGGAGTGCATGCACGCACGCACACACACACACACACACACACACACACACAGAGGGAGGGAGGGAGAGACAGAGAGAGAGAGAAACACAGAGATTTTGCTCCCTAGCAGTCTTTGTTATGGATGCATCACCTCAAATCTGTGTCTTACCTCTGAAGATCCCAATGAGTTCCAAATACCAGAATGAATGTCATTAATTCAGTTGACCCTGTCTTAATATTCTTAATGTTCAAACATTTTTTTGTGGCTTAGAGTGTGGGGTGAACCCAGCCCATTCAATTAAATTTGTGGCTGAATCTGCTTTGCAAGCCAAGAAGATAGGTTCATTAACCAGGTTAAGTTGTCTCTTAAGTTGTCACTGTGATAATCAGACTAAGAGTCAAGAATATCATCATAGAATACCAATCCAAAAACATCTTTGTTACCCGAGACTTGGTTAATTGACCTCTTCTTTGCAGGTTTAGGTATTAGACCATGTATTCTTTTGCATATTTCATTTATACCTGTTGCTGGCTTGGTTTTCTGAATGCTTGTACTTTGTCTGCCATTCATTTATTTATATTATTTTGACTTAGATGCCACCTGACTCCAGTCAACTGTGGAAGGTTCATAACACAAAAAAAGAATAAATATGCAATCCAGATACAAAAGATAGCAATAAACAGTTGGCATGTCTAGGGAACACAACATATTTCATATTCAGAACATGAGATTCTGTCCATCCTAGCTCAAAGTTTAGGAGAAGAGATGGGTCTTTCAGACCCTCCAGAACACCATCAGGGTGGGGACTACCTGGATCTCAGTGGGAGCCTCATTCCAGAGAATAGGCACCATAAGAGAGAAGGCATGTTTCTGGGGTCCTGATAGATAGCATTTCTTCAATGAAGAAATCTGGAGTATGCCAACCCTATTGGAATGAACCAGCAAGACTGATATCTTGGGAGTGATGTGATATCTCAAGTAGCCAGGCTCTATGCCATGTACGACTTTATAGGTGACTAGACAAATCATGGCTCCTTGGGACATTGTTTTTGGGATAATTCACTAACTAAAAAGAGATGCAGAATGACCACAGGTTGGAAAAATAATGGAAACAGGAATGACTTCTGACTTCTTGCCTATTTCCCCATTGACTTTCCTTGTGGGAAGCTGGCATGGAGCATTGAAAGCGATGATCATATGACTACGGCAGTGTGACTGCACAGCAATGCTGAACTGCCACAACTTTGCCAAATTTCAATCCCACAGGAGTGGTGAGTCACAGCTTATGGATGCATTCTTTAGGTTAACCCATTTGAGATACATTGCTTTAAACATTGTTGCCCTAAGATGCATTGTTTCACTTACTTGAAGGTTACAAACAGACAAACAGAAGAGTTTTAGTGGTATAAAGAAACCAGCCTATTGAATAGCACAGAAGTAAACTGGTATGTACTGGTTTGGGGGGGATTCTGGCAGTTGAAGTTCACATAGAACATGTCCACTGTCCTATGATGTAATTAGCTTGGGTCAGCCTGCTAGAATACTTGTCCACAAATGACAGAATGGGAAAATAAGGGCGATGGTGATGGTAATTTAACATTTGAGTTAGTGAATGCTTAGGAGTGATGGACCAATTTCCCTATGATTAGAAGTCACAGTTAGAATGCCAGATTGTAGATCCAGACATTGCATTCTTAATCAGATTTTCTCCATATTTTTGCTGTTTCAAAAGATCTTTACATTTTATTTCCATCACATCTGGCCACCAAAGTATATTATAAGAATGAGGCAGCAGGCCTTGCAAATGAGATCTTTTCACTTCCTGCCGAAAGGAAATGATTACAGCAACTGATATTTGAACATGAACAGAAAATGATGGTGCTTGGATCGTCCTGTGGACCATGCAAGTATGGAAAATCCAAACAGTAATCAATACTGAATCATAATTGGAAGGGGATTTTAGGCCATCAATCTTACCTCTTGCTCGGTTCAGGAATCCAAATGAAAGTATCCCCGACATATGGAAATCTAGCTTTTTTTTTTTTGAACTTCACTTGAATAGGAGCCCACCACTTTTTCTCTATAATTAGTTCCACTGGCACTTACTGTTGGAAACTTGAAAACTATTCAAGTTTGTTAGATCAAAGACCAAACTGATTGCACATGTAGGAATTAAGAACAGCTCTGGAGATGTCAAGAGGGGATTGAAATCCTTTGTGCTAGAGTGGGTTCTCATACCAGACACGGGAAACATAGAGGATGAATGGATCCTGGAAACCTAGCAAGAATTTCTTCTTTGAGGCAGTAGACCCTTTAAGACCAAACTATGCAAACCAAAAATGTGCCACTTTGAACTTTGAATGTAAGCTGAATCTTAAGTTCTAGGAGATCCCATTCACCATTCTTTGGAGATATTTTAATTTCTTTAATAATATTTTTCAATAATGTCACTTTCCTAAGTGCTAATTGATCTACTTTCCTCCCTCGTCCCATCTCTAGAGAACAGAAAGAATGGCCTTGAGGGGCAGGAGGAAATGGCAATAATCAGGTAAAAGAGGGTGAAGTTTAGGGAAGAAATATAATCTAAGAAAACATCTCAAGACCATCCTTAGTTCTCCTGAAGATGAAGGGAAGGACAGGAGAAGAGAATTCAAATTTGCAAGGTTTCGTTACAATGACTTTGCTACAATACTACTTTTAGTATTAACCAACATGACATTGGTTTCCCTGGCTGGTTGGCCTTGAGGACTTGACACCTCCCTTTTCAATAAAATGAAAGAGCTTGTGTTTTTCTCTTTTTGATGTGGCTTCACAAGTAATCCCATAGCACAGGTAGTACTTGACTTACATCCATTGGTTTAGTGACTGTTCAAAGTTACAACAACATGGAAAAAAAACTGACGTATGACCATTTTTCACGCTTACCACCATTGCAGCCTCCCTATGGTCATTTGACCAAAATTCAGATGCTTGGCAACTGACTCATATTTATGACGGTTGCAGTGTTCTGGGGTCATGTGATCACCTTTTGCAACCTTCTATCAAGCAAAATCAATGGGGAAGCCAGATTCACTCAACAACTGTGTTATTAACAATTGCAGTGATTCCCCCTAACAACTGTGGCAGGAAAGGGAGGGAAGTGGAGCCAAACACACCTAAACAACTGTCTGGCTTAACCAAAGAAGTTTTGGGATCAATTGCGCTTGTAAGTCGAGGACTTCCTGTGTCATCATAAAAGAGAAACCAAAAATGAGGGCAATGCATTCTTTTCCCTAGCCACAATGTACATTCCCCTTCCTGTTCTTAAAAGGTAAAGGTAAAGGTTCCCCTGCACATGCGTGCTAGTCGTTTCCAACTCTAGGGGCTGGTGCTCATCTCCGTTTCAAAGCCGAAGAGCCAACGCTTGTCCGAGGACGTCTCCGTGGTCATGTGGACGGCATGACTAGACGCCAAAGGCGCACGGAACGCTGTTACCTTCCCACCATAGTGGTCCCTATTTTTCTACTTGGATTTTTTATGTGCTTTCGAACTGCTAGGTTGGCAGAAGCTGGGATGAGTAACAGGTGCTCACTCTGTTACATGGCACTCGGGATTCGACCCACCAAACTGCCGACCTTCTGATCGACAAGCTCAGCGTCCTAACCCACTGACCCACTGCATCCCTTCCTGTTCTTAAAAGCCCCTAAATTTTCAGCCTGCAATCACCATGGTGGAGTATGAGAATCGCACTTGGTCTCAGTCCTAGATTTCGTATCGGTGGCTGCATATGCTGCATTACGTTTCCCATTATGCATTTAGACAGATGAGGTTTGTGCGGGTGGGTGAGATTAATTAATCTTTGAGGAGAAAGGATGGTGAATTGTTTTGACATTTGTTCTTCAGCTACCAAACAATATGTCTCTCCCGTTCCCAGCTGAGGAAAGCTTTAATTTGCACCCAATCTGGAGAATCTGGAAAGCATACGTTGCTGGAACCTCCCGCAGGAAGTCGTTTCTGTGCACACTCATACAGGCAGACCTAAAAGGCAGTGCATCCAACAGCTGTTTTCACTCTTACGGGATACCACAGGGATGCCAAAAAGGATGGGGCTGGATGACATTCAGAAAGCCCTTCCCTGGAGAGCCATGCAAGAGACAGCTGTGTAAAGGTAAAGCAACCCAAAGAAGAATAAACTGCAGGGAAGCTGGGTTGCATTTTCGAGCATAAACTCTGCATGGAGCATTCTGCCTGTTAACGTAGCAGTTCCATAAGACTACTTTGTGTGACACACAGACATACTACATACCCAAACCCATTTAAAAAAACACAAAAAAGCAAAACTTGGATCTTTTAATTCTGAATTATTTTTTATTATTATTTTTTTTATTAATTTAATTTGTATACCGCCCTTCTCCCGAAGGACTCAGGGTGGTGAACAGGGCAATACATAATAAAAAACAAGATACAAAAATTAAAAAGTAATTAAACAGCAATGTCCGTAATAAATAAATCATACCGGATTTAGGATACTAAATACAGGCAATCAACATAGATCATGAGATACAAACAACAAAGTTATAGTCATAAGAAGCTAAGGAAATAGATAATAGGAAAGATGAAAAGATGGGGGGGGAGAACTGTCTTTGTGTCTGGTTATTTTGGCATGCAATGCCCTATAGCAGACATGTCAAACTCACGACGTCATGTGATGTCATGCAACATATCGGGACAGTTTTGCCATTGCTGGCAATGGGGTGGGCACGGCTTCCGCACGATGCGTCCGGCCCGCAGGCTGGTGGTTTGACACCCCTGCCCTATACCTCCACCTTGAGGGAAGAAGTTGAAACAGTTTATGTCTAGGATGTGAGGGGTCTGTAGTCTGTAGACTAAGGACCACTGGGGATTGGCACATCCTGTTTTCAAGGAAGAACATTATGGCAAGTGGGAGACTTGTGCCTGGCTTTGTTATGTTGCTGACTGAAGGAAAACACCTTCTGTTCTGTTGGGACCTTTGCCATAAGGAGGAATCTTTCAACAAATCACCCTGCAACATCTCCCCCCACCCCCAACCCCCAAAAATTGTTTTCATTGGTTTATTTGTATCCCACCTTTATTCTTCTTACAAATAACTCAAGGCAGTGAACATATCCTACACACCTTCCTCCTCCTGTTTTCCCCACAACAACTCTATGAGGTGGGTTAGGTTGAGAGAAAGTGGCTGGTTCAAAGTTACTCAGGTGGCTTTCATGAAGGACTAGGGGTGACATCATAGCACTATTCCAATATTTGAAGGGCTGCCACAAAGAAGGGGTGTGTGTGTCAAGCTATTCTCCAAAGCACATGAAGGGAGGACAAGAAGCAATGGATGGAAAATAATCAAGGAAGGAACCAACCTAGAACTAAGGAGAAATTTAATGACAGTGAGAACAAATAATAATAATAATAATAATAATAATAATAATAATAATAATAATAATAATAGTAGTAGTAGTAGTAGTAGTAGCAGCACCAATAGTAATAGGCACCTTGGGTGCAATCCCAAAACAACTGGAGCACCACTTGAACACCATTGGCATTGACAAATTCGCCATTAGTCAATTGCAAAAGGCGGCCTTACTAGGAACTGCTTCCATCCTGCGACGATATCTGTAATAGCATCAAACATCCACATCTGCCTATCCACAGGTCCTTGGTAAGGACTTGATAGGTAGACAAAAGTGCCAAATCCAGTCTGAACATCTGGCTGACTGTGCAAATAATAATAATAATAATAATAATAATAATAATAATAATAATAATAATAATAATAATAATAATAATAATAATAATAATAATAATAATGATGATGATGATGATGATGATGATGATGATGTCTCATTCTCAGTTATGTTGAATGAGAGGGTGAAGATCTTGTGGGACTTCCAAATACAGACAGATCGTCATTTGGAACACAACATGCCAGATATCGCAGTCATAGAGAACCAAAGCGTACAGTTGATTGATATCGCTGTACCAGGAGATGCCAGAGTTGAAGAAAGAGAACTGAAAAAAATTATGAAATACCGCAACCTGGCCATCGAAACTGCGCGATTATGGATGAAACGTGTAACAGTGATACCCATTGTCATCGGGGCACTGAGAACTATGTCCAAAAACTTTGCAAAATACATCAAGAAATTGCAGCTTCCTGCAATAACTCCAGCAAAGCTACAAAAAACTGCACTACTTGGAACATCTTACATTTTAAGGAGATACCTGGTTGATACCTAGGATGCTGGCAGCAACCCGTGTCAACCATTAGTGCCAGTCAATTTGAATGTTCAGTTGACTGAGTTTTATGAATAAAAGTTTTATAACAACAACAACAACAACAACAACAACAACAACAACAACAACAATAATAATAATAATAATAATAATAATAATAATAATAATAATAATAATAATAATAATAGATTTGGAAGGGATCTTGGAGGTCTTCTAGTCCAACCCTCTGCTGAGGCAGGAAACCCTATACCATTTCAGACAAATGGCTGTCCAGTGGAATGACTTTCTACTGTTGGAGCAATGGAGGTTTTAAGAAGAGATTGAATAATCCTTTGTCTGAAATGATATAGGGTTTTCTGCTGAGCAGGGGGTTGGACTAGAAGACCTCTAAGGTCCCTTCCAACTCTGTTATTCTGTTATGGCTAATGCAGGATTTGAACTCATGGACTCTCACTCACTTTCTACCTTGTTCCTTAACTGCTAGACCAAACTGTCTCTCCATAGAGGAATCTGCTTTTCTGTCTTTTTCTCACTAAGAGCTTGAGGATTTCTTTTGATTTCCTCTCCATAGTGTTTTGAAACTTACTTGCTATTGGAGATAGTAAGAGACACTACTTCTGATAGTGATTTGCTTTTCTATTCTGCATCTTTCCATCACTCTGGGGTGCTCTTGCTGCTCATGCTTTTCAATTGGAAACAAAATCCAGCATGAGGTCCTTTTTTATCCAATAAGAAAGTCGGAGAAGTTGGCTTGATTGATTGATTGATTGATTGAAATGTTGGTATCAGATTTTTTAAAAAGTCAGTGAGAAAGCTGGCTGGAGGTCACAAATTTTGACCACATAATATCCTTGCTTAATAACCTGCAGTAATTTGCTTAACAATGACAACTGGGAATTTTATTTCTGTGGCTTTATTTAATTTGTATATCTTCAATCTTTTTGGGTTTCACATGCATTCATTTATAAAGTCATTCTGGTTTGCTGGTTTGTTTTGCTTTGTTTTACATCAGAATCCACCCAAATTAGCACTGAACTCTCATGCATTTTCCCTAAAATAAGCTTTGTAAAGAAATGTGTGTGTTTTCATAAAATACAGACAGTTTGAAAATGTGTAGTGTGCAAACTGCACAGCAACTGAATTTACTCTAGGAAATGCAGATTAGGTTGGTTCACTTCATGCTAATCAACAAAATTTGGTGGTGTAGGATCTGAGTGCCAAGACTGTGATTTACCATAGCAGCAGGCTGTCAGAGATAACAGTAAAAAGATATATTGGTCTTGCAGACAGGTAGAGACAGTTTGCTCATCTTTAGTAATCAGTTCAGGAAGATGAATATTTAACTGCATTTTGTTAATGTGAAAAATGGTTATCTATTTTTAAAATGAGCACATTTACACAAAGGCACCCTGGTGTTTCGCTGTTTGGATCTGTTGCAGTTAATACATTGTCTTGGCTTTTTAGCATGTGCCTGTGTGCTCATTGCAAAGGCTGAGTCTTGTTAGCTAGCACTTTGCACTATAAATCATAGTTAGCAAATCTTAATTTACTTAGCTTAGCTAATGACAGAGCTCCAGTTTTCACTCGCTAATTAGCTTTACTGGATATCACTACAAAAGGAGAACATTCTGCAGTTCATTTTCCCTTGTGCTAAATTGTTGCTGAAGCAAACTTTTACACAGATATTACATTTAGCCTAATCATCCTGTTGTTTTTACTTTTTCAAAATTAGCAACACGAAGCCCAATTGAATGGCTTTGGATATCTCAAAGTTTGACTCTGAGAAGAAAAAAAAATCAGGTGTTAAGGTTCCGACTGACGAACCCAACAAAGTAGGAATAAGCTGAGATGATCCAGTCTCTAACACAAAACTTTATTGAACACATCATTTTAGCACAGATGAAAGGAAAATCATCTCTGGTTAAATGGCAGCAAAATCATTATATTAAAAGTATAGAGTCTCTCTCCCCCCTAATAGTGCAGGTCACATTGTCCAATAAATTGTCAGACAATTATTATGAGAGAGGGTTTTAGTTCTCATGGCTTGGCAGTCCGATGTCTGAAGCCTAGCATTCCATTCTCTCCCCCACCCCAACATCGCTTCCCCCTGAATCTGTAGGAAAACTAGGAATGTCACAGCATAGGTATTCTTTGCAGCTTGACATCAATCAGGCTTGACATCTTTTTAATAATTGGTGACGATGGTGCTTATTCTTCAAACTTTTTCCTGCTATACAGTGTACTTTTGTATTGTGAGGTCCTTGGCATTCCTTGAGCTTGTTTTCTTACAAACGTTTCATTACCCAACTAGGTAACATCCTTGGAAGGTAATGGGGTGTGCTCTCTGTTTATATATTTTATTTATTTATTTTAATTCCATTTATATCCCGCCCTTCTCTGAAGACTCAGGGCGGCTTACAAGCTTAGCAGTAGCCTTCATTCTATGTATATGCCTGCTTATTAGGGCTTTCACAGACCCCCCAAGCGGCATTATTACAAAGTCAGCTTAATTGCCCCCAACAATCTGGGTCCTCATTTTACCTACCTCGGAAGGATGGAAGGCTGAGTCAACCTATGTCAACCTGAGTCAATATATGTGGCTTCACTTGTCAGAGTTGCTTGGTGCTTCCTTGATTAGGCTGTTGTTTATTCTTTGGTTGTTTGTCTGAGTTGGTAGTTCAAACTGAATCTATAATTCAAGCAACAAGCAATACCCCAATGGAGGAATTACCAACTCAGACAAACAACAGCCTAATGAAGGAATTATCAAGAACTCTCCCACCAACACTGAGAGGGCAAGTCACTTGTGAATAAATAGGGAGCAAATCCTACTCTCTTTTAGCACCAATAAAGTTACCTTGTTGGTTTGCGATGCTGGCAAATATCTGTAGCTCAGGTGGAGGATGAGGGTGGAGGTTTGTTCTCCGAGCTTGTGGGTTGGTTTCTGAACATTTCATTGCCAGGCTAGGTAACATCTCCAGTGGAGTTTGTCAGTGTTAGTGTTCCTCTGTTTATAAGGGCTTCATGTGGAGAGTGGGTCTTATGATGGGGAGGTCACATCAGACCCATCACAAGACCCTGATGTGACCTCCCCATCACAAAACTTACTGACCATACACGAGGCCCTTATAAACAGAGGAACACTGACATTGACATCCCTTAAACCCCACTGAAGACGTTACCTACCTTGGTAATGAAACGTTCAGAAACCAACCCACAAGCTCAAAGAATGAACCTTCACCCTTACCTTGTTGGGTAATGAAAGGTCTATAAGAAAACCACCAAGCTCAGAGAGCACCAAGAACCTCACAGTTCAACCCTGAGCTAGTAATATTCTCTCCTATTGATACTTTTATATGCAAAGCTTCCTAATGAACAACATTTACATTTACAGACACGGTTTTCCATGTTTCCATGATTCTATTTCTAGTTTCTTCAATGTTTCAGATTCAGGAAATGCAGTATTAAATTTTTCAAGATATGCCCTCTTTTCAAAATAATTTCCCACTTTTCTGTGCAGTGTTCAGAAATAAGCACAATTTTTTCCACACATACATCTCGGAATCAGTTGGTATTGTGAGTATGTGAGTGTATAAATGCAGTTTTTTGATTATTAGAAGATAGCTGCTGATCACATCGCAACATACTTATTTTTGGACAGATCTCACAAGTCTATTTATAACTTTGCGGTATGATGCAGAATCACTTTTTGTGAGATGGGTAACATTATAAATTTGATACATAAATATCCTGTGCATGGCTACTTTTTCCATTTCTGATTAGAAAGCTAGGAAACCAGACCTGGAAAGATGTACTTGCATTGTCACAAATGTTTGGCTATGGTCCTTCCCAAATGTCTGTCTTGAGAAAAGCATTACTGATTGATAAAAGCTGTTTCTCTCCCTCCTTGGCAAGAGAGCAGAACATACTGTATAAACTGGTACGGTTAAACTAAATTACTGTTATTTTCTGTCTTCTATATAAGAAATTATATTCTTATAAGAGAACAATATCAGTTGAGTCTCTTCTCTATGATGGATGCTATTTTAAAACAAGGTGGAACTTAATGTCTTAAGTTGATATAAAGAAGACTGGGGGAACAGAGGAATCTATGAAGTTGCCTTTAATCTATCTTTTTAGCTCTGCATTGTGCACCCTGATTGAAGGTGGCACTGGAAAGGGGCTTTCTCTCTTAGTACAGCTTGCAAGCCAGAGCTTGTGTTGTTCAAAAATGATTACATTTTTGGATTAAGTTTGAGAAACCCAGGTTCAAATCCATCCCTAGTATGGAAGCTCCCTAGATGATTATGGACCTCAACACTCTCTTTCAACTAATCTTGATTCATAAGGTTCCAGTTGCGGGATCAAACGAAGCAAGATCCCCGTCTAAGCCATCTTGAGCTCCTGGAGAAAACTTGGGATTGAAAAGTGCAATAAATAAATAGTAAAACGAACCCCCTGCCTTGATCCTTCCAGGAATGTTTCCTTTGGGATGGGTTTTACAGACCAAACAAATACTTTTTTGCAGAATTCCACCTTGAGATAAAACTTGGGTTGTTTCTACTTTGTTGCCCCCCTAATTTTACTGACTGCAAGGAAGTTGACCACATTCAAGAGTGGTCAGTGAGATTTCCCAGAAACACATCTTATATTTTTTTATATTGTTTGGACTGGTAAACCTGAATGCAGCTTATCAAAACATGCAAGTGGGAGATGGGTTAATCAGGATGACACTGGAGGTAATGAGGGTGAACTTTGCTTATGTGAAACGTGCATCCTCCTTTTATGTTCCAAGAGAGCCGTTGAAAATTCGGTGCCCCTGAACTGCAGGAAATAATGGCCCTCCATTATCCCATAAATACATTTTGTACAATAAAATCTATCTCTGGGTCAATTAATTTTAATGTTTGTCAGCCGCGGGGTGTCCCTGCCATATTGAAACAAAGAGAGAAAGGGAATAAGGAAGAGCCATTGCAATAAAGCCATTCGCAGGAAGGAATAACCAAGCCAGGGCAGTAAACTTATTTTTTCTTGTTAAAAAGCAGGTTGATAGGATGGGACAACATAAAGTGCTTGTCCTTAAATACACCATTCATTCTGTCAAATTGAAAACAGCCATTGAAAGGCAAATACATTGTTGTAACCTAGCCCATGATATTAAATTAAATATGCTCAGGTTTCTCTTCAGATCGTATGAGTTGTATATTAAATAACCACAGCCTTCCCTTTAAGATTTATAATGCCCAAGATACTTTATGTTATTGGATACTCAAGGAAACCTACTGCCAATTCTACAGTCATAAAAACTTTGGTATGTTTTCAAGCTGATCAGCCTCAGCTTCCTGACATAGCTATGTGCTGTGTGTAATTATAGGAATGACTTAGTTCAGGAGTCTGTCTTACAGTTGCCAAATTTGGAGACTCCCGACTTAGTTTGAGAAGTATCTTAGAGTGGAAGAAATAATTAGTTTTCTTAGCTCATAGCTCTCTATTCCTATCTAACATTGGTTGACCTAAATGGGAAACAATGGAGGAGAAGAGACCATCTTGCTTCTGACTATGATCAGCCACCCTTTTCCACAAAAACATTTTGCAGGCTCCAGTTGACTCTGAGGATACCTCTTTCACACAACAATATTTGGCACTGTAACATTCTTTGAAGCCTTCCATGGGAAGCCACGTATTGGCCTACTGAAAACCAATTGCTGAGAAAAGAATGGACAAGGGTGAGGGAGAATCCTACCTTAGAAATATGTCTTTCAGTAAACTCTCACACTTTCAGAGAAGGAGGCATTTTGATTCACTGACTGCACTGCTAGAACCAAGGATTTCAGGATAATTAAACATTAGGGTTGGTTGGAACCTGACTGCAGATAAGCAGTCCACAATCTGAAACTTCAGGCTCTGAATGTGTACCCCCAAGGCCCCTTCCGAGGTTATTAATAAAATTGTTCAGTTTTAATGGGACAGAAGGGGAAGAGTATTAAATGCCCAGTGAGTGCTCATTCCATCTTCTATTTAATAAATTTGATATCTCTATAAATGAAGTTGTGAAATATGGCTTTTAAGAGCCTGGTGTGACTGCAGTTGTCCTGGTGTATGCCAGCAAATGGTGAGAATAAAATGGGAGAACTTCAAATTTAGCCTTGGAGTACAATTGTGTTGTCACAAGGTTTGATGACCTTATTTGGCTACTAGCCAGGTTGGCTGTAGGGTGAGAGGTAGATAACATTGCTGCTTGGTCCTGTCTGGTATATAGGTGTTGGGGGATCAAGCCCTGGAATGGATATCTACCTGTTGAGTTTTGGGGGGGAACATGCTGACAGATTGACCCAAAATAGGTGAGGAGAGAAAAAGACTTTAAAATGGAGAGAATAGTTGGAGAATAAAGTTACATGAGCAGTTGTGAGTTCCCAATCAGAGACAAAGAAGAAAACTCCATAGGTGGCTTCCCTGGAAGAAGAGATGTCCTGGAGAGACATTATCTTCATCCAAGATTGGAAGGAGAGAGTCAGCTGTTGTTGACAAAGCCCTGTTTTCTGGGAAAGGACTGGGTAGAAGACTCATTGCACGAGTTGGTGATTGGTGGTGAGGATCTAAAAAAAAAGAGAGAGAGACAAGGGGCACTGAGCATGGTAGCCATGAATCCAGCTTGTTCCTTTCTTTTCACTGTCTCTTGATAAACCCCAAATGAAGGAAGAAGTAAACCAGTTAGGAGAGCTAGAGATGAATCATCTTTGCAAGAGAGACTTAGGAAGAGAGACTGGGATTGTATTGTATATACCTAGTTGTAAATAGTTCCATTGCATATAGTAAACGGGTATAACTCTCAACTGTCTTGGTTTCTCTGTGTCAAGTGCATTTCCTTGCAAACCATAATACACCTTCAGTGCTAAAACAATCCAGTCCCACCGTGACAGAAGTAAAAATAACTTTTTCTCCTGGTTCTGCCTGCTTTTTTGTTCTAAAGTTAACCAATCCAGTTTTTGGAAGATGAATCCCAACTGACCTCTCAAAACAAAAGGGCAGCTCTTCATGAGAAGGATAGTTTTAGTCTTGTGTCTTCCAAAGCAGTGATATCAACACGAACTGAAGGACTTACTAGCAAATGCCAAACCTTTAGCATCAATCAATAAGAAGTATCACAATTTAATGAGATACATGTGGTACTTCCAGCAGCAAGAATAAATGTTGCTTAACATTGGAATAAAGTCACAATTTGGACAATATATGACTGGGAAGTTAAACCTGGAGAATACACAGCCATGGCAAAATTTAACACAAAGGAAGTATAACAAAATTTGAGCAAGAATGGTTCCCACATATAAAATGCATCACAGCAAATATAATCGCCTATATTTTGTTTTCTAAGGGATGCTAAATGTGTTCAAACATTGCAAATTAGCTGTTATATAAAAAGGAAGATGTCAGACGTGCATATTTTTTAAAAAATGTAGTTTTTTTAAAAAATCTCCCTTTTTTCCTTTTTCTTTTACTTTTTGGAATTTTAATTTTTGCTAAAATTGCTCTGTTTATGTATTTATTTCTTTTTATTAATGATAGAATAGAATAGAGTAGAGTAGAGTAGAGTAGAATAGAATAGAATAGAATAGAATAGAATAGAATAGAATAGAATAGAATAGAATAGAATAGAATAGAATAGAATAGAATAGAATAGAATAGAATAGAATAGAATAGAATAGAAGCTGGAAGGGACCTTGGAGGTCTTCTAGTCCGGCCCCCTGCTCAAGCAGGAGAACCTACACCATCTCAGACAAGTGACTGTCTAGCTTCTTCTTAAAACTCTCCAGTGATGAAGCGCCCACAATTTCTGGAGGCAAACTGTTCCACTGGTTAATTGTCCTCACTGTCAGGAAGTTTCTCCTTAATTCCAGGTTGCTTCTCTCTTTGATCAGTTTCCAACCATTGTTTCTTGTCCTGCCCTCTGGTGCTTTGGAGAATAACGTGGCCCCTTCTTCTTTGTGGCAGCCCCTCAAATATTGGAACACTGCTATCATGTCTCCCCTATTTCTTCTTTTCTTTAGACTACTAGCCAAACCCAAATCCTGCAGCCATTCTTTCTATGTTTTAGTCTCCAGGCCTTTGATCATCTTAGTGTTAGAGTCACTTGAAAAGCCCATACGTCAGAAACTTGACACTTAGTTGCTCTTCTCTGAATTTTTTCCAAACTCTCAGCATTTTTTTGTGATATGGTGACCAAATTGTCAAGGTATTGATTTAACAGCTAACCAGCTTATGTAATGTAAGATTTAAGATGAAACGATGGAATGACTCAGCAAGGTTTGTATCTCTTAAAGAGCCTTTGTATAAAGGGAAGGCTCTGCTGATGTCTTCCCTCTCTTCCGTTTCCTGCTGTAAGTGGGGTTTGTTGGATCCTGCTGTATTAGCACACTGCTATCCTAAGTTGTAGCTAGTAACAATAGAGTATCTACTTTTTCCCTTTCATTTCCAGTATTCTAATGGTATATTCAGGGAACATCAAGAATTTGTAATTGTATCATATAAATCTCATGGTATCGAAATAACATGTTTCAAGATTTATAACATACAATAAAAAGGGGGGACAAAAACCTGGCAGCATCAAATCGACTTTCTCAGCAAGGGTGCTCCTCACAGCTTTTCAGTCAATCTTTGTTTAAAGTCAATGGCAAAAAAAGAAAAAAAACAAAGATACTGTCAGAATCCATTTATATCACATTTCATAAATGTATAGGTAGAACAATGTGCTTATTCTGGGGATTCTGCCATCTCTCCGAAGGGGGGGGGGAGAGGATAGACTTCTTCAAACAACAGGGAACATTTGAACTGGGGGAGGGAGGGGGAGAGACAGATCTGGATTGCATCTTCATTTACAACTAAAAAGAAAAGCAATAACCATAAACCCAAGGAGAGTTCCCTTTCCCATGGAAGGGCCTGACATCTGACCAAATGGATGAGGGGAGGGGCTGAAATGGGAATGCTTTATATAGGATTGAAATGTAACTTTGTTAGATTCCGTCTTGTATTGCCACAATCGATTCCATCCTAGTAAACATTTTCCTTTTGGAGTAAACTTGCATCCAAGAGTTCTTATTTCCTAAGATGTGGATTGAGGTGGGTCCTGACAGATACCCAAATATAGTTCTGAACATAATCAAACTTGATTCTTTCTTTCTTTCTTTCTTTCTTTCTTTCTTTCTTTCTTTCTTTCTTTCTTTCTTTCTTTCTTTCTTTCTTTCTTTCTTTCTTTCTTGTCAGCTCCCTCTTGGAAAGATTACAAGGTTTATTCAAGCAGGAGACAGGCTAAGATTAGCTGTCATTCCAGATTCAGTCCATCAAATTTGCTTTATGACAATGTTGGCCCCCTTTTTATTATTATTATTTTCCACTGGGCTGGAATAAATATATTCTTTGCCCATCAACCCTTGTAAAACAGCATCAAAGGGTATATTATTTTTCCCCAGCCAGTTTCCCCCCTCCTCATTCTTCCTCTTCTTGTCTTAAATGTCACATTAAATACACATGGCAACCTGAATAATAAGGATGTTCTCCACTGATGGCTAAACATACATTATTAGGTCAAATTAGGGTGATTGCAAGGCAATTAAACTGTCAGAGGTAACCCCACCCTCTTACAAAGATCTCTGGTCATTAAAAATGGAGCATTGAAAGATCTCACCTGTATTATGGAGGCACGTGGCAGTTTCATATTTTTTTTGATAATAGCCCTTTTTTTAGGAGATATCATGTACAAATTTGACATTTCTGTTGATATTTTAGGTTAGGTTTTATTTAATTTTGAGCTTGGGAATTCTGGTTTATAACAGGGAGGACTGATCATTTCTTTGTCTGTAGGCAAATGTACAAAATCAGCAGGGGATCAAATACTTTTTCCCCCTCACTGTATTTTTAGTTTGCTTATCTCCTTGACCAGTTTCCATCCGTTGCTTCTTGTCCTGCCTTCAGGCGCTTTGGAGAATAGCTTGACTCCCTCTTCTTTGTGGCAACCCCTGAGTTATTGGAACACTGCTATCCTGTCACCCCTCGTCCTTCTCTTCATTAAACAAGTCACCTGGAGGGAGATTTCAAAATATTCTTCTTCCTCTTTATTTTCTATCTCTCCCTTCCATGATCAAATCAGCATTTTGTGACCACTGAGTGGGCACTCACTTTCAACTGGTCTTTTCCGATTTTCAGAGTTGTTTGTTCATTTCTACACACCCAGCAGCAACATTTTTGTTTTCTAATTTTCTTATGAGTTCCTCTACAAAACCCGGTTCTTTCACAAGCTGGCTAACTTCTCCATCTTGAAAATGGATAGTCTCATTTAAACTATTTAAACAGTGCCTCTTGGAGAATTAGAATATAAATTGATGGATATTCAGCGAGATCTTGAATTAATCCCTAATCTCAAAAAGCTAAGCAGGTTCAGTTTAGATGGGAGAACACCACAGTATCCCTGAGTAGTAGTTTGATAAATTGAAGAACATCCCAGAAGAAGGTAGTTACAAAATACCTCACATTAATCCCCAGAAAACTATATGTACTGGGTGCATGAATCTATGAAGAGCTAAAATGAGTGTCACTTACCTTGTGTGTAAAGTTGTAGCATTTGGTTTTATAAGAACCAACACAGGTAGTCCTCAACTTAAGACCACAGTTGGTGTTATGTATGCAGGCACCTGCATAGCAACAGCCACCAGGGGGCGTTGGCCTGAACGGTTTTGGCGGGAAACCCAGTTTCAGCGGGAAACCTAGGGCCAACCCCATTGGCTGTCCGCTTACCTGGCTAGGTATTTAAGGAGGCCAGGTAACCCTCACTCCTCAGTGATGTTGGGGGGGTGGTATTCTATAGAGCAGGGTGGGGGCAGCTATGGTTCTTTTATGACCTATGGACTTCATGGAATGCTGGCTCAGGAATTCTGGGAGTTGAAGTCCACAGGTCATAAAGAGGCCATAGTTGCCCATCCCTGCTGTAGAGTGATGTGAATGATGGGTAAGAGAAGGGGTGTCAAAATGCTGGTCCGCTGGCCAGACACGTCGTCCAGAAGCCGTGTCCATCCCATTGCCGGCAATGGTAAAACCGTCCCGATACATTGTACAATGTCACATGACATCACGAGTTTGACATGTTTGGGTAAGAGGAAGATGAGATGTAGAGGAGAAGCAGTTGGTCATTTGAATTCCCAGGGATGAACAAGAGTGCTGGTGGTTTGGTGAGCATTTCTTAGGAGTGTTTGTGTGTTTGTTTCAAATACATGATTTAAATATATCTATCTGCCTGTATACACAGGGAAAGCATAAAAATACATTAATCCTTGATTTTATAGATCTTAATTCAGCAGGCATTAGATGCAACAAAATCTGAGTTTGGGGTAATAATGTTCACCCCAGCAATGGACAAAGTCAAATCGGTCCAGAGCTTCATTCATCATATGGAAAGGAAGTAGAATAATTTGCTGGGGGAAAAAAGGTAATGAGTGGTATATAGTTTGTTGTAAAGCACCAGTGTGAAAGACTGACATTGAAAGACACAAAAATAGCTATGTATAAAGCATGCTCATGCCCACTTCGTTCTATGGAAATGAGAGTTGGGACTAAATACTTTACTTCCGAAAAAACAAGATCAAGGAACTATTCAAATGTTCATCAGTTTCCTAAAAAGATTGGAAAACTTTCTTGTTCCACGAGCAATACTAGCACTCCTGAGGAGGGTAGAGTTAGGTTTCTCTCAAATGCTATTGAACTTTAAGAGACAATAGGACAACAGGACTAGTTATTAGTTGACTTTTTCATCAGTTGTCATTAGTTGATTTTTTCATGCCGGAGATATTCCAACCAAAATTAAATATGACCCGGATATCATCTATTGGGCCATTCTTAAACCAAGACGCTTTGCAAAGCCTGACTCTAAGTATTTCTAGGAACCTGTAAAAATAAACCAGTGTTGTCCTTGCAGGAAATATTATACTTTACCCATCTGGGAAATACACAACCATTACTCCCTTCACTAGAATGGATCACATCTTCACACTAAGGGTCACATCACAGATGTCAACCCCAAGAGAAGAAAATAAAGCTCTCACCTTCCAGATTTGGAATATGTGACCTGCAAAGTACAGGTAGTCCTCGACTTACAAGCATAATTGACCCCAAAATTTCTATTGTTAAATGAGACATTTGTTAAGTGAGTTTTGCCCCATTTAACGACTTTTCTTGCCACTGTTGTTAAATGGATGACTGCAGTTGATAAGTTAAATAACCTGGTGGTTAAGGGAATCTGGCTTCCCCATTGACTTTGCTTGTCAGAAGGTTATAAAAAGGGATCACATGACTCTGAGACACTGCAATTGTCATAAATATGAATCAGTTTCCAACATCTGAATTTTGATCACATAATTCTGGGGATGCTACAGAAAGGTTGTAACTCTGAAAAGCACTCGTAAGTTACATTTTTTTCAGTGCTGTTGTAACTTTGAATGTTCACTTAGCGAAGTGTTGTAAGACGAGGATTACCTGTAGTCATTTTGATGATAATGAAGCATTGTGGGAGAGAGAGGGAGGGAGAGAGAGAGAGAAAGAGAGAGAGAGCATGATATTCCAATTCTTTCTCAGCAATTTATATCAAAGCTCACAATTGCTATCTGATAAAATGTAGGACACCAGATTGAATTACTTCATTGAACTACCACTCTCCCCCTGTTAATCGTAATTGCGTGGATCTAGCAATTTTTCTTCATGCCTCCTCAGATATTTACCTCCCACTGTTTTTCAATTCAGACCTTTGATGAAAATATTCCCCGTATTTCTTTAAAGCAGACACCCAACTGTCTTCCTTGACAAAGGAAAGATCTCTAAATCAGCTCCCAGCAATTTGCAGCACAGCAGTCTGTCTAAATCACCTTTTACCCATGTCACTATGCCATTTCCTTTTAAAAAAAAAAGAGAGGAAGTAATGGCTATTGAAGGAAGGGTTCTGAAGGTTTGGTGTTCTGCAGATTCATGGGTGGAAGCAAGGACTAACTTAGAAATTCATACATGATTTGGTGAAACCAGTTTTCAGTGATCAGAAGACAACATAGAGTAGCAGCTGGGCAATTTCCAACCCCTGAGCATCTTAGCTACCACATCCACCATGAAGCATGGCAGACTACATCCATGACCAAAACTGTGTTGGACGAAGAGAGAACACACAACTGCAAAACATGAACCTCTGAATAGGACTTTAAGCTGGTCCAGCTATGGAAACGAGATAAGATGAAGGAAAGTTGTGGTGATAAAAGCAGTAACCTAGACATCTTCTTCTGGTGGTTAGGAAACATGGGGGGAAACCTCTATTTGAAAGAGGCATTTATGTCTTGTGGAGTTCATATCCTTTATTTCCCCATTTCCTTTCCTTTGGAGCCACATCCTTTGAGATTTTTTGAGGCCAGGCTGCTATACAGTATATTAGGGCTCACTATTACGGTGGATGTTTTCTTTCTGACAGAGGGGGGGAAAAAGTATTTCTTGTTGTACTTGGTGCCTCATAATTCTAGTAAATGAAAACATTTGTTGAAAGAAATTCTGGTAAATTATGTGCAAATGGGAATGATTGCTTGAATAAATCAAGGGCAGGTTTGGCTTCTCTCTTTCCCAGTTGTGGTTTCTAATAGTTGTATGCTAGAAATTTATTCTACCTTTCCCCCCATTTAATTTGATGAGAAAAATTGCTTTCTTTGGGGGGAATGGTGGTGGTGGTGGTTTCAGGAGGTAAGATAATTTTTTGGTGAAATTGTGGATGGGGCACAGATTTGGTGCATTTGACTGTCTGATATCTAATGAAGAGAACAACTACTAGGGTGATATGATAGCCATCTTCCGGTACCTGAGGGGCTGTCACAGAAAGAGGAGGTCAACCTACTTTCCAAAATACCTGAAGGCAGGATAAGAAATAAGGGGTGGAAGATAACAGAATAATAAAGTTGGAAGGAACCTTGGAGGTATTCTAGCCCAACCCCCTGCTCAAACAGGAGACACTACCATTCCAGATAAGTGGCTATCTGATCTCTTCTTAAAAGCCTCCAGTGATGGAGCACCCGCAACTTCTGGAGGCAAGTAGTTCCCTGGTTAATTGTTCTCAGTGTTAGGAAATTTCTCCTTATTTCTAGGTTACTTTTTTCCTTGATGATTTTCCATCCATTGATCATTAAAGAGAGATCCAACCTAGAACTAAGGAGAAATTGCTCGACAGTGAGAACAATTAATCAATGGAATGGCTTGTCTCCCAAAGTTGTGGGTGCTCCATCACTGGAGGGTTTCAAGAAGAGATGGGAAACCATTTGTCCAGAACAGTATAGCATTTCCTTCTTGAGCAGGAAGTTGTATTAGAAGACTTCCAAGGTTACTTCTAACCCTATTATTCTATGTTCTGTGTTCCATTATGCAATGATCTTTCTAGCACATTGTATCTTCTTTTGCTTTGGGGTTTTTGCTTCAGCTGAACCAAATAAAAAGCATTACATGAGATTTTTCTTTTAAGTCCAAAAATTTGAGCAACAGAGAAAGTGAATAATGTTAGGTAGAAGAAAGAAAGAAAGAAAGAAAGAAAGAAAGAAAGAAAGAAAGAAAGAAAGAAAGAAAGAAAGAAAGAGAGAGAGAGAGGAAGGAAGGAAGGAAGGAAGGAAGGAAGGAAGGAAGGAAGGAAGGAAGGAAGGAAGGAAGGAAGGAAGGAGATGGAAGGATGGAGTTGAGAAAAAAAAGTCCCAAAAATTCTGAATTGCGTGTTGCTAGCTGAAAAGCAGATACTGCCTTCAAAGAAAAAGTCAATAGCATAGGAATGAAGTTAAATCAGATTTCGTTCTATTTGCATTTAATTAAATGAAACCAAAATCAAGCACAATTAATATAATTACCCGGAATGGATTTAATAATTTTTTATCTCTTAAGCAACATTTGAAATGGTTCTGAGGCACATTGAAGGCTCAGATGAGGTGTGAATGGCCCTCATCCCCAATGGAAATCTTATTATTTTCTTCATGCCTCAATGTGATACCAGGGAAGAGTTAAACTGTCGTCTGTTTAAATCCTTACACATATACCATATACCTGTGCTAGATTCTGAGTTAATGTTACAGAAGTGGCAACTGGATAAAACTGGCAATCCCAGCCTTATAACAAAGTAGAAATTTAATGAAAAATCAGACTTCAAACCACTGGCTTGGGAGATATATAGGAATATAAACTTATAAATTGCATTAAAAGGTGACAGAAAAAATCAGTGCTTCTTTAGCAAGGCTGAAGATCGGTGCACCAATGATAAGGAAAAAAAAATCCTCTCTCCTCTGGTTTGTTTGATATGTGTGATATTGATGAAATCACTCAGTCACCATCCATAAAAGTCTAGAGTACAGAATTGCCTTTTGGAGTTTGGTTGTTTGACTAAATTCTCCCCAAAAAGAATTTTGTCAGCAGTTTCAGATGGAGATGTGGATTCCTTTGGATGTAGGAATCACTGTCTATTGGGAGACTTCCCTTCACCCACCTTTCAGGCTATTGTTGAATTGAGTGGAAAAGTTTGAAAGGACTTTCTCCTCCCTATGAATGCAAGTAAAGCACTCTGGATAGTTATTAAATGTGATCGAGTCAAAATTTATGGACATGACCAATCACATTTATACTAACCTAATTATTTAATCAATTCCAGTTTTTGTAATACAATGCAGCAAGAACTAAAACTCAGTGTGTAGTGATGGGCATGTATTTGATGTATTGGGAATATGAAAGGGGGGGATCTATTCTGGCAAAACTCATAACGATAATGAAACATCGTTTTAGTGACCTACTTGGAGAAAGGGCTATCTATTACCGAGGTATATCCATTGAGTCAGACAGTGGGAAATTGTAGAGGATTGACATAATGTTTCTGGTGATCTCAGCAGACAAATAATGCCAGCTATATCATTTACTTCAATGTCCATTATTTGTGTGATGTCATTACACAAATCATACAAATCACAGCAGAGTTTTGTTTGCTCCATGTCATAAGATGAGGTTGAACCTCTACTTCCCATTGAGAAATAGCAAGAAGAGGAAAAAAGCCTTTGTGAATTGGAACTTTATGAATGCAGTACTGTCAAAGAAGTGCAACAGAGATCATCTTAGTTCTTCGTATCTGTGACATGTATATCTCGATTACTGTTTCCCAGTCACTTCTTGTATTTAAAGAGCATTTGTTTTATTTCAAGTATTTCTTAATCGGTCCTGGTTATAACTCAGTGGATTCTTGAAAAACTTCAAAAAGTGGTTGGAATTACTCTCTCTCTATTTTCTTTTCTCTCTTGGCATTGATTCTTGTAACTTTTTGTTCTTATAATTGGATAATGGAG
This sequence comes from Vipera berus, assembly GCF_964194415.1. NCBI lineage: Eukaryota > Metazoa > Chordata > Lepidosauria > Squamata > Viperidae > Vipera > Vipera berus. Next base: position 347,469,095 of record NC_138202.1, read on the forward strand.
TCCCAACTAGAAGTTTTCCATGATGTATGCCACAGCATACAAATCAGCTTGTATATCCTATAAACACTGCCACTAGGGCTGTTGTAGTACTGTACATCTGCACCTGTGTAGCATCATTAGGACGTACAGAGATGAAATTTTTGGTGTCATTGAAATCTCCCTATTAAATCATCATTTGGAGTCATTCCAACTCCTAAGGATGGCTCAGCCCAAGCAAATCCACCGGAGGACAAAGAATGTTCATCTGTTGCTTTCTAACAAATTAGAAACTCTTCTCACAAAAAGAGAAATGGGCCTGGACAGTTCTTGAAAGATCTGAAGGGGATTTTCTGCACTGGATTTCATATTTCACATGTGCCTGCTGCTGCAAATAGCTCCATAAATTTGTTATTTGGTTTTTTTAATGGATCAGATACATTTCATTTGCCAGGGGAAAGAATGTCAGTAGAAGTAAATGATTAGAACAGATAGGGACTGAGACTGGGGAACCAAGCTGATCAGGCCTGTATTGTTTTTCTACTAGACTGGAAAGTACATCGAATTCTTCTTAGCTGAGTTCTAACCAAAATTGATCAGAGTTCCAGGTGGGTCCAATTGCTTCCTTGTCTTGTCTCTTCCATCCCACTCATTTCCTTCTCTGCACATCCCTCCATTCATTCTTCTCTGGATGTCACTTCTCTATGGTTCTTTAAGAACTAGCTAAATACCTAGAACCAGATATTAAGCTATCTATCTATCTATCTATCTATCTATCTATCTATCTATCTATCTATCTATCTATCTATCTATCTATCTATCTATCTATCTATCTATCTATCTATCTTAGATATTATGCAGCAAGCCAGGTACTTACTGCTAAATTTAATTATTTTAACTGTCTTTAACTTTTGTATTGTATTGACGTTTTTAAATACTTTGTAAACCGCCCTGAGTCCTATGGGAAAAGGGTGGTATATAAATTCAATAAACTAAACTAAACTAAACTAAATACCTGGCTTGTTGAATTAGGGGAAATAGATTAGAAGAAAGTATATTTTTTTTCATTCTTACCATCCTACTTTCACAAACTTTGTCTTATAGCTTCAGAAGTCCATAAGTAGCAAGGTCTATTGGGAAATGTGGTTTTTCTCTGGTCTTTTCTTCTTTCCAAAAAGAAAAAAAAGTAATTAAAAAGTAAATGACTGGCTGGAGAGGAGATTGAAGTGGCTGAAACAAAATAGCAAGAACGAGAGGGGGAACACAATGCTCATTTTGAATTTCAATTTCAAATCTGCTAAGAATCACACTTTGGCATACAGTGATGCAACAGCATCCAATACAGCTGTATTTTCATTTTGGGAAGCTGAATCAAATGGAACCCTTTTAGACTAAAATGAATGGGCTCAGGTAGAGGATTTGTGCCTGTTTGGAATAATGATTGAAGCACTGGAGACTTTCAAGAAGAGACTGGACAACCACTTGTCAGAAATGGTATAGAGTCCCCTGCTTGAGCAGTGGGTTGGACTAGATGACCTACAGGGTCTGTTCCAACATTCCAAAATAGTAAATAAAAAGAAATAAATGGCTTACCCATTCATCACAATAATTGTAGTAACTTACCTTTTTCTCTTAAATACAAAAATGATCTATTCTTTCCCCATCCCACTTCTTATCTATAAACAAACCCTTAAAACCTTGCTTTTTCTATACTGATATTAACAAAAGTTATGGGGTGCTAGAGATAACATTTCTATTTTAACCTTGATAAAATAAACCAATTTTATATTCCTACCTTTTACATTTACAATCTTGATCTTTAATCCCTTCAAATGATGCCATAGAATTTTATTTCTTTTCATTTTTACTTTTTCCTGCCTTATGAAATTCTTCAAAACTGGAAGAAGCTGTCAGGAGCCCTTGTGGGCAATCTCAAGTCTTCTCCTAGTCCAGGGAGGAATTACAGAATGCCGGTCTACATCACGACGCTTTATTCTGCTATGGTTGTCAGCTTTGCTTTTAGCTGCTCCAACCATAATCATTTATATTTTGCTTCTTTGAATGTTTTCTAAACTATTAGAAAATAAGAACCATGGTGGCACAGTGGGTAGGATGCAGTATTGCAGCTAATTTACTGCTCACTGCCAGGAGTTCGATTATGACTGGCTCAAGGTTGATTCAGCCTTTCATCCTTCTGATGTTGGTAAAATGGAGGACCCAGATTGTTGGGGGCAATATATATGCTGACTCTGTACACCTCATAGAGAGGGCTGTAAAGCACTATGAAACATTATAGAAGTCTAAGTTCTATTGCTATTGATGGGCTTTGCAGTTCAGAAATGAATAGGATTTTGATACTGTTAACTTCCAATTTATCTCCTCATCCACCATTACCATATTTGTAAGAGTAGCCATTAAAATATATATTTTCTACCTGGTGCAACTATTATTATCAACACAGTCACCAAACTGAATGATCAAGATAATATCACATGTTACATCCCGTGCATAGCATAACAGTTACCATTTTCATAAAACGCAAGCAACCTCTGGATAAAGAATGGAGGGGGGGGGGAGGAATGAAAATAAAATTAAAAAAGGATTCAGAATTAAGTCTTCTGAAGATTATTAGATTATCATTATTTCTCTCAGGCCAGAGGCCTTAGTCAGATTTGGAAGAGAATGGAATTGCCAGCAGTGAAAAAAGCAGACAAAAAAGTATGAGTTCATGAGCATCAAAATAACATTTTCATTTGTGCCTTCCCCATGGGAAAGATTCAACATTCTGGTAAATGGAGATGGTTATAAGAAATGAATTTTTGTCAGCAGGGAAGTGATTTTAAGGCTCACTTATCCATTGGCAATCTAGATTTCTAACCCCAGGAATCTAGGAAATTGCTACAGAATGTAGTCTTTATTGTAAACATTTTTTGTATGGAGACCTATATTTCTGCACATAGTTTGAAGAACAAGGAGCGATAGCAGTCCAGAGCATTTTGAGATTATATGGTATATAGCTCAGTTTCTCTTTGAATTGGTTTCTGGAACAATGGAGTGATCCTTTTGGTCTGGAGATTATCTGGTCTTCACAACAGATACAGTTTCATACTGATGCTCTTCAAAGTTCCTAAGAGTTTGTCTTTATATTTGTAAAAGAAGCTTCCTTAATGTTTTAAAAGAATTTTTTGTTGTATTGATTATCTATCTTTTTATTTATATAGCTATCCTGGACAAAATATGGGACCAGCATTCATGTGTTGTTTTACTTAATAGGAGATTGGAAATATCTAGATTACAGTGATGGTATATCCCAGCAGAATATTTTCTTCCAATTTGCAAACACTATCTTAAAAAAAAAATATCTTCCAGTTTTTGTCCTTTTTTCAAAAATTTGGAGGCAAGCAATTTCAAAACTTCTTTTCCAGACAAAATGAATAAGACAATAAAATTAGAGAAAAGTTTGCATTTTAAGGGAATATGGAATATTATCCAGACCAATTCCATCTCATTCTGCGGTTATCTTATCAATCTGAAGTGAATTAGTTTATGTCTCAGTTGCTCTAGTTAAGAAAGTTCTCCTGCCTCCACAGGCACACTCATTCTTGGTCTATTATTTCTCTGAACAGAACTCTGAAATCTTCACTTCTTCAATTTTCAAGCCATTGGTTTAGTCCTGTCCTGTAAAGCAATAGAGAACAAGCTAGCATTATTGTCTCTCATACTTTAAGATGGGCCGATTTCAACTCCAAGAATTCCATAGTGGCAGAGGAATTCTGAGAGTTGGAGTCTACCCATCTTAAAGTAGCCAAAGTTGAGAAACATTGTTCTAAATCTAGAAGCTTTCCAAGGCTGATTCAGTTATTAAGGAAATAGGAGAGCTACATCCAATTTTGTAAAATTTTAAAAAGATGTTGAGACTCTAGAAAGAGTACAGAGAAGAGCAACAAAGATGATCAGGGGACTGGAGGCAAAAACATATAAGGAATGGTTGCTGGAATTGGGTATGTCTAGTTTAATGAAGAGAAGGAAGTGGGGGGGGGACATGATAGCAGTGTTCCAATATCTCAGGGGCTGCCACAAAGAAGAGGGAGTCAAGCTATTCTCCAAAGCATCTGAAGGCAGGACAAGAAGCAACAGATGGAAACTAATCAAGGAGAGAAGCAACCTAGAACTAAAGAGAAACTTCCTGACAGTTAGAACAATCAAACAGTGGAACAACCTGCCTCCAGAAGCAGTGAATGCTCCAACACTGTAAGGTTTTAAGAAGAAAGTGGACAACTATTTGTCTGAAATGGTTTAGGGTTTCTTGCCTGAGCACGGGGTTGGACTAGAAGACCTCCAGGGTCCCTTCCAACTCTATTGTTGTTGTTATTGTTGGTTTTTTTTGTCATCGTTGTCATGTTCTAGGCTGGCTCTGGGAGATGCAAGTGGGATATCAATGTGCTATGTGCACGTCCTGAGTTACATTTGCTTCTTTGGCATAAGATGTGCATCTTTATTTCAGAAAATGAGAGAATAGTAAAATTCTATTTTTCTTGCCCACAGTAGCTGAAGAATTCAGAAGGCACATTGGTATTCCCTTTGAAACACAGACAATATTTTTGAGAAACTTTGCCCAGTTATACGCCAAGTAAGAACATCAGTCCTTTTCATTCACTCTCATTAGGATGAGCTGCTAAAAGCTCTCCTGGGTTCCAGACTAGGGTTTTTCCAGCCTCATCTGGAGATACTGGATATTGAACTTTGCCCCCTTTGCAGGCACAGCCAGTACTTTTTCTACTGAGCCAAGAGACTCATTAGAGTGACATAGATACATGCCTGAATTATAAGTTACCCACTCATGCTGGAGAAGTTGAAATGGCCAACCAATCTGGACAGGGGACCCCCTCCGACTAAGATGCCTACTGAGACATTGTTTCACTGCATGTCCTTGCCCAGGAAATAAATGAGTGGCTTGATTTTTACATCCCCCATTTCCATCAACTATTATACCTGTATAATAGTTTCCATCCTATTATATAAGGTGTTCTGGTTTCTTAAGGCATTCATTCATAATGGTTTCTGCCACATTGATGTTATCTTTGTGGTTTTGCTCAGCTAGCATAGTTTTTTAAATTTTAATATCTCCAAAAATATGTACATCTGAAATATTGCCTCCCTTGGTGCATTTTTTATCCATCTCTCTCTTTCTTGCTCTTCAATAAATGTATTTGCTTTTTTGCATTATTATCAAGGAATTTCATTGCCTGCTGATTTCCATGGGCAACTGCCTTAGCCAGGCTTCATTCATTCAAAACTGTCTCGGTAGAAATATGGTGGTTAATAAACCATTCCACTTGTCCTGTCAAATAGATCAGGAATGTTTTAACATTGCCTGCATGCCTCCTAGTATAAAACTAAAAGAGAAGAAGAGACTGGACAGCCATTTGCCTGAAATGGTATAGGGTTTCCTGCCTGAGCAGGGGGTTGGACTAGATGACCTCCAAGGTCCCTTCCAACTTTATATTATTATTATTATTATTAAGGGTCACATTTAAAATGGGGAGGGGCAGAGTTTGGCTATATTACACATTTGGAGTAGTCAGGAATTTGTAATGTTGTGTAGTTTTGATCTCTGATATCTATGGAGATTCTTGATCATCCAGGTCATGGTTGTCTCAAAGGTGCTCCCGCCCGCAAAAAAAAGGCAACTGAGAAATGTTTTTTTTTCCTTGAAGAAGAAGAAGTTTCGCTTCTCAGCCAAGAAGCTTCATCAGAACTGATAAAGCTTCTTGGATGAGAAGCGAAACATCTTCTTCTTTTTTTACCTTTTTTATTGAAAAGTTTTATTGAAGTTACAATATTATCCCATCCCCAACCCACCCCTGAGCCCCCCTCCCCCTCCCCCACTTCCCAAAGCTGAGTACAGGGTTACAAATAAAAAATAATCATAATCTAACTAACATTAACCAACTACGTAACTAACCAAATACATAATGCACTTTAACCCATCTATAACATCATTACAAACAATCTAAAAGTGTCCAACTTATACTAATACAATAACAATACCATCTTCTTCTTAATAGAATAACAGAGTTGGAAGGGACCTTGGGGTTCTTCTGGTGCAACCCCTGCTGAAGCAGGAAACCCTATACCATTTCAGAGAAATGCCTGTCCAATCTCTTCTTTAAAAGCTCCAGTGTTGGAGCATCCACAACTTCTGGAGGCAAGTCGTTCTGCTGATTAATTATTCCATCAGGAAGACAGTTTTTTTTCCTTTCTTCAAGGAAAAGAGAAAGGAAGAGAGTGTCAATTTATTCTCCATTGCACCTGAGGGCAGGACAAGCTTTATCCTGTTGGCCACAGACAGAGGACAGGAAAAGCCATGAGCCCACTTGCATATTGTTTCCCAACCTGTTTGGTGACAAGGAACAAAAATAAAATATAGTTCATGAATCAAAAAAAGAGCAAACTGAAATGAAGAGCTAGGCAATAACTTTCTAAGTTAACCCTTTGATCAATTTCTTCTTCATAGTGTTCATAGGATATGCTTCACTTAGTTATGGGAGTAATCATTTTGAACCATAAATTAACCCAACACAGGTAGTCCTTGAGTCACAACCATTTGTTTAGTGACGGTTTGAAGTTACAATGGTACTGAAAAAAAATTGACTTATGACCAGTCCTTACCCTTATGGCTGTCACAGTATTCCAATGGTCATGTGATCAAAATTTGGGTGCTTGGCAACTGGCATGTATTTAAGATGATTGCAGGACCGTGCAGTCATGTAATCACCATCTGTAACCTTCCCAGATGGCTTTGATAGGCAAAATTAGGGGGGGGGGGAATTGAATTCACTTAATGACCATGTAATTTATAGCTCAACACCCCTGGCAAAAAAGGTCATAAAATCAGGCATGTCTCACTTAACAACCGCCTTGCCTAGCAATGGAAATTCTGGTCCTAATTATGCATGTATATTGCAGATTATATGTATGCTGGACTTCACACAACTTTCAAAGCAATGAAAAACCTAACCAAGGTTGACATTAGCTAAACATAGCGTGTTGTTCAAATGCAGCTATTCTTCTATTAAGTGAGCTGATTTTGGATATTAGGTGAGCATTGTCCTTGGGGTTACAGCAGAGTAAGGCAGCTTTAGTCTGCTTTCAAAATCAAGTTTTAATATCCAGAGTCTCTATCCTTGTTGCTAAGCAGTGAAAAGGGCTACAGATAGTCCTCAACTTACAAACATTCATTTAGTGAGTGTTTGAAGTTACAATGGCACTGGGGGGGAAAAAGACTTACGGCTATTTTTCACACTTACCATGGTTGCAGAATCCCCATAGTTACATGATCAAAATTTGGATGCTTGGCACCTGGTTGTTACTTATGATGATTGCAGTGTGCTGGGATTATGTGATCCCCTTTTGTAATCTTCTGACAAGCAAAGTCAATGGAGAAGCCAGATTCACTTAACAACCATGTGACTAACTTAAGAACTGCATTGATTCACTGAACAACTGTGGCAAGAAAGGTCATAAAATGAGGCAAAACTGACTTATCAAATGTCTCACTTGGCAACAAAACGCTTGGGCTCAATTGTGGTCATATGTCAAGGACTTACCTGGCCTCTGTTTTGAGGGGCGGGGGGGTTAAAGCTTTGGAATGAATCTGTATCTTTAAAAGAGCTCTCCTTTCTAGCCAAACATGTCTCTGTTTCTCCACTCAGGAGTGCAACTAAATTAGGCAAAACCTGGTTTTGACAACCGCTATTGTAGCCCTTCAAATGAGAAATATCAGAGTAGTTAATAAGGAGAACATACCAACCCATGGCAAAAAGTCCCACTTTGTTTCAGCAGAGATAAAAGCTAATAATAAAGGGAAGTTCTCAAACTGAGTGGTGCCTTTGAATCACTCAAAGTTCAAATAGGATTGTCCTTTCTCATCACCTTGATATCTGAAATTCAGGAACCTGTCCTAAATAATACAATTTAATTAAAAGTTAATTTGATGCCCTTGAGAAAGACAGTGGTGTTGGAGTTTAAGACTGGCAGATAAAAATCTTTCATATAAAGAATTCCTTTTGAGATGAATGGCATTTCCAGATAATAAAAAGCTGGAAGATATTTGGTCCTTTTGTCTTAACTCTGAGAAGGGAAGACATAAGGAGAAATGGTTTGATATTGCCCTTGAGGATAGATGATGAACGTATTTTCCCCCCCTCATTTAATTTTCTCCTGTGTTAATGTTTGTTTGTTTGTTTGTTTGTTTGTTTGTTTGTTTGTTTATTTATTTATTTATTTATTTATTTATTTATTTATTTATTTATTTATTTATTTATTTATTATTAGATTTATATATACTGCCCTTCTCCCGAAGGACTCAGGGCAGTGTACAGGGCAATTAAAATATAAAATACAAAAGTTAAAAATAAATTAAATAATTAGCCCTAACCAATAAATTAGGGACGCGGTGGCTCAGTGGGTTAGGACGCTGAGCTTGTCGATCAGAAGGTCGGCAGTTTGGCGGGTCGAATCCCGAGTGCTGCGTAACAGAGTGAGCGCCTGTTACTCGTCCCAGCTTCTGCCAACCTAGCAGTTCGAAAGCACGTAAAAATGCAAGTAGAAAAATAGGGACCACTACGGTGGGAAGGTAACAGCGTTCCGTGTGCCTTTGGTGTCTAGTCATGCCGGCCACATGACCACGGAGACGTCCTCGGACAAATGCGGGCTCTTTGGCTTTGAAACAGAGATGAGCACCGGCCCCTAGAGTTGGAAACGACTAGCACACATGTGCGGGGGAACCTTTACCTTTACCTTTAACCAATAAATTAAGTTAAAAGTAAACCCCAAACCCTTAGTCCAGGCCAGCCTGTTCAAATAGCCAGGTTTTCAGGTCACGGCAAAAAGAGCGAAGGTCGGGAGCCATCCAGAGCTCTACCGGCAGCTGATTCCAAAGGGCAGGCGCGGCCACAGAGAATGTTCTCCCCCTGGGGGCCATCAACCGGCACTCCCTGACCCAGGGCACCCTGAGGAGGCCCTCTCTGTGGGAGCGCACAGAGTATAATATGATCAGGAACACAGTTTTAAAGGTTTACTAGTTAAGAAGACCTAGGGACGCGGTGGCTCAGTGGCTTAGGACGCTGAGCTTGTCGATCAGAAGGTCGGCAGTTTGGCGGGTCGAATCCCGAGTGCCGCGTAGCAGAGTGAGCACCTGTTACTCGTCCCAGCTTCTGCCAACCTAGCAGTTCAAAAGCACGTAAAAATGCAAGTAGAAAAATAGGGACCACTACGGTGGGAAGGTAACAGCGTTCCGTGCGCCTTTGGTGTGTAGTCATGCCAGCCACGTGACCACGGAGACATCCACAGACAAGCGCTGGCTCTTTGGCTTTGAAATGGAGATGAGCACCGGCCCCTAGAGTCGGAAACGACTAACACGCATGTGCGGGGGAACCTTTACCTTTAGTTGAGAAGCATCAGCCACAATCCTAAATATACTCATCACACTTTTGTTTGTAACTGATTTGATGTAATGTAGTTTTGTGCCAAGAGTCCCACTGATCTGACTGATTACATGCCATCAAGTCAGTGCCACCTCTTAGCAACCACAAAGGTAGATTTTCTTCCTGACCATCTGTCTCTATCTAACCTGGTCCTTCAGGTCTTCCATTGCCATTGTAACTTAATCCTTCTCCTTGGCATGTTGAATTAAAAAAGTGTGCATTCATATAAAAATGTGAGGAAATGTTGATCCAGAGTAAAGCATACACAAGTCTATCTGAAAGAAATCAGTAGAAGTTAAATTCTTCAGTAGGTCATTAAATCATGGTGTTTTCAGCCCAATTAGAATAAGATATAAATTCACATTTCTCCTGCCACGTCTGAGCAGTTTGTATTTGGAGCCCAAAGTGGGATCCTATCCTACAGTATAATATTATATCATATCATATTATATGTTATAATAATAATAAAGTTGGAAGGGACCTTGGAGGTCTTCTAGTCCAACCCCCTGCTCAGGCAGGAATCCCTATACCATTTCAGACAAAAGGTTGTCCAATCTCTTCTTAAAAACTTCCAGTGTTGGAGCATTCACAGCTTCTGGATGCAGGTTGTTCCACTGATTAATTGTTCTAACTGTCAGGAAGTTTCTCCTTAGTTCTAGGTTGCTTCTCTCCTTGACTAGTTTCCATCCGTTGCTTCTTGTCCTGCTTTCAGGTGCTTTGGAGAATAGCTTGACTCCCTCTTCTTTGTGGCAGCCCCTGAGATATTGGAACACTGCTATCATGTCACCCCTCACCCTTCTCTTCGTTAAACTACACATACCCAATTCCAGCAACCGTTCCCTATATGTTTTAGCCTCCAGTCCCCCAATCATCTTTGTTGCTCTTCTCTGTACTCTTTCTAGAGTCTCAACATCTTTTTTACATCGTGGTGACCAAAACTGGATGCAGTATTCCAGGTGTGGCCTTACCAAGGCATTGTAAAGTAGTATTAGTACTTCACGTGATCTTGATTCTATCCCTCTGTTAATGCAGCCTAGTACTGTGTTGGCTTTTTTGGCAGCTGCAGCACACTGCTGGCTCATATTGAGGTGATTGTCTACTAGGACTCCAAGATCCCTCTCACAGTTGCTACTATTGAGCAAGGTACCACCTACTGTACCTGTGCATTTGGTTTTTCTTGCCTCAATGTAGAACAGGGGAGTCAAACTGCAGGCGCGTGGGCCGCATGCATCATTGCAAAACCGTGCCCACCCCATGGCCGCAATGGGAAAAAAGTCGTGATATGTGATGACACGTCATGTGATGTTGCAAGTTTGACACCCCAGATGTAGAAACTTGCTTTTTTCACCATTGAATTTCATTTTGTTAGATAGTGCCCAGTGTTCAAGTCTGTCCAGATCCTCCTGTATCTTAAGCCTGTCTTCTGGAGTGTTGGCTATTCCTGCCAGCTTGGTGTTGTCTGCAAATTTGATGAGTTCCCCATTTATCCCCTTGTCCAAATCATTGATGAAGATGACATGATATGACATGATATATGATATGACATGATATATGATATGATACTGTATTGTATTGTATTGTATTGTATTGTATTAGTCCTTGACTTACAACAGTTCATTTAGTGACTGTTCAAAGTTATAACAGTACTGAAAAAAGCAATTTGTGACCTTTTTTCACACTTACAACTGTTGCAGATAGTTCTCGACTTATAACCATTCGTTTAGTGACTGTTAAAGTAACAATGACACTGAAAAAAATTACTTACAACTGTTTTTCGCCCTTACAACTGTTGCAGCATCCCCATGGTCACATGATCAAAATTCAGATGCTTGGCAACTGAGTCATTTTTATGGCAGTTGCAGGATCATAGGATCGCAGGGGTAGGCACCTTGGTTCTTTTATGACTTGTGGACTTCACCTCCCAAAATTCCTGACCCAGCATGGCTCAGCTTGGAAACCTTGCCCTTTTTCCTCAGCGTGGCTGGCTCAGGAATTCTGGGAGTTGAAGTCCACGAGTCATAAAAGAGCCAAGGTTGCCTACCCCTGGGTTCGGGTAACTCTTCTGACAAGGAAAATCAATGGTGAAGCCAAAGTCACTTAACAAGTGTGTTACTAATTTAAGAACTGCAATGATTCACTTAACAACTGTGGCAAGAAAGGTCATAAAATGGGGCAGAATTCACTTAACAACTGTCTTGCTTAGCAATAGAAATTATGGGCTCAGTCGTGGTCATAAGTTGAAGAATAGATAGATAGATAGATAGACAGACAGACAGACAGACAGATATAGATATAGATATAGATATAGATATAGATATAGATATAGATATAGATATAGATATAGATATAGATATAGATATAGATATAGATATAGATATAGATATAGATATAGATATAGATATAGATATAGATATAGATATAGATATAGATAGTGTTTTGAACACCTTGGGCCGGCCCAAATACGGCCCAAATCTTTTTTTTTAAAAGTGTGCAATTATTTGACAATAATTTCTCACAATCCAGACCTCCATCTTCTGGTTTAAGGCTTCAAGCCTACTGTGCTCACTAGGGCTTGGAGGAAGCCCAGAATCTACTGCCAGGTCCCTGGGCATTAAAAAAAAAAGAAGAGTCATCATGCTTTCACTGCAAACCTTTAATTCAGAATTTTTGAAGCTCTGAAACCACCTCAGATTACGGCTTCTCCAAGAGACCGTGAAAATCTCCCTCCCATAAGCCTGATTAAGACAGAATTCCTGTCTATCAATCTGGCTTCTCTGCTGAAATCCCTTGAAAGATTGAAGGAAAGAAATGTTTGAGGAATGTATATTACATGGATTCACTGTGATAAAAAAAATACTGGTGATTGTTTAGGGGGTCTTTTTTATGTGGGGAATTAGGCTCGTGGTTTGAAAAATTCTATCAACAAAAAAAAGTCATGATGGTAATAGGCTGTGTCAAGATTAATACATTTACAGGGTTGCTGCAACAGTTATAAGTATAATCAGTGCTTTTTTTGTAAAAGAAAAAGGTGCCGGAACTCACACATGTCATACAACCGCCTTGCCTACCCTACAAGTTTCCATCCAAAAAAGGTGCCGGAACTCCGTTCTGAGCGTTCTATGAGGAAAAAAGCCCTGAGTATAATAAACAGTCATAAACCACTTTTTTAGTGTTGTAACTTTGAATGGTCACTAAACAAATGATTGTAAATCGAGAACCCCCTTTAGAAGGAAGTGTGTAAGTACATTTGAGGAGGGAGAAGAAATTAACAAGCTGTGTCTCAGGAGCACAATTATTTTCTTCTGCTCTAAAGACTGAACTAGAATCAATGAATGGAAATACAGGAAAGCAAATTACAGACGCATGTTACAAAAATCTTCCTAACTGCAAAAGTTGTGCACTGCATTACAAATTCTATTTTCAGAAGGGAGTTAGATTTGATGACCTCCCAGGTCTATTTTAATTCCATGATTGTCCAGCCTGTTTGACATCATGGCTGTGGTTGAGGGCCTTAAGGCTAAGAGCTTCAGTCAAGTACAATTTTCCCCCCTTGTAAGCCAGACCATCCCTGCATGTTAGGGATGTCTGATTTTCTTTAAACCATTGATTGGTGAGCAGTTCTTGCTTTATTTTCTTTACCCCAGGGTCATCAGGATTAGGGGTCCTGCGAGGTGTGAGTTGGGCCGCAGTTTAATGAAGAGAAGGGTGAGGGGTGACATGATAGCAGTGTTCCAATATCTCAGGGGCTACCACAAAGAAGAGGGAGTCAAGCTATTCTCCAAAGCACCTGAAAGCAGGACAAGAAGCAACGGATGGAAACTAGTCAAGGAGAGAAGCAATCTAGAACTAAGGAGAAACTTCCTGACAGTTAGAACAATTAACCAGTGGAACAACCTGCCTCCAGAGGTGGTGAATGCTCCAACACTGGAGGTTTTTAATTTAATTTAATTTAATTTATTAATATTTCTATACCGCCCTTCTCCCGAAGGACTCAGGGCGGTGAACAGGGCAAGAATAAAAAACACAGAATTACAAAAGTTAAAAAATAATTAAATACATGCCCACTAAAAAAAAACAATTAATACATAATAAAACCCCAATAAAATACAGTAAAAACCCCACCAATCCCCCATCGGGCCAGGCCTTAAGAAGAGACTGGACAGCCATTTGCCTGAAATGGTATAAGGTTTCCTGCCTGAGCAGGGGGTTGGACTAGATGACCTCCAAGGTCCCTTCCAACTTTATTATTATTATTATTATTATTATTATTATTATTATTATTATTATTATTATTATTATTATTATTATTATTATTATATACGGATTATGAAAAAAAATCCTGGGTCCCTTCCTCCGAGTGAGGAGAAATGCAGACCAATAAGGCTGCTATGGAAAGGAGGTTGATCCATTTATTTCCCAATAACAAAGGGTTTGTTCTTGGGGGCAGCTACAGAGAAAATGGGGTGCAGAGTCTTTGTTTTATAGGGGACTGGTATTTGGAGGGATGGAGTTGTATGTATGTGCTGGTTCTAGTGTAAGACTCTGTGAACAGATCAAGCTTAATTGTCCTTACTGGTGTCTGTTGTGTAATGGTGTCTGGACAGCCTATTTGTGGGTGTAGGGAAGTGTAACTGAACAGGTTCTTTTTCTGTTTAATTACTCTTCCCCAGGTACTTGATTTTGCTACTGCCAGTTGATAGCTGAGCAGAGGTGCAGTATAGCAATCTATTCTTACAATGTTATTTCCTATGATTCTCAGTGAATCATGGATTGGTGTTAATGGTTAAGGGATAGCTGAGGCAGTGAGAGAAATAGAGTGAATTTGCAATAAAGAATCTCCTATGATTGATTATTAAAATAAGTGACTTCCCACAAGGTGGTCCATTTATTTATAACACAGCTGAGACCAGAATTTCAATTGCTAAGCCAGGCAGTTGTTAAGTGAGTCACATTTAATTTTACAACCTTTTTGCCAAGGTTCTTTAATGGTTCACTTTGTTGTTAAGTCAGTCGTGTGGTTGTTAAGCAAATCTGGCTGATCTCCTATTGGTTTTGCTAGTTGGAAGTTGGCTGGGAATGTTGCAAACGGTGATTACATGACCCCTGCAATGCTGCAACCATCACAAATCCCTGTCAATTATTAAGCTCCCCCCAATTTTGATCATGTGACCCTGGGAATATTGTGATAGTTGTAAGTGCAAGGGCCAGTTGTACATCCCTTTTTCAGTGCCATTGATACTTTGAATGGTTGCTAAACAAATGGTTGTAAAATTGAGGAACACCTCTACGATGGAAATAAAGGATGTGCACTGCTTACCGAATGGTTTAATACTGAGCAGGATGTAAGATAAAGATGTGGGATCCCTTCCTGAATGACGCTATAGTTGGGGACACCTATGTGCATAGATTTAGATGATGCAGTGTTGGTAATTGAGAATGATTTGTACTGAACATTGGCATCTATATTGCATACATGACAAATTATGGATCAGCAATGTATAAAAAACAAAGGTGGTTGTGTTGGACAGGAAAAATGAAATCTAATTATCTCTCTCTCCCCCCAAATAGAGCCAGTTTCGTTTAGTGCACAGGTCTGCAACCCGCGGCTCCGGAGCCGCATGCGGCTCTTTCAGCCGTCTCCTGCAGCTCCCAGTCCTCTGCCATGTGCAGTCCCCCCAAAAAAAAGTGGGACTAAAAAAGTTCAACTAATCAATTCAAATATGCAGGGTAGGTGCATATCTCGCCTTGGCTCCACTCTTCAGTCAAACCCTGTTCTGCGCATGCGCACATGTACGCACATGCGTACACATTTTTTTGCGGCTCCTAGTTTTTCCTTTTGTGAGGGAACCGGTTCCGAGTGGCTCTTTCACTGTTTCAGGTTGCTGACCCCTGGTTTAGTGGTTAAAAGCACCAGGCTGCAAATTGGGTGACCATGAGTTCTAGGTCCACCTTGGGCATGAACTTGCTTCATTCTTACTGGAATAAACAAGTCTCTTTGGTAGTTTGAAATTGCCCATCCTAACTTTTAAGCATGTCGAAAACAGAGTTTATGAATTTTAAACCTTATTATTTCCATTGCATAAGCTGCCTGGCTGTTGTTTCCTCAAACATCCCAGGAAAATTGTTCAGTTCCTGTTTGCTAAGTCAGTTATCTTTCATTACATGATGGATTTAGCAGTCAAGGCAAGCCACAAACTTGCTGGAGGCAAGAATGTTGCCCCACTCCTGCAGGCTGCCTGCACATTTAGTCCATTTTAATGATTTCTCCCTATTTACCTGTCTGTTTATTATTTCACGTGATTTGCTTGCCTTTTCCATCCCTCGGAGAATATTATTAAATATAATGAATTCACTTAGAGATGGGTATGAGGTCCTTTTTTTTCTTAAAAGCAAAAGCTTCCCTTTGATCTACAACACATCCAAATGTGTGATTATGCTATAAAAAAGATAATAGTGGGAACATCAAAGGAACAGACAGGAGGGAGGAAAATTCCCTCTAGATTGGCTTAGTAGCTGCAGAACAGCTTAAGGATAGTGGGAGAACACGAAGACAACCTGAGCCGAGTTGTTAATGCATTTTAATAAGCACTCTGCAAAAGTCTGTAACATTGATAGCCATGAAATACAGGATGTTCTGACTAGTGATGGGCAAATATGCCTGTCATCCATCCAGTTTTCATGTCAGTGTCTATGATCCAAATGTATTTTTCTGCTCATAATGTATCATGCATATGTATCAGTTTTCACATCAGCTTTTACGATCTAAATTTATTTTTGTGCACATAAAGTGTGATGCACGCAGATACATATTTTCCCATTTCTCTATATAAAATTTAAAAAATAGTGGTGGTACAGTGGCTCAGTGGTTAAAATGCTGGGCTTATCGGCTGGAAAGCCGGCAGCCCAGGTTGGAGACCTGAGGGCCCTATATTGAGGTGAGTTCCCGTCCTTGCTTCAGCTCCTACCAACCTAGCAGTTTGAAAACACTGAAATGCGAGTAGATAAATAGGTACCACTTTGGTGGGAAGGTAACATTGCTCTGTGATGTCATGCTGGCCACATGACTGTGGAAATGTCTTTGAAACAGAAACGAGCCCTATCCCCTAGAGTTGGCAATGACTAGCGGAGTAAAATCTACGGGGACTCCTTTACCTTTTTCTCTATATAAAACAATATAAAATTAATCTCCTCACCTTTCCTTAATGATTTCAAAAATTCATTTTGTAAGCAGTTTCTCCTGCACACACACACACACACACACACACTTTAATGTGCATTTTTAAAAACTGGAGATCACCATTGCAAATTATGAAAGGGTAATAGAACAAGGAATATTTTCTGTGCATTTTCAG
This sequence comes from Vipera berus, assembly GCF_964194415.1. Lineage (NCBI taxonomy): Eukaryota > Metazoa > Chordata > Lepidosauria > Squamata > Viperidae > Vipera > Vipera berus. The sequence goes on from NC_138202.1 coordinate 347,485,911, forward strand.
TTATTAGTCCAAAATATTTGAGTCTAGCTGGGATGCATTTCAACACAAATGCAACATTTTTCTTCTTCTACACCTGAAAGTCATATAGAGCAAATGTACAGAAAAGCAGGTGTTTTTTTTCCGAGAAGGATAAATTATGAAGCAATTATCCTACCTCTGATTACTATGCAGCTGGCATTTTCCCTTCCCAAAATCAGTCCTGGTTCCAATTTTTGAAGACAAATACACCTCTCTGCTGAGGACATCAAAAGCTCTTTTGGCCAAGCATGAGGGTTGCAGGGTTAATTTAAGTATTCATGTGATATGTGGGGTAAAATATCAAACGTAATTAAAGGATATCTATCATGTCTCGAATGGAATATATAAGTGGAGAGTCCTTGGAAAATCTTTTTGTATATCTAGGTTAAGTTAAACTTGAATATCTGAATACATATACTGAATAATAAGATATTTGCTGCAGATAGATAGAACAGGACATAATATAGCACAGGTAGCCTCGAATTTACAGCAGTTCATTTAGCGACTGTTCAAAGCTACAACATCACTGAAAAAAGTGATTTACGACCGTTGCAGCTTCTCTATGGTCATGTGATCAAAATTCAGCCACTTAGCAATTGGAACATATTTAGGATAGTTCCAACATCCCAGGGTCATGTATAATAATAATAATAATAATAATAATAATAATAATAATAATAATAATAATAATAATAATAATAATAATAATAATAATAATAATAATAATAATAATAATAATAATAAAGCTGGAAGGGACCTTTGAGGTCTTCTAGTCCAACCCTCTGCTCAGGCAGGAAACCCTATACCATTTCGGACAAATGGCTGTCCAGTCTCTTCTTAAAAACTTCCAGTGTTGGAGCATTCACAGCTTCTGGAGGAAGGTTGTTCCACTGGTTAATTGTTCTGTCAGATCACCTTTTGTGTTCTTCCGACAAGTAAAGTCAATGGGAAAGCCAGAATCATTTAGCAAACCACATTACTAACTTAACAGCTGCAGCTATTCACTTTTAACAAATGTCGCAAGAAAGGTCGTAAAATAAGGCCAAATTCAATTAACAACTGTCTCACTTAGCAACAGAAATTGTGGGCTCAGCGATGGTCATAAGTCGAGGACTACCTGTATTATAATTAATGGTAGGATCATCAGGGGGCGACAAAAGTCTGCCTAATTTTATAGACAGTATAGCAGAATTTAACTACATTCAAATAAACTGTAGCATATCGATCCGATAGGAGCAATTGTACATAAAAGAGGTCGGGATTTCTCAGATATTTCGTCAAATAAGGAGTTAACGAATCAAGGAGAAATAAGTTTGGGTTGGTGGTTTTTTGTGTTTTGTTTTCCTTTTCCCCTCCATAAAGCTATCAGATCTGGGCCCCACCTGGAGTCCTTGATTAATGATGCTAATTAGGAGTGGAATTTCTGTTGCTAAGCAAAGGAGCTGTTAGTCAAAACATCACATGACCACCCTGCTTTAGTGAGGGCAGTTTTGGTAACCCTGGTTGCGGTTGTTAGGTGAGGACTTTATGCTTCTCCTGGCCTGTCATGCTCACCTCCACTTCAACTCCTCTCCTGCCTATCTCCCCTCCCATCTCTGCTCTTTTGGACGCCCTGCACTCTGCACTTGTAAATTCAGATGGGTTGCCAGGTGCCCAAAGTTTAATCATTTTGACCATTGGAGCACTACAAGGGCTGGAATTTCAGGAACTGGTGAGGACTGCTGTTCATTCGGTGCCATGGCAACCTGGAACAGCCACTGTGGTAGTTCAGCAAGGGCTACTTTGTGAAACTACCTAGGAATTAAACATTTCTGTATCTTTTTGCCGCCATCTGGTGGTCATTTGGATTTGAAGTGGCATCCGTAGCCCCCGGTAATTTGTCTCCTTGTCCGTATGGTATGGTCACTGGACAGAAAGACAATGCGACTGTGGTTGTTCCTAGCACAGTTTCATTCCTCCTCCGTTGCCTGCTGGGCCTGATGTACAGAGGGAAGGAGGCGGGAGCATCAGAGCTGATTGCTCAGCCTGGAAAAGATCAGGCACGATTTAATTGGCTGTCGGACTGGTCAGCAGACAGGAAGAAGGCAGGAAGGGATTAGAGTGGCAATGTAGGGAGAGACCTTGCTTAGCCCTCTTCCTTTACTGCCATCCTTTTAAACTGGCCCTGGGTCACTTTAAATCAACTGTCATGGGCTGATTACAGATTGTCCTTGACTTACAGGCTGTCATTTAATGACTGTTCAAAGTTGCAAAGGCACTGGAAAAAGCAACTTACTACCATTCCTCAAACTTACAACTCTTGCAGTATTCCCATGGTCACATGATCAAGACTTGGACTCTTGGCAACTGGCAATTATATATATGACGCTTGCAGTGTCCCGGGGTCATGGGAACCCCTTTTGCAACCTTCTGACAAGCAAAGTCAGTTGGGAAGCCAGATTCACTTAACAATGACACAGATAAGCCTCCAGGGGCTTCAACGACTCGCTAAAAGAATGCAAACGACCAGCTGTCTGCAAGGAGTATAAATCCTGCCATTCCCCACCATCCAGTCAGAGCTGAAGAAGCTTCTTGGGCTGGGAAGCAAAACATCTTCAAAGAAAAACAAGAAAGTCCAGTTGCCAGGTGAAAAAAAAAGGCACCTTTCGAACAGCCATAACCTGGATGATTGAGAATCTCCATAGACATTCACTTAACAACCATGTTACTAACTTAACAACTCTAGTGGTGCACTTAACAACTGCGGCAAGAAAAGTTGTAAAATGGGGCGAAACTCACTTAGCAACAGAAATTTGGGGCTCTGCTGTGGTCGTAAGTTAAGGACTACTCGCGTGCACATTTAATTAAGAAGTCCTTTTTTCCTATTCTAATTAAGAATGTTCTTTTTTTATATTCTACATTTTTTTTTTCTTCAGCAACTTGCAGTCTTCCAAGGAGAAGCCCCAGAGAGGAACGGTTGCTTTTTCATTGTGATCCTGGGAAATTGTTGAGAGAATTTCTTTTTATCCTTGGAGGGAAAAACAAAAAACAAAACAGAAAGGAACCGCCTGCCTCCTCCGTTTCTGCATCTGAGAATACAAAACTCCCGGCATCTTCTTTTTTTTTTTTTACAGCATGATGAGTTATGGAGCCCAGAGAAGAGCAACAAAGATGGTTGGGGGACTGGAGGCTAAAACATATAGGGAACGGTTGTTGGAATTGGGTATGTGTAGTTTAACGAAGAGAAGGGTGAGAGGTGACATGATAGCAGTGTTCCAATATCTCAGGGGCTGCCACAAAGAAGAGGGAGTCAAGCTATTCTCCAAAGCACCCGAAGGCAGGACAAGAAGCAACGGATGGAAACTAGTCAAGGAGAGAAGCAACCTAGAACTAAGGAGAAACTTCCTGACAGTTAGAACAACTAACCAGTGGAACAACCTGCCTCCAGAGGTTGTGGATGCTCCAACACTGGAGGTTTTTAAGAAGAGACTGGACAGCCATTTGTCTGAAATGGTATAGGGTTTCCTGCCTGAGCAGGGGGTTGGACTAGATGACCTCCAAGATCCCTTCCAACTTCTTCTCTTCTTCTTCTTCTTCTTCTTCTTCTTCTTCTTCTTCTTCTTCTTCTTCTTCTTCTTCTTCTTCTTCTTCTTCTTCTTCTTCTTCTTCTTCTTCTTCTTCTTCTTCTTCTTCTTATTATTATTATTATTATTATTATTATTATTATTATTATTATTATTATTATTATTATTATCTTTTCTGGGTTTCCTTCTCTGTAGCTGGGGGCTGTGCCCTCTTTATCTGATCATTCCCTAGACAGCTTCTTGCCCCCACCTCCGTCTTCCAAGGTCATTCCCCCATACCATCATATCTTCCTTCCTTCCACCAGGATATATTTAAGTTTTTACATCCAAGTATTTTAATTAAAGGGGAGAAGCAGTGTGCTACGTTTCCTCCTTGGATAGTTAATTATAAGGGTCGAGAAGCTTCTGCTTGTGTTCCTTCCTGCTAAAAACACAGATTATCATGTCAGCAATTACTTAGGATAAGACATCCATTTTTAATACGATGGAAAGCCGGGAGCCCTTTTTTTTTGTTTTGATACTTTTCATGGCATATAGGGGGGGAATGTTCATGGGGGAAAAAACTTGCTATACAACATTAACAAACAGCTGCTTCCTCCCCCTCCCCCCATTTCAAACCTGTTCTCTTCAATTTGGGAAAAAGAACAATCAAAATTCAATATTAACCAACTGGGAGAATTATGAAACCACACACACAGAGAGAGACACACACATTAGCCCTCACGTTAGCATTTTTAATTTAGGAAGAGATGATAGATAGATAGATAGATAGATAGATAGATAGATAGATAGATAGATAGATAGATAGATAGATAGAGATAGAGATATAAAGGTAAAGGTAAAGGTTCCCCCGCACATGCGTGCTAGTCATTTCCAACTCTAGGGGCCGGTGCTCATCTCCGTTTCAAAGCCGAAGAGCCAGCACTTTGTCCGAGGATGTCTCCGTGGTCATGTGGCCGGCATGACTAGATGCCAAAGGCGCACGGAACACTGTTACCTTCCCATTGTAGTGGTCCCTATTTTTCTACTTGTATTTTTATGTGCTTTCGAACTGCTAGGTTGGCAGAAGCTGGGACGAGTAACAGGTGCTTACTCTGTTACGTGGCACTCGGGATTCGACCCGCCAAACTGCCGACCTTCTGATCGACAAGCTCAGCATCCTAACCCCTATGGCTGAGGAATTCTGAGAGTTCAAGTCCACCCATCTTAAAGTTCCCAAGATTGGGAAATCTTCTCCTATATGAATTTTTATTTTTTTATTTTGTTCCTTTGTAGAGCTTTGCAACATTGGAGGCTTGAAAGGAAAGGGGATTGTGATGGAGGGGCAACATCTATCTGCAACCTATTGAAATATCTGCATCTTTTTACAGTTGTCCTTTGTAGCTGTGTTCAGTTCCAGGACAGAACTGTTTGGATTATGGAACAGCCCCCAGGCGCTCCATTTCAGAGCAACTCCTCCTTCTTGACATCCCCAAAATGCTACCATTTAGAGGTGAAAAGTCATTTTTATAGATACCCTATTTTTATCACTTCCCACTGAAATCACATGTCCTGTGCAGGAAGCCAGGATATTCAAATTACCCCTGTTAACTTAAAATACATAGTTCAAGCTAAAAATTTGAGTTAGTTAAAACTGTCTATTCATATCCATAAAAATATCCACAGGAGGAGTTGAGGAGAGATGATACATCCTTTTAGTTATCCGCAATGAAGTTAAGGGAACTTGAGGAAGACTATTAAACAGAGTCTTTAGTCATTTGGTACCATCAGGTAGGAACTCCTATGCCAAAGGTTTGTGCAGCACACAGTGATTGGATTTGGAAATCAAAATGTCTTTAGGATGTGTTTGTATTAACTTTCCATCCATCCATCCATCGATCCATCCATCCATCCATCCTTTCTTGTCTTGCCTTCTGGTGCTTTGGAAAACAGGTTGAGCAATTGTAAGAGCAGTTGTAAGATTATACCCTCAAGAAGCATCTCTTCAAAGATTGAAAAGTGTAAAGTTTATTCTTTACTTGTTATGGCAAAAATACAGTAATGATGGATGGATGGATGGATGGATGGATGGAGTAACATAGAGAGATAGATAAATATAGATAAATCAGACAAACATACACACAGATACAGTACACATAGTTGGTATGATATTGCTGCTGTGATATAAATGCTATTTAGAGAGAGGCTATTGAGTACCCTCAATTCTCTTGACATTCAGATTTTTTTCAGTGCAACTTTTACATCCTCATCCTCATCATCAGAGATGTCTCATACTGACATGTCCATTGGCAAAACCAACCTCATCCAACTAAATGTTAAACCCATGAAGGAGAGGATTCCTTCCATTACAGTCCCCAAGACCGTTTTCTTATAGTGAGATGCTTCCTGGAATACTTAAGTATTTCTCCTTGGATTAACTCACTCAGAGAAGCAAGTTAACTGTGGGAGACATTGCAAAAGAGAGAGCACAAATTCGTGGTGGGTATAAGGCAGGGATCCCCTGGGCCAGAGCCCACGACCAGGCAATGGCCTGCTCAGATCCAGGTCACAGAAGCGGGTGGGGATGAACATATGCTCACACACCTCCATTTGTGCAAGTGGGCATGCCCACCCCTTGTGCAAATGGAGTTGCGCACACATTTGCCCACCTGTCCTGAGGAACTATCCCCTCTCCCTCCCACCAGTCCGCAAAACCAGAAACGATGGAGACTGCTGATATAAGGGAAAGAACTTATAGCCAGAAAAATGAGGACATTGACTTTCTTTTAGTCTGTGATTTCAGAATATGTCTGTCTGTCTGTCCATCCACCAGTCCAGTGGTCCCCAACCTTTTTGGCACCAGAGACCGGTTTTGTGGAAGACACTTTTTCCATGGATTGGAGGGAGGCAGGAGCCTACAACCTCCTAGATCCTTCGCACGTGCAATTTAGGGTTTGTGCTCTAAGAGAATCTAATGCCTGATGATCTGAGGTGGAGCTGAGGTGGGGATGCTAGCGCTGAGGAGTAGCTGCAAATACAGATTAAGTTATGCTCGCTCGCCCACTACTCCCCATCCAGCTGCGAGGCCCGGTTCCTAACAAGCCACAGAACACTACTGGTCTGTGGCCTAGGGATTGTGGACCCCGGAGCCAGTCCCTCCCCCCCATCCATCCATCCATCCACTGCTGATTTTCTTCGCCTTTCTGGGAGAAAATATAAGCAATATTTAACATCCTTAATTTTAATGAGCCATTTGGAGTCACCTTGATGAACAGACAGTCCTTGACTTACAAGCACGATTGAGCCCAAACTTTCCATTGCTAAGCAAGGGAGTTGTTAAGTGGGTTAGGTTTAGGAATTCTCTTCAGGTCTTGAGAAAGGAAGAATATCTCTTTTAAGATATTGCTTCCATCTGCACTGATTGAAACCTCACTTAAGCATACATTTATTAATAAAGCATGATAAAGCAATGATGTAGAAAGGGAGGACTCTAATCCTAACCCTAACTCAATTATCTTTTGATTATTCTCCTCATTATAAATTTCCAGTTTCTTTTTTTTTTCATTTTTCCAACCCTAAATTTGGTTAATTTCCTCCCCGTTTTATTTTCTTTATTTATTTTTCTCTTTTTTTGGTAAAGATGGCAGAGTATGCAAGTTGGAATGAATACATTAGCTTTTGTAATTGTTTTTCACTACACCATGCAATTTTTGTAGGAAACATGCACAGCACAATCTTTTTTGTGGTCAAATTCTACTTAGATTTACTGCACTTTTTATTATTATTCTCGCTGTGGTGTTATTGAAAAAGTGAAGGGCAAAATGGCAGAACTGGGCTTCAGTGGATGGCCTGGTTCAAAAAGTTGAAAATTAGATAAATTAGTGCTTTAAAAAAGACAAAAAGCTGTATTTATCAATTCTGTGGGAATAATTGCCTTAATACCTTAATCATCGGCTTCTTTTCTTACAAAGGTAGTTACAAATTACAAAGCCATTACTGTGAAACTTCCAAGTGAGATAGACATCTCGTCAGTGTTAATCTTCACTTCCTCAGATTTTTCATTAGACATTTTAGATTTGTTTAATGGCAAACAGTTGATTTCAGTGCTTTTTTAACTATGCCAGATTTGCACACAGAAAAAGCTGATCTGCTGTCTGTTCTGCACAAAACATGAATCAGAAGATGTTTACATATCTGTGGTGCCGGATCTTGCAAACTGGCCAGTAGACATCTAGTAATTAGTGCATGCATTTCCTCATTAAAATATCATTAGTGGAGGTTTGGTTCTTTCAAGATGTTGCAAACAAGGGGTTTATTGCATTGTGTTGATATCATTATGGTTTACCAGTAACCAGATGTTCTCAGAGTTTAAGGCGGGGGAAAGGTCATATTTCCCCGTTGCAATCTCCGGTCTGGTAAGAAATGTGTTGCAATAAAACTAAACCAGTGCAATGAAAGGAAGGATTTGAGAAAGGGCTGGAGTGATACAGTATGCTAAATAAAGACTTGAGCTCTGATATGGGATCATGGAAAGCTGCCTTTGGTGAATTTCAGCAGTGGCTTGAGATTTTGCTGTGCAGGTAGACCTTGACTTATGAGCGCAATTGAGGTCAAAATTTCTGTTGCTAAGTGAGACAGTTGTTAAGTGAATTTTGCCCCATGATTATACAACCTGTCTTGCCACTTTAAATGAATCACAGCAGTTGTTAAGTTAGTAACATGGTGGTTAAGAGAATCTGGCTTCCTCACTGACTTTGTTTGTCAGAAGGTTGCAAAGGGGATCGCATGGCACCAAGAACACTGCAACCTTCATAAATATGAACCAATTGTCAAGCATCCAAATTTTGATCATGTGATCACGGGGATGCTGCAATGGTCGTAAGTGTGAAAAACATCACAAATCACTTTTTCCAGTGCTATTGTAACTTTGAATGGTCACTAAATGAATGGTTGTAAGTCGAGGACTATCTGTAGTCTACTAGGATTGGCAACCATTCCCCAAAGTTTCAACTGTAATCTTCTTGCTAACATAGGGATTAAACCAAAAAGCCTCTGCAAACGGAAAAAAGGATCCTTAATTGAAGTAAAGACTATCCTGTAAATCATTCTGGATAGTATCTTAATTGCCTCTTTAATTCTGGCCCCAATCTGTGAAACTATAGAAGACTTGGGAGGTTGCTTGTGAGAACAATATGATAGATCAAAGAGCAAATTAAATCTATGTAACTCAACATTAGAATAATTAGAATTAGAAATTAGAATTAGAATTTAGAAAGTAAATTAGAATTAGAATTATTAGAAAGAATTAGAATTAGAATTAGAATGCCAGTCCAGTCTAGTGGTTGAGACATAAGGTTAGAAACCAGGAGACTATGAATTCTACCTTGGGCCATTGGGTGACCATGAGCCAGTTACTTTCTGTCAGCCCTAGGAAGGAGGCAATGGCAAAACTCTGCCAAGAAAAATTCAAGGACTTTTCCAAGCAGTGTCCCAGAACTGGACACTATTGGATTCAGTTGAATGGAATAACAAAATGAAACAAATAGATAGCTGAGTAGACCAATGTGCATTCCTAGAATTTGGAAACAAATTGGACAAACATGTTCACTTGCTTATCTCAGGCATGAACCTGAGCAGGGGGTTGGACTAGATGACCTCCAAGGTACCTTCCAACTTCTTCTTCTTCTTCTTCTTCTTCTTCTTCTTCTTCTTCTTCTTCTTCTTCTTCTTCTTCATCATCATCATCATCATCATCATCATTATTATTATTATTATTATTATTATTATTATCTCAACCATGAAAACACTGATTTTGTTTTAATTTTCCTTAGGGTTTTGACATACTATGATGATACTGTTCCAGTATCTTCCTAGCAGTCTGATAAGGTTTTAAGCTGAAAGCTCCCTCGAGATTACATGGATATGTTCTTGGTAGCCATACAGAAATAAGTTGCCATTGTCTTATCCTGGGATATCATTTAACATTTTCCCAATCCAGCCTACAACTGTAGGGTATTTTCATGGCCTGTCATCCATGCCCTAGCCTAGTCTACTTCTATCTAGTTCTTTTTTTAAATCAGCTTGATGTGAGCTTGATGTTTCAGCTTGCTGTGATATTTTTGAATATTGTTTTATCTTACCATTTTACAAGGCTTTGAATTGTATGAAAAGGCTTAAGATATTGTAGTCTGTCTGAAGCTGAATTGAATGATAGGTGATTATCTATCTATCTATCTATCTATCTATCATCTATCTATCTATCTATCTATCTATCTATCTATCTATCTATCTATCTATCTATCTATCTATCTATCTATCTATCCAATCTATCTATCCATCTATCCATCTGTGTTTATGGGTATTGGAAAATAAATTCATTGTATAGATCTATACTTGGTCATCAGTATCTACAAGATGTTTGTTATTGATGAGAAAACAGGTGTTTTTTTTGCCTAAGTGTTGACAACTTTCATCTCAAACTTTCTGTTCTACAACTTTCAGTGAAGGTTGCTTTATTTATTTATTTATTTATTTATTTATTTATTTATTTATTTATTTATTTTTTTATTTATTTATCTGGACGACTAAGGTGAGAAGACAGCATCGGAAGAGCTGCAGCCAGGGGAATGGTTAGATAAGAGGCAGCTTAGCCTTGTGCAGGAATAGGGACGTGGCGAACATCTCAGAAGGAACCATCTCCAGTTTCTTGGCCTGTAAAGCTGAAGATGAACTTTCAGACCTGCAAGATTCAGTTACAGGAACCTAACAATGTAGCAAAATTAGTTCATCTAAGTGTGCTTCCTGTGTTGGCTACTTTGCAGGGCTGACAATGGAGCGCATACTTGCATAAAGTTGTAGCTATGCAAAAAATAGGCAAAGGTCAAGGTGAAAAGAAAAGGTCAAGATGATGCTCATACATTTATGATTGAAACCACATCTCTTCTATGTGTGTAAAAAGTGGATTCAGTCATGTGAACTATCTTACTTTTTTGGCCCCAGCCATCCTTCAGATGTCCCTTGGCAAGGGTCTACCTCACAATATCCTAGGGTGGAGGAAACAGATCTTCCAATGGGGCTAAAAAAATCAGAGGGTTTTTTTTTTCTAGTTAAAAAATTAGAAGTTCTGAGTGCAAAAAAACAAACAAACCAGGGAGAGGAAAGAAAGAAAGAAAGAAAGAAAGAAAGAAAGAAAGAAAGAAAGAAAGAAAGAAAGAAAGAAAGAAAGAAAGAAAGAAAGAAAGAAAGAAGGCAGAATGTTTATTTGCTTTTAAAAATATTGTTGATATTTTTAAAGAAAGAGAGAAAAAAACCTGGCAGAATGTTTATTTACTTTTTTTTTAAAAAATGTTGATATTTTCTTTGGTTGCCCCTGTAATCCTAAAATGATGCATTTATGCCCAGGAGGAAATCAATACTCTGCTCAGCCCTGCCATCTTACATGAAGCACAGACTGTAAAATAGACACAAAAGATGTGTGATACTCTCCAAGGCCCCAGCAGCTATAATATCCATCTTTGGCAGTTCACTTGACATTTACTCGCCCTAATTTTTCCCCCCTTCCCTGCTTCCCTCCCCTAACAGCCAGGCTCTGACTCTCTGGGGCTCACCGACCGGGTGAGCAGATAACAAACCTGTCAAGAAAGGTTTAGCTGGGGAATAAATCCTGAATTCACCAGGAAATGATGTGTACAATGGGAAAATGCACAGGATGACAAGAGCTCTCCCTTTGGAGATCGAGGCTGAAAGATGCTTAAAATGTTACAGCATGTATTCAATGGATTCCTGGACAGGTCCTCTGATTGTATCTTGGAGGGCTCAAATGCTATTTTACTCTCTTCCTTTTTTCATTGTTGCTCTTGGGGAGGACACCCATGCAGAGAGAAACAAAAGGCATCCGGGAGGAAGGAAGGAAGGAAGGAAGGAAGGAAGGAAGGAAGGAAGGAAGGAAGGAAGGAAGGAAGGAAGGAAGGAAGGAAGGAAGGAAGATTAAATAAAGAAATGTGCCAGTTTGTCTTGGTGGATAAGGTGCTAAACTAGAAGCCAGTTCTAATCTTGTCTTAGCCATGAAAGCCAGTTGGATGATTTGGAGACAGAATCAAAGGTTTTCAGTTGTATTGTATGAGATTTTGTTCTAAGCTTTCTCAAGTCATGATATAGCCATAAATAAAAATCTTGGAGGGTTCAAATCTTTATTTTTTGTTGTTGCTCTTGAGGAACACTCACAGACAGAAATAAAATGCATTAGGTGCTGCCAGGAAGGAAGGAAGGAAGGAAGGAAGGAAGGAAGGAAGGAAGGAAGGAAGGAAGGAAGGAAGGAAGGAAGGAAGGAAGGAAGGAAGGAAGGAAGGAAGATTAAATAAAGAAATGTGCCAGTTTGTCTTGGTGGATAAGGTGCTAAACTAGAAGCCAGTTCCAATCTTGTCTTAGTCATGAAAGCCAGTTGGATGATTTGGAGACAGTCCCTGTCTCTCAGCTGACTCCTTTTCAATCAATCAGAATTGAGCTGGAAGAGACCTTGGAGGTCTTCTGGCCCAACCCCCAGCTCAGGCAGGAGACCCTATAGTACCATTTGAGACAAGTGGATGTCCAATATCTTGAAAACCTCCAGTGATGAAGCACCCACAACTTCTGAAGGCAAGCCGTTCCACGGGTTAATCGTTCTCACTCTTAGGAAGTTTCTTCTTAATTCCAGGATATTTATCTCCTTGATATGTTTCCATGCATTGTTTCTTGTCTTGCCTTCTAGTGCTTTGGAAAATAAATCAACCTCCTCTTCTTTGTGGCAGCCCCTCAAATACTGGGATATTGCTATCATGTCACCCCCTAGTCCTTCTTTTCTCTAAACTAGCCATACCCGGTTCCTGCAACCGTTCTTCATATATTTTATTCTCCAGGCTTTTAATGATCTTTGTTGCTCTTCTCTACACTTTTCCCAAAGTCCCAACATCCTTTTTGTAATGTGGTGACCAAAACTGGATGTTGTATTCCAGGTGTGGTCTTCTTAAAGTTTTATAAATGGTACTAATACCTCAGTCGCATCACACTCTTGTGAAAAAAAACCAAGGTGCTTCCAGGTGGGAAGAATTACTTAGCAACAATACCACTGCCTGTGGGATGCCCAGTAGGAAGCTCCTTCTACATCTCCAGCAGGAGCTGGAGTGAAGGATGGGAACTCACCTTGCCCCACAGCAACACTTGGGTCTTGAACATGAGCTTGCTAACCTCCAATCCAGTGTCCTAACCACAGGAGCCAATGTGCTGCTGTGATCCTTCTCAATCAAGGAGAGCCAATCTTGTGGTTTTTCCTCACCTGCTCCTGTGTATCTTGGCAAAGCTCATAAGTTGTTGAATTCCTTAGAATAGGATCATGGGGCTGGAAGTGACTTTGGAAGTGTTTTAGTCCAACCCCTGCTCAAGGCAGAAAACCTAAGACCATCCCAGACAAATGGCTATTTACTCTTTTCTTAAAAACCTCCAGTGATGGAGCACCCACAACTCCAGGAGGCAAGCTGTTCCATTGATTCATCATTCTCACTGTTAAGAAATTTGTCCTTAGTTTCAGGTTGAATCTCCCTCTGATGAGCTTCCACCCATTGCTTCTACTCCTGCTCTCAGGTGCTGTGGAGAATAAACCAATGCCCTCTTCCCTGTGGCAGCCCTTCCAGTATTAGAAGACTGCTACCATGTTTCCCTAGAGCAGGGGTGTCAAACTCAATTTCATTGAGGGCCACATCAGCATTGTGGTTGCCTTCAGGGGGCTGGGTGGGTATGGCCTGGGTGGGCGTGGCATACTGGGTGGGTGTGGCTAAAGTGCGTATGGCCTACTGGGTGGGCATGGCCAGCTCTACATCGTTCATCTCAAGGGTGCCTATGGGGGCCTGGGCAGGAGTGGGACAGATCTGAGGGTCTTTGGCAGGAGGAGGGTCTCTGGGCCAGGGCCAAGGCAGTGGGTGCTGTTCCCTCACTGTTTCCAAGATGGCTTCGCAGGCCGCATGAAACCACTTTGTGGGCCGGATCTGGCCCCCAGGCCTTGTGTTTGACATGTCTGCCCTAGAGCCTTCTTTTCATTAGGCTAGACTTAACTGGTTCCCTCAAGCATTCATCATATGGTTTAGCCTCCAGACCCCTTTTGATCTTGCTCTTCTCTGCACTCTTTCTAGGGCCTCAGCATCTGTTCTGTATCTTGGTAACCAGAACTGTTACCATTGTGACATATTATGACAGCTAGAACTTTCTTCAAGGCTACCTCCATAATCCTTAGCCAAAGGAGTAGCGATGGGGATCACTGGAGGAGAGGAGTAAATAACTAGCCATGCAATTGATTTTGTCACTTGTCTACTTCTGTCAGATGCCAAGTTGAGTACCATACTGATTTTGTTTGAATCTCCACTAGTCCATGGCAAAACAGGACAGAAATTGTCAGGAAATGCATGTATGTAATTGACATGCATAGATTGTGATTGGAAATGAAGACCAAACTTCATTCTGTCTTACTGCAACAGAACCCCACCCACCCCCTATGATTTAATTGCTTTGCTCTGTGAAGATTGCTTCTGAGATCACCTAGATGACCCCTTTAAATGGAGGATGTCTTGTGTAAAGGAGGAACAGGATAAATTAGTTCATCATTAAAGGAATTTGAGAGCAGAATAATAGAGTTGGAAGGGACCTTGGAGGTCTTCTAGTCCAACTCTCTGCTCAAGCAGGAAATCCTATACCATTTCAGACAAATGGTGGTCCAATTTTTTCTTGAAAACCTCTAGTGGGGAAGTACCCACAAATTCTGAAGGCAAGCTGTTTATTCTCAGTGTTAGGAAATTTCTCCTTAGTTCTAGGTTGCTTCTCTCCTTGTTTAGCTTTCATCCATTGCTTCTTGTCCTGCCTTCAGGTGCTTTGGGTAATAGCTTGGCTCCCTCTTCTTTGTGGCAGCCCCTGAGATATTGGTACACTGCTATCATGTCACCCCTCACCCTTCTCTTCGTTAAACTACACATACCCAATTCCTGCAACCACTCTTCTTATGTTTTATTTTTTTTATTTTTTATTTTATTTTAATCCCATTTATATCCCGCCCTTCTCCGAAGACTCAGGGCGGCTTACAATTTAAGCACAAACGAATGTGCTTAGCAATAGCCTTTATTCTATTTATATGCCTGCTTATTAGAGCTTTCGGCCCCCGCCAAGCGGCGTTATTATAAAGTCAGCTTATTGCCCCCAACAATCTGGGTCCTCATTTTACCTACCTCGGAAGGATGGAAGGCTGAGTCAACCTTGAGCCTGGTGGGACTCGAACCTGCACTAATTGCAGGCAGCTGGTGTTACTTAAGGCTTTAGTCCCCTAATCATCTTTGTTGCTGTTCTCTGCACTCTTTCTAGAGTCTCAATATCTTTTTTTTATATCGTGGGGATCAAAACTGAATGCAAGTGGTACTTTCCTGCCATCTTGATTTTGTTCCTCTCTTAATGGAGTTTAGTCCATTTAGTCCCGAAGAGTAATTTGGACTTCAAGAATTCTTGAAATTTACATTGGAAAGAAAGGAGAAGAGGAGAAGGAGAAGAATCGTTTCTAACAGCTAAAATGAAGTGTGGAGTTTGAGGATGTTATCTGAGCATATGGTGACTTTCCGTCCTGCTATGTAACTTACACCTGAAGCCATCTTTGAATGAATTCAAAGAGAACGAAGAAAGAGTCTGTTTTTCTTGGAAGCAACATCTGTTTCGTAGAATTGATCCACCAAGCATGAATAGTTGTTGAATACAGAAATATTTAATGCTCCTTTTTTTTAACAAAACCAAACACATGTTAATAGATTATCGTTGTTAGTTCCCCTTCTGTTGTTTTCTACACTTTCTGTTCAGCACATTTTGTCTAGTATGTATAAATGGAACAAGCGCCGTATGTCAACTTGAATCAAAACACTGATCTGCTCATTTCTTTCTGGGAGACTGAAAGAAGGCAATGTTCTTTATCTCCAGCTGCTTTGCCTTTCTTTCCTCCCGCAATCTTGTTCTTGGCACCAATAGTTAACACATTGTATTGTGAAGGGTCACCTACAAAGGCAATTTTAACTACATGTATCTAAATTGCATGATAGGTCACATGATATGGACGCTTAAAAAATCTGCAAGGGAAGATGACACACAATGCTGTGTTCCTGCACATGGCCATCTTTTTTTTTATCTCTGTAAGAGATTTATAAGGGACGCGGTGGCTCAGTGGGTTAGGACACTGAGCTTGTCGATCAGAAGGTCGGCAGTTTGGCGGGTCGAATCCCGAGTGCCGTGTAACAGAGTGAGCGCCTGTTACTCGTCCCAGCTTCTGCCAACCTAGCAGTTCGAAAGCACGTAAAAATGCAAGTAGAAAAATAGGGACCACTACGGTGGGAACCCCTTCATGGATTACTGCCTTGTCGTGGCGAAGGGGCTTGCGTAATTCAATGAAGCTATGAGCTATGCCGTGCAGGGCCACCCAAGACGGACAGGTCATAGCCGAGAGTTCTGACAAAACGTGATCCACTGGAGAAGGAAATGGCAACCCACTCCAGTATCTTTGCCATGAAAACCCTATGGACAGTACCAAAAGGCAAAACGATATGACGCTGGAAGATGAGCCCCTCAGGTCGGAAGGCGTCCAATATGCTACTGGGGAAGAGCAGAGGGCTAGTACTAGTAGCGCCAGAAAGAATGAAGCGACTGGGCCAAAGCCGAAAGGACGCTCAGCTGTGGATGTGTCTGGTGGTGAAAGGAAAGTCCGATGCTGTAAAGATTTTTTCTCCATAGGAACCTGGAATGTAAGATCCATGAATCAAGGAAAGCTGGACGTGGTCAAACAAGAGATGACAAGACTGAACATCGACATCTTAGGTATCAGCGAACTAAAATGGACAGGAATGGGTGAATTTAATTCAGATGACCACCAGGTATACTACTGCGGGCAAGAATCCCTCAGAAGAAATGGAGTAGCCTTCATAGTCAATAAAAGAGTAGGAAAAGCAATACTGGGATACAATCCTCAAAATGACAGAATGATCTCAGTTCGAATCCAAGGCAAACCATTCAATATCACAGTAGTCCAAGTCTATGCCCCAACCACCAGTGCTGAAGAGGATGAAATTGACCGGTTCTATGAAGCCCTACAGCACCTTATAGAACTAACACCAAAAAATGATGTCCTTATCATCATGGGGGATTGGAATGCTAAAGTAGGAAGCCAAAAGATAACCGGAATAACAGGCAAGTTTGGCCTTGGAGTACAAAATGAAGCAGGGCACAGGCTGATAGAATTTTGTCAAGAGAATACGATGGTCATAGCAAACACTCTTTTCCAACAACCCAAGAGACGGCTCTACACATGGACATCACCAGACGGTCATCACAGAAATCAGATTGACTATATGCTCTGCAGCCAAAGATGGAGAAGCTCTATACAGTCAGTAAAAACAAGACCAGGAGCTGACTGTGGCTCAGACCATGAGCTTCTCCTTGCAAAGTTTAAGCTTAAACTGAAGAAAGTAGGGAAAAGCACTAGGCCACTCAGGTATGAATTAAATCATATCCCTGTTGAATATACAGTAGAGGTGACAAATAGATTTAAGGAATTAGATCTGATAGACAGAGTGCCTGAAGAACTATGGACAGAGGTTCGCGACATTGTACAACAGGTAGCAACCAAAACCATCCCAAAGAAAAAGAAATGCAAGAAAGCAAAATGGCTGTCTGAGGAAGCTTTGCAAATAGCTAAGGAAAGGAGGGAAGCGAAAGGCAAGGGAGAAAAACATAGATATGCCCAATTGAATGCAGAATTCCAGAGAATAGCTAGAAGAGATAAGAATGCCTTCTTAAATGAACAGTGCAAAGAAATAGAAGAAAACAATAGAATAGGGAGGACCAGAGATCTTTTCAAGAAAATTGGAGAGATGAAGGGAACGTTTAATGCAAAAATGGGCATGATAAAGGACCAAAATGGCAGGGACCTAACAGAGGCAGAAGAGATTAAGAAGAGGTGGCAAAATTACACAGAAGAACTATACAAGAATGAGCTTAATGTCCCTGATAATCACGATGAGGTGGTCACTGACCTCGAGCCAGACATCCTAGAATGTGAAGTGAAGTGGGCCTTAGAAAAGCTGAGCAACAACAAAGCTAGTGGAGGTGACAGTATTCCAGCTGAGCTATTCAAAATCTTAAAAGATAGTGCAGTAAAAGTGCTACACTCAATTTGCCAGCAAATTTGGAAAACTCAACAGTGGCCACAGGATTGGAAAAGATCAGTTTACATTCCAATTCCAAAGAAAGGCAGTGCCAAAGAATGTTCAAACTATCGCACCATTGCACTCATTTCTCATGCTAGTAAAGTCATGCTTAAAATCCTACAAGCTAGACTTCAGCAGTATGTGGATCGAGAACTACCAGAAGTACAGGCAGGATTTCGAAGAGGCAGAGGAACTAGAGATCAAATTGCCAACATACGCTGGATCATGGAGAAAGCTAGGGAGTTCCAGAAAAACATCTACTTCTGCTTCATTGACTATGCTAAAGCCTTTGATTGTGTGGATCATAACAAACTGTGGCAAGTTCTTAAAGAGATGGGAGTACCAGACCATCTTATTTGTCTCTTGAGAAACCTATATGCGGGTCAAGAAGCAACAGTGAGAACTGGACATGGAACCACTGATTGGTTCAAAATTGGGAAAGGAGTCCGGCAAGGCTGTATACTGTCGCCCTGCCTATTTAACTTATATGCAGAGCACATCATGAGAAAGGCAGGGCTAGATGAATCAAAAGTTGGAATTAAGATTGCCGGAAGAAATATCAACAACCTAAGATACGCAGATGATACCACTCTAATGGCAGAAAGTGAAGAAGAACTAAAGAGCCTCTTGTTGCGGGTGAAGAAGGAGAGTGCAAAACTTGGGTTGAAACTTAACATTAAGAAAACCAAGATCATGGCATCCGGCCCTCTCAATTCCTGGCAAATAGATGGGGAAGAAATGGAGGTAGTGACAGATTTTATTTTCCTGGGCTCCAAGATCACTGCAGATGGGGACTGTAGCCAAGAAATTAAAAGACTCTTGCTCCTGGGGAGGAAAGCCATGACAAATCTAGACAGCACACTAAAAAGCAGAGACATCACCCTGTCAACAAAAGTGCGTATAGTCAAGGCTATGGTCTTCCCAGTTGCAATGTATGGCAGTGAAAGTTGGACCATAAGAAAGGCTGAGCGCCAAAGAATTGAGGCCTTTGAACTATGGTGCTGGAGAAGACTCCTGCGAGTCCCTTGGACTGCAAGGCGATCAAACCGGTCAGTCCTAGAGGAGATCAATCCTGACTGCTCTTTAGAAGGCCAGATTCTGAAGCTAAAACTCAAATACTTTGGCCACCTAATGAGAAGGAAGGACTCACTGGAGAAAAGCCTAATGCTGGGAAAGATCGAGGGCAATAGAAGAAGGGGACGACAGAGAATGAGGTGGCTGGATGGAGTCACTGAAGCAGTAGGCGTGAGCTTAAATGGACTCCAGAAGATGGTAGAGGACAGAAAGGCCTGGAGGAATGTTGTCCATAGGGTCGCGATGGGTCGGACACGACTTCGCAGCTAACAACAACAAACAACAACAACGGTGGGAAGGTAACAGTGTTCCGTGCGCCTTTGGCGCCTAGTCATGCCGGCCACATGACCACGGAGACGTCCTTGGACAAAGTGCTGGCTCTTCGGCTTTGAAACGGAGATGAGCACCGGCCCCTAAAGTCGGAAATGACTAGCATGCATGTGCAGGGGAACCCTTACCTTTACCTAAGAGATTTGTACAAATGTAAAGATAGGAAGGGACTTTGCAGATGATCTAGTGTAGCGGTACCCAAGTTTTGCAGCTTGGCGGTCTGACGGGGGGGGGGAGAGGGCAGTGGGCCGGTACACACGTGCATGCGTGCAGTTCAACTTGCATGAGTGGCGGGCTAGTGTTCACATGCATGTGTGTGCAGCTCAACTTGCAAAGGTTGAGTTGCACACACATGTGCTCATGCACCAGCCTGCTTGCTCATGCAAGTCAAGCTGCTTGCACAACCCAGTTGCGAAAAGGCCACAGTCCAGTAGTGGGCTGCGGCCAAGAGGTTGGGGACCCCTGATCTAGTCAAGCTATTCTCCAAAGCACCTGAAAGCAGGACAAGAAGCAATGGATGGAAACTAGTCAAGGAGAGAAGCAACCTAGAACTAAGGAGAAACTTCCTGACAGGTAGAACAATTAACCAGTGGAACAACCTGCCTCCAGAAGTGGTGAATGCTCCAACACTGGAAGTTTTTAAGAAGAGACTGGCCAGCCACTTGTCTGAAATGGTATAGGGTTTCCTGCCTTAGCCGGGGGTTGGACTAGATGACCTCCAAGTTCCCTTCCAACTTCTTCTTCTTCTTCTTCTTCTTCTTCTTCTTCTTCTTCTTCTTCTTCTTCTTCTTCTTCTTCTTCTTCTTCTTCTTCTTCTTCTTCTTCTTCTTATTATTATTATTATTATTATTATTATTATTATTTATTATTATTATTATTATTATTATTATTATTATTATTATTATTATTATTATTATTATTATTATTATTATTATTATTATTATTATTATTATTATTATTATTATTATTATTATTATTATTATTGCAACCCCCTGCCCTATACAGAATCCACATCCCAACATGTTCATCCACACTTTGCTTTAAAACTTCCAGTAGAGAAGGATCCATTTTCTCCCATGGTAGTCTATGCCATTGTTGAATACGTTTTGAGGTTCAAATATTCTTCCTGATATTCAATTAAAATCTGCTTACTTCTAACATAATTCCATTGATTAATTGTTCTCCCTGTCAGGAACTTTCTCCTTAATTCTAGTTTGGATCTCTCTTTGATAAGCTTCAATCTGTTACTTCTTGTCCTGCCCTCAGGTGCTTTGGAAAAGAGGTTGACCCCCTCTTCTCTGTGACAGACCCTCAGATGTTAGAAGACTGTTATCATATCACCTCTAGTCCTTCTCTTCTTTAGACTAGATATACCTAGTTCCCTCAATTGTTCATCTTATGTTTTAGCCTCCAGTCTCCTAATCATCTTTGTTGCTCTTCTCTACACTCTTTCTAGAGTCTCAACATCTTTTGTAATCATGATCACCAGAACTGGACACAGTATTTCAAATGTGGTTTGTTATGTAAGGTTTGAATCTATGCAACATGACAGACTAAGCTAAAGCGGGGTTAATTTGTGAATCAGCATGTTTAGAGAACATAATAATAGTATTTGTAATGTGAACAAAGCCATAAATTAATCATAATGCAACGTCTTTGCTTAGTTATGTCTCATTAACCCATGTTCAGGATTCACTGGGTCATGTGAACCCAACATTGTTTCTCTGGATTTTCTGAGAATTCATAACAACAAAAGAAGATCTGGCGTGTTCTGAGTGAGAGTGGAATTGAAAAGTATGGAGAGGAAGGAATAAATGTTGAAAAATGTGTTAGACTATTACAATAATTCTTTCTGTTCTGCTTTGCTATGAATACCAGTACTCAGCAGTCTGCATAATATGCACCCCAACATGGATAGTTAAAAAGAACTAAGATTTTTTTAAAAGCATTTTCTTCAATAAATTTCTCAGATGAAATGACCCATTTATATTTTCAGTCTTCTTGCCACAACCAGCCTAGAGACTTGTTTTAGCAGGATAATGCCTGCATTCTGAAGATAGCAAGGTAGGGAATATTTCTGAGCCAGGAAACAAACTTAAACAAAACATGTATTTTAAGGAATGGAGTTTTTAATGCAAATGAGTCATGGATATTATCAGAGGGATGAAGTTGGAAGTTTTAATTCCTCCTTTTCTTCCTCCCTGCTTCCCTTTCTATTTCCTCTCCTTTCCTCCCCTCCTCCCCTCCCTCCCTCCCTCCCTTCCTTCCTTTCTTCCTTCCTTCCTGGCAGTACCTAATGCATTTTATTTCTGTCTGTGAGTGTTCCTCAAGAGCAACAACAAAAAATAAAGATTTGAACCCTCCAAGATTTTTATTTATGGCTATATCATGACTTGAGAAAGCTTAGAACAAAATCTCATACAATACAACTGAAAACTTTTGGTTCTGTCTCCAAATCATCCAACTGGCTTTCATGGCTAAGACAAGATTAGAACTGGCTTCTAGTTTAGCACCTTATCCACCAAGACAAACTGGCACATTTCTTTATTTAATCTTTCTTCCTTCCTTCCTTCCTTCCTTCCTTCCTTCCTTCCTTCCTTCCTTCCTTCCTTCCTTCCTTCCTTCCTTCCTTCCTTCCTTCCTTCCTTCCTTCCTTCCTTCCTCCCAGATGCCTTTTGTTTCTCTCTGCATGGATGTCCTCCCCAAGAGCATTTGGACACTTCAAGAACACTATCTCTAAAGTGCCCAATCCCACCCACCCACCCTGTAATGTGAATAAAATTAATGTTTACATTTTTTAAAAAAATTCTAAACAATTGGGGGGGGGGGGGGCGAAAGCCCTAATAAGCAGGCATATACATAGAATGAAGGCTACTGCTAAGCTTGTAAGCCGCCCTGAGTCTTCGGAGAAGGGCGGGATATAAATGGAATTTTAAAAAAAAATTCTGGCTCCTCTGTTGATTCATGTTAGTCTCTGGAACCCCCAGGAACCACCCTTACTGCCATCTCCTGAAGTCCTCATCAAGCTTTTTATCAAATTTTAACCATGGGGTGGGGGTGGGGAGAGGCAAGACCCATCCTTAGCTTCCCATTTGCGGTTTCACCCTATTGTTGGGGAATCTCTGTGCTCAAATTACAGCCAGTCAACTAAATAAGATTATGGTGCTCCATGCCATCAGGAACCCTGAGCCCTTGGCCCCAGGCCATGCCACCCTCTTAGAGTCAAATGGTTCATTATTCCAGAGTGCCTTGCTTGGGGTGTAGCAGCAGAAATGTATGTTGTAGCATCCACAGTTCGATTGAGCATATGCACATAGGTAAAGGTGAAGGTTCCCCCGCACATGCATGCTAGTCGTTTCTGACTCTAGGGGCCGGTGCTCATCTCCGTTTCAAAGCCGAAGAGCCAGCACTTGTCCGAGGACGTCTCCGTGGTCATGTGACCGGCATGACTAGACGCCAAAGGCGCACAGAACTGCCAACCTAGCAGTTTGAAAGCACGTAAAAATGCAAGTAGAAAAACAGGGAGCACTACGGTGGGAAGGTATATGCACGTAGCGCCAGATAAATAGAGGAAACCAGTTTTGGCACTCCTGTATTTGGTGCAGCTTTTCTCTGAATTTCCTCCCCTCCCCATCCCAGCTGAAGCTTGCACGACAGTGTTTTGCTTTCCACGCACTAATTAAATCAATTCACCCTGTTTTCATGTAATTTTAAATTTAGCATTCATTTTCTACTTAACTTTTGTTCTTCCTTTCCTGATAATAAACAGCCTAGCATAGAACTTGTGGATAGAGACACCAGTAATTTTGTGAGCGTGTCTTGCATAATTTTTTTTTTGGGGGGGGCAGGGGGGGAAACTGAAAATAAAATCTTTCTCTCTCCTCTCCCATCTCAGAGCAAAACTCTCTTGATTTTTCTCTCTACGGGAGACGCACATAGTCACAGAAATGATGTGAATTATGCAAATTATTTACATCCTTATTACAATGATAGCACGCCACATGTGATGCTATTATGGCTTCTGTTGGATGGCTATGGTTGTGTATGTGTGTGTTCCCAAAGGATGGTTATGGTTTTGTGTGTGTGTGTTTGTGTCTTGTCAAAGTATAAGAAGGTTCCTACTGAATCAGATTAAGAGCTCATCTGTGAATACCACAATCACTTCCTACTTGTAGTTAGATAGCTCGTAATCAGGGGCACCTCTTTTTCATATATATTTTTTTGCTCTCAAACAACTAATATTTAATTTATGTTGCCATCATTGATTCTGGAGATTGAATCAAGTCATTTAGATAGAAAATGGCTAGCCTGATCTTTTTTCATCTGCATCTAAAAGTGATGGAGATCTTAAATTTCAATAGTTATGCATTGTGTAAGGAAATATAAATGTTTGGGGTGGGTTGGGTTGGGTTGGGTGGGTTGGCATGGGTTGGCTTGGGTGTTTGATTGCTGCAGCAGACCTGGATAGTTATTAGATGACAGATAGATAGATAGATAGATAGATAGATAGATAGATAGATAGTTAGATAGATAGATAGATAGATAGATAGAGGAGAGAGAGAAAGAGATTGCTCTATCACACAGAAGCCTTTCTACATGGTTCACCTCCCTTATATACAAAGGGCCATGGGGTACTTCATGTCAGACCACATGGGCTTTTAGTCCTATGATAAGAGACTTTTTTTTCCACCTATGAAGTTTCCACCAATAGTTGCTTCTCCTTTGGAAGGGGGACAAAAATTTCAAAAGCATTTTGTATGAAAATAAACCAGAATAGCCGAGAGAAGGGAAGGGAATTGGGAAGAAAATTTTGGCACAGCAATAGAGTTGTCACTTAATTAACAGTGTGAAGTCTAACTTCACCTGTCAGTTGACATTTTACAGCAAGCACCTGTTTATTTTTTTTAACATGACTACAAAGAGAGAAGGAGCTGCTTCTTCAGTTTATAGTGATGCTACCTTCAGCCCATCATGTTAATCTTTTACTGTGTCAGGGAAATAATAGGTGGGTTATGTTAGAAGGCCCCATTCTATAGGAGGTGTTGTGTTGTGTTGCAGCAAAATTCATGCCTGTCATCGCCGTTGATGTAAACATGACACCTGTTAAAGAGATTTTCTCCAAAGAGGAATAATTCCACCAAGAAAAGGAGGGCCAGGAGTTAAGGGTTAGTGAAGTGCTTGTGCACAATTTTTTCTTGTCATTTTATTTTGCTCAAATCACAAACGGCTCTATTTTTCTTGTTGGCTTTCTCATCTTAACTTCTACTTTAACAGTTTTTTCACTTGATTAGATTCTAAAATTGAGAATCCCAAAAGCAGTCTCCCCCACCTTTAATCCCCATTTCAGGGGAAGAAAAAAAAGCGGGAACTTCTTCTTTAATACATAAATAGGAGATACACTAAACAGTCTAGGGAACATCAAAAGAGAAAAGCCTGACAGAAAGACATGTTTTTATTTAAGATGTTAAAATAGGGTATACTGGCTGTTCCCATCTTTTTTCTTTGTGTGTAT
Organism: Vipera berus; assembly: GCF_964194415.1. Taxonomy (NCBI): domain Eukaryota; kingdom Metazoa; phylum Chordata; class Lepidosauria; order Squamata; family Viperidae; genus Vipera; species Vipera berus. Next base: position 347,510,639 of record NC_138202.1, read on the forward strand.
CATCTAGAAACCTTGGCTGAAATATACTTTATTTCACTTTTTTTTTTTAAAAAAAGGCTGAAACTGTGCAGGATCATCAAGTTTCAGCTATAACGCACACATATACATACACATATACACACTACAATGCACAAACATACATGCACATACACACACACACACACACACACACACACACACACACACACACACACACACATTATAAAAACCCTGAATTACACAGGTTTCCAGTTTAGGGATGATGGGGGGGAACTGTTAAATTTGGTTCTGTAGATTCCTGAATTACACTATGATAATAAGAAAATGGGCTTTGACCTATTAAGGATAGTTTTCTTTAGAGCAGGGATGTCCAACCATGGCAACTTCAAGGCCTGTGGACGTCAACTCCCAGAATTCAGCTATGCTGGCTGGGAAATTCTGGGAGTTGAAGTCCATGGTTTTTAAGTTGTCAAAGTTGGACACCTCTGCCTTAGAGTCTTCAAATGTTAGTTTCCAGCTCCCACTCACACAGCATGGTACTGTGGTACTCAAGTCAATCAATCAATCTGTTGGTCATTAATACACACAATAAAGCACAATGAACACCCATACATTAATTAAGATTAAGTTAAAATTTTAATTGGCATAGTTTTAATATTTTATTTATTTTTATATTTGTCTTTCTATAAACTTTAAGCTGCCCAAAGTTGCCTTATAGGGGAGATGGGTGACATAAAAATTAATAAATAAATAAATGCAAGGTAAGAGATTGATTTAAGATAATTGTTATCAAGACTTTTATGGCAGAAAGTTTCTGTTCTTTCCCTTATTGATTATGTTTCATCTAGTTAGTGTCACTTCTTAGGAACAACATAGGTAGATGTTTTCCAGCCTGAACTTTCAGAATGTCTAGAATTTGGACCCATTGCCATTTTACGTAAGTACTTCATGCTGGTCATCCTCTTCTATTTCTTTCTGTCTTTCCCAGCATTATAGACATCTTCACCTAATGGGTTCAAAATATGAGACTTTGAGCCTGGTCATTTGTGTCTTGACTATGTAGTCTGAATTGATTTGTTCTATAGTTAATTTATTTGGGTTTTTTGGCTATCCAATTGGTTATGTCTACACTGATCAAAAAGAAGACTAGTCTTCCAATATTTGAGGAGAAAGAAAGAACACAAAAAAAATGTGATCAACCTATTCCCTTAAAAGCAGGGGTGTCAAACTCGCAATGTCACATGACGGGTTGCGACGTATCACAACTTTTTTGCCATTGCAGGCAATGGGGTGGGCGCGGTTTTGCTATGATGCATCCGGCCCGTGGGCCGACAGTTTGACACCCCTGCCTTAAAGCATATGAAGACAGAAAAAGAAGTAATGGATGGAAACTTATCAAGGATGGATCCAACCTAAAAATAAGGAGAAATGTGACAGTGAGAACAGTTAGTCAGTGGAATGGTTTGTTTTCAGAAATTTTGGATGTGCCACCACTGACGGTTTTTAAAAAGAGATTGAGCAACCATTTGTCCAGAATGGTATAGGACAGGGGTGTCAAACTCAATTTAGTTTTAGTTTAGTTTAGTTTTATTGTATTTGTATACCGCCCTTCTCCCGAATTTTCATTGAGGGCCGCATCAGCATTGTGGTTGCCCTCAAGGGGCCGGGTGGGCATGGCCTACTGGGTGGGCGTGGCCTACTGGGTGGGCATGGCCTACTGGATGGGCGTGGCTAGAGTGCGTATAGCCTACTGGGTGGGCATGGCCAGCTCTACATCGTTTGCATCAAGGGTGCCTATGGGGGCCTGGGCAGGAATGGGACAGATCTGAGGGTCTCTGGCAGAAGGAGGGTCTCTGGGCCAGGGCCAAGGCAATGGGGACCATTCCCTCACTGTTTCCAGGATGGCTTCGCGGGCCACATGAAACCACTTTGCAGGCCAGATCCGGCCCCCAGGCCTTGTGTTTGACATGTCTGGTATAGGATCTCAAGACTGCACTAGAAGACCTCCAAGGTCCCTTCCAACTCTGTTATTGTTACCTTCTCTAACACCAAAGCTGAAAAGCATCGATATGCTTTTTATCTTCTTTTGTCAAAGTCCAACTTAAACGTCCATAGTCAGTCACAGAGAAAACCGTTGCCTGAGCAATTCTGATTTTTATAGATGTAGTGACATCTCAGAATCTGAGCATCTTTTTCAAAGTCTTCATTGCTAAGCTACCAAATACTTGCCTGTGGCATATTTCTTGACTGCCTCTTCCTTTAATGTTGATGGTCGATCCTAAAAAGTAGAAGCTGCCCACCTTTTTAGTATGTTCAGAGTGAAATCTAGGGCTGATTGCTATGCCTGCTGCCATTACTCTGTTGTACTACTTTATATTTAATCTTAATCCCTTTTTTCACTTTGCTCCTTGACTTTTATTAGTAGACCTTGCAGATCATTTGCATTTTCAGCTATCAGAGCAGTGTCATCAGCATAGCACAGGTAATTGATGTCTCTTTCTTCAATGTTGAAGCCACATTCATCTTCTTCCAATCCAGCTCCCTCAATATATATTGATATTTAGCAAGTAGGTTGAATAAATAAGGGGGGAGAGAATAGACACTCACTCCTTTGATGGCCTGGAGTCAGTCTTCCAGCCTATTCCATCTAGACTTTGGCTTCCTGTCCTGTGTACAGTTTTTCCATGAGGACAGTGAGGCATTATGGGATTTCCATTTTCCTAAGGACATTTCACAGTTTGACACAGTGGAAGCAATCTGAAATCCACAATCATTGAGGCTCAAACTGGCTTCTTTTTGGCATTCCTTGGTGTGTGTGTTTTTTTTTTAATCTGACTTTTATTATTTTTATAAATAACTCAGAAGTCATTCATTAAGGTAAAGGTAAAGGTTCCCCCGCACATGCGTGCTAGTCGTTTCCGACTCTAGGGGGCGGTGCTCATCTCCGTTTCAAAGCCAAAGAGCCAGCGCTTGTCCAAGGACGTCTCCGTGGTCATGTGGCTGGCATGACTAGACGCCAAAGGTGCACGGAACGCTGTTACCTTCCCACCATAGTGGTCCCTATTTTTCTACTTGCATTTTTACGTGCTTTCGAACTGCTAGGTTGGCAGAAGCTGGGACGAGTAACAGGCACTCACTCTGTTACGCGGCACTTGGGATTCGACCCACCAAACTGCCGACCTTCTGATCGACAAGCTCAGCGTCCTAACCCACTGAGCCACCGCATCCCTTAGTCATTCATTAGAACATACCTAATACTTCTAGCTCCTCCTATTTTCTCCACAACAACAGCCCTGTGATTGAATTATGCTAAGAGAGAGTGATTGGGTCTAAGTCATTTAACTGGTGTGCATAACTAATAATGTTTCTTATTCCCCAGTCATTTCTAAAACCAGCTTAACAGTCTGGCATCTCTTTTTCCTAGTGCGGCCTTCTCTTTGCGGCACAATCCTATTTTGCTAGCATGTAAAACATAAGATATTGCATATATATTCTGTTAAATCTCCTTTCTTTGGAAGTAGCATGTAGATTCTCTTCTTCCAATCCTAGGGGTCCTTGGTGCTCTCTGAGCTTGGTTGTTCCCTTGCAGACATTTTATTACCCAAATGAGGTAAATCATCAGTGCACTGACTAGTGACTAGCACTGAGGATCTGCAAGAAAACAACCAAGCTCAGAGAGCACCAAGGACTCCTGGTTTCAACCCTGAGCTACAAATATTCTCCTTTATTCTTCCAGTCTATATACCAATTTGGTATAGTTTGGGTAGAATCTTTACTGATTCTTCTTCCGCTCCTTGTCATACTGTATTTCTGTAGATATTCCCTCCATTCATGCAGCCATCTGACTTAATAACAACCAGAATGCTGATCTAGCTTTTTTTCCTGGTACTAGAGATTCTTCTAAAGCAGGAATATCTTCCAGATTATCTCAAATATCAGAATCTACGGCTCATATGTTCCTTCCATCTCTGTCTCAGCAGAGTAGCAGGCTGTAGCAGGCTGGTACAGAACAGTTTGTTTAAGTCAGTCACAATCCACTAGCATTCTCGATTGTATCCATTTGAGGTTGGAAGTCTTTTCTTATCTTTCGACGTCTCTTTCCACCTTCAATGTTGTAAAATGGCTCTTTGTTTCTTCTAACAGCCTTCTGAAATTCTTCGTAAAATTTCTTTCTGACGTCTTTGTCTTTCTTGGTTTTGGCTTCTCTTCTTAGCAATTTTCACTCTTTGTTGTAACATCCAGTATGATATCTTCTATTCCTTTTTTTTATTGAAAAGTTTTATAAAAGTTACAATATTATCCCATCCCCAAACCCCCCCAAACCCCCCTCCCCCTCCCCCACTTCCCAAAGCTGGTTACAGGGTTACAAATATATAATAATCATAATCTAACTAACATTAATCAACTATATAAATAACCAAATACATAATACACTTTAACCCGCCTATAACATAATTACAAACTCTCTAAAATAATCATCCTTAGCAACTTTAGTTTCACTCCACAGCTCCTCTCCGGTGCTAAAATAAGATTCAAACATCTTGATGTTCTCCTTGAAAATGGTTGCTTAGGATTAAAATGGCACATTATACATAAAAATGCAAATAAAAAAAAACACATTTTGAATGGTTTATCTCAGGAAGTGGTGGACTTTCCTTGGATGTCTGTGGAGATTCTCAAACATCCAGGTCATGGTTGATCTGAAGAACTGAAGAAGGTTCTTGGATGAGAAACGAAACATCTTCAAGCTGAAACAGGAGACCCAGTTCCCTTTAGGAAAAGCACCTTTGGGACTTTGCTTTGATGGAAATGTTTAAACAATAGCACCTGCCAGAGATCTTTGATAGATGCCTTCATTAGACAGGCTGTTCAACTAGATGATTTCCAAAGTCCATTCCTATCTCCCTAGTCTCAAGATTCTGTCAAAACATGCAAATACAAATATAATGATGCAGTTTGAAACTATGAATTGATTTTTTTTGTAGGGATGTTTCTTTAAAATGGGAGTTCCTTCCCTGCTGCTATGGCCTTCTAGGAAAAAAATATGCTCGGTTAAATGCCCCCCATTCAAAACCAGCATTTTGCCTTTGAAGATGGAGTACTGCAGAAACTTATGGACCCTCCTTCAGCCAGCAAGCAAATATTCGGGCCAGATGAGACCACATCTGGAAGTGTTGGTTATTGAGGAAAGTTCCTTATTTTTCTTAAGGTTCACAATACAGTCTTAATTCGCTGCACACCTCAAAACGTTGGAAACCATGCTGTTAGTTTTTAGCAATCACAATTAGAGGAAATTTGGGGGGCTATTGAAAAGGGAACTCAGAAGATCCATAAGTGGCCAATAGATTGCATAAGTGGCCAATGATTTCTGGCATAAAAGAACAATTATATATAGTGTTATACCTCATACTGAGTTTGAAGTATGGGCCTATGCCCATCTCATTTGCAAGGATATAAAATTGATCTTACAAAAGCATGGCCTTTATAAGATAAATTGTGGGAGCTGGCTTCAACACTTCCAATATTTGGAAAAATGGTAAAAAAAAATATCTCTTCTACCAAACTTTTAATGGTCAAATTAATTTCAGTTGCCTTGGTTTTAATTTTGAGATTGCTTGTATTTATTTTATAGCTGTGACTTGTATTGTACAGGTAGTCCTTGATTTACAACAGTTCAATTATTATTATTATTATTATTATTATTATTATTATTATTATTATTAATAATAATAATAATAATAATAATAATAATAATAATAATAATAATAATAATAATAATAATAATAATAATAATAATAATAATAGAGTTGGAAGGGAGCTTGGAAGTCTTCTAGTCCAACCCCCTGCTCAGGCAGGAAACCCTATATCATTTCAGACAAATGGTGGTCCAGTCTCTTCTTAAAATCTTCCAGTGTTGGAGCATTCACAACTTCTGGACACAAGTTGTTCCACTGATTAATTGTTCTAACTGTCAGGAAATTTCTCCTTAGTTTTAGGTTGCTTCTCTCTTTGATTAGTTTCCATCCGTTGCTTCTTGTCCTGCCTTCAGATGCTTTGGAGAATAGCTTGGCTCCCTCTACTTTATGGCAACCCCTGAAATATTGGAACATTGCTGTCATGTCACCCCTTGTCCTTCTCTTCATTAAACTAGACATGCCCAATTTCAGCAACCGTTCTTTATATGTTTTAGCCTCCAGTCCCCTGATAATCTTTGTTGCTCCTCTCTGTACTCTTTCTAGAGTCTCAACAACTTTTTTACATAATGGTGACCAAAACTGGATGCAGTATTCCAAGTGTGGCCTTGCCAAGGCATTGTAAAGTGGTATTAACACTTCGTGTGATCTTGATTCTATCCTTCTGTTAATGCAGCCTAGCACTGTGTTGGCTTTTCTTGCAGCTGCAGCACTGCTGGCTCATATTGAAGTGACCAGGACTCCAAGATCCCTCTCACAGTTACTACTATTGAGCAACTGTTGAGTGACCATTCAAAGTTACAGTGGCACTGAAAAAAGTGACTTATGGCTATTTTTCACACTTATGACCATTGCAGCATCCCCGTGGTCATGTGATCAAAATTCAGATGCTTGGCAACTGACTTATATTTATGACAGTTACAGTATCTCAGGGTCATGTGATCACCTTTTGCAACCTTCTGACAAGCAAAATCAGTGGAGAAGCCAGATTCACTTAACAATCATGTTACTAACTTGACCACTACAGTGATTCACTTAACAACTATGGCAAGAAAAATGGGGCAAAACTCACTTAACAAATGTCTCACTTATCAACAGGATTTGGGGGCTCAATTGTGGTCATAAGTCGAGGACTACTTGTATATTTTATTTTTGTAAACTGTCTTGTGAGTAGAAAAGCAGGGGATTATCATTACCATTACCATTATCATCATCATTATCCTCCTCCCTCTCTCCCTTCTCCCCCTCTTCCTCATCCTGATACCTTGTCAATTTGACCGAAAGAGCCATCAATCACACCAAACTACATTTTTATAAAATTGTAGGTAAAAAAATGTTTCTGCTGGTATTTCTAATGCTAACTACCCCATACCTTGAAAATATGTAGAATTCCCATAAGCCAGGAAAATAACAGATTTTCTCCTTTTTCTTTTAGTTTTTCAATCACATACCTTTAAAGGACATTTTCCAAAACAAAACTTTATTTCTGGTATAATTACAACTATGTATACGTACATCTTTGAAAAAAGCTAACAACAGGCCAACTCATGATTCAAAAATGGATTTTCACAATATTTTTCACTTTAGAAGAGAATTTTGAAAGACTTAATGGTTACACTTTAGGGGAAATGATGGCTTTTAAAATTATACAAAATACTTATTTACACAGCAGTACGTATAGTTTCCAAGAAGTGTTTTAAAAAGCCATTAAAAAATGCTTATTTACCCAAATAACCCCTTTCCTTCATCCTCATCTAGACTGCCAATATTTTTTTCTTTCCCCCAGCAGCTCTCCTATTTCCCAAAGTGATTTTGTCCAACTATTTCAGAGATGTTCTACTTTCCATTTCTAAACTTTAATAGGAAAGGAGATTAGATGATCCACATTTGCATGACCGGAACATTAAAACTGATGGATAATTTAAATACACAATAAATCACAGACACTGAATTTAGGGAAGAACTGGTATCTAATAGAAAACATTTGACTTTCATGAGAAATAATAGCTATACCTCCAGTTATGTCTTTCTTTTTACTCTTTTCCTGTTTTTCACTCTTTGTTTGTGATGACTTGGAATTTTAGCATTCACAAAACAATCCTAAATTTTCACAGCTCTATTCTGCCTTTCACTTCTGCTATGGGCCAGTGTGTTGGCTACCATTTTCATAAGACCAACATGATCCATATCTCTCCATGGATTTTAGGTGGGGGAACATGATGACTTCTCCATGGACCACCCCCATCTTTTATCTCAAAAGACTTCAGTGTAGAGGCTGAAATACAGAGCTCTGCTAGAAGAGCAGAAATAGGAATATATATATTTATCTATTTTACATTCTCTAGCCATTTTATTTCTTTCAAGCATTCACAGGGTGTTTCAAAAAAATCAAGATGGTGGCCTGTGATTTAATATAATAAGGAGGGGGATTCCCAGGAAGGGGAGGGAGTATTCCAGAGAGGTAAGAGACCACTCAGTCCAGATGTTTTGTGTGACAGAAAAAGGATGAAGACTGTCCTTCCTTAATAGTTCTCAGAGAATAACGTAAATACAGGTAGTAGAGTTCTCAGGGAAAGGTTAAGGGCAAGAGAAGAAGGGGACGACAGAGAATGAGGTGGCTGGATGGAGTCACTGAAGCAGCAGGCGTGAGCTTAAATGGACTCCACAAGATGGTAAAGGACAGGAAGGCCTGGAGGAACATTGTTCATAGGGTCGCGATGGGTCGGACACGACTTCACAACTAACAACAACAACAACAATAACAAGCGTTCTCAATCTGGCAAGATTCTTTCTATAAGTGTAGAAACAACTCTACTATCTGTGTCTACAATGTACTCCATGCACTATTAGGGAGGAGCTGTCTTCCTCCATTTTCTCTCATGTTGGACATCTCGTCTCCCTCTCTTCTGGGGTTCCACCTCCTCATTACATTCCATCACATGGCCACAACATGCTTCAACTTCTTCTTTTACATGTTCGTGTGAGAAGCATGTTGTGGTGGCCATATCATGGAATGTAGTGAGGAGGTGGTTCCCCAGGAGCCCATATATATAAGTTGGGTTTCAATCCCATAGTCATGGTTCCCATCTTTTTTTTTCATCTCCCTCTGCTGACTTCCTTAATTTCTACCCCATTGATACCAAGAAGAGGGAACACATTTTGCTCAGCTCTTGAGTTGGCATATATGGAAGTAGCTTAAGCAGAACTGTTGAGCACTTGGGAACTTTTGGGATGAATTCAAATAAAAAAAACTTTATTACTGACCAGAACAAAATCATTTGGAATTTTAATAGCATCTTGCAGGAGCTCTCCAAAAACATCTGTCCTTTCAAAACAAAGCACCGGTATACAACCATCTTTTACTTTTTTAATTATTATTTTGTTTTTTATGAACACCCATGAAGCCTAGACTATAGTCTGGAGGCATTGGCAAGAGTGAAGATCAGAGCTTTGCATGGCAACTTGCTAGTTTCCCATTTAAATCAGATGCAGCAGGAAGCCTGTGGGGCTTAATCTGCTACTTATTCATTCATTTTACATTAGCAACAACCTGCCCCACGCTTGGAAGAGTCTAGGCAGGGTACAAAATATGCAAAGGGAGATATGCATAGTTCTTTCCAGAACACTATATTGCTGTGTATCCCTACACATAGGATTATATTTATACCTAAGCACAATCTGTTGAATGTCTGTGATTGGCAATGTGTATAAGGCTGAATTAGGGCCTAAATTGGCTTGCAATATAAGAGGTCCCTCAAGTTCCTCAGTGGGTTCAAAAGAATCTGATTTGGGAAGTTTCTTTCTATCCTTGGTGGGAGAATCACAATCACATCCATGAAATAGGATGAGGATGGGGATGGGGATAGGAAAGAGGGAGGAGGAGGAGGAGGAGGAGGGAACTGATCACTATTTGAACATTTCTTAATGAAGTAACAAGCTGAAAATAAGCCTAGTGAATTTGATGGGACATACCATTGAGTGTAGTCAAAGAAAGGAAGGTCCATACTTCCCTGCATGTTGGTTGATTATTTAGGAAGATTTCCATCAGAACAAAAATAATAATTCCAGAATTAGCCTACCTTTCCTCCAGGAGCTCACATAGGTATGCATGAGTTTCTCCCTTTTCTTCTTATAGGAACTTTGTAAGGTAAGGGCTGCCCCAAAGTCATCATGTGAAGCTCCATTGAAGAATCAGAATTCGAACGTGGGTCTCCCAATCCCTGTCTCTGAATATGCACACACATATATAATACTCAGGGACGCAATGGCTCAGTGGGTTAGGACGCTGAGCTTGTCAATCAGAAGGTCGGCAGTTTGGTGGGTCGAATCCCGAGTGCTGCATAACAGAGTGAGCACCTGTTACTCATCCCAGCTTCTGCCAACCTAGCAGTTCAAAACCACGTAAAAATTCAAGTAGAAAAATAGGGACCACTACGGTGGGAAGGTAACAGCGTTCCGTGCGCCTTTGGCGTCTAGTCATGCCGGCCACATGACCATGGAGACGTCCTCGGACAAGCGCTGGCTCTTTGGCTTTGAAACGGAGATGAGCACCGGCCCCTAGAGTTGGAAACGACTAACACGCATGTGCGGGGGAACCTTTACCTTTACCTTTATATAATACTCAGTTAAAACACTTTTTTAAAAAAAAAGAAAAAGACTTTTCACTGTTTCTTTAATTACTAGTTTTAGCCTGTAGACAGAACTGATTTTTTGGGATGTTGATTTTTCGCCCAGGCCTTTTCATTTATGATGTTTGCATTTTTAGTGGTTATTGTTCAGATCCAGGATGAATGCCAACCATTTGCTCACGTCCTCTGATTTGAAAAGCGAGGAAACCTCTTCCCAAAACTGTGTTTCTTAGATTAGGCCCTTTTTTTTTACCTTAGCCCACACAATAGAAAGAATGCTTCTAATGTGTGGTATTTAATTGCATTTTCTTAATCCTTACCACTAAGCTAAGCTTTCTAATACCTTTAAAATACCAAATCTCAGTCTTATCCTAATTAAAGAATCTCAGTTTAATACATATTGCATGACAATTCAATTTGTTGATTGCTTTTCTCTCTTTCTCTTCTTTCCATCCTCCCCCAGCTTCGTTTTCTTCCCCCGCCCACCCCCCGGTTAGTGAAATTCCCGTCAAATGTATTAATTCAACATGATGAATCCTGTATTCAACCCACTGGAGTGAATAATTAAAATTAGCTGATAAAACTTTCAGCAGAATTACTTTATGAAATTGCTGAACAGATGTGTCATTTTAATGAAAATCCACAGACAAGCTCCTCTCCCCCTCGGCAGGATAAAAATATTATCCCCACGGCACATACTTAATTTGGTGGTAAATACACTCCGAGCGATTGCTGGAAGCAAAGAAAAAGCAACTTGTCACACTTAGTAACTTGATTTTTCCCCAGCATGCCATAACAGCTATCTACAGTAATTCATAGCGCTCCATTGTTGCTGTAAGTCCCAAAGAGAACTTATTAAAATGCAATAATCTCCTATTTAAACAGAAACAATAACCATTAAATTTCCTGTGGATCCAAAATTGAGCATGAGCCCCATCTGGTAAGAGTGATTAGAAGACTGATGAGGGAATTTAATTTGCAACATTCAAAGACTAAATCGGTGCCGATTGGGTCACCCGGGACTGTGAGAACTGCTTGCTGTCGTCTTGCAAAATCTCGACCTCAACTGAAAATGGGAAGCGGGAGTGGAAATGTTACCCAGGGGCGGAGATTGACAGAACTGTATTTCATTATGGGCTTCCAACAGACTGAGCGAGCTGTGAGGAATTCAGTGTGGCTTGTTCGGGTTCCTGCTTTGCTTCTCTTCTCCTTCCCCCCACCTCCTCCTCACTCTTGTCAAATTTTGCTTCTAGAGTGTGGGATCTAATGAGAGTAGTTCTTTTTCCGCCAAATGAGGTGCATTTACCACTGGTTAATCATCAGAAATGCTGCTACCACAAATAATTTGATTCTAAGTAGACTAGCAATGTTACCCTAGTATCTGAAATGGGAAGGAGAGAGAGAGAGAGAGAGAGAGAGAGAGAGAGAGAGAGAGAGAGAGAGAGAGAGAGAGAGAGAGAGAGAGAGAGAGAGAGAGAGAGAGAGAGGGAGAGGGAGAGAAGGAGGGAGAGGGAGAGGGAGAGAGAGAGGGAGGGGGAGGGAGAGAGAGAGAGAGAGGGAGGAAAGGAGAAAGGAATGTGGAACAGAAAAATTTGCCATAGTCAACTCGCCTCTGGACAATTCGACAATTCATTTTAGTTATTTAAAATAATTTAAAATTATTTTCATTTTTGTCATTCACATTTTGTTTTGTCCCTTTCTTCTTTTGCATCCTTTCTTTAATGATTCTATTCCACCGTTTTTTTTATTAGTGTAACTTTTGTCACACCGCAAGTTGTCCCACAGCAAGTTGGCCATGGTGAGTTATCCCACAGTGAGTTGGCCATGACAAGTTGGCCATTGCAAGCTCTTCCTAGACTGGAATGAATAGGTGGTTGGCAACCAGATAAAACAGTATCAATGGACACTTGGATATCCAAGAATGAAAGAGACTGGTGATAGTTTAGTGACCCTCTGCTTAAATAACAGTTGTTATTTAATGCATTTGTCTAAAATTTGGGATTTAGGCATGTTTATACATTTGTAAAGGGACGTGGGTTAGGACACTGAGCTTGTTGATCAGAAGGTCAGCACTTTGGCGGGTCGAATCCCGAGTGCCGCGTAGCATAGTGAGCGCCTGTTACTCGTCCCAGCTTCTGCCAACCTAGCAGTTCGAAAGCACATAAAAATGCAAGTAGAAAAATACGGACCACTATGTTGGGAAGGTAACAGTGTTCCATGCGCCTTTGGCCTCTAGTCATGCCGGCCACATGACCATGGAGACGTCCTCGGACAAGCGCTGGCTCTTCGGCTTTGAAACGGAGATGAGCACCAGCCCCTAGAGTCGGAAATGACTAGCACGCATGTGCGGGGGAACCTTTACCTTTACCTTTATACATTTGTATTCATGGTGAATGCACTAATATACCATAAAACTTTGATATTATAGACCTTGAGTCAGCAGATCTTGGATATAACAGGCCAGATCTGAATTTCAGGCCATAATAGACATCATCCCAAGCAATGGATAATAATATCATGTTGCAAATGACATAAAATGATGGAAACACAAGTCAACAACGTCCATTCCATCTGCAGTTCATCATGAAGTCCACATGATTACCTTTGGAAATGCTTGAAAAGCAGGCCAAACATCAAGCCAACACTGGTATCTTCCAAAATAAAAAACAGACTAAACAGGCATGTGAAAAATCTAGGTCCAGATCACACTGCTGTTGCTGCCTTTGGTGCCTTGACAATCTAGTTAGCAAACTAGTTAACCAGTATACAGGCTTACAACTTACAGCCACAATTGGGACCAGAATTTCCATTGCCAAGCAAGGAGGTTGTTGAGTGAGTCATAACTGATTTTATGCCTTTTTGCCATGGTTGTTAAGTGAATCATCATGCAAGCATATGATCCTGGCCAGCTAGTAGTGCATCTCCACAAGATTGTACCAGCTGGTGGTGACAACAGAATCACTTGATAGGCTCTGAATAGAGTCCCCAGGCCCGCTGACAAAACCCTGTCTTCAAGGCCTTGTGGAAAAGCAATGGGTTAGGGTCAGTACCATCTCTGAAGGAATAATGTTCCAAAGGGAAGGAGCCACCACAGAGAAGACCCCTTTCCCAGGTCTCACCAGATGTACTTCCTTGATAGTTGGAACCGCAACATGCCTGTGTCATTCTGGTTCTCTTGATTTCACACTGTAGGTACAAGGACTTTATATTTCTTTTATTTCATTCATTAATTCATGGGCTTTATTCCATCCACATGCCAAGTCACAATCTTTCATGTGCCATCCTTGTCGCTGAGTTCCATCACTCCTCATGGTTTTGGCCAATGGAAATGTTTGCTTATCACAGTTTTCAGTTCTTTAGACAAGGTGTAGATTAGGATTCACACTTAGTTGCTCTCCTTATGAAAATAACTGTTATGACTCAGGGCCAGCCTGTGGGTTCGGCACCCGGCTCAGATGTATCGGATGACTCAGATGAGGGGGAGGAGGAGGGTGTGGAAGACGAACCGGCTGATGATGGCTTGGAGGCTTTGCAGAGCCCTCAGCCGGGGACCTCTTCTCAGCTGCGTGAGCCCGATAGTGCGGAGGATGATGACCCACAGCTGGCCCTGTTCAAGGACGCCCGACGCAGGAGGCAGTCGAGCAGGAACAAACAAAGAAAGGCTGTGGGACTCCTCGGGAGGAGGCACAGGGAGACCACGCCCTGAACTCTAAATAAAAGGAGTGTTTGGGGAGGGGCTGGTTGCTGAAAGCAACCCTTCCGCTTGAGGATTCAAGTTCCTGTGTTTTTGTTTCTTGTTCTGTTAATTGACTATTAAATCTTGGCAAACGCTTTTCAGCCTTGGACGCTCTCCAGTCTCTTCTGTTTGAATAGGGGTTTGCCTTACTACAAGGCCGGAAGAGGGCTGGTTCAGAACAATAACAGAGTTGGAAGGGACCTTGGAGTTTTTTCTAGTCCAACTCCCTGCTCAAGCAGGAAACCTTATATCTTTTCAGACAAATTGCTGTCTAATCTTTTCTTAAAAACCTCCAGCGTTGGAGCATTCATAACTTCTGGAGACAAGTCATTCCACTGATTAATTGTTCTAACTGCCAGGAAATTTCTCCTTAGTTCTAGGTTGCTTCTCTCCTTGACTAGTTTCCATCCATTGTTTCTTGTCCTGCTCTCAGGTGCTTTGGAGAATAGGTTGACCCCCTCTTCTTTGTGGCAGCCTTTTACTTATTGGAACACTGCTATCATGTCACCCCTAGTCCTTCTTTTCATTAAACTACACATACCCAATTCCTGCAACCGTTCTTCATTTATATTTTAGCCTCCAGCCCCTTAATCATTTTTCTTGCTCTTTTCTACACTTTCTAGAGTCTCAACATCTTTTTTATATCGTGTATTTTACATGCATTTCACATGCAGCTTCCCCTGCTAATAGCAAGGACAACACAAATCACTTGGGGCATTTTTCAGTCAATAGGTAACCAGCTAATGTCCAGTTTTTATATCACAATGTAGTATGCAACCTAGATTGTTTATAGACTGCAATATTTTCCAGGTCAGTATACTTTGCTAATATCTCCCCAACCAGGAAGCAAATGCAGTGTTCTGACATGAATTCCGGATGTGAGCATTTTATTTATAATTTGATTGGCCTCCTGCATTATTTTTCATAAGAGGAAAAAGCTCCCAGATGAAAGGACTAGCTGTTTAGTTTCAAAGTGCTTCCTTGAAACACAACTCTTTCATCTTTGAACTTTCAATGCAGTTTCGATGCCAAATTTGCATTCTCTCCCCATTTGCAAGCTGCACCTTTCCAAGAAAGAGCAAATCATTGGCTGAATGGGAGGGGGAGAAGGGGTGGGGGGAAGAGAATGTACGTCTTCATAAATCCCCAAGATAATCAGAAGGAAAGACAGCAAATTGTAACATTTCGTAAAATATTCTACCATATCCTAAGGGAATCCTTAATGTACACAGGGTCAGGCCTTTGTAATGTTAATTTAAGACTTGTAGGAAGTGATCCATCATTTTTAAAGAGCAAGGTTGCCATCCCTGATGACAAGTTTATGTATAGGAAGCAACTTTGTTCCCCAGATACCTGATGAAAACAGAGACCAACAAATCTCTCTTCCGCAACTGCAAATTCTCTTGCTTAGTTTGAGAGTGCAAAATAGAGAGAGCAGAAATGTGTCGGATTTCCCTGCAAAGGGGCATTGCAGCTAATCCATTATTGTAAGTTCTTTACAGGCCACAATTGCCTGGACCAGAAATAAGTCAGTAATGAGGTGGCTGTGGACCCTCTCTTGGTACCCACCAGGTTGCCTGCTCTGCCAACTTTCATATATATCAGACTGGCTTTCCAGTAAAATAATAATAACACCCCAGACTTCTCAACTGTCAACAAGAAACACAAAAAAAGTCTGGATAGTGGACGTAGTAGTACCTGGAGACAGCAGAATAGAAGAGAAGGAACTGGAAAAGATAACAAAATACAAAGACCTCCAAATAGAAATAGAATGACTGTGGCAAAAGAAAGGAAAGGTAGTACCAATAGTAACAGGGGCCTTGTGTGCAACCCCAAAACACCATTTGAACACCATTGGCATTCACAGAATCACCCATCAGTCAATTGGAAAAGGCAGCTTCACTTGGAACACCTTATATAAGGAGCCATGGTGGTGCAGTGGTTAGAATGCAGTATTGCAAGCTAATCCTGCTAACTCGATTGCCAGCAGTTCGAATCTCACTGGCTCAAGGCTGACTCAGCCTTCCAAGGTTGGTAAAATGAGGACCCATTTTACCCATTTCTTCTTCTTCTTCTTCTTCTTCTTCTTCTTCTTCTTCTTCTTCTTCTTCTTCTTCTTCTTCTTCTTCATCATCATCATCATCATCATCATCATTATCATTATTATTATTATTATTATTATTATTATTATTATTATTATTATTATTATTATTATTATTATTATTATTATTATTGGTGGTGTCTGACTCTAAACAGCAGTGCTCACCTCCGTTGCTTAGCCAAGGGAGCCAATGTTGTCCAAAGACATTTCATGTGGCCAGCATGACTATGTGCCGAGGTATGCAGAATGCTGTTACCTTCCCACCAAAGTGGTACCTATTTATCTACTTTCATTTGCATGCTTTTGAATTGTTAGGTTGGCAGTAGCTGGGACAAATAATGGGAGCTCACTCTGTTGTGTGGCGCTCATATCTTGAACCCAGTTTTCTAGCTGACAAGCTCAGCAGCTTTAATTGCTGAGCCATCATGACCCTCTCCGTAATATAACCACTGATAAATAGAGATCTTTAAAAAAAGAAGCCAGATTGGTGTAGTAGTTGAAAATAGCTGGCTAGAAATCAGAAGACCATGAGTTCCTGTCTTGCCTTAGGCACAAAGCAAGGTGCTTAATCCATAGTTTCTCAACCTTGGCAACTTTAAGACTTCAACTCCTAGAATTCTTCAGCCAGCATGCCGGGTGGGGAATTCGGGGAGTTGAAGTCCACATATCTTAAAGTTGAAATACATTGCCAAAGTTGCCAAAGTTGAAATATACATTGGACTAAACTCTTGCAAATACATTGAACTAAACTCTTGCAAAACCAAGTTTGAAAGCACCGTGGTTGGCAGATGTTTGCAAAAATTCCAGCCATCTGGGAAGTATTTTGCCATTCTTTGGGGGAAACTCTGAAACAATGACTTTAATTTTCCCTTCTTTTGCTCCCCTCCCTCTTCCTTCAACAACTCCTACAGCTTAGCTCCTTTGTTTCAGCATTTCCATTTTCTCCAGTAATGGATGGTGTAGGAAGCTAATGATGCCGTCTCTAGGTGTTGTTTTACTAACGCAGACTACTGATAATGAGGCACAAGCAATAAGGTATGAGTCCCCGAAGATGCATTCTGATTACCTTGGAGGTATAACTCCTCATACCCTTCTTTCCTCCTTCATGTTTCTGTAAAGAACATTTGGATTTTGATGAGGGTTTTGTGTATTTGACTTTTAATTAGATTTGCAGTATGTTAGGTTAATAAACCACAGCCGCACCAAACTGTTTATAGCTAGAAATAATGGCAGGCTTTTCTCTCGTCTCCCCTTCTCCTGTAAAAGTTCTAATTGCAATGCTCCTCCTCACTGGCACCAGAATGGGTAAATGTTATTCTAAAGTTAACCTTTTTTATTTATTTATTTTTTTTAAAGTAAGCTATGCAATACGGCCGGGCAGAAAAATGATTGGGTGATTTTTCTTCTATTTGTTTTTTTACTCAGTTTGTTGAAAAAGAAGCCACATTCAGATTTATTTCTAAGAAGCAGAGAAGAGATGGTTACTGTGTGTTGTGGTGGTTTTGCGCTAATTGAGTTTGGTGATGAGAAGAAGGTTATGTTGGATAATCTGTCTTTCAGAGTAGAGTTTTTTTTTCAACCTTAGATTTACACATTTCCAGGAAATTGACAAAGACAGTATGAGGAGGGAAGTCCTCCCAGAGTGATGTTCTATCTAAGAGTCTGCCACAAAGAAGAGGGAGTCAAGCTATTCTCCAAAGCACCTGAAAGCAGGACAAGAAGCAATGGATGGAAACTAATCAAGGAGAGACCCAGTGTAGAACTAAGGAGAAATTTCCTGACAGTGAGAACAATTAATCAATGGAATGACATGACTCCAGAAGTTGTGGGTGCTCTGACACTGGAGGTTCCTAAGAGGAGATTGGACCGCCATTTGTCTGAAATGGTACTATAGGATTTCCTGCTTAGAGCAGGGATTTGGACCAGAATAAATCGAAAGTCCTTTTCAACTCTGTTATTCTTTTCTCAAATTTCTTTAATGTTGAAGTAATTTATCCTGTTCCTCTTTTACACAACACATCCTCCATTTAAAGGCAGCGGTGGGATTCAGCCGGTTCGCACCACTTAGGCAGAACCGGTAGCTCATTTTTTGTTGCCCAGGCCCAGAATGGACTTCCAGAAGTGGCATCCACACAGAGAACCGGTTGTTCACGTATTTGAATCCCACCACTGTTTGAAGAGGTCATCTACCAGTGAAGACCCATCTAGGTAATCTTGGAAGCAATCTTCTTAGAGCAAAGCAATTAGATCACAGGATTAGGGGACTCCCAAGGTCCCTTCCAACTCGGTATTCTGTTATTGTGACTGGAAAATAAGAGCAACTAGGAAGATTTCAGAATAATAATAAAAACCATCAAGGGTGGTTCCTCCACCAACAAAGACAACAGCAACTTAAAATTATTGATTCATTGATTGATTATACGCCACCTTGTTAACCTCAACTCTTACTGACCATATAGATGGACCTTCTCCAGTAAGATCTGTCCCAGGCCTGATCCTTCAGGTCTTCTAATACCCACAACTGCTATAAAGGAGTCTATCCATCTTACTGCTTGCCATCCTTCTCTTTTCTTTCCGTTCCACCTTCCCCAGCTTTGTAGATTTCTCAAGAGAGTGAGGTATTTGCATAATGTATCCCAGATATGATAATTTGAGCCTGGTCATTCATCAGAAGTCTGGATTGATTTCTTATATGATCTATGGGCTTCTTTCTTGGCTAAACATGGTATTCTCAAGAGTCTTCTCCATCACTAGTTTTTAAAAGCATCAGTACTCTACCTATGCTGCTTCCAAGACCAAACAATCCTCAGGAGCCTTGAAAAATAGTAGCTTATTCTTTATGAGAAGGTGACTTTTTAAAAAAAAAAATGGCTGTTAATAAGAGGGAAACCTGCGATAAAAGTAGCATTGCAAAAATTAATTAAACTAGGAAGGGAGTGAAGAAGTTAACAACTGGTTAAAGTACTGTAGTAATATAAGTCTTACTGAAAGCTTATGCCAGCTAGATGAGGTTAAGATGACGTTTGAATTTCTTCCACAGGTTTTTGTTGGCTGAGAAGAGTTTGCTGTGTTGGAATTTAAAATCATCTAGCAAAAGGAACAGAAAGATTTGTTGGCACAAAGTGTGCATGGGAAAAAAATGGATTTGGCCATGCTGAAACCCTAGCTGATGCCCACAATGCTGGCACTAAGGCTAGTCCTAAATAATTTCAAGCAGATATAAAACCCCAAAGAAAGTTACACACACATAAACAGAGACAAATTTTCCCAAATATTTATCCTCCTTCTGGAATGGAAGCAAATTGGATTTAGCATAAATTCAGCTAATTCTGTATCAAGATCTTCCTGGAAATAACCGATAAGATGACCTAAAACTTACAGCTACTGTAGTCCTCAGCTTATGACCACAGCGGAGACCAGGGTTTCCATTGCTAAACAAGGTGGCTGTTAAGCACCTAATTTTACAAACTTTTTTTTGCAATGCTTGTTAAGCGAATCACTGCATTTGTTAAGTGAATTTTAAAAAGGTAAAGGTTCCCCTGCACATACGTGCTAGTCGTTTCCAACTCTAGGGGCCGGTGCTCATCTCCGTTTCAAAGCCGAAGAGCCAGCGCTTGTCCGAGGACATCTCCGTGATCATATGGCCGGCATGACTAGACACCAAAGGCGCACAGAACGCTGTTACCTTCCTACTGTAGTGGTCCCTATTTTTCTACTTGCATTTTTACGTGCTTTCGAACTGCTAGGTTGGCAGAAGCTGGGACGAGTAACAGGCGCTCACTCTGCTACGCGGCACTCAGGATTCGACCCGCCAAACTGCCGATCTTCTGATCGACAAGCTCAGCATCCTAACCCACTGAGCCACCGCGTCCCTTATGAATTACACAGTCATTAAAGGGATTCCGCTTCCCTCATTGACTTTGCTTGTCGGAGGCTGGCTGGGAAGACCACAAATGGTGATCATGTGACCCCAGGACACTGTAACCATTGTAAATAGATGCTGGTTGCCAAGCGCCCATATTTTGGTCACGTGATCATGGAGAGGCTGCCGTGATCCTAAGAGTGAGGACCAGTTGTAAGTCCCCTTTTCCAGTACCATTGTAAAATTAACAGGCGTTACACTAATGGTTGTAAATAGAGTTGCAGACATGCATTTCTAGAAGGTTCCCAAGGAGTTTAGAGTTCATGCCACTTCCTCATCTGTAGCTCTGATTTGGGATGGAAATCTGATATT
This sequence comes from Vipera berus, assembly GCF_964194415.1. Taxonomy (NCBI): domain Eukaryota; kingdom Metazoa; phylum Chordata; class Lepidosauria; order Squamata; family Viperidae; genus Vipera; species Vipera berus. The sequence continues at coordinate 347,531,010 of NC_138202.1, forward strand.
GTAAATAATCTCCAGCTCACATGAAGCTTTTGTGTCTCTAATCTCAGAGGTCTAATGTCAGGGTGGGGGAAAAGGGAGCAGATTGGTGAACATTCCAGGAGTAGATTCTCAAAGATTTTGGATTCATGGTAGCTTATCTGTTTTCAGAACTAAGGCAGATCCTCTCAACACAATCCTAGAGTTGGTGAGGAAAGAAAGGGTCAAACTAGCGATTTGGCTTTTGTCTATTCTCTTGGCCTTATTCCTTTAGCTCCCTAAAGCAGCGGTGCCCAATCTTGGCAACCTGAAGACCTGTGGACTTCCAGAATTCCATAGCATAGCATAGCATAGCATAGCATAGCATAGCATAGCATAGCATAGCATAGCATAGCATAGCATAGCATAGCATAGCATGACATAAATACCTGGGGGATTCTGGGCATTGAAGTCCACAAGTCTTCAAATTATCAAGATTAAACACCCCCTACCTTAAAGCATAGATAGATTTTGCCCTGCCAGCCAAAATACAGCGTAGGTTATACAAGAGCTAGAAAAATAGCTCAGCTTTGTAAACCAGATATAGGAGATGAGGCCTGCCAAGGGAAATACATCACATAGACTTTTCTTGATAGGATATGTCTAAATTAAGACCAAACCAGTAGGATGTGTCCAGAGAAGAACTCAGAAAAGAAAACACTTCCCCCCCCCTCCTTTCAGAAATCTCTGCCATCTTATTCTCCTGTTTTGTTTAGCTCTGGCAATTTAATCCATACGCTATCACATACTCTCTTATAATTTAGCTGCCATTGTTGTTTGGGCAAGACAATAATTACTTATGGCAGAACTGTAATACGTTGTCAACCCTGGTTACTCAGGACTTGTTGACAGTGGTCTAACATTGCCAGAGATGCACTGTCACCACAAAATTGTTTGACAATGCCAATGCCAATGGTTAACGGTGAGCAGGAACAAGAGCAGGGGTGGAGGGAGGGCAGAATGAAAAAAATGTTTTACGGAAAAGGGGAAGGAAAGGATGATGGGAGCCAACTGGGCTGTAGAGGGCAATGCAACCATGCATTTATTTTTTATTCTAAAGCCTTTGCATTGGTTGCAAATTCTCCCTCTTCCAAAAATTGAGGATCTGTGGACTTCAGTGCCTAGAATCTCCCAGCCAGACTGATGGAAAATGGTAGGGCTTTCTCAATGTGGCTTAGGAATCTTTGTAGAATTCATGACCATAGGTGCTGTTGATATTCAGCTTCTCCATGAAATCCACTCACTTGCTTTTTCAGAGCACACAGTGGCAAGTGGTCCTTAGCCTGTAGGTGGAAGAGAATATTTGTAACTCAGAGTTGAATTTTGGGGTCCTTGTTGCTCTCTGAGCTTAGTTGTTTGCTTGCAGATGTTTCATGACCCAACTAGGTAACATAATCAGTGCTATTGTGCTAGCACTGATCATTTTTACGTAGTTGGGTAGTAAAACATGTACAAGAAAACAACCAAGCTCAGAGAGCAACAAGGACCTCATGGTGGGAAGATTCCATGGAATAGTTGGAAGTTTGTGGCTTCCTTGTTTAAGCTTGTTGTGTAAAGGATGGTGATTTTAGTTCCACAAAATCAAATCACCACTTGAAAGGACTTTATCTTCATAGTGCTCATTGATGTCACCATAACAGACAATAATGGGGTGGGGTGGGTAGCCCAGAAGGTTATGTGCAGTTGCTATAAGTCCATGTTTTTTGTTTCCAACAAAACACTTCCTTGCTTCTCCATTAACAGATAGCAGCAAACAGAATGTAGGTACTCCTTGACTCATGACCACAATTGAGCCCAAAATTTCTGTTGCTAAGTGGAACTTTTGTTAAATGAGTTTTGCCATGTTTTACGACCTTTCTTGCCATGATTGTTAAGCGAATCGCGGCAGTCATTACGTTAGTAACATGATTGTTAAGTGAATCTGGCTTTCCCATTGACTTTACTTGTCAGAAGGTTGCAAAAGGTGATCACGTGACCCTGGGACACTGCAGCTGCCATAAAAATGAGTCAGTTGCCAAGTGTCCGAATCTTGATCACATGACCATGGGGATGCTGCAATGGTCGTAAGTGTGAAAAATGACCGTAAGTTACTTTTTTCAGTGCTGTTGTAACTTTGAACAGTGATTAAATAGACCGCTCTAAGTCAAGGACTACCTGTAGTGTAAGTTTTCAGACTTTATCCTCAAACCTAGAAAAGAACTTGGCACAGTCAGGAATTGCAATTTGGCTTAGCATCTTGATTTACCAGCACGTGGCGTCTCAGGTGGGACGCTGTGGAGAGAAAGCATCTTATAGAAACATTGAAAATAAAGGTTAGAAGAAATTTGGGCAATCATCAACTGTAACCCTTCAACCTGTGCAGGAATCTGCTTCTATAGCTGGCAGGTTTCTAATAGCAGCATATAGCCAACAAAATGAGGAAACATTAATCAAATTTAATGCCAGGAGAAAAGGTTTATGTCAGAGAATCTCACAAACCAGATAAATATACTTCAATTCTCATATTTTTTTAGCCATTTCTTTAAGGTCTCTGTATCGTTTGAATTTCTTTCTTACAGAATCTATTACAGATGGACTGATGCCTCGCTTAAGAGATAAGGGTGAAATGAAAAGTCCATCTGCTCTTTTTATCTGCCGTGTTTTGAAATGCTGCTTTTTCTTTCCCAACCTTGGAGAACCTCCTTACCATAGCGCTACTTCCTAGAGTGATTAGAGAGGTAGTTGTTGCTAGAGATTCACAAACCACCATAACTCTATTTTATTTATTTATGTGATTATCCACCAACACTCATCCGGAGCCTCTTCGGATATCTCAAAGTGGCTTAAAATATGTACAGTTTTTAAAGCAGCCTTAGTAACATCTGTTAAAAACAATACATGATACATAAAAAAACCAAACTTCTGAATGTCTTCCAGAAAAGGAAAGTCTTGAGAGTTTATTTAAAGGACATATGGATATCTGACCTCAGGAAGACCATGTTCTGACCTGAGATTATGGTCTATCCCACAGGTCTGCAACCCGTGGCTCCGGAGCCTCATGCGGCTCTTTCAGCCGTCTCCTGTGGCTCCCAGTCCCCTGCCATGTGCAGTCCCAAAAAAAAAGTGGGACTAAAAAAGTTCAATCAATTCAAATATGCAGGGTAGGTGCATATCTCGCCTTGGCTCCACTCTTCAGTCAAACCCTGTTCTGCGCATGTACGTGCATGTGCACAAATTTTTTGCGGCTCCCAGTTTTTCCTTTTTTGAGGGAACCGGTTCCGAGTGGCTCTTTCACTGTTTCAGGTTGCTGACCCCTGGTCTATCCTAACTCCTGATCTTTTCTGGGAAGGGGAACTGGAGCATACATCTTTTCTTTCTAGACCAGGGGTAGGCAACCTTGGCTCTTTTATGACTCATGGACTTCAACTCCCAGAATTCCTGAGCCAGCAAGGTTGCCTACCTCTGGTCTAGACTTATATGGGGTGGGCAGATTCAACTTGGAGAAGAGGATCTCAGTGTCAAGGTTCTGACTGCTGAACCCAAGCAAGCAAGCACTCTGGAGACGATCTGATATCTTAATGCAAAACTTTATTGAGTGCATCATTCTGGTGCATATGAAAGCAAAACTAGCTTTGGCTGGTTTCTCTCTCCTCCCCTGGATCAGTTCACATTGTCCAATTAGATGGACGAATATTGTTGTGAGAAAATGCTTCTGGTGAACTGTCCTTGGGTCTCACGGTCTGCTCTCTTAATCTTCGAGGTCTGCATTCCAATCTTTCCCCTCCCCCTTGAGCTCATTGGCAAGCTGAGAAGCAATAATTGTCACACCAGGAAAAAAAACATGCTTCAAAACCTGACACTCAGTCTCAAAGGCCCAAGTGATACAGGGCTTTATAGATAACTACCAGCACTTTCAAACCTAACTGGTAAGCCTGCTGCTCTTCCAAGATTCATGCTATGTTGCTGACTAACATCAGTAAGCATTCTGTGCCGGCTGCAACTTCGAGCATTGTCTTCAAAGGCAGCCCCACATAAAGAGAATGGTAGCAGTCTAATTGAAAGATGACAAAGGTGTTATTGTCTTCAGCGCTTCCTGGTCCAAGAAGAGATACAATTGATAGGTTAACTAGATGTGTCAAGGAAGGCCTCCAGCCTATTCTTTATGGACCCTGGAGTGAACACAAGTTCCTATCATTTGTATTATCAAGGTGCAAAGCAAACACACAAAAATACACTTTAAGCAGGGATCTGCTACCATTTGGGAGGGTGTTTCAATATGGCTTAGTAGTTAAATGATACCTGAAAAGGGCTTGGCACAGAACAATTAATAAACCACCAAGTTACCAAGACATATTACAGAGCATACACAGAGTTGAAAGGGATCTTCAAGGTCTGCTAGTCCAACTAGTCCTCTAGCAGAAGACCTTATACCATCACAGTCAAGTGGTTGTACAATCTCTTTTTTAAAACCTCACGTTTTAACACAAGTTAGTTGAGGGTTCTGGTTTATCTTCAGAAGAATATCCCTGACAAACCCTAAAGTATCATAGAAACACAGAATCACAGGGCTGGAAAGGACTTTGAAGGTCTTTTAGTCCAACACCCTGCCCAAGGGAGTTCTTATTCCATTCTGGACAAATTGTTGTTCAATCTTTCCTTGAAAACCTCCAGTGTTGAACCATCCACAACTTCTGGAGGCAAGATGTTCCACTGATTAATTGTTCTCACTATCAGGAAATTGCTTCTTAATTCTAAGTTGGCTCTCTAATGATCTTCTACCTGCTATTTCTTGCCCTACCCATATATATATATATTTGACCATCAATGGCTGATCTCTCGACTTCTGGAAACTCTGTCTCTGTTTTGGTTTGATTTGGTTTGGGGGTTTTTGGAGCAGAAATATTGACATCCTAGGGAATTGTGCTACCAGCTGTACATCAATTTTAAGGCCTGTTCTCAAGGTATATCGATCTCAGAAAACGTGTGGGATGTGTTCATTCTTTCACTTCTCTGTGGGAATATCATGAGATCAATGTACCTGTGAAAAAGTAGAAGAGAAAAGGAAAATAGCAAAGGTCCCTAAATGGGAGAGAAAATGAAGCCTGGGAATCCATCAGTCATAACCCTGAAATTGTTCCACCTTAAAGCTGGAACCTCTGCCTGGTAAAATTTGGCTATAGGGCATTAAAGTTTATGTTGATGTATTTTTTTCCCATCTCAAGGACAGGGAAAAATTACATTTTATTGTGCTGATAAGAAAAAGTTATTTCCTTATCATAACACCAGTAGAGATAATCCTTAACTTACAATCATTAATTTTGCCACCATTCGAACTTACAAGACTGATAAAAGGGACTTGAAATTGGTCGTTGCACGTATAACCATCATTGTGGCATCTCATGGTCATGTGATCAGAATTCGGGCACTTAGCATCCAACATGTATTTACCGTGGTTGGAGCATCCCCTGGTTAAGTGATCACCATTTGTGACCTTCCAAGCTGGCTTCCAATACGCAAGGTCAATGGGGAAAGCCAGAGTTGGTTAACGACTGCATGATTCACTTAACAAAAGCAGTGATTCTCTTAACAACTATGGCAAGCAAATTGGGCATGATTCACTTAACAACCGCCTTGCTTAGCAACAGAAATTCTGGTCCCGACAGTGGTCATAAGTCGAGGATGACCTGTAAACCAGGGTTCTGCTTAATGCTTTTTGTCAGGATGGTAAGTGAGGCCAAACAACACAAGGCTATGGCTGAATTTAGGGAAGAGTTTGGGGACTGTTCTTTGTTCTTCACTGTGAAAAGGCTTACATTTATTTATTTCATTTAACCCCCATCACAATTCTGCAGGATGGTACAGGAATGTGTTTTAACAACAGTTAAAACACATTCAGCATTCCCATCTGTTCCTACGTGAGAATGGTGCTGACTATATTTAGCAATCAGGACAACAAGATGCTGCGAAGGTTTGGTCCAGACTGTGGGGTTGTTAATTTAACTGGGTTTTAGATTTACTCTTGGGGCTTGAATTTAATTTAATTGTTTTATTTGTTTTTAATTTTTTGTATTCATGGTTTTTAACTGCCCTGTAAACCGCCCTGAGTCCTACGGGAATAGGGCGGTATACAAATCCAATAAAATAAATAAATAAATAAATAAATAACCAAAAGAACACTTGAGTTGCATGCCTGGCTTCTACTTAAGTAAGTTCCATTTCAAATGAAAGGATGGCAAATAGTAGTGATGCTACTATTGTTTTCATTTATTCTTACCATCATGTTACAACCTCCCTTTGGCTCACACTTCCTAATTTTGTGGGGAAAGAAACTATTCAAATATTTGTACATTGCTCACTTCTGAGGACCTGTGGCAAATCACAAGAAAATGTAATAGCAAGTAAGAAAAGAAACTAGAAAACTAGAAAACTAGTACCAATCTAATTTCTAGTCTATGCCTTCCCTAATCTCTGATCTCAACTAACCACTGCAAAGTAGCCCCCTTTTATCGAGTACAAATTACGCTGTGGAAAAATAAGGCGTTTAATGCCTTATCAAAAGGTAACTCTTAGCTTTATCTCAGAAGACAAATTGTTCCAAAGGGGTCAGAAGGACCACTGAGAATGTGCTGAGTTGGGCAATGGTTTCCCTCACTTCACTTGGAGTGAGAACCTGCAACATATAGTCCTTGAACGGAAAGGCCACATCTGGGTGGGAACAAAAGCAGGAAACTAAATTAACTCTTAAGGATTGAATGGAAGTCTCAGAGGGTGGGGAACCAACCATATGATGATTGATTGATACTTAGGACATCCTGATGATCCTTAATATATGCCTGGGCTACTTGTGCCAGATTTCCACATCTCACCCGTGACAATTTCATCAGCATTTTTCTATCCCCTGGGAAAGTGAAGGAAAAAAAAGAGGAAAGGAAAGCAATTTCTTTTCCATCCAGCTGAATGAAAAGCAGGCCAAATTTTCGGCACGGCCACATGACTGTCTCTTTTGGCATATCCACCCGGACGATGTTTAACAGAGCCATCTGCTCATTGATTGCATCATGTCGGAGATGCGCAATTGAACTGACAACCAGTTATTGGCCTGCATGTGTAACTCATTACACCATCAAGAGGTCTGGCCATTCTGTTGAGAAAAAAGAAAAACATGTGTGCTCCGTTGACACCAAACTTCCCTTTCATTTTGCATTGTCTGATAGAGCCAATCTTTGGCGGGTAATCCTTCACGCCAGGTCCCCCTCACTCCATGTCAAGCCAGGAACTTGTCAAAATAATGAGTTACGGTTCATCCAAAGCATTCTGTGGCAGATGCCTCTTTGGGTGGCCGGCGTTTTTGAATATTTAGCAATTTATTAAGCAGTGGGGGAGGGGAGCTGAAGGTGCTTTCATTTGCTTTGGGCAACCTTGGCTCGTCTCTTCCCTGAGGGAGCAAATCATCATACCTTAAAGGTAGGGCTTTTCTTTCAGCCAAGGATCATAAATCACAGTGACAGTGGGATATAGGTAGGGATGAAGAATTGCAGCTTTTTTCTTAGCCTTGTCACTTTTACACATTTGCACCTCCAGTTCTGCTCTATTCCTGCCTGAACGTGTCATTTGTTTTTCTTAAAGGAATGTTCTCATCCCAACATATTGCAAGAGATATGCATTTCATTAATTATGTATTCTGTTGCATTTGCAATGTCAGGAACTGTGCTTAAACATTCAGGGAAATCTATTGTATAATTCAGTGGTCTTCTACAATTCTAGAGGTCTTCTAGACTTTCTGTCGCCTAACTCTTCTGAAACCAGTTTAAAAGTCAACCAAGATTGATCTGCGACTTTTTAAAAAATTTTCTCCAATCTAGTCCAACGTCAGAGTGCTAAGAATCCAAGCAGGTTTATGTGACTGCAAATCTGAAGTCTGAAGATGGAGCATGGTATACAGTTTAAGATGCTGAACCATGAAAAGCCACTGGATAATCATAAAGAGATGTTGAACCATGAAAAGTCCTTGGAGAATCAGAGATAATGAAAAAAAGGATAGCATCAAGATCACAAGAAGTGATAGTACCTAGTGCTAACATACTGCTCTAGTGAGGCCACACTTGGAATACTGTGTCCAGTTCTGGTCACCACGATACAGAAAAGATCCTGAGGCCTCAGAAAGAGTGCAGAGAACAGCAACAAAAATGATAAGGGGTCTGGAGACTGCATCCTATGAAGAATGGCTAAGGGAACTTTTTAGCTTATCAAAGAGAAGGGTCAGGGGAGACATGATAGCAATCTTCCAATATTTGAAGGGCTGTCACAGGGAAGAAGGCAGTGATTGATTCTCCACAGTACTTGAGGGCAGGATAAGAAGTGATGGGTGGAAGCTCATCAGAGGGAGATTCAACCTGGAACTAAGGAGAATTTTCTTGACAGCGAGAACGATGAATCAATAGAACAGCTTGCCTCCTGGAGTTGTAGATATTCCATCATTGGAGGTTTTCAAGAAAAGGTTGGACAGCCATTTCTCCAGGATAGTATAAGGACTTCTCTCTTGGGCAAGGGGTTGCATTAAAATACCTCCAAGGTCCCTTCCAGCCTTGTGATTTTGTGATTCTATGATTCTATGGGATGGTCTTCTGGAGGCAAATCAGAAACCTCCAACTAATTTGTGTTAAAATGATGAAAAATAGCAATAGCACTTAGCACAACAGCACTTCATAGTGCTTTACAGCCCTCTCTAAGCAGTTTACAGAGTCAGTACATTGCCCCCAACAATCTGGGTCCTCATTTTACCAACCTTGGAAGGATGGAAAGCTGAATCTACTTTGAACCAGTGACAAGCTAACTGCTGAACTGCTGGCAGTCGGCAGTCAGCAGAATTATCCTGCAATACCACATTCTAATCATTGTGCCAACCACCTTTTCTTGCAAAAAAGCAAAATCTAACCAATAATAAATAAATAACACTTCTAATTAATTGGCCCTATTATTTTTTAATCAGTAATAGTTTTTCAGCCAATCAAAGCTTTCTTGCCAGCCAGTAATGGAGTGTATTTATTATATCCCCTCTCAAATCCATGCCTCCATCCTTTTTTTAAAAAAAAATACATGCCTGCATTTCTCCATGATTTTGTAGCAGGAATTTGCTACTGCCTTTCAAGGTCATAATGCTGGTTTGTCAATCATCCCTCATTTAGATTCTATAACTTTATCATGCCTAACTCTTCCTAAGCCATCAGGTTTTCTGACAATTTCCCATGACTAACTCCTGTTTTAACTACAAGTAGTCCACAAATTACAGCCACAACTGGGAGCATTGCTAAATGACTTAAGGCACTGCTGGCCCGCGGGCCAGATGTGTCATCCGGAAACTGCACCCTCCCCGTTGCCGGCAATGGCAAAAAGGCTCTGATACGTTGTGTGACATCACGTGAGGTTGTGAGTTTGACATGTCTGACTTAAGGCCTGCTTATCTGAAGGATAATTATAAATCTGCCCAACTCTTAATATCTGCAGTAGCAACTTGATTCATTTAAAATATTTGCATCTTAACTCTGGGAGGCTCATCATAATAATTAAACTGCAAAAAGCATAAAAAACACATAATAAAAATTAAAAACACAGGATCTCAATCAACCGTGCAGGATAGCCCAACAGCTATCTGTAGGCTCTATCCCGCTATCCCACTGCCTCAATGAAGGGGCAGGTTTTAATGGCATACCAGAAAGCTAAGAATAGAATAGAATAAAACAGTTGGAAGGGATCTTGAAGGTCTTCTAGTCCAACCCCCTGCTTTGGCAAGAAACCCTATACCATTTCAGACAAATGGCTGTCCAATCTCTTCTTAAAAACCTCCAGTGTTGGAGCATTCACCACTTCTGGAGGCATGTAGTTCCACTGATTAGTTGTTATAACTGTCAGGAAATTTCTCCTTAGTTATAGGTTGCTTCTCCCCTTGATTAGTTTCCATTCATTGATTCTTGTCCTGCCTTCAGATGCTTTGGAGAATAGCTTGACTCCCTCTTCTTTGTGGCAGCCCCTGAGATATTGGAATACTGCTAGCATGTACCCCCTCATCCTTCTCTTCATTAAACTAGACATACCCAAATCCAGCAACCCTTCTTTATATGTTTTAGCCTCCAGTCCCCTGATCATCTTGCTCTTGTCTGCAATCTTTCTAGAGTCTCAACATCTTTTTTACATCGTGGTGACCAAAACAGAGAGTGGGTGCATACCATTGCTATGAGAGAGGGTGTTCCATAAGGGAAGGCCAGCCATAGAAAAGCCATGTTTCTTTGGTCCCACTTGATGGCAATATTTCAGGGAGAGGCAGTCCTGCAAATAGCTTCGTCCTGTATTGACTGATGGAAATGATATAATTTGCATCTTATACACAGTAGGGTCATGGTCCATGAGATGATGTTATGGCTTCATACAGAAACCTAGGAAGCTGGACATTTGAAAGGAAACAAGTACAGACAGTTCTTGACTTATAACCAGTCATTTAGCAATAGCAATAGCACATAGACTCATACTGCATACCACTTTACAGTGCTTGACAGCCCTCTCTAAGTGGTTTACAGAGTCAGCCTATTGCCCCCAACAATCTGGGTTGCCATTTTACTGACCTTGGAAGGATGGAAGGCTGAGTCAACCTTGAGCTGCTCAGGATCGAACTCCTGGCAGTGAACAGAGTTAGTCTGCAGTACTCCATTCTAACCACTGTGCCAATATTGATGATTAAATAAATAGAAAAGATACTGCATTCTAACTACTTCAGCTCCTTTAGTGATGGTTAGAAGTGACAACAGCACTGGAAAAAGTGACTTATGACCGTTTTTCACACTGTTGGGGCATGCCATTGTTCATGTCATGTGATCAGAATTCAGATGCTTGGCAACTGGTTCATATTTATGATGGTTGCAGTATCTTGGGTTCACGAAACCACCTTTTGTGGCCTTCTGACAAGCAAAGTCAATGGGGAAGCCAGATTCCTTTAACAACTATTTTATTAACCTAACAACTGCAGTGATTCACTTAACATCTGTAGTTGTTATTGTGCTTGTAAGTTGAAGACTACCTGTAATGGGGATCCTTGGGTAAATGATGTATATCTATTTATAGCCTGCCAGCCAGTTTGGTGTAGTTGTTGTAGCACTAGACTAGAAACCATGAGACCATGAGTTCTAGTTCTACCTTGGGCATGAAGCCAGTCACTCCCATTCGGCCCTAGGAAGGAGACAATGGCAAACCACTCCTGAAAAACCTTGCCAAGAAAACTGCAGGAACATGTCCAGGCAGTTACTAGGAGTGACTTCAAAGCATAGATGTGTGCACCCATACACATAGAATATAGCCTAGTTGGGGTCACATAGATTCAAACATACTTAGTTAAAGCAGGAGTTTGACTCCTACCAGGGTAGCACCCTATGTTGAGAATGGAATTGTATCAATAGATTAGTTTAAGTTTAAATAAGGCCAGATAAGAGAAGGATCTTGCTTATCTCCCATTTTATGCCCTAGGGAAAATTTCACATCTGATTAAATAGTTTACACAAACTTAATTTCTCTCTCAACCCACCACCTACATTGTAAACTTAGATGTTGTTGTAGTAACTAATCCTCTGGGAACCATTAAATGTTCATTTCTTCAAAATGAATATAAGATCTCCAAAGCTTTAGTTATCTAAAGAGCATTTTTTTAAAAAGGGCTTATTGTGGTTAACATTTTTTTCAAGTTTCTGTTTAGAAACTTTTTTTTTGAAAACTAAAAGCAAATTTTGCATTTAGATTAATGGGAGATGCATTCCATCTGAAGAAGTAACGTGAGAGTGATGTGAGCACACACACACACACACACACACACACACACACAGACACACAGACAGGAACACGTTTCCCTTATTCCTCCAAGGTTAAAACTGTAGTGTGTTACATTTTTACCAGAACTGTGTTAACAAACAATCAATTCTCAATACGGAAAAGTGGTATTATTGCTCTATATGCCTGGTATAAGGAACTAAGTGTTTTCAAGAAAGCTAATACATAACTCTACTCAATAATTTCCTTCATAGGTTCAAACTTGAGTGTGCCTTGCTCCCAACCTAAGGCAAACAAATTTGCAGTGGTGTTGTAGTGGAACCTATTGGGGTGGTCAAGTAATCTATTTGATTTCTAGGGAATTTCCTAAAGTGTCGCCCATGTTTATTTTACCCTTGCATTGGTCTCTCAATAGAAGAGAGTGCATATATTTCAGGGATGATCTCTGGAGTTCTTGGTGCTCTCTGAGCTTAGTTGTTTCCTTGTAAACATTTCATGACCCAACTAGATATCATCAGGGTGAGAAAGGGTTAGGGTTTGTTTCCTGTTTATATATGTACAGTAGCTTGCCCTGCCAAAGTTGGTGGGGCTGTGCTTTTGTCTTTGGTGGTTCCTTTCTCCAATCTCTGGGTCATCTCTCTTTTTTTATTTTTTTTTATTTTAATTCCATTTATATCCCGCCCTTCTCCGAAGACTCGGGGCGGCTTACAAGCTTAGCAGTAGCCTTCATTCTATGTATATGTCTGCTTATTAGGGCTTTCACACACACACACCAAGCGGCATTATTACAAAGTCAGCTTAATTGCCCCCAACAATCTGGGTCCTCATTTTACCTACCTGGGAAGGATGGAAGGCTGAGTCAACCTTGAGCCTGGTGGGATGCGAACCTGCACTAATTGCAGGCAGCTGGTGTTACTTAAGGAGGCATTAGCCCACTGCTCCACCAAGGCTTTTTTCCCCTTATAATTCTTCCCTCCCTCCCTCCTTCCTTCCATTCTTCCCTTCTTTTTCAGAGGGGATTCTCTTTGGTCCTCTAACTTGATCGTGTCAGTTCCAAAGGTTTTACTAAATTCCTGTGTGTTTCATGCTTCATAATGTAAGTAACTGTGGGGGTGCCTATGGAGATTCTCAACCATCCAGGTCGTGGTTGCCTCCAAGGTGGTTTTTCAAAAGGCAACTGGACTTTCTTGTCTTTTCGTTGAAGACATTTTGCTTCTCATCCAAGGAGCTTCTAACTGAATGGGGGAGAATGGGAGAGAATGATGACTGCAAGTAATATAAATATAAATCCTTCCTTCTCCCCCATTCAGTAAGAACCGAAGAAGTTTCTTGGATGAGAAGCAAAATGTCTTCAAGGAAAAACGAAGGAAGTCCAGTTGCCTTTTGAAAAAGCACTTTTAGGATGACTGTGGGGATGCTGAAGCATGCTTTGTGTGGGCTTCTTCTGAGCATCGAACCTGGTGCAACTGCCTTATTATTTCCCCACCCTGAGTTTGAGTCCAGGGGAATATATATGGGTTCCTACATCTTACCGAACTATAAATAAGAACCTTATCCAGCATAACTAATAGCAAATTTGAAGACTATAATTCAGCAACATACAGGAATCGGAAATCTCCCACTTGAAGTCAAAGTTGATGGAAAAGCAACAGGATACATGATGCATCTCTTCTGAAATTTTGACCAGTCATATATCATATGGCACAGACAGAAAGTTATATATAAGGGTAGTCCTCAACTTGCAATCATTCAAAGTTACAACAGCATTGAAAAAAGGTACTCTGGCCGGTCCTCTGACTTAGGACTACCACCAGCAACGACATTGATAAGACAGTTAAAAAAAAAATAATCTGAATTTTATTTGTATCTCATGTTTCTTTGCAAACTAAGAGAAGAAAGGATGGCGTGTTTTGCATAGAGTGAAAAAAATAGACTGGTACTACAGAAGAAGGAAAATATTTCCAAGTCCTCGTGTTTGGAAAAAAAAATGGCTTTTATGTATTTGAACAGAACGAAACTTCCAATTTATCTTGTATTAAAACGAGAAGAGCTTTGAACTGCTGTTTTCTCTCTAAACAAAACATTGAAGTCACATATTCAAAGCACTCTTATTGAACTAACCTAATTTCTGGGTTCGCCAAGCCAATTAGAGACCTACTGGCTGCCTTTGCCTAGCAGGCTAAACTTGGTTAATGTTAAACTTAGTCACGTTTTTATTCATTCCTTGCAGGTGCTTTAATGATGCTTTTAATTGTTTTGGTTTTGGCACAGCCAAAATAAAATGCAGTATTAATGTAAGATTGCCCTAAAGCAAGTACAATACTCATGTAATAATAAAGCAAGCAAGGTAGACTGAATCCTATAGTCACAACATAATCAATACTCATCTTAAAATCCGCAGTCATCATATACCTGGGTACAACCTACTACAAATATAGTTTCAACAAGCTTTCTAAATAGCCATCTGTGAGGGTGCAGGTCTTATTTCTGGTGGGATGTACATTTGGATAGGGGTTCTTGAAGAAATTCTTGCCTTTAAGCCCCCTCTCATAGCACCTAGTGAGGGAAAGGATTATCAGCAGGACCCATCTCAACCTTAGCAACTTCAAGATACATGGACTTCAACTCTCCATGGCTGGCTGGAGAATTCTGGGAATTGTCCACACATCTTAAAACAGGGGTCTTCAAACTTGGCCCTTTTATGACTTGTGGATCTCAACTCCCAGAATTCCTCAGCCAGTGTGCCTGGCTGAGGAATTCCAGGAGTTGAAGTCCACAAGTCATAAAAGGGCCAAGTTTGAAGACCCCCCCCATCTTAAAAGCTGCCAAGGTTGAAAAACACTACTTTAGACAGTGTCAGCACTTTGAGGCAGGCCACCTCAGGAAGTAGAATTCAAAAGAAAGGCTGCGACTCTCTTATCAGTATATAATAGCAGACTCTGGAAAGCCTGACAGTGCTTTTCCCCCCCCCCCCCCTAATAGAATATTTACTTCAGGGTCGAATTGTGGGGTCCTCGGTGCTGTCTGAGTTTGGGGTTTTCTTGAAAAGATTTCATTACCAAACTAGGGAACATCATCAGTGCTAGCACCGATTACTATACCACTCGTCCCCAATTCTACTGCAACTCCTCTTCCACTACTTTGTGAGTCCTACTTCTGAAGAACTGTAACTCTTCTTCTATTTGCCTTGGGCTGTTTCAGGATAGTTTTGTTTCCAGACAAATACAAACCATCTTCTCTCCCACCACAAAACTGCCACACCCAGCTACCTCTCTGCTTAACTTTTATAGCCACACATTGCTGAGCTGGCTAGGGAGAGGTCTTAAAGGGACAGAGCATCATCAGCCCAGGGTTGGCCATTTTGCAGTCAGCCAGTCCTGGCTGTTACCAATGGAATGGAGGGTTTTTTTCCCCTCACAGCTCTTGGTTCAATTTCATGTGTGCATCCAGAAAACAGATGAATTCAACCATCAAGTAAGGCACATTTTTTTCTGCAGTGTAGAATCTGTCATCAACAAACCCAATCTCTCAACAACAAACTTTATGAGTCAAGGTCCAGCCCACCATCTTGGGAGTTGAAAAATGATTACCAGGGGTATCAAACTGCCACCCCACGGGCCGGATGCATCATAGGGAAACTACACCCACCCCATTGCCAGCAATGGGGAAAAAAAGTCATGATACGTCGCAACACGTCACGTGATGTTGTGAGTTTGACACCCCTGGATTAACCAGACTTCCCCAGTCAGGCACTTTCTTTTCAGTGGGGGTGGACTCCAGCTTCCATCCTCCCCAGCCAGGGTAGCCTTGCATTTTTCCTCTAATGGCTGAGAGCTCTTAGAAGCGGCTGGCGGTTCTCCCTCCATCTGCTTACAGGCGTTCCGCAAACAAGGACTGAATTTTGTCAGGGCTGTGATGAGGAGAGAGATAAATAGGTGTGACATTTATGACTGATGTGCTGTCAAGTTTTTCTACACCAGACTTGGGAAAAGTGACACCACTGTCAACTAGCCGCTGCAGAGGGAAGAGGTCTCTGATGAACCTTCTAATGTGGCAAATGGCACTCTTAATTCTTCATTAAGGGGGAAAAGACAGATTTGGCTATGTAATTTTCTCCATGCTGCCTGTTTTAAAGATTCCAATAACCCAGCATTTACAGTTGACTAAGCAAAGATTGCTTTTGCTTGCTGGCTTTCCTTCTCTCATTCCCCAGCCCAAGCCTTATCCTGGACTCCAAGCCACAGAAACGGGCATACAGATTCGACGGAAGCATTGCTTAAACACAGACTTATTGCCTTAGTTATCTTTAATGACTTTGAAATGTATTGGCCTCATTATGGAGCAGTGCAGTTATCAGTTCCTCTAATTAGGTGATGTGGTCCCATAAGAAATTCAAAGTTAAAGTGTCATTAAAAAAAGAGAGACTGAGTTAGCAGCATCTATTACCGGCAGTAGAGGGTAGAGTAGATTTTCACTTGTGGTATATTCTCTCCCCCAAGTGATGAATTTCATTAGATGACAATAGATATACCTTCTGCTTGTCTTTCTTTGTGCATCTGTAGAAAGGTCAGAGGCAATGATGTTTTTTTTTTATTTGCGGTTTTCTTGAATGTAATCAAAGAAAGTTGGGTTTAAGACCCATTGAGGAGCACGAGTAGAACCACTGCAGATCTTGGTCACCAATCACTTATCCATCCTCTGTGGGTTTTTTTGTTTGTGGGTGTGTGGGTGTGTGTGTGTGTGTGTGTAAATTAAAACTGAATGAAAAAATAATAATATTTGGGCTGTTGTTGACAATACCCTAGTCAAGGAACTACCAACACAAACAAGCTAAGAGTAAACAATAGCCTTATCAAGGAACCATCAAGAATACTCTTACCAACTCTGACAGGGCAAGTCACTACTATACAAAATGAGGGCAAATTGCGCTCCCTCCTAGCATGAAGTTACCTTGATTGGTAATGAAATATCTGCAAGAATACAACCAACCTCAGAGAGCACCAAGGACCCCACTCTTGTTTATTGTATGATTTTTTGAGTTGGTCGTTCATTGATTGGGGGACTGCTTACTGCTTGATTGGTCTCTGTTTTCCAAGACTTACAATACCATGGTCTCAAAAGTACTTACTGGCATCCAAAGATGTTCCCCAAAATGTTTCTACTGATTCAGGATACTTATTGAACAGCTGCAATACTATCACTTTCTATTTGACATAGAAGACAACAGTTCCCAGCAGTTAATTTATTTCTTCTAAGAAGAATCATCTAATGCCTCTCCCCCTTTGATATGGATAGAGTCTAAGAAGGAATATTGTGGAATGTCTTTCTTTAGCAAAGTTCAGAGGTATGGTAAATGGGCATTACTGTAGTTGGGCCAAATATTGGGATATCCTGAATGGTTGCTTAAGTTGCTGAACTTGTTAAGAAGTAGCAGTGCCTGATCCATAATTGTTCTCACCAAGGGATGAACTGTAACTCCAACTACTTAAAGCTGGAATGGGTTTTGAGTGAACTCAGTTTCAGATATGGCTTCCAAGATCCATGGTAAGCCGTTCTGATGGAAATTAGAAATGATTTTGGAAGGGGGTGAAGAGGGCTAAACAAGAAGTGTCAACAGATTGAATAGAATGGGAAACAAATGTCATGAAAAGAATGGGTGTGAAACTGAAGAGAAGAAATTCTGGTGGAAGTATATTAAAGATGATATGGACATATCAAAAAGGGAAAGTAATGATATAAATGTTAGTTTCAAAAAAAACCATGTATCTAAAGGAAATTAAAAGCATTGCGAGTGTTAACAAATGATAAGGCTGCAGGTGAAAATGGTGCACCTGGAGAAACGTTCCAATGTGGATAGGTGTCTTATGTACTTGTGAAAGCATCTATATATAATAGTTGGAAAAAATGTTGTAATTGTCTCCTTATACAAAGGTGAAGGTAACAAGAGTGTCAACCCTTTCAGGTAGACCAGATCAGGAAACTGATTCTACAAGGACTATTGGAACTCTAATTTATCATTAAATAAATAGCAGAATCATAAAAGCTTGACTAAGATTCTTCTCTTCCCCTTCTTATACCAAACAGCATTAAAAGGATGGCGATCTTGAATTTCTTTCTCACTCGCTTCTCCCTTTCATAGCTACGTTGACCTCATGGCTGTCAAATACCTTCTTCAAGGTCACCTCTGTACCCCTCTACAAAAAGTATAGGCAAAAACAATGACATAAATTTCATAAGCTTTTGTAGGAAGGTGTTTGGAGAATTCTGGTTGAAAGATATGAAAGATTCAATGGAAAATGGAATGGGACTTTTTGTCAAGGTGTACAAACTGTATTTTCCTCTTTGGCAAGTCATTAAGAAATGCATAAATATAAGAACGAAAATGTATTGTACTTTTGTTGAATTAGAAAAAAAAGTATGCTAAAATGAACTGGCGTGAATTATGCAATGTTTTGCGCAAATATGGAGTTAAGTTGTTGAATGTGTTATGAATGGTGTATGCTAGAAACAAAGCATGTACGAGTGTAAATGGATTGTTTAGTGAATGCTTCAACATCAAGAGGGGAGATGTATGATGTCCCCTTGGTCTCTTCATGTATTTATGCAGAAATGTTTAAGGAATGCTTGTAGTGATGTTGGAAATATATTGGCTAGGAACATGAATATATATTTACTTTTGTATGCAGATGATGAAATGTTGTTCACCAAGAACCTAAATGATTTGCAGCAAATATACATAGAGTACATGATGGAATGAGAAGTATGGATCTGAAAATTAATGTTTTGAAGACCAAGGTAGTTATGTTTGACAGGGAAAATGGAGTGAACTACTGCAAGCTAAACAGTGAAATACCAGAGCAAGGAGATGAATTTTCATACCTTGGTAGAATGTTTACAGAAGGTGGGGAAATTGATGGAGGTTTTTTTTTAAATATATATATATATATTTATGTATATAGAAATGCTGCTTAAAAAGCTAGTTGATATTCCTTGCTTCTTGAATATTTGTCAACAATGACAAAAGTGCCTTTTTTTGTTTGTGCCCATTTTTTTTATTGTAGTGAGAACTGGGTAAGTCAGGAGAAATATTAAATTGAATGCAGTAGAACTGAAGTACCTAGGAGTTTATGTAACTAAAAGATAGGTTCAAGCACAATTGGATGCAACATTAATGTGGATTTAATACAACATTAAGTGAACAGTATGAAACATGCATTCAGTTGGATGATGATCAAATTGCAAATAAAGGCATGAAGCAAGAATGATTGGGTGGAGAGGAAGAGGAAGGCCAACAAAATGTTGATGGGATAATGATAATGAGACATTCAAAAAGATTAGTCCCTTTTTAAAAGAAAATAAAAGACCATGTAGGAACTGATGTATGGATATGCTTGAAGCAAAGATGGTTTGTTAGGACAGGAAAACTATGGAGATGCATATTGTCTGGAATTGGTGTTAGCTATTTTTAGTTATTTTCCTTTTCTTTTTCTTATATCATCCATTTCTTGGTTTTGTTATTGTCAGGTGAAAAGAACCAGAATTACCCATGGGTAGGCCCAAGTAGATATTCTATTGCTGATCACTTATATTACAAGAATCTTGCCAGATATCTACCTTCACTTGGGAAATGGCAGATAACAACAACAACAACAACAACAACAACAACAACAACAACAACAATAATAATAATAATAATAATAATAATAATAATAATAATAATAATAATAATAATAATAATTTGGAAGGGACCTTGGAGGTCATCTAGTCCAACCCCCTGCTCAGGCAGGAAATCCTATACCATTTCAGACAAATGGCTGTCCAATGTCTTCTAAAAAACTTCCAGTGTTGGAGCATTCACCACTTCTGGAGGCAGGTTGTTCCATTGATTAATTGTTCTAACTGTCAGGAAATGTCTCCTTAGTTCTAGGTTGCTTCTCTCTTTGGTTAGTTTCCATCCGTTGCTTCTTGTCCTGCCTTCAGGTGCTTTGGAGAATAGCTTGACTCCCTCTTCTTTGTGGCAGCCCCTGAGATATTGGATATATAGATCTAAGGGTTTGACCTCAGATGTTCCCTTCCCCAGACAGGCTGGAATGTCTCTTTACACATCATAGGAGGGCCCTTCCCCTTCAGCCAGTGACTCCACCACATCTATTTATTAACCCCCTTCTGCAAATTGCTTTCTTCAAAAGAGAATAGTGCAATGGATAGGTACGTATGTAGAAGGTCATGGTTTAATTCTCACATCTTCATTAAAAAAAGGATGTTGTTAAACCCTCCAGAGCCACTACTTGTTAAGCAAACAAGAGGCTATATAAAGCTTGACTTGGATAATCCAAAGTCCTTTTCAACTCTATTATTCTTGAGCCTTGAGCCTTGGTGGAGCAGTGGGCTAATGCCTCCTTAAGTAACACCAGCTGCCTGCAATTAGTGCAGGTTCGCATCCCACCAGGCTCAAGGTTGACTCAGCCTTCCATCCTTCCGAGGTAGGTAAAATGAGGACCCAGATTGTTGGGGGCAATAAGCTGACTTTGTAATAATGCCGCTTGGGGTGTGTGTGAAAGCCCTAATAAGCAGGCATATACATAGAATGAAGGCTACTGCTAAGCTTGTAAGCCGCCCTGAGTCTTCGGAGAAGGGCGGGATATAAATGGAAATAAAATAAATAAATAAAATAAATATTCTGTAAAGTCATCTCTTTGGCCACTGGAAGAAACAAAAAGCGGGACTGAAATGGATCTTGGCCCAGACCAGCAGGGATGTTCTTATATATGACATTTAGAAAGTTTGAAGTTTTAATTTTTGGCTGTCTCAAATAAAAAAAAAATCAACTCTGATAACTAGAAAAAATATCCCAAGATGTTGGAAAGATACCATCAGTTAACATAGTTGACACAGGGCAAGATAGATGAGATGATGGTAGCTTTATAAAGTGAAGCTGACCTCAATAATTTGTATACAGAGACAAATCTACCCATGTTTCTTGTACAAAAGATTTGTTTAACTTCTATTCCACTTTCAGTTGTAGAAATCCCAGTTCCATCTTGGTTATCTTTTGTTATCTTGCAGTGTGTCTCTCTGAGTTTCCAACATCTGTGAGGTTGTTTTGTACAGATTTGGTATTTCATTCTAGTCTGAATTCAAGCATGAGTCGAAATGTCCATCTAAATATCACCAAATGCCCATCAAAGTTATATATGAACATAAGTGAGAGAAGGCTGTGTATGCTACCTTGGCCTTATGTCAGGAGCCAGGATAGGGTTCAAGTAGGCTGCATTAACAGAGGGATAGAATCAAGATCAAGTGAAGTACTAATACCACTTTACAATGCTTTGGTAAGGCCACACCTGTAATACTGCATCCAGTTTTGGTTACCACGATGTAAAAAAGATGTTGAGACTCTAGAAAGGGTACAGAGAAGAGCAACAAAGATGATTAGGGGGCTGGAGGCTAAAACATATAGGGAACGGTTGCTGGAATTGGGTATGTGTAGTTTAACGAAGAGAAGAGTGAGGGGTGATATGATAGCAGTGTTCCAATATCTCAGGGGCTACCACAAAGAAGAGGGAGTCAAGCTATTCTCCAAAGCACCTGAAAGCAGGACAAGAAGCAACGGATGGAAACTAGTCAAGGAGAGAAGCAACCTAGAACTAAGGAGAAACTTCCTGACAGTTAGAACAATTAACCAGTGGAACAACCTGCCTCCAGAATCTGTGACTGCTCCAACACTGGAGGTTTTTAAGAAGAGACTGGACAGCCATTTGCCTGAAATGGTATAAGGTTTCCTGCCTGAGCAGGGGGTTGGACTAGATGACCTCCAAGGTCCCTTCCAACTTTATTATTATTATTATTATTATTATTATTATTATTATTATTATTATTATTATTATTATTATTATTATTATTATTAAAAGTATTATAAGTTTATTTCATGCTACCTGTACACAATGAATCTGATCTACTAATGGTAGACAAATGGGCGCCAGATAAGAGTCAATAGACTCCAAGAGGGGCTGGAGTTAGGTCTCTTGTGGGGGCATAGAGACTCCAAATTGATGATGTGTTTGACCCTTCTCTTGGGCTCAGTCTGGCCCTCTCCTACATCTTGCATATTACTAATCTTTCCCTCAGTACTGCTTCTCCATGTAGAGAGGAAGTTTACCCCCCCTCCCCAAAACCCACCTTCATTTACCCACCAAAATGTGGTTCAAATGTCAGCATAATCCTTTCCAAGATTAACAAAAACATTGCTTCTGTTCACGTGGACATTTTGATTCATGCTCTGAAGAGGCCCCTGTCGGCCATCTTGAAGGAATGTTGGAGACAATTGATTGGTTCTGACATGTATTATCTTCCTTTACTCATATTCACGTATTGTTGAGACATAGACTAGACACAGAATAGATCGTACAATAGTATTTTGTCTTCCAACTTTGAGCTTCACTGTTCTGTACCAGCCTGCTACCGGCCCTGCAGAAAAGGCAGGGACAACCCCTTTTACAAGAAGGCAAGAGGCTGGAATTGCGCCTGCCAAATTTATTGCTACAAAAACAAACGGAACAAGACACGAACCAAGAAACAGGAGCTTTAAGAAACAGGAACTATCCAAGCGGTTGCCTTCAGCCCTCCCACACATTCCCCTTAAATACAGTTCAGGGCGTGGCCTCTCTCTGCCTCCTTCCAAGGTGCCCCATTGCCTTCCTCTGTTTACTCCTGATTGACTGCCTCCTGCATCGGGCGTCCTTGAACAGGGCCAGGTGTGGGTCATCTTCATCCACGCTGTCAGGCTCACACAGCTGGGTCTGCGTCGTGACCAGATGAGAGGGGCCTGGCTGGGGGCTCTCATCAAGCTGTCCAATCCCCTCAGCAAGCTCTTCAACACCCCCCTCCTCCTCCTCTGAGTCGTCCGACCCAACTGCCGAACCCACAGGCTGACCCTGAATCACAACATTCACGTTCTGTGAGGCTATTAACAAAAATGCAAAACAAAGAGTATGGAGTGGAATAAATGAAGGGAAAACACTCCTTAGTGAAAATATCTTTGAAAGTGAAACCTGAATTACCTTGATTATCCCCAGTAGATTTCAAAAGTAGTTCTATTATTTAAAAGGTTGTGTTTAGTAAGGATGGTGTGTTGTGCTTGATTGTTGGTGTTTTGGTTTTTGGGCTGTTTTTTTTTTTTTTTTTGCTCCTTAGGCTACCTCAGTGATGGGCACCAGACTTGGCAAACTCAGTGTTTTTCAAAGGAATGTAATTTAAGTAACATGTTTTTCAGATATTGCAAGTATGGTCAGGCATTTAACCTTTTGGTTTTCCTGAAACAATTCAAGGTTCTTCACTTCTCCAGTTGCTGACAGCATTGCATATCTTTGAGTTGTCTTTACATTTTTGCACCAAGCGTCACATAGACATGCAAATTCTAGAAGGACATTCAGAAATCACAGTTTCCAGGAACTAGGAGTTTCTCTTTCTCTTGGAATCCAGCCTTCAGTGGAAAATGATTCTCCTGTGAAATTCTTAGTGTCTCTAAGACCTGAAAATATTGTAGTTCAAAATTTCAGAGATCCACTGTCACTTAATTGAGACAATTTTAAGTGACATGTGTAGACACTTGATGAATTCACTGGGTAAAAGACAAAAGACATCTTTCCTGATGGGCTAGAAAATATAGGGTTTTGTTTGAGAACTTCAACAAAAACTACTTCAAGAGAAAGAGATGAAATACGTGGAATTAGTTATCCCAAGTATGGTTTTTCAGGAGGCAACTGGAATTTATTGCTTTTCTTTGAAGACATTTCACTTCTCATCCAAGAAGCTTCTTCAGCTCTGACTGGTTGGTGGGGAATGGAGAGATTTATACTCCTTGCAGACAGCTGTTCAATTGCATTCTTTTAGCGAGTTGTTAAGGCTACCTGGAGGCTTATCTGTGTCTTCAGGGTCACCCGAGTAGTGTAAATGGGCATGGAGCCTTCTTGGAACTGTTGAAAGGACTGCGTTGTAGGCTGGATATAAATGATGTTGGATCCCTCCCGCTCTGTTGAGAGAGGGATCTTCCCCTTCTGTTGAGGGAGGGATCCAACATCATCTATCTCTAGGCTACAATACAGTCCTTTCAAGAGTTTCACACCCATTTGCACTACTCAGGTGACCCTAAAGACAGATAAGCCTCCAGGTAGCTTTAAACAAATGCAATTGAACAGCTGTCTGCAAGAAGTATAAATCTTTCCATTCCCCGTCATCCAGTCAGAGCTGAAGAAGCTTCTTGGATGAGAAGCAAAATGTCTTCAAAGAAAAGCAAGAAAGTCCAGTTGCCTCATGAAAAAAGCATCTTTGGGATAACTATGACCTGGATGACTGAGAATCTTCATAGACATGTGGAATTGGTTGTACTGGATTAAAGGGGGAAAGGTGTGTATTAATGTAGTGTGATTCTGTGATCAACAGCATATGTTAGAGTAGCTTAGTCAAATAGCTGGTTTATCAGATCAAAGTTGGTTAAAAATGGAAGACAGGTGGGTGGAGCTGAGGCTGTAGAGTATAGGTTGAATCCAAGGACTTGCCAATTACTGTATATGGAGAGGTGGTATAGGTGAACTAATGGAGTGAATAGCAGATGAGTACACTTCTATTTTATGGGTTGAGGAGATGGGTTGGGCATCAACTGGACATTGCGGGAGACCAACAATTTGTTACTGATCCCTACATCCTGGGGAGAATACCCAATTCTCATTTCCAGGTACCTAGATCAGGGGTGTCAAATTCACAACGTCACATGATGTGTCACAATGTATCATGACTTTTTTTCCATTGCCGGCAACGGGGTGGGCGTGGTTTTGGCATGACGCATCTGACCTATGGGCTGGCAGTTTGACACCCCTGACCTAGATGATTAGTGACCCTGACCTCAATCTACTGATGTTGAATATCAAGTTCATGTGCAATGATGGGGCTTGTGGTACATTGCTGGAAAATATATATATTTTATGAGGGAAGTGGCAGTTCTTGTATCATGATGTTGTTTCTGCCATATTGGCTTTTCTGACCCTTTATATAGCTATCCAGCTTGCCTAAATGCCATACCAGATGGCACACATCAAATAAAAACAAAAACAGTGATTACAGGTAAGAAACTATACCAAAGTAAAAGAAACGCAATCCATAAACAACTTATATATGTCAGGGGTTAACAAAATATACACCACACTTCTAGAAAATAGGTATCTATTACCATTGCCCATTGTCTAGGCTGGGGGTGACATCATATTTTTAAAGCGTTCTGGAAATCTAACAAGGTTGGGGCTATCCAAATCTGGGTGACTATTCCAATGGGCAACGGTTTGCCACAGCAAAGGCATAGCTCCTAGATATGCCATTGCCTGCTGGGAATTCATTAAGGCAAGGCCTCTTTGAAGCTGTTGTGGTCATAAGTTGAGGACTACCTGTATTGATCAAAATATTACTTATTGTCCCTCAGACTTTCTCTAACATTGGGTTTTGGCCACAACTTCCCAAATATGCAAATAACCATTTCACATATTGTGCTAAGCCACAGTTATTGTTTGTTGAATAAACCACATTTCCTTGAGTTCACATAACAGGGGGAAGTCAATATCATATGAAGCATGTTCTGATTAAAGATGAGACATGAATCAAATCAGATCAGTGTTTTTAATACACATATCCCAAGGTATGGAGTTGTTTAATATATTTTCCTGTAAGTGTGTAATATTTTTACATACCGGTAATTTGCCTGAAGATATACTTTTTAAAAATGCAAAATTCCAAATATCAATTCCTTCACACACTACTTTCAGAGGCAAATTCTTTTTCATCTGCATCTTTCAAAAGCTTGCTTTCTTTTATTTTATTTTTAATGTGGATCTTTTGATTGGAGAAAGCTAGTTAACTTAGTATACTGTGGCTGCTTATGTCTGGGTCTATTTTGGTGGCTCTTTTAATTCCAACCCCCAGGAAATTTATCTATTAAGTTTTATCTTACATCCCAACTTTGGAAGAACTTGAGTAGCTATATTGTCAGAACTTCCATTATTATCTTAAGCTGAGCTCCCCAAGCAAATCCCTGGCAAAGCCCATTCATCTACATGGACCTCCTTATTACAGTAAATATATTCTGACGAATAACAGAATAACAAAGTTGGAAATGACTTTGAGGGATTTCTAGTCCAACCCCCTCTCAAGCTGGAGACCCTATACCAGTTTAGATGAATGACTGTCCAGTCTCTTCTTAAAAACCTCCAGTGATGGAGCACCCATAACTTGTGGAGGCAAGCTGTTCCACTGGTTAATTGTCCTCACTGTTAGGAAGTTTCTCCTTAGTTCCAGGTTGCTTCTCTCCTTGATTAGTTTCCATCCATTGTTTCTTGTTCTGCCTTCTGGTGCTTTGGAAAATAGGTTGACCCCCCCTCCCTCTTCTTTGTGGCAGCCCCTTGGGTATTGGAATGCTGCTATCACGTCACACCTAATCCTTCTTTTCATTGAACTAGGTTAGAATGAAGGTAAATATACCTTCAGCATAACTTTGCAGGATCCAATCTGAATTGGTCACTGGGACCAAAGGTTTATTCTTCTAAGCATTCAGGCTCATGCTGGAGCACATTAGCAGGGAACTTCTCTTTCTCCAGAATATGTGCATGTGACCAAATTAGATTGAATCTTGAAATATGTTCTGATTTTTAAAAAAGGAAAGTTAGCATGCTACAAAAGTAAGCAACCATCTAGAGTATCATCTTCGTTTGTAAATATGCTTCTAGGTCCCAAATTGGCCTTATAAGCAGTCTTGTGGGGGGGGGGGAGATCATAATTAAGCGAGGTTAGGGAAGACCTGGCTCAAAAACAGTAACTGTGAGAGGGACCTAGTGGACAATCACTTGACTATTAGCCAGCAGTGTGCAGCCGCCGCCAAAACAGTTAATACAATCCTGAGTTGTATAAACAGAGGCATAGAATCAACATCATGCAAAGTATTAGTACCGCTTTATAAAACTCTCGTAAGACCAGTGGTGGGATTCAGCCAGTTTGCACCAGTTTGACAGAACAGGTAGCTAATTTTTTGTTGCCCAGGCCCAGAATGGACTTCCAGAAACGGCATCCACACAGAGAACCGGTTGTTCACATATTTGAATCCCACCACTGAGTAAGACCACATACTGGAATACTGCAGCCAATTTTGGTTACCATATTACAAAAAACATATTGAGTGTTTAGAAAAAATTCAGAGAAGAGCAACTAAAATGATCAAAAGCCTGGAGACTAAAACATGTGAAGAACTGTTGCAGGACTTGGGTTTGGCTAGTCTAAAGAAAAGAAGAAACGGGCGACATGATAGCAGTATTCCAGTATTTGAGGGGCTGCCACAAAGGAAAGGGGGCCACATTATTCATCAAAGTACCAGAAGGCAGGACAAGAAACAATGGTTGGAAACTGACCAAAGAGAGAAGCAACCTGTAATTAAGGAGAAACTTCCTAACAGTGAGGACAATTAACCAGTGGAACAGCTTGCCTCCACAAATTGTGGGTCCTCCATCACTGGAGGTTTTTGAGAAGAAACTAGACAGTCACTTGTCTGAAATGGTATAGGTTGTCCTGCTTGAGCAGGGGGCTGGACTAGAAGACCTCCAAGGTTCCTTCCAGCATTCTATTCTATTCTATTCTATTCTATTCTATTCTATTCTATTCTATTCTATTCTATTCTATTCTATTCTATTCTATTCTATTCTATTCTATTCTATTCTATTCTATTCTATTCTATTCTATTCTAATTAACTGGAGACTGTTGCTTGTTTAGGAATGTGTGCAGCAAAATGGGGGCCACGGAACATCGCCCAGGAAAGGGGCTAAAGGAGGAGGTGAGAAACAGTCAGATAAATTGATGTGTTGTTATTGGTTATGTTATTCGGGTGGACGTTTTCAAAATTAATCTAACAATTTCCTAGTGCACTCAAACCATCTGAAATCCCAGACTTCCCTATCTGATGCAAAGGTTGGTGATCCCCTAAGCTACTTCTTCTAACAGCAATCCAATGAAAGGTGGACAAGAACAACATTTTTTAAAAAAAAAAGCTGAGCTGAGCACCCAATTTTGTAGTCCATCTTTGCCCAGTTGTCTGATAGTATCTTTAATTTGGCAAAATCCAAGTGGGATCAGAGACTCTTGTTAGCCAGATTAAGTCAAGTGAGTTGGATTTGTCTGTGTTATAGAAAAGAGGGGACTGACTTATTCTCCAAAGCACCAGAGGGCAGGACATGGAGTAATATGGAAGCTTGTTGAAAAGAAATCCAACCTAGAAGTAAGAACAAATTTTCTGGCAGTGAGAACAATTTTTCATTGGAATAGCTTGTCTCCTGGAGTTATGGGTGCTAAATCACCAGAGGTTTTCCAAAATAGACGGGACAACCATTTGACTGGAATGGTATAAAGTTTCTTGCCTTGAGCAGGGGTTTAGACTAGAAGACCTCTGAGGTCCCATCCAGCCTAATGATGCTACGTTCTGTGTTCTATTTTAGCATCCCAGGACCTTCCTTACCAGGTCAGCACCTGAGGAAAGCATAAAATGTGAACTGGGGTTTGAATAAATTCAAGATTGTGTTTATAGACAGTATTTCATATTTTAGGTGGTGTGTGTGTGTGTGTGTGTGTGTGTGTGTGTTTAAGAGGAGCATCTGATGTCGTGAACCAGGAGCATTCACAATGGGGGCGGGGGAGAGTATCAACAGTCAAGCTGGCCATGAGCGAAAATCTGTCTCTTTTTTACCTGTGTCACATGCAGCACTTGTGAAAGTCTTTAATCATGCACTCAGTCACTGTCTGGACTTTTCTTGGCCCTCCCTGGTTTGAACCAAATTATAATTCTAGTACACCGTCCCTTTAACACAGGGGTGGGCAATTAATTTTCCCAAGGGTGAACATGAGAAACTGAGACTCTTGTGGAGGGCTGAACCAATAGCTGCTGGCTGCCCACTTGCCTGCAAAGCTGTGCTTCAATCAAGGTGGCGGTGGGTGGCCGAGCCAGGGTCCCTTCACCCGATGACTGCCACCTCCTTAGGCTGGTCCAGGTGAGGGGCGAGCACTGTGCAGGTACAGAAAATGTCTTGACAGCCACTAGGCCAGTGATGGCGAACCTATGGCATGCATGCCAGAGGCGACACTCAGAGCCCTCTCTGTAGGCATGCCTGCCACCGCCAGCAGCTCGTGCAGATCCATTAGGCCGCTGGCAACGCTCAGAGCAACAGCCCTGCCCAGCACAAAGGAGGCAAAGCAGCCAGTTAACAAGCTTGAGAAGAGGTGGTAGAGCACATCCCCATGGACTCGCTGGCCTCTGTATGCAGGGGCCGATGGTGTCAGGCAGCTGCCGCCCCTCCCTTGCATTGCCTTGTCCTGCAGCAATGGCACCCCTGCCATATCCGCTGCCTCACCCTGCAGGAAAAGCCTCCTGCCTACCACCCCACCCACCAAAGACTGCCTGGATCTCCCCCAATCTTGCCCATCCCCTACAGGCATCCCCCCCCTGAGCAGCATTGAGGTGGCCATGCCCACCGCAGCCACACCCACCCAGTGGGCCATGCCCCCCCACTCCTCCCCCTGAGGGCACCACAATGCTGATGCGGCCCTGGCACTTTGTGATAAATAAGTGGGTTTGGGGTTGTGGTTTTGGCACTTGGTCTCTAAAAGGTTTGCCACCACTGCACTAGGCTGACCGAAGGAGTGCATGATTGGAGGAGCGCATGGCAACTGCATAGAACTGGACCCAACTTGGCTTCTTCTCCCGTCCTCTGTGTCATACTTATTTACATTTGATTTTTAATTTCCAATAGACCTCATGTGGGCCAGACAGAGACAGGCAAAGGTCTGGATGTGGCCCAGGGTCCATAAAATGCCCGGGTCTGGCTTAATACCTCCCTCTGGTTCTCTGAATGAAGTTTGCCCAATCTTTCATCAAGAAACATTCATTCTCTCTCTCTCCCCCCTCTCTTCTCTCTCTCACACAAATACACTCTTTCTCTCTACTTTAAAAAACAGCAATTATGTGCAAATGGTGTCTGATTTATTTGAGCCCAAGTCACTGGCCAGTTGTGAGTCACTACAATTTATGGCCAAACGTCACTTGTACATGATAGGTTTGTAACAAATATCTGCTGCATATTGTTAAATTAATCTTCCATTTAAAATTAATGGAGTTAGACTCCCCAGGTTCAATGTAATTTCGTGTTCATGGGTAGAGAGAGATGTGTGCCGCATACGGAATGAGGGAAGGCCAAACAGCCTAATTTTTCATCACCTTGAACCTGGTGGCTAGGACAATTCCTGGCACCGACTAATGAGATTGAGCTGGCGTGTCTCTCTCGAGGACGCTGTCTCAAAGCTGTGTGTCCCCCCCCCGCAATAGCTCCCTTCGTCTTATTTTAATAATTCCTCAGATATGACAACCCTGATGTTGTGTGCGAAAGTGCAAGGCTCGGGATAAAAGGCGAAGGAAGGGGGAGAGAGGACACGGGTCTTACATCCTGGCTTCAGAAACAGGAATGGCAAAAAAGAGGGGATCAGTTTAAAAGGGAGTAAGTATTTTAGCTGTGAAATACGATAACAATAAGCAGGAATCAGGCTTTCAGGTTCTGTAATGGGATGCCTTGGCAATTCAGGCTGGCTTTTCCCCCTCGATATGTTTATCCCTCCTCTACCCTTTCTTTCTTATTTCCATTTGGGAAGAAGAAAGAGGGATAAGAATGTAAGAGATTTTCACTGAACCAACCATGAGGCTGGTTGCATCTGAATCCAATTTTGTTTCTTGTAATCCTCTTCTCTTCTCTTCTCTTCTCTTCTCTTCTCTTCTCTTCTCTTCTCTTCTCTTCTCTTCTCTTCTCTTCTCTTCTCTTCTCTTCTCTTCTCTTTTCTTCTCTTCCCTTCCCTTCCCTTCCCTTCCCTTCCCTTCCCTTCCCTTCTCTCTTCCCTCCCCTCCCCTCCCCTCTCCTTCCCTTCCCTCCCCTCCCCTCCCCTCCTCTCCTCTCCTCTCCTCTCCTCTCCTCTCCTCTCCTCTCCCCTACCCTACCCTACTCTACCCTACCCTACCTTACCCTACCCTACCCTTTCCCATATGTAGCTGAGGATGAGGAAAAAGTAACAGTCTACTAAAACAGGTCCCCAGCCCCCGGTCCGTGGACCAGCACCAGTCCGTGGCATGCCAGCAACCAGTCAGCACAAACAAACAAAGCCCCATCCATGGGATGCAGGCAGTACATAAAACCATGCTCCCTCCGTTCCGCAGAAAAACCTCTCTTCACGAAACCGGTCCCTGGTGCTCAAAAGGTTGGGGACCTCTGTACTAAAATACATGGGCAATAGTTCTAAAGAGAAGGCTTCCCTTCAGGGGTGTCTGCAGAGAGGGGATCCAAAGAAGTCAATATATGGCAGCCACCACATAACTAAAGTCTCATCCTTCTTTACAGTGTGTAATGGGACTATGGGTACAACCTACTGTTTCCAGGGGTGGACCTTCAGGTGCAACCTTCAGATGCAATGCCTTCAGCTTTGCATCCTGTCCATACTAGCTGGTGGAACTGAGTCCAGCATCCTTCAAAGACCACAGAGGTTCAATTCACAACTTTTTCTCATATTTATATTTCTAGAAACTATACTAGGATCTGCATGCCATATTTTCCTAAGGTTTCTTGAAAGAGAAGGGACAGAAGAGACAGGAGAGGGAGGTCACAATTCCTTGAACAGTTTACTTTTAGTATTTAAGGGACAGCTAGAGACTATAGTTTTCACCTGTTTCTACAAACCTTGTTGGACAAGACTCCAGCAAAACATATCAATAAGCATAGGAGATCATAAGTAGTCATGATTCTTTTAATTTTTAGATTTTGTGCGTACTTTTATATACTTTCTTTGGCACACAAGGAATTTGTCTCCAGTGTATAAAGTCTCAGTGTCTATGGAAATTCTCAGTCATCCAGGTCATGGTTGTCTCAAATGTGGTTTTTTTCAAGAGGTAACTGGACTTCATTTGTTTTTCCTTGAAGACGTTTTGCTTTTCATCCAAGAAGATTCTTCAGTTCTGACCTTCTTCGGTCAAAACTGAAAAAGCTTCTTGGATGAGAAGTGAAATGTCTTCAAGGAAAAATGAAGTCCCGTTACCTTTGGAAAAAAAGCCTCTGAGACATAAGGTCTCAGTGTACATATAAAACAACAGGGTAGTAATAATCATAATAATGATACCAAAAAGAGAAGGTAGTAGGAAAGATGAAAAGGATAATAGTAATACGGCTGGTTTTCTCCAACACACTAGATTAGACTAAAAAATTCTGATTTATTTGATTGGATATAGCATATGTAGGAAGGGAATATAGGCACTGCTTTGTTAACCTGGCAGTAGAGTTTACCATGTTATGTGAATCCAGGGCTTTTTTTTCTCATAGAACGCTCAGAACGGAGTTCCGGCACCTTTTTGGGATGGAACCTTGTAGGGTAGGCAAGGCGGGTTGTATGACGTGTGTGAGTTCCGGCACCTTTTTCTTTTACAAAAAAAGCACTGTGTGAATCCAATGTATTTCTAAGGATTAGGGAGATGGATTGAATACCCAATTTAAATCTCTCCTATTTGACTAAAGGTCCAAATGCATATCTCTTTTGTGAAAATAAATCTCCTATCTTCTCTGGGCTGTCACTTGTAAAATCAACAAGAGGGTTTAAAACTCCCGTTCAGCACTGTGATTGAAAAACAAAGAATAGGGCAGGTTTGCCAAACTTCAGGCAACAGGTGATAAGGTTTAGGAGTTTTATATGTTTATTATTGTGAGTTTTTCTCTCCTTCTAATAGCACGTTTTATTGAAAACAACAACAACAATAATAATAGTTATTGTTATTATATGATTTTCTGAGATCTGTTAGTTGAGCCTACAGGAAAAAAGACTCCCTCACTCACTATGAGTCACTGTCCATTCTCCTTTTAAGAATAGGGCCATGTTTTCAGTTTCAAGAAGTTAATAGTGATCTGAATTTATTTTTATTTCTTATTTTTTTAAAAAAAACCAAGATTGCTGTGGATTAGGTTTCTTTTATTGTTCTCTGCATGAAATGCCCTCTTGCCAGAAAAGCAAGGATATATTCAGTAAGGAAAAATCATGGCTACGAGTAATATCTCAAAGGTGCTTTTCAAAAGGCAACTGG
Organism: Vipera berus; assembly: GCF_964194415.1. Lineage (NCBI taxonomy): Eukaryota > Metazoa > Chordata > Lepidosauria > Squamata > Viperidae > Vipera > Vipera berus. The sequence goes on from NC_138202.1 coordinate 347,563,994, forward strand.
ACTGCCTTTGTATTTTTCCCTGAAAACATTTCGCTTCTCATCCAAGACGTTTCTCAGTTCTGATGAACTGAAGAAGCTTCTTGGATGAGAAACAAAACGTCTTCAAGGGAAAAACAAAGGAAATCCAAGACCGAGAATCTCCATAGACATGAGAATAATGGCTGATGTTGCCACCTCTTAACAGGAATAGCTTCACGGATATGTATGTTTCAAAGGCTGTATGAGCTCAGTTCCAAAAATCGTGAACATGAGTAGATGGGGCTAGTTGAAGCTATGTCCCATTTGTGAACTTCCCAAAGGTACCAGTTTATGGGACACAATGCTGGAGAAAATAAACTTTGATCTGATTCTCTCCTTCTTTCCTTCCTTCCTTCCTTCCTTCCTTCCTTCCTTCCTTCCTTCCTTCCTTCCTTCCTTCCTTCCTTCCTTCCTTCCTTCCTGTTCTGTACCAGCCTGCTACCAGCCCTGCAGAAAAGGCAGGGACAACCCCTTTTACAAGAAGGCAAGAGGCTGGAATTAAGCCTGCCAAATTTATGAATACAAAACAAGACACGAACCAAGAAACAGGAGCTTTTCAAGCGGTTGCCTTCAGCAAACCAGCCCTCCCACGCATTCCCCTTTTATACAGTTCAGGGCGTGGCTTCTCTCTGCCTCCTTCCGAGGTGCCCCATTGCCTTCCTCTGTTTACTCCTGATTGACTGCCTCCTGCGTTGGGCGTCCTTGAACAGGGCCAGCTGTGGGTCATCATTCACGCTGTCAGGCTCACACAGCTGGGTCTCCGTCATGACCAGGTGGAAGGGGCCTGGCTGAGGGCTCTGTGGAGCCTCAAGGCCATCATCAGCAAGCTCTTCAACACCCCCCTCCTCCTCCTCTGAGTCATCCGACCCAACTGCCGAACCCACAGGCTGACCCTGAATCACAACACTTCCTTCCTTCCTTCCTTCCATCCATCCATCCAATCTGCCCGTGGAGCCCAAGGCAGGTCTTCACTCTCCCCTCTTCTCATGTTGATTGATTATGTCCCATCCAGTTGATGTCAAAATCCCAGCATATGCTAAGGTTAAAGTGCCATTCATCGATAAGTAGAATTGTGCAAAAAGGATCACCCCTTCCGTCAAACAGAATGAAGCAACTACCAATGTCATTAATTTACAACCACAATTGGGACCAGAATTTCACTTAATAAGCAAGGAAGTTGTTGTGAGTTGTGCTTAATTTTATGACTTTGTTTGCCATGGTTATTAAGTGAATCACTATATCAGGGGTCTTCAAACTTGGCCCTTTTATGACTTGTGGACTTCAATTCTCAGAATTCTTCAGCCAGGCATGCCTGGCTGAGGAATTCTGGGAGTTGAAGTCCACAAGTCATAAAAGGGCCAAGTTTGAAGACCCCTGCACTATATAGTTCTTAAGTGAATCACGTGATCATTAAGCAAATCTGGATTTCCCCCATTCACTTTGCTTGTTAAGCAACCGCTAGGAAGGTTACAAATGGTGATTACCTGACACCAGGTTGCTGTAACCTTCATAAATACATGCCAATTGTCACATGCCTGAATTTTGATCAGATGACTGCCAGCGAGCTGTGACAGTCTTAAGTGTGAGAACCAGGAGTTTTTTTCTCATAGAACGCTCAGAACGGAGTTCCGGCACCTTTTTTGAATGGAACCTTGTAGGGTAGGCAAGGTGAGTTGTATGACATGTGTGAGTTCCGGCACCTTTTTCTTTTACAAAAAAAGCACTGGTGAGAACTAATTGTAAGCCACTCTTTTCAGTAGTGTTGTGAGTTCAGATGGTTGCTAAATGAATGGTTATAAGTTAAGGACTACCTGAATATCAGATGGTAGACAATGGTGGTGGGAATAGAGGTCATCTACTACTCTAGACTTTGAACTATGGTGCTGGAGAAGACTCCTGCGAGTCCCTTGGACTGCAAGGCGATCAAACCGATCAGTCCTAGAGGAGATCAATCCTGACTGCTCTTTAGAAGGCCAGATCCTGAAGCTAAAACTCAAATACTTTGGCCACCTAATGAGAAGGAAGGACTCACTGGAGAAGAGCCTAAAGATTGAGGGCAATAGAAGAAGGGGACGACAGACAATGAGGTGGATGGATGGAGTCAATGAAGCAGTAGGCGTGAGCATAAATGGACTCCAGAAGATGGTAGAGGACAGGAAGGCCTGGAGGAACGTTGTCCATGGGGTCGCGATGGGTCAGACACGACTTCGCAACTAACAACAACTACTACTACTCTACAAAAGAACAAAGAAACATGTTCCATAGTCTGATTGGCAAAGAAATTCAGAAATGTTATTTTCCCCTTATCCCTAATGCATAATAATTTTTGTTCATCCCTTTAAAAAACAAACATGAGTTAAAAACCTCTAGGAAATTGCGAGCAAGAACTGTCTCATTTTCTTTAGCTTGATATAAATCATTGAGGATGCAGAGTGCATCAAGAAGAGAGACTTGCAACGAATCTCAGATTTATTAATGTCTTCAGTATCTATCAAAGTCCACAGAGCTGGAATGAGCTTTTAAGTAAACACTATCAATTTTGATGCTAAGATTTGATAGTGGTTTTCCTTCTTTCCTTTCTTCCTTCTCTCTCACTCTTTCTCTCCAAGACCAAAAAAAAAATCATATATAGGAAGATTGCAACTGTAAATATCTTAAGTGCTTTTGTAATTAAGAGGTTTTTTTTTTACCTAATGTATATTCCTATTGCGATAATTTGTAGTAAATTACTGACAAAGGCAGACATTTTGGTTAATTTCTCTCATATTTCCAGTTCATAAATTCAATTTATGCTATTTCTCTCTGGTACAATTGAAAAAAACAAAAACATCCCACACACTATTCCTTAAGGAAATCACTTTTCTCTTTTTAAATTTGTCTTCACAAACATAGATGCATTTTTGGCTACACTTGCTTTCAACTTCCCCAATAGTAAAATCTGTGGGCACATCAGGTCCCCAACTTACGACCACAACTGAGCCCAAAATGTATATTGTTAAATGAGACAATTAAGTAAATTTTTGCCCCATCTTACAACCTTTCTTGCCACACTTGTTAAGTGAATCACTGCAGTTGTTAAGTTAGTAGCACGGTTGCTAAGTGAATCTGGCTTCCCCATTGACTTGGCTTGTCAGAAATTTGCATTGATCACATGACCCCGGGACATTGCAATCGTCATAAATATGAGTCAGTTGCCAAGTGTATGAATTTTGATCATGTGACCGTGGAGATGCTGCGACAATCACGGTCACTGAACAAACTGTTGTAAGTCGAGGATACCTGTATTAGAAGAATGATAACACTAGATTGGCAGGACCTTTTTCATTTGATGCATAGTTCTCACTCAACCAGCCACAGTCAAACTATTTCTAAAACCAGCAGGAGAGATCAGCTGAATATGAAAAGAACACGGATGGCACAGAAGACAGAATCAAAGAAAACAATTTTGCCTCAAGAAAGAAAGAGAAGCTCAAAGAGAAACAGTAGCCCTATTAATTTGACTACAGTAGTTAATAAGTAGCTTAGACCCCAACAACACATGATACAAAATCAATTGCTGTGATTTCCATCTCTTTGGCTTCTCCACAGCTTCGTGGCGTGTTCTTAGACCAGGAGGAAGATATATCCCAGAGTGGTCCTTTCATGCGGCCAATCCCAGTTCAATTGTGGCTTGCGTGGAAAATGATACACATTACTTTCTGGGCAGTGATGGTTTCCTCTGGGTTGGGAAGAACCAACACTTGATGATACAAAGTTGTCTGTTGATTACCATTTATTTAATCTGTCTAAACAATTTATATAGCATGCCATCTCATAGCAATGTGCCTCTGGCTGGCCCACAAAGAAGTAATATAAGGAAGCAAAGCATCATAAATGGATACCTCAGTGGGTTAGGACGCTGAGCTTGTCGATCAGATGGTTGGCAGTTTGGCGGGTCGAATCCCGAATCCCGAGTGCCGCATAACAGAGTGAGCGCCTGTTACTCGTCCCAGCTTCTGCCAACCTAGCAGTTCGAAAGCACATAAAAATGCAAGTAGAAAAATAGGGACCACTACGGTGGGAAGGTAACAGTGTTCCGTGTGCCTTTGGCGTCTACTCATGCCAGCCACATGACCACGGAGACGTCCTCGGACAAGCGCTGGCTCTTCGGCTATGAAACGGAGATGAGCACCGGTCCCTAGAGTCGGAAACGACTAGCATGCATGTGCGGGGGAACCTTTACCTTTTACCTTTAGCTTTAAACAGATCATTGTCTATCCTTGAAGCCAAACAAGCAGGGAGGCCAAAATGTTCACTATAAATAGCAGTTTCTGCAAAAAAAAAAAAAAAAGGTTGTGTACCTAATTTTCTGGCTGCTTGGTTCCTCCTTCTGGGTTAGGTCTTCAGTCTGTTCTTCCTTTCCATCTTCTGAGCCTTAATCTTCTTCCGCATAATCTACCGGGTAATTTCCTAGCTGCTGAAAGTCTCCAGTCTCCTCCTCACAACCCCCCCCCTACACACACACACACACCATGTGTGTTGGCTGAACACGTGAATCGTTCTCTATTCTTTTGAATTCCCCAAGATGAGCAAAGGGCTGCAGGGAGAAAAAACCACGTACTTTTTACTCACCAGTACTCTTTTTCTTTTCCTGAATAGCAATAGCTATACCGCTTCACAGTGCTTTACAGCTCCCCCTAAGTGGTTTACAGAGTCAGCATTATTGCCCCCAACAATCTGGGTCCTCATTTTACCGACCTTGGAAGGCTGAGACAACCTTGAGCCGGTCAGCATCGGAACTCCTGGCAGTGAGCAGTGAGCTAGCATGCAGTGTTGCATTCCAATCACTCTGCCACCACAACTCTTAAATTAAAGTTTAGCTCTTCTTTTTATATTTTTTATTTCTTTATTATTTATAAAAAGGTAAACTAGCTAAAAAGGTAAACACACACGTGCTAGTCGTTTCTGACTCCAGGGGCCGGGCCTCATCTCCGTTTCAAAGCCGAAGAGCCAGCGCTTGTCCGAGGACGTCTCCGTGGTCATGTGGCCGGCATGACTAGACGCCAAAGGCGCACGGAATGCTGTTACCTTCCCACCATAGTGGTCCCTATTTTTCTACTTGCATTTTTACGTGCTTTTGAACTGCTAGGTTGGCAGAAGCTGGGACGAGTAACAGGCGCTCATTCTGTTACACGGCACTCGGGTTTCAATCTGCCAAACTGCCGACCTTCTGATCGACAAGCTCAGCGTCCTAACCCATTGAGCCATATCCCATCTTTTTTTATAAACAACTCAAGGTGGCAAACACACAAGGTGGTGAATACATCTAATATGCTTTCCTCCTATTTTCTCCACAACAACAACCCAGTGAGGTGGATTGGGCTGAGAATGAGCGACAGGCCCAAACATGGGATTAGAATTAGACTGGTGCCCTGACCACTAGACCTAAACACTAGAGAGATCTCTTTGGATAGAGATCTCTCTCTTATCTCTACCTCTTTATCTTTAGCTCTCGCTCTCTCTTTAACAACTTTAACACCTCTCTTATCTCTTTAGTTTTAGCTAATCACTGTCCTCTAGGCTAAACTCTGGCTGCTGTTCTCATCTCTTACTCTTACATCTATTCCTAATGTTGAGTTTCATTTCTTACTTCTCTGCTGTTTGGGACTTGCCTTCCAGAAATCTGCTAAGACTGTTTTCCTTACTGATTTCAAACTCTATATTAGGGGGCCTCTTATCAATTCCCTTAATCTCTCTCTTTATTTATCCTAACATCTCCAAGGATCCCATTTCCCCTGCTTCTGATTTTTCCACCCAGTTACAAACTCTGTGCATCCATTAATTTCTTTAATTCTGACAACTTCTGCCAATTTCCTTTTTTCTCCAGCCTAGTGCAATCAATGAGTTCATTCATCCTTCCCAAAGCTCTCTGTAAACTGGAATACAATCCCAATTCAATATGTGTGTTGTCTGATGTGGTCAAATTTATATTGACCAATCCAAATTGTTCAATGGAGTTAAAAGATTTCAATAGAAGAAACCAACTGCAGCTCAGGATTGAACTGTGGAGTCCTTGATGCTCTCTGAGCTTGGCTGCAGACATTTCATTACCTGACTAGGTAACATCATCAAGGTGAGGGAGAGTGGGATTTGCTCCCTGTTTATATGCAGTAACTTGCCTTGCCAGTGTTGGTGGGGGTATGATTTTAGCTAATTGGGTAATGAAATATCTGCAAGCAAATAACTAAGCTGAGAGAGCACTAAGGACTCCAGAATTAGGTGTGCCGTAAGTGTATACGTATATGAAAGCACATGCCCCAGAAATGCCAGTGATTGGGGGGGATGTGTTATTCCAAACACTTGTTTTGATTATGGGAAGACAATTTCCTTGTGATCAATATTTATTTGTTTGATCTTCCAGAGTATGGCCAGGGACCTCATGCATCATCAGAGTAGGTAGCTCTAAAAATTTCAACCTTTTGGGAATTTGATTTCTTTTAAAGTTGGGGGGGGGGATAAGGGAGAAAATGAGCAGTTCAATTAAAATTGTTCATCTTGCCTTTTAAAATCCTCCAAATATGGTTGAATATGGCCCTTCTAAGGGTTCTCTTGGTTATACTAGAACAGTGAAGTCTACAGAAGACAGGTTGGAGAGTGCATATGGCACAGACAGATGCCCCCTAACTTGGTGCTGGTAAGAGCTGTGGTGGCACAGTGGTTAGTATTGCAGGCTAACTCTGTCCCCTGACAGGAGTTCAATCCTGACTGGCTCAAGGTTGACTCAGCCTTCCAAGATCGGTAAAATGAGGACTCCGATTGTTGAAGACAATATGCTGACTCTGTACACTGCCCAGAGACTGATATAAAGCAACCATGGAGCGGTATGTAAGTCTAAGTGCTACTGCTAATGCTTTTGCTAACTATAAGAAGAAAAAAGAGATGTAGCACAATCAAACTTGCACAATTCTATGATTATAGGCAATCTTGGTAAAAGTAGTTTTAGCCTTTTTACGGAATTGATTTCCTAGCGGGGCTGACAGAATGCAAAAGTGTGTTGAATCAATAGATGTCAGGAGAAAGGTGCACAAAGATGCACACAATTTTCTAAAGTTGCAAAATTGATGTGCAAAAGAGAAGAGAAATTTAAGGTGGGAAGAGGTGGGAAATCGAATTTAATAGTCACCTGTCCATGCAGTACTTAACAAAGTAGGTGAAGTATTTTTATTAACTGCAACAAAAATCTTTCCATAGTAAAATCCTTTTTTAAAATATATATATATATATATATATCCCCCCAAATCTGTGGATATGTGAGAGGAGGAGGAAGGTGAGATACTGGCAAAGAAAAGCTTGTGCAAAGGGGGGGAGGGTTTTTTCCCCTCCTACACAGGGGCATTTGATTGGCAATCAAAATGACAGATACTTAGCCCTAGCGGGTCTTTTGTTCAATTCAGCTCCGATTACAGAGCCTATTAGTTGGAGTTACAACCTATTTAAGAGCAGTGCTTACCAGTAATAGGGGCCAAATGATTTTAGAAAGTTCAGATTTACCAGGCTCCCTAAAGAAATGAATTCAACACTCAACATATTGATGCTGAATCGGTGCAAAGCCATTTTGGCTGCGGCTCAGGGAGTTGTGTGTGCTTAGCAAAAAATGTGTGGCTAGCAGAATGAAAGATCAGATAAATGTGAGACTCGAGGGCAGGCTGAGACTTGGAGTTCATCAGACTGACTCCATCAGACTGAAATGAGGGTCGTGCCAGCTGGGAGCACCAGTGTGTGCCGATCAGAAATTTGTTTTGTTAAAATGGCGCCAGACTTCTAGCTACAGTTCCAGTTCACATTCCTTGCCAGTTTTTCTAATGGGGAGAGGGTTAGGGTCCTGCTGTCCATTTTTCTTCCATGGAATATTGAACAAGGAATATTAATAATAATTTATTAAATGTATACGCTGCCTGATTCTGAGCAACCTTGGGTGGTATATTTTTTTTTTATTATGGTTGGTTGCACAGATGTTTAGACTGGATTTAGCATTTTGATCCACCTATCAACTCCTTCTCAAGGACCTGGGATAGGCAGATGTAGTCATTTGATGGTGTTAAAGGTATCATTATGGGATGCAAGCTGTTTCAAGTAAGGCTGCCTTTTGCAATTGCTGGATGGTGATTTCGTCAGTGCTGATGATGTTCAAACGATGCTCCCGATGTTTTGGGATTGCATCCAGGGCGCTTATCATGATTGCTACTATCTTTGCTTTCTTTTGCCACCGTTTATTTGCAGGTCTTTGTATTTTGTGATTTCCTCCAGTTCTTTCTTTTTTGTTCTGCTGTCTACAACATCCACCATCCGGACCTTTTTTTGTCTTTCTTATCTACAGATGTTAAGTCTGGGGTATTATGTGGCAGGTGCTTGTCAGTTTGAATTCTAAAACCCCAGAGCATTTTAGCTTCTCTTACTTTCTCCATTTTGAGGTCCTACCTGTTCTTCCTTTGCAGTCAAATGGCTATTTCTTGCAAATCATTATATATACAACAAGATGAAATCGTAGCTGCCAGTTCTTTGGCGGGTGTTGCCTTTCATTCACACTGAGTTCCTCCCGAGAACCTATGATAATGAATTGATGTAATATATGTGTAGACGCAAGCACTGTGGCCTTTTGTAATTGAAAGATGGAAAGTTTGACAATGCTCAAATTTTCTAAGTACCATCCAAGCTTTTTTTTGTTGTTGTTGTTTTGGTATGGCACCCAATATGGCTGTAATCACTGGGATCACCACAGCCAGTTTAGGCCATCATCTTTCCGCTTCGTTTTTCAGATCTTGCTACTTTGTGATCTTCTCCAATTCCATTATCGTTATTATTAATGTTGACTCCTGGCAACTGCCTGGACTAGTCCCTGCTGGGTTTTTGGCAAGGTTTTTTTGGGAGTAGAAATTCGGAAGTCTTACGGCTGAAAAAGAATGATTGGCCCAAGGTCAGGTTTGTGCCTAGGTGAGAGTAGAACTCACAGACTCTGATGCCTTCACCTGGGAGTCCTCATGCCATCATACCAATGCTTGACTCCCCTCAGCCAGTAGAAGACTCAGCTAAATGGACCCATATCATCCCCATCTTCTAAGCAGAGGGGCTGTTTTGCAAGAATCCAGAAAACTGGCTACAACTGTGCGAACCTATGGCCCTCTCTTGCAAATTGCCCTCTCTTCCTTCTCTCTCTCAAACTTGTCTAGGTAGTCCTTGACTTATAACCACAATTTATTTATTTATTTATTTGATTGAGCCCAACATTTTTGTTGCTAAGTGAGACATTTGTTAAGTGAATTTTGCGACATTTTACAACCTTTCTTACCACAGTTGCTAAGTGAATCACTGTAGTTTTTAAATTAGTAACACGGTTGTTAAGTGAATCTGTTTTTCCCCATTGATTTTGCTTGTCAGAAGGTCGCAAAAAGTGAACATTTGACTCCAGGACACCACAACCTTCATAAATGTGATTCAGTTCCCAAGCATCTGAATTTTGATCACGTGACCATGGGGATGCTGCAACGGTTGTAAGTGTGAAAAACGGACATAAGTCACTTTTTTCAGTTCCGTTGTAAATTCAAACAGTCACTAAATGAGCTGTTGTAAGTCGAGGACTACCTGTATGCCATCCATCCATCAAAGGGGACTCTAAGCAGCGTACAGACCTTGAATCTATACTTCATCATTTTGGGATGAAATGTATGTTTCATCTTTTGAATTGCCAGTCTATTTCATATGTTTATATCTGAAGCAAAGGAAGAGGGGCCAACCAGAAATTTTTCAACCAACCCTTTACTGCAGTTCTTTTCATGAGGGAATTTGCACAGGGAAATAATTTGAATATGAGTTCAGAATTCCTCTAGCAATGGTACATATGGGTGCAACTAAGACAAAAATTGAATTTGAGTTGACTTTCTGTATGTTTAAATAAATGTAGTTAATGTGATTACTCCCCTCATATATTTAATTTGTGTTTAATTATATTAAATATTAAGTAGCTATATTTAATGAGCTATTAGCTAATAGTTCACTAAATGAACTATACTTAATCATTTCACTTTCTATCCCAGTAAAAATTACCATTTGGTTACAACTCTTTGGGGGGAGGGGGGGAAAGGAGGCAGGCACCCCTGGGGCTGTACTGTCCAAGGACTGCACTCAAGATCACGAAGCTTACAGGACTTAAGTTCCCTCTTAAATGTTACTATAATTAATTAATAAGAATACCTAATTGAAATGATATAAGGTTACATACAGTAGATTAAAAACACCAAAAAAGGTACGTGCATAATGGGTGATGGGGAGTGGGGGGTGGGGAAGAAGATTTCGGCCTCAGTGGGGTGGGAAGCAGACCCAAGGCCTGAAGGGACCCAGTGTGGAACAAAAGCAGGCCCAAGAGCTATAGGGACCTGGTGGGGCAGGGTGAGAGAAGAGATAGACGTGTGTGTGTGTGTGTGTGTGTGTGTGTGTGTGTGTGTGTGTGTGTGCGTGTGCGTGCTGCAGCATTCCCATAGTTGGTCATAAGGACAAATGACCATGGGGACCCTACAATGGCCATAATTTCAAAACGGGTTCGTTGTTAAGCAGCATGCCGTAAGTCAAGGACTACCTGTAGAAATATTATATTTAGGGAAACAAACTTCTGAAAGCAATAATTCAAACTATTGACAAATCACCTGTCAGGCACAAAAAATCCGGGCCATTCATAAAATTGCAGCGTACATGATTTATTGAAGCCTACACACAAGAATCTAGTCAATTAATGGTCAGCACTAAGTTGATGCTAGATGTGGGTCAATGGAATTCAAGGGGGGGGGGGACTGGATTTAGATCTCTTGTGGCAATCCAAAGATTCTAAACTGATGATGTGTTTAACTCCAGCTCTTCCTGATCTTCTCCTACATCACCTGTTGCAGGGAAGCCCAAGTTTTTAAATGGGACCACAAGTATTCCTTGACTTACAACAGATCATTTAGTGAAAAAAGTGACTTATGACCAGTTATCCCATTTATGGCCATTGCAGCCTCCCCATGGTCACATGTTCAAAATTCAGGCATTTGGCAAACTGGCCTGTATTTAACAACTTTGGAAAAAAGGCCGTAAAATGGGGCAAAACTCACTTAACAACTGCCTTGCTTAGTAACAGAAATTTTGGGCTCAACTGTGGTCATAAGTCAAGGATTACCTGTATTAGGTACGTTCGCTGTCCTGAGTTATATGTAAAAAGGGCGGGATGAAAAGCTAAAGAATTGGCAGCTGTGATTTTACATTTTTGTGCATACAGATAATCCTCAATTTAAAACCATTTAATGGTCATTTCATCATCAGAGTTACAACAACACTGAAAAAAGTGACTTAGAAGTGGTCCTCACATTTATGACTGTTGTAACATCCCCACAAGTCACGTGATTGAAATTTGGGGGCTTGGCAACCAGAATGTATTTATGACAGTTGAAACATTCCAGGGTCATGTGATCAACATTTGAAACCTTCCCAATCGACTTCTCACTCTCAAAGTCAATGAGGGAATCAGGGATTCCCTCAGTGACCACGTGATTCATTTAACAACTTCAGTGATTTGCTTAAAAAACCATGACAAAAAGGATAATAAAACTGAGCATGATTCATTTAATAAGTGCTTAGCTTAGCAATGAAAATTCTAGTCGCAATTATGGTTGCAAGTCATGGACTATTTTGTATAATAATAATAAAAACAAAGAAATATTGAAAGTGCCACCATTCAGTCAGCACTAGCAGGTTGACCACACTTAGAAGTTCACTGTAATATCAGCATTTAGTACCACCAAGAAATAAATAAGTAAATAATCTGCCTTTCCAGCGTTTGGCATTTGCACTGGAAAATAAGGAACATTCAGTCTAGACATCCCATTAATGTTTTCCATACATCCATGGAGATACTTCTTTACTCCTGCTATGCTTTATAAATCACTTTTAGGCTGATTCACCTCAGATATAACAAATTCCCCAATTAAATCCTTGGTCCCCCACCAATTTTTACCATATTCCACAAAAAGATTTTACATCATCCTTGTTTTCTGGGAACAGGGAAAGCTAAAAGCTGTAAAATGTCTTCAGTTATTCCATTTGTGATTTTACAAATTGCTCTTGCTAAAAAAAGAACTTTTTACTGCAGATGGATTACAGTCTCCCCAAACCGTGATTTGTTTTACAGGCATGGTTTCCATGCGGTTCTTATGTCAGTAGAAAATCTTTTGCCATTTGATTAACAGAATAACAAAGAGACCTTGCAGGTCTTCCAGTCCAAGCAAGAGACGCTATACCATTTCAGACAAATTGATTATCTCATGATATATCTGATTTAATGACAGATACCCTGACATAGATGAGTTTTGCAGCTAAACTAGATAGACTCTTGAATTAAATTATGTTCCCCATTGTCTTACTAAACATTTCATTATCCATCACTGGAAGTCTTCCTTTTCTGTCCACACTGCAATGCAGAATGTTTCTACTTTTCATTCTTTTCTTGCATTTTTGGTGTACTAAGTTGTACTAAACACATAAGGCACAGGTACATATTTTTATACCAAGAATAGACACCTTTTTCTGTTTAGATCCATGTGGGTTTAAGTGAGATTTAAGGTGCTGGTACTTACCTTTAAAGCCCTACATGGCTTAGGCCCGGGATTTTTGCAGGACCGTCTGCTGCCGGGAACGATCTCCCATCGCCCAGTACGCTCACACAGAGAGGGCCTCCTCAGGGTGCCATTGGCTAGACCACAGGTCTGCAACCCGCGGCTCCGGAGCCGCATGGGGCTCTTTCAGATGTCTCCTGTGGCTCCCAGTCCTCTTCCATGTGCAGTCCCCCCAAAAAAAAGTGGGACTAAAAAAGTTCAACCAATCAATTCAAATATGCAGGGTAGGTGCATATCTCGCCTTGGCTCCACTCTTCAGTCAAACCCTGTTCTGCGCATGTGCACATGTACGCGCATGCACACATTTTTTGCGGCTCCCAGTTTTTCCTTTTGTGAGGGAACTGGTTCCTAGTGGCTCTTTCACTGTTTCAGGTTGCTGACCCATGGGCTAGACAGTGTCGGCTGGCGACCCCCAGGGGGAGGGCCTTCTCTGTGGGAGCGCCAGCCCTATGGAACCAACTTCCCCTTGAGCTCCAGATGGCCCCGGATCTCCGGTCCTTTCACCGTGGCCTTAAAACACTTCTTTTCCATCAGGCTGACCTGGACTGACGATAGGGTTTTTTAAATGTTTTTTTTTTATTTTTAACTTCAATTTTAATTTATTTGGGGGGGCTGTTAATTTAATTCTTTTTAACTTTTGTATCGTATTTTATTGTTGTTAGCCGCCCTGAGTCCTTCGGGAGATAGGGCGGCATATAAGTCCCAAAAACAAATAAATAAATAAAATAAAATCTGTGTGGAGATGTCACATGCCAGAGATAGGTGAAATTACTAATTCAGTCATGTTGGGAGCACCAAAGCCAGTGGTGGGATTCAGCCGGTTTGCACCAATTCAGCAGAACCGGTAGCTAAATTTTGCTGAGTTCAGAGAACCGGCTTAATGCATAGTTCTTCTGGAAGTCCAGTCTAGGCCTCAGAGGCCTGGAGGAGGTCTTCCAGGCCTGTAGGAAGTGCGTGGATGCCACTTCTGGAAGTCCGTTCTAGGCCTCAGAGGCCCAGGCCTCCATCCAATAAGAGAACCAGTTGTTCAAGTATTTGAATCCTACCACTGACCGAAGCATTTCTGGGTTGAAAGGATTGAATGGTGACATCACTGTTTTCTGGGAGACCCCCAGTTGGAGACTCTTTTCATATCCCCCTTAAGTGGTGAACTAAAGCAGTAATGGATGTAGTGTAGGAAAAGGAGAAGCAGATCCTGGGAGGAAATGTAGTATAGAAGGAGAGGCAGATCCTGGGGGTGGAGTCAAGAGAGGAATCAGCCTGGACTCCCACAAGCAGTCCAAGTTAGTCCCCTTGAATTCCATTAACCCTTATCAGAGTTAATGGAATCAGAAGCACTGATTTAGGGCTGATCATCAGTTGACTAGATTCTTGTGTACAGACATGAGTAATAAATCATGTTAATTGGAGTTTAATGTGTAGTTCTGATTCTTCACACCTGACATGTAGCCTCTTTTTTTCCCCTTTCTGACTTTGTCTTTTTCCCAAGCTAGGGATGCGATGTTGGGGTCCAAGCCTGCAGAATATAGAATATTACTTTAAGAGTAGACCAAACATCAGATCTGGTCATAACATCACAAATTCCATTCAATATACTCCTACTTTATTACCCTCTCTAAGCGGTTTACAGTATCGGCATATTGTCCCCAACAGTTTGCATTCTCAGTTTACTGACCTTGGAAGAATGGAAAACTGAGTCAACCTTGAGCTGGTCAGGCTCGAACTCCTGGCTGTGAACAGAGTTAGTCTACAGTACTCCATTCTAACCACTGTGCCAATATTGATGATTAAATAAATAGAAAAGATAAGCAAGGTACAAAGCAAAGGGGCAGAAAACTGAAACCGCATAGTTCAAGAATCAAGGGTTGGATGTCTCCAGGATTCAGAGATGGAAGAAATGACATAGAAAACAAGGCAACATTTCTCCTAATCAAATGAGGTCTATGATGCTCAAAGTGGCAGCAAATGTTCCAGGGATAGTTGCCTTTTCCCTGAGCTGAGGACTCTTGAATTTTACTGTATCTACTAAAATCCCAACCGGGAGATTTATTAGCTGTACAAAAGCAGAGAGGGAGGGAGACAGGAGGGAACTGCAAAAATGAACAGAAGGAAGATGGAAGAGTAGGAGGGGAAGGGAGACAGAAGAGAAGAGATGGATGAATGAAGACAAATGTGGAGAAGATATGGTAGGGAGGTAGGAAAAATCAGACCAGAGTCTCTGGTGAGCACATGTTAAAAGTGAGGCCTGGGGGAACCGTTTTCTGCAGAAGGTGGTGTAAATCAATGAGGAGGAAATTAATAGGGCAATTGTGCAAATGGAAGAGGCTCATTTAAGGCACGTTCAATACATCATGGATGATTTAAGCAGAGCCATGTACATAGGGCACACCTTACGATTCATTGAAGGAGGAAGTTTGCTGACACTTCAAAAAATGGGGCAAAGGAGAAAAGCCAAGACATCACATGCGGTTGCTTGCTTTTCTTTTTTTAAAAAAATGAGGGAGGAGGGGAAGGAGAAAATTAAGCCAATTAGAAAACGCTGAACGTGAATATGAATTAAAGGGTTGCTTTCTTAAGCTCAGGACTATCCTTTCATTGTTCATTAGTACTGGGCTGAAAGTCTGCAGGGAAGGAAAGAAAGGAGGTAGGGAGGAAGAGAGAGAGAGAGAGAGAGAGAGAGAGAGAGAGAGAGAGAGAGAGAGAGAGAGAGAGAGAGAGAGAGAGAGAGAGAGAGAGAGAAGAGAAAGAAAGAGAAAGAAAGAAAGAAAGAGAGAGAGAAAGAAAGAAAGAAAGAAAGAAAGAAAGAAAGAAAGAAAGAAAGAAAGAAAGAAAGAGGAAGGAAGGAAGGAAAGAGAGAAAGAAAGAAAGAAAGAAAGAAAGAAAGAAAGAAAGAAAGAAAGAAAGAAAGAAAGAAAGAAAGCCACTGTTTTTATACCTTATTCTCAAAATACTGGAGGATTTCTTTCTGATTTCTGTGTGTGGTGTTTTTCAGCTGAAGTTATCTTTGAATGTGGTGGGCCCAATTACTGTTATTTTCTCTGACATCACTTCCTTCAGTCTGGAGCCTCCCTTGAAGCATACATTTCCCAATTTGAAAAAAAAAACACATGGGAAGAATTTCCTCACTGTGATTTCCCATTAAATATGCTGTGATGTAATGGAACTGGGGGATATCAGGAAGGCTGTAGATCATTAAAGGCATTAGTGTAAAATGAAAGACAGGATATTCACATACATTCCTTGACCAATTTATAGCTAAACGTGTGCAAAAATACCACTCTCTGCCCATTAGAAATACATCAAAATTATTTTCTCCTTTCTAATGAATCTTGAAAGCACACACATTTTCGTCTCAAAAGTGCTTTTTTTTTTCTTCAAAAGGCAGCTGGACTGTTTTATCCTTGATGAAGAAGAAGAAAACATTTTGCTTCTCATCCAAGAAGCTTTAGCAGTTGTGATGGAGGAGGATAGAAAGATAGGTTCTGATATTGTTAAGTGAATTACTGCAGTTGTTCAGTTAGTAACATGGTTGTTAAGTGAATCTAGATTTCCCATTGACTTTGCTTGTCAGAAGGTTGCAAAAAGATGATCTTGTGACCTTAGGAGATTGTAACCGTCATGAATATGAGTCAGTTGCCAAGTGCCCAAATTTTGGTCACGTGACTATGGAGATGCTGCAGTGGTCGTAAGTATGAAAAATGGTCATGTGATTTTTTTTTCAGTGCCATTGTAACTTTGAATGGTCACTAAACAGATGGTTGTAAGCTGAGGACTACCTGTAGATCTTTACCAATTACTTCTTCATCTGAGGTGGACAATGAGATCATGGATATTTAGGTTAGTCTCTGCTATATTCCCCTTCACCTTGTCGTGGCGAAAGGGCTTGCGTAATTCAATGAAGCTATGAGCTATGCCATGCAGGGCCACCCAAGACGGAAAGGTCATAGCAGAGAGTTCTGTCAAAATGTGATCCACTGGAGAAGGAAATGGCAAACCACTCCAGTATCTTTGCCATGAAAACCCTATGGACAGTACCAAAAGGCAAAACAATATGATGCTGGAAGGTGAGTCCCTCAGGTCAGAAGGAGTCCAATATGCTACTGGGGAAGAGCAGAGGGCTAGTACTAGTAGCGCCAGAAAGAATGAAGTGACTGGGCCAAAGCCGAAAGGACGCTTAGCTGTGGATGTGTCTGGTGGTGAAAGGAAAGTCCGATGCTGTAAAGATTTTTTCTCCATAGGAACCTGGAATGTAAGATCCATGAATCAAGGAAAGCTGGATGTGGTCAAACAAGAGATGACAAGACTGAACATTGACATCTTAGGTATCAGTGAACTAAAATGGACAGGAATGGGTGAATTTAATTCAGATGACCATCAGGTATACTACTGCGGGCAAGAATCCCTCAGAAGAAATGGAGTAGCCTTCATAGTCAATAAAAGAGTAGGAAAAGCAATCCTGGGATACAATCCTCAAAATGACAGAATGATCTCAGTTCGAATCCAAGGCAAACCATTCAATATCACAGTAGTCCAAGTCTATGCCCCAACCACCAGTGCTGAAGAGGATGACATTGACCGGTTCTATGAAGCCCTACAGCACCTTATAAAACTAACACCAAAAATGATGTCCTTATCATCATGGGGGATTGGAATGCTAAAGTAGGAAGCCAAAAGATAACCGGAATAACAGGCAAGTTTGGCCTAGGAGTACAAAATAAAACAGGGCACAGGCTGATAGAATTTTGTCAAGAGAATACAATGGTCATAGCAAACACTCTTTTTCAACAACCCAAGAGATGGCTCTACACATGGACATCACCAGACAGTCAACACAGAAATCAGATTGACTATATGCTCTGCAGCCAAAGGTGGAGAAGCTCTATACAGTCAGTAAAAACAAGACCAGGAGCTGACTGTGGCTCAGACCATGAGCTTCTCATTGCATAGTTTAGGCTTAAACTGAAGAAAGTAGGGAAAAGCACTAGGCCACTCAGGTATGAATTAAATCATGCAGATGTTTCATTACCCAACTAGATAACTTCATCAGTGCTGAAGGACCCCACATATTACATCATGCATATACATAGGTTGAAAATATGCTTTATGGAGAAGAACTTGTCTGTAGACATTACAACCTTGCCTGTATTATATCGAAAGAGATGGTCTTTCAAGTTCTCAGACATTAAGCCTACTTAGAGATAGGAAAAATCTTGAGTTTCAAGATAGAAAGCACTGCTTCAACTCTTCCAAGATTTAGGCAATCAGATGGATCTATGCCTGTTCCATGGAAAAGATCACCTTCTTTTCCAGTCAAAAATCCATTATTTTGGAATATGGTAATAAGGGCTTTCATGTGTGTGGCATCTCTTTCTGTTATTGGGTGTTCCTTCATAGCACTACTAATAGATTCAGATCAAACTTGAAAGTGGAACTTCTATCATTCCAGGAGGGAAGCACTCACAGGTAGCTCTTGGCTTACAACAGTTCATTCAGTGACTGAAAAAAGTGAGTTATGACTGTTTTTCACACCTTGCGGCATCCCCATGGTCATGCTATCAAAATTCTAATGCTTGGCAACTGACTCATATTTATGACGGTTGCAGTGTCCTGGGATCATGTAATCAAGTAACGGTGTTACTAATTTAATAACTGCAGTGACTCACTTAACAACTGTGGCAAGTGAAGTCGTAAAATGGGGCAAAATTCACTTAACAAATGTTTTGCTTAGTAAGAGAAATTTTGGGCTCAATTGTGGTCATAAGTCGAGGACTATCTGTAGTTCAAGACCATCAGCCTATCTTGGTGGCTTCAACAAACAGACCCCACAACTGGTGAATGAGCAACAAGAGCACTCGCATGCAAACTCCCAATCAAATGTTAACTAAGAATTACTTAATTGCCTTAATGGTTTAATTTTATTTGTCACTAATCTGATTAGCAAAGAGGAACTAGTGGGTGGGTGGCTGCAGGCAAATTCTCTTTTTTTACTGTGGCATTATAGAAACTGCAGGGGATTTGTTGAAGGCAATGTGGCAACAGCAGAGTTCCACCCCCCTCCCTTTTCTCCAATGCTATTTTTTTTCCCTGCTCAATTTTGCAAGGCTGTCTATTTTTTTTTTTTCTCATAGAATTTCCCTTAAATACATGGCTTTAATAACATGCATTAATTTCTGTCCAAGATAAGGCAAGTCATGCTGCTTCTTGCCGAGTAATTTAATAGGGCCTCAGATCTAATTTAATAGATCCTTTACGTCTCTGTCAGGGACAGTTAGCGCTGATTGGTATAACATCTTATAGAAGTCAGTAAATACATTAATCTCTTGGGAACTTGGGACAACAATTCTGTTAGCTGCGGGAGAGAACTACAAGGACAGCTAAACTGAAGGGACAAAAGAATAAATGATGAGGTCCCTGGTTCGGAAAACAACCTGTTTTTGAGCCCGTCTTCCTACAGTGGGCAATTCAGTCTGGGGGAAGGAGGCTTTCAATAATTTCAGGTTCTCTCACCTCCCCTCCCCCCCAAAAAAGCACATGATGTGTGATTTTTTTTTTTTTTAAAAAAAAGGTGTCACACTTGTTAAACCATCTAGAAGCCAGGAAAATTCCCTGTTTGTTGAGGTGGCAATGATCAGTTTTCGTGGTTTCCTTTGGATTGTTTTGTGTTTGTTTAGAGTCTGAAAAGATTATCTGCTCTGTACTGTACCGTATTCTAGGTTGTCTTCTCCAATGCAGCGCCTTCGAGACATTTGGCAGAAGACCGTGATCAGAGCCCCATGAATTTCAGACACCAGGAATGATTAGAAAGGTAGCTCAAAGCATTTTGAAGGCTACTGCCTTCAAGATCATTACTTTAGATCGACACTGTCATTAACTCAAGTTAATGTTGCTAGTGACTCTTCCAATGACTGGACCTTGGTCCTGGAGAACCATCATCTCTTCTAAAGCCAACCCCAATGTGGTGCCCTCTAGATATCTGAGCAACATTTATCATAGGCCCAGTTCATTAATGATGATAGCTGATGAAGACTGCAGCTCTTAACTTCTAAGGAAAAATGAAAGATCTTGGAGGCTCAGGATATGAATGTGTACAGAGTAAGGTAAATGACCTTCATGGAGATTTCAGCATCCCACTGGAGTTGATTTCATGATCTGGTCCACCTAAAGACTGACTCACTCACTCACCCACTCTCCCTCCCCCTCTTCTTTGTCTCTGTGTGTGTGTGTGTGTGTGTGTGTGTGTGTGTGTGAGAGAGAGAGAGAGAGAGAGAGAGAGAGAGAGAGAGAGAGAGAGAGAGAGAGAGAGAGTGTTTCTGAATGTGATGTAATAAATTCAGATTGCCTCCAAAAAAACAGCATGGGTTGTTTTTCCATGTTGATTCATCTTTTTTTTCTGAACTGGATCTGGAATGGGGTAAACTTAATGGAGTCCCAATTTATTTTTAGGTATCTTCAATTAGAACAATAAAGTAAACTCAGGACCTTCTATATGTTGTATTATAGGCACAATAACCAAAACCAAAATTACAAAGGTAATAATTTAAATGATAATCTTTTTTAAAAAGTTAACCATTGAGTTTATATTTAAACCTTGCACTAGATTTAATTGGTAGTTTTTATTTTTTAAAAAAAAAAAACAACTTTGGCGTGGTGCAGTGAGTGAGTGTGAAATTTTATATGTATTGTATTCACACAGTTAGATATAATAGATGATTCTAGATTTTCCTAAAGGTGAAAATAATAAGTGCAACTTTTGAAGGGATTCAGAACAACAGAATAACAGAACAACAGAGTTGGAAGGGACCTTAGAGGTCTTCTAGACCAACCCTCTGCCCAAGCAGAAGACACCATACCATTTTGGACAAATGGTTGTCCAATTTCTTAAAAACCTCCAGTGTTGGAGCATCCACAACTTCTGAAGGCAAGTCGTTCCATTGGTTAATTGTTCTCACTGTTAGGAAATTTCTCCTTAGTCCCAGGTTGGTTCTCTCCTTGATTAGTTTCCATCCTTTGCTTCTTGTTCTGCCTTCAGGTACTTTGGAGAATAGGTTCACCCCCTCTTCTTTCTGGCAACCCCTTAGATATTGGAATGCTGCTATCATGTCACAGACACACCCAGTCCTTCTTGTCACTATCCTAGACATACTCTTTCAGTCTGTATCTCACAGCAACTTACTTGTACCTATTAATTGTAATTATTAATTTTATATTGTATGTTATTGTATTGTTTTATTGTTGCCCGTTTTTTAACTGTTGCTCTTGTATACCCATCAGTGGACTGGGGCCACCCACAAATATAAAAAATGCATACATAAATAAACATGGTATTTATATTATATAATTAAAACCTTGTTTTTGTTCATTTCCTTTCTATTGACTTGGGTTATTGGGGTTCCCCCAAACCCCAACCTCACTTTGGCATATTTCTATTCTGAGAGGGCAGTTTGCATCCCTAGGTCATATGCCCTATATATTTCTTTCAGCATGTAATAATAATTAGTGTTGTCTTTGTGCATGCCTTTCCATCTTCTTCCTTTGAAAAGATCTTTTGTGTATGAAAGGCTTGTAACCCTCAACTGAGTGTTTAGTTTGGCTGAAGTCACATGTGAGCTTTAGCTCATGAGAATGTTGGACTTCCATAAATAAACGTACTTTGAAAATTGTAGTCTGTGTCACAGGTTAGCAAACTGCACCCCAGCGAATAATGTAATAATATTATTATTTCCCTTTCTTGTCTTCCTTCTGTGGTAGTTTAATTTCCCCTTCATTTTATCCTCCTTACAAGACTTTTTGGGGAGACAGAGATTAGCTTCAACCTCTGCTGTTTCTCAATCTTCCGAGAGGATGTGTTGTCCTGGGTGCAGGTGTCATCTGTTTAACCCAGGGGTCTGCAACCTTGAGAACTTTAAGACTTGTGGACTTCACAGAGGTTGGCCATTTCTAAGATTCTGGTCACCACAATATAAATAAGATTTTGAGACTCTGGAAAGAGTGCAGAAGAGAGCAACAAAGATGATTAAGGGCCTGGAGGCTAAAACATACGAAGAACAGTTACAGGAATTGGGTATGTCTAGTTTAATGAAAATAAGGATTAGGGGGGACATGATAGCAGCATTCCAATATCTGAGGGGCCCCTACAAAGATGAGGTGGGGGTCGAACTATTTTTCCAAAGCACCAGAAGGCAAGACAAGAAACAATGGTTGGAAACTATCTAAAGAGATAACTAAGGAGAAATTTCCTAACCAATGGAGTAGTTTGCCTTCAGAGGTTGTGAACACTCCCTCACTGGAAGTATTTAAGAAGAGATTGGACAGCCATTTGTCTGAAATGGTATAGGGTCTCCTGCTTAAACAGGGAGCTGGACTAGAAGATCTCCGGGGACCTTTTCAACTCTATTATTCTATATCCCTTCCAACATCATCATCATCATCATCATCATCATCGTCGTCGTCATTATTATTATTATTATTATTATTATTATTATTATTATTATTATTATTAATTGAAAGGTTTTACAATACATTTTTGAATACAAACAACCCCCCTCCTCCCCCTCCCCTCTCCCCAACCCCTCTCCCCCCTCCCCTCCCCCCTCCCCGACTTCCCAGAGCTGAATACAGGGTATAAAAATACAAACAAACATAATCTAAAATATGCAAACAATAAAATATTAAATTCTATCGCACTTTAACTCTTAGTAAAATAACTACTAACTAATTATACATCATATAAATCCGCTACTTATTCAAATGCTAAGTGAAACTTTTTAGTCCCATATTTATTCTGAATATAATCAATCCATCTCCTCCATTCCACAATGTATCTCTGTTGCGATTGGTCTTTCAAATACACTGAAATCTTTGCCATTTCCGCCAAGTTGGAAACTTTTAAAGTCCACTCTTCTATAGTCGGCAGTTCTTCCTTCTTCCAATATTGCGCTACTAAAAGTCTCGCTGCCGTAATTAAAGTCTCGCTGCCATTATTATTATTATTATTATTATTATTATTATTATTATTATTATTATTATTATAAAACTTTTATTCATAAAACATGAAACTCAGTCAACTGAACACTCAAATTGACTGGCACTAATGGTTGACACGGGTTGCTGCCAGCATCCTAGGTATCAACCAGGTATCTCCTTAAAATGTAAGATGTTCCGAGTAGCGCAGTTTTTTGTAGCTTTGCTGGAGTTATTGCCGGAAGCTGCAATTTCTTGATGTATTGTTGTTGTTGTTGTTGTTGTTGTTGTTGTTAATTTTCTGTGAAACAAGGCTAAATATGGCTTGCTCAGAATTGTCTGGCATAAAGCAGCATGGAAATAGGCCAGCTTTGGGTCCACTTCATTTCAGTCAATGCAAAACTCTTATCTCAAGAAGAAAATCAGGATGGGATGACACCTAATCCAGAGGCATGGAGATCATGTTATTTTGGATGCAAAGCAGAGGCTTATCTTTCTTACTGTTGGTGCACTAGAGAAAATCAATTTTCACACGGAGCTGCCACTTTACAAGCAAATAACTATACTTTCCAATAACCTAATCTGTGCAGAGCCTCCTGAACATTCCCTGAAGAACCAGTAGTTAAAACCTCCATTAAATCAAAGGCTTTAATATGGGAAGGGGAAGAAGATGCCATTTGACATGGGAATGTAATGGACGCAGTGGGGAAATAAATTTGCTGTTTTATGTGTACAGTTACGGAATCGGAGAACGTTGCCTCTATTTCAAAGGGAATTCTCTCAGCGCAGAACTTATTCCTAAACAGATGTGATTTTTTGCTTATTCAAAAACATTTAGGTAACAATTACTGCATAATAAATTATAATTGCTCCCTTTTTTCGGGGGTGGGTGGGTTTGGAGACACAGCAACTTTGCAAACAAACTGGAAGGAAATGTAATGATTGAAAAGCAGAAATAATGTTTAATAGGTAGGTGTAAAGTCCTGATGCAGGATCTTTAAGAAATACTTTAAACCAATATAAAAGTATTTGGTGTAAACATATGAGTTAAAGACAGTAGACAGATTATAGATTTATCCCGACTGTAACAGCCCCCCGAGGCACTGATTATCCCAAAGTTCAACCATGAGGGTCCATGGCTGAAAGTGGATTTGAACAGAATCTTCTCAGCCCCTGTCCTTGTCCAGACACTTAATATAACATGTTTGTGAATGCTTAAAATTCAATTCAAATTTAAATGTTTTGACCTTGTTCTCATCCTGCCTGCTTTGGCAATATGGCCAATGGTATGCTACCTAAAGACTAATAACAGAATAACAGAGTTGGAAGGGACCTTGGAGGTCTTCTAGTCCAATACCCTGCATAACCAGGAGACCCCATACCATTTCAGGTAAATGGTTGTCCAATCTCTTCTTAAAAGCCTCCAGTGATAGTGCACCTTGCCTCTGGAGGCAAGTCATTCCAGGGACAGAATTAAAATTAGCTGGAGGCCAGCTGAGCTTGTCGATCAGAAGGTCGGCAGTTTGGCGGGTCGAATCCCGAGTGCCGCGTAACAGAGTGAGCGTCTGTTACTCGTCCCAGCTTCTGCCAACCTAGCAGTTCGAAAGCACGTAAAAATGCAAGTCGAACAATAGGGACCACTACGGTGGGAAGGTAACAGCGTTTCGTGCGCCTTTGGCGTCTAGTCATGCCGGCCACATGACCACGGAGACGTCCTCGGACAAATGCTGGCTTTGAAAGGGAGATGAGCACTGGCCCCTAGAGTCGGAAACGACTAGCACGCATGTGCGGGGGAACCTTTACCTTTAACATAAAATTAGTGAATTGAGCACTTTTCTGTTAATAGTCATTCATATAGGTAGTCCTCAACTTATAACCATTTGTTTAGTGACTGCCTACATCGCACTGAAATGTTGCAACCGTTCCTCACACTGGGAGCACCCCTGTGGTCATGTGATAAAAATTTGGATGCTTGGCAAACAGCATCTATTTACAGCTGTTCCTGGGATCATGTGATCATGATTTACAATAAACTTGTAACACCGGCACCAGGGATTTACTCTTCCGAGGTTTCAGACTCATGCTGGGGCCCATCTTCAGGGAATTCCTGTCTACTAGAATACGTGCTTTGGGTTGTTGTTTATGTGGTGCCTTCCTATTGGCTGATTGATGTGTTGATGGCTTGCAGATTGGCTGGCGTTTCCTTGGACTGCCCAGCCCTCGGCTCCTAAGTATTTGATAGGCTGGTGGTAATTCAGCACTCCTGTTGACTGACAACGTACCTATTTCCCAGGCTATTTGCAACCTTCTCATTCTGTTTTGGACAAGCAATGTCAATGAGGGAAACCAGACTTGCTTAATGACATGATTCACTTAATAACTGCAGTGATTTGCTTAACAAGCATGGCAAAAGAGGTTGTCAATCAGGTGTGATTCACTTATCAACCGGCCTCACTTAGCAATGGAAATTCTGGTGCTGTAGGCCAAGGACTAACTGTATGAATCTTTGCTTTTGATCTTGTCACACTTTTTGGATGGGCTGCCTGGATATATGCAAGCCACTCTCTGCTGGCCGCCTTGATCATAGTTATTCTTTGCCTTTTGGAGCTGAAGAAAGACAATGCCTGCCAAAGGTCAGCTCGGTCACCTCGGTTCACTGCTTATTTGCTGGCATAGTTCCTAACAATATGTTCCATTTGAAGGCCTTGGCATTGTTACTTACAAAATGTAATGGAGCAGCAAATGCAATAATAAGAAAACGCTTTTGAACTTTTTCCTTCTCCTTTCATTTAGTGAGGGATGACTAGGAGGGAACCCAAGACCAGATAGGTTGTGTAAACACACTGCAGAAGACATCGATGGCGAAGCTTGAGAAATAGATTGCTAGATTCTTGTTACAATGAAAGGGCATGAGAAAGAAATCCAGTTTAAAAACCTGGGCTATACATAATAGGAGTAGACTTTTAGGCTCTGTAGATGATCTTTATTGTTCCTAGGGCCACTATCTCTTTGCAGTAAAAGCTGGTTGTCTGTCTAACCTTTTTTGTGACTATTCTGTAACAGTTCTTGAGCCTGATTTAGATTTTTAGAGACAAATCTATGGCAATGGCTTAGGTATAACCCTGAATTCCACCTCCTGGAGGTTCTGTCCTTATATGGTTGTCACCTAGTTGGGCACACATATGAATAAAAGAGAAGGTGGTCCTTCAGATAACCAGGTCTGTTATTTGTCCTTATCTATAGGATTAAATGTGTTTATAGGTTGGCTGGGGAATACTGGGAGTTCAAATCCACACATGCTAAAAATTGCCAGGGTTGAATATCCCTGCTCTAGATGCTTCTGGACTTTATTTTTTGTCATTGCTACCCAACATCATCAACAATGGCAGCAGATTCAGGAAATTGAACTCCCAGATATCTGAGAGATAGTTTGGTTGATATATCCCTATTCTAGAGCCTCATTGGTATTTCTGAATAATGTGGAGTACTTGAACCCTGCATATTGGAATTGAGATACTGGAACTAGTTTTTCACTCATCACTTTTTTGACAAATCCTAATGAAGTAGAATGCAACATTCAACAGATGTCATAGAAACAAATAGGTTAAACCCCCACTGGATAATCTACCAGGCTTTGGAGTCATTCATTGACTGATAATCTGTAAGATTTAGACATTTTATCCCAATAAGTTTAATACCAGCTTAATCTCACCCTTATAGTCATGGAAAGAAATGTTGTCATTAAACATAGGCCAGAGCTACTTGGTATATTTTAAGGATTGCCATAAATGCAATATATATGTAACTATGTGCATATTCTACTGTTCCACAGTTGCCAAAATACCACCATATTTTTTTTTTTAAAATAAAGAGAAAAATAGTCTGGCAGAAAAGTTAGTTTCTAACTTGGAAACACCAATTCCTATTCCTTTCCTTTCTTCTCTAATTTTTCCACATTGCTTGAAGTTTGCTTTAAATAATTGCATTTCATCAGTGGCACAATGTTATGCAGAATGAATTCACATGTTGCATCAGAACCTGTCTATAACCAATAAAAATAAATCACAATGGGCCACGTTGACATATCGACCCAAGACATAAATCATGGTTTATGAAGTCCACCAGCAACTATATCAAATTAAGACCTGATGTGATGTATCACCTCAGCCATTGAGGCAGGAAGCAAGTAGTATAAATTTTAGATGTTGCTTATCATTTACATGCATATAGCTAAATAAATTATATACCTCTAGTTCAAAGGAACAAGGTTTTCAGGGATACCATTTGATTTGTTCCTGATACCATCTAACCATCTAACTTCAGAGATTGTGGTTGATGGAGAATATTTTTTTTTAGACATTGGTTGAGCATGTTGGTGCACACACATATACACATACACTATTGAACCATAAAACATAATTTACAAATCACAAGAGAATGTTGTTATGTAGTGTTGTGTAATGTTACACAATAGAAGATTTGCTTTATACCCTAGGCCAGGGTTAGGCAACCTCGGCTCTTTTATGACTCATGGACTTCAACTCCCAGAATTCCTGAGTCCCAGAATTCCTGAGTCATAGTGAGCATAGCTGACTCAGGAATTCTGGGAGTTGAAGTCCATGAGTCATAAAAGAGCCGAGGTTGCCTACCCCTGCCCTAGGCCAAACAAAGGAAACCACATTACTACTTACAAAAAAACAAACAAACAAACAAAAAACCCTCTTTACATTAGACCAGTGTTTCTCAACCTTTGCAACTTGAAGTTGCCTGGACTTCAACTTCCAGAATTCTCCAGCCTACGTGGAGAAGCTAGACTTGAACTCTAGACTTTACAGTGTACCTAATGCAATGTATCTCAACTCTGGCAACTTGAAGATGTCTGAATTTCAATTCCCAGAATTCTCCAGCCTGTTAGTTGAAGTCCATACATCTTCAGGTTGCTACGGTTGAGAAACACTGCAATAGACATACTACAAAGTCTATCAGACGTGCACACAAGCCATATCCTCCTTATGCGTTGGATTAAGCAGCAAGATCTAAAGGAGGGATCAAAGTACTGAGGTTCTCAGTCATGCAGGTCATAATCGTCTCAAAGGTGCTGGTTTTCTTCAAAAGGCAACTGAACTGTTTTTTTTCCTTAACAACAAGAAGAAAATGTTTCGCTTGTCATCCAAAAAGCTTCATCAGTTCTGATGGTGAGGGGATGGAAGAATAGGTACTGACAGTTGGAGCCTGGGTGGTGGTGGTGGTAGAAATGGAAGGATAGCTTTTGATAGGATGGTGGTAGGGGTGGAAGAATTGCATTTCTTTGCAGTCATCTGGTCATTACCACTCTCTGAGAGCTGTTGAGGCCACAGGGGTTTATCTAGTTTATCAAACTAGGATTAGTTTATCAAACTAGGACCCCCGTTTTGCTCAAACAAGCAAGATAAACGTGGGGCCAGCTCACACATGTGTACCTCTTATATTTATTTATTAGGCTGCACACTAAGGCCCGATTCAAATGAGGTTATAGAATCTCACAGCTAGTACAGAATTCCAAAGGTTCTTTTCCATGGTTAGTGATCTTGTGTTTATACTTAGTTTCTGGTATCTAATATTTTCCTAGTGAGCAATCTTGGATCTTCTTTGAGATGGGAAAACTTGAATGAGCATAGATCATGACTCTGCTTTTAAAACAACCAAGGCTTTCATGTGGTGTCTTTGGCCTGCAAACACACACTTTGCTCACACTCTCCAACTTCTCCCTTTCCCCAGAAACTAGTTTCCTCTCACCCACAATTTTTTTCCCCAAACAAGTTCTTCTTATGTTTTTTAAGTTTCCAGATGAATGATAGAGACCTTGCAAGGAGTGTAATTTCCTTCAATCCTTAGCAGAATGATATATGTGCAGAACGTCTGGATATAGAACCTCCTCTTTTACCAAGTTGAACATCTATCCAGATGCACATCAGGAACTAATTAGGCACCTCTTGGGCTTCCAAACCACAATGTACAAAGTCCTCTGCATGCCCCAGCTTGACTCTAGCTGGCCGACCTCCTGGTCATCCATGTGTCACTTTTATCACATTGTGCTTTAGTCATAAAACTGCCAAATTAAGTTAGTGGTTTATTTAGACACGTTGAGTTGGAATCTTCTGAATTGCTGGTGGCAAAGGAGCAGTTTGGTTTCAAGACCTCTTAGGAAAACAACAAACCTGCCATTAGCGTGTAGAGCCTTCTCATTGATGTTTGACTCCCCTGACCCAGGGGACAAAGTTATCCTGTATGGAAACCTTGACTTAGTTGATGTTTTATTGCTAAATTGTTTTCCTTAGCTCTTGGTGGATGGCTTTGGCATCACCACACAAACTATCATGCAGTGGCAACAACACTACTCACCTCTCACTTCCATCAGCATAGAACAGCTGGAGAATCCATCAGCAGATGTCCCTCTACTTCACCATCCCTGCTGAAATATTACTTTAGGAGGGACTTGTCAATTTCTTCCCCAGCTGAGTGCTCATGGGGAGCTTACTTAATGTCTTGTCCCTGGCAAAGAAGAGATGCTCCTACAGCTTTTATTTATGTGTTCATAGCTGCCACATGCTCGCCATGATGAATACTTAGTGTATGGCATCTTTTCTCCCCTCCCTTCTCTTCCTCCTCCCCCTCTCTTAAATTACTAGCAGGTGATAAATAGTGACTACTTTCCACTCCATTTCGCTAGGCAGAGCTTCTTCCTTGCCCTCGTGAGGTTTCTGACCTTTCAGTCAATGCCTTTTGCAGCCCCCCAGGGGCCTCTGGGGAGCAGTAATGGACTCACGTTAATTGCCTGTTGAAGGACAGAAGCAGTTCCTCACAGGATGATTGGTGATCCCCTTGTGGATACAGCTGTCCCGCTCTCTGCAAAGACAGATCTCCCGAGCACGCACAGGCAAACATGCCGGGTCAATTCATCTCAGCTGAGCTGCATGCAAAATAATCAATGCACCAGCTCAAGCCAATTCTAGCCCTGTAATTCAGTTTGCTAGCACTGTGACTCAGAGAGAGCAAGGGGGGGTGGACAGGGACTAGGACCATACATTCTAAACCTCTAGTGAGCTGTCGTCATTTAGAACAAGGATACCCTACAGAGCTCCTGCATAATCCAAAAGATTTATAAAGTCAACCTTCCTTTCCTTGGTAGAGTGAGAGAAGACCTTTATCTGCTGATTAGATTTCTAACAACTTACAGCTCAAGCTTTGCAAGGGTCATTAAATCAAGACAAAATAGAGAAGGAAGACGATCCCAGTGCACATTTTTCTCTTTTCGGAATGACAGCAATAACAGGGTCACCTTTTTGTAAGTGCCTGCCAAGTAAGTCATTTGATGTGAAGAAGTACCGTAATAATAATAACAATAATTATATACATAACAATATGAAATCACAGCTGCCAGTTCTTTAGCTGGTGTTGGCCTTCATACACATTGAGTTCTTCACCAGAATCTGTAATATACTGGTATAGTGTATGTGTGGATCTAAGCAGTTTGACCTTTTGTAATGGACAGATGGAAATTTTGTTAATAGGCAAATTTTCTAATTGCAATCCAAGATGTTTTGGTATGGCACCCAATGTCCCAATAACCACATAGCCCGTTTATGTCATAACTGTTCAACTTCGATTTTCAGATCTTGGTGCTTTGTGATCTTCTCTAGTTCTGTGTGTTTATCTATCCCCTGGTATTGTCACATCAATTGTCCACACTTCCTTGTTTCCCGCAGTTAAGTCTGTGTGTTGTGAGCCAAGACTTTATCAGTTTATATTCAGAAATCTCACAATATTTTAACCTACTCATTTTCAAGAACCATTTCAACTCAGTAATTTTTCATTACTGGGACATGATAATGTTTACAGATGTTCCAGTGAATCATTTTGGTGACAGAGTTGTGGTGTTGTTTGTTTATAATCAGGTTGTGTTATCTCCTTGCATGGGTTTATATGATCTGTTGTTTCTTCTGCCTCTTTGCACAATCTGCTCTTTGAACCATTCAAGGATTTTTCAGTTCTAGCCTTAATTGCATTTGTTTGAATAGCTTCTTCTTGAGCAGCCAGAATCAAGCCTTCAGTTTCTTTTTTATGTCCCAGTTGTAAACCATTGCCAGGTTTTATCTGTACTGACTTTCCCCTCAATCTTTTGTAGAAATTGACCATGTAATACTTTTCCTTGCCAGCATTCAATTCATATTTTTATTACATTCATTTGATATTCATTTTGTTTCCTATTCATTCAATAAGTTCCAATTTTTAATTTGCATGAATGCTTATTCTTGGCTGTCTTTTGCATAGTCAGCCAATGCATGCTTTTCTTCTCCAATAGTTTGTTTGACTTGAAGTAGACCTCTGCCTCCATTTCTACCAGGCAGATATAATCTATCAATATCACTATGGAGATATTATTATTTATTTATTTATTTATTTATTTATTTATTTATTTATTTATTTATTTATTTATTTATTTATTTATTTATTTATTTAGTATACCGCCCTTCTCCCGAAGGACTCAGGGCGGTGAACAGGGCAATACATAATAAAAACAAGATACAAAAATTAAAAATTATTAAAAAGTAATTAAACAGCAATGCCCGTAATAAATTAGTACAGATTAAAAGTTAAGACCGATTTATAAAACCCAACCCCATCCCATCAGGCCAGGCCAGCTTGTTCAAAAAGGTAGGTTTTAAGATCGCGCCGGAAGGAGCGGAGGTCAGGCGCCATCCGGAGCTCGACCGGAAGATGGTTCCATAAATCCGGGGCGCCCACAGAGAAGGACCTCCCCCTGGGGGCCACCAGTCAGCATTCTTTGACCAGTGGCACCCTGAGGAGGCCCTCTCTGTGGGAGCGCACTGGGCGGAGGGAAGTTGACGCCGGCCGCAGGTGCTCCCCAAGGTATTGCCGGACCCATGCCATGTAGATATAATGCATAGTCATTAGTTTTCTTGTTTCCTTGCTCCAAACTGTCCAGTTCAGCTTCTGCCCAGTTAATAATTCCAGCAGTATATCATATAATAGATATGGCCTAGGTATCAATGGCTTTAATACCTAGAGCAGCACAGTGGCCTAAAGGTGAAGACTCTCATCTCCCATTCTGAAGGTTTAGAGTTCAATCCCAGGTGCAGGGACAGATGTTTCTCTATCAGGGTGCAAAGAGAAAATATCTACTGTGAACTCCATGTAGGCATCAGGAAGGGCATCTAGGTATTAAACGCTCAGCTCCATTCAGTTGTCCCAACCCCACCCTGAAGCAAGGGATTACATGGTTGTTAAAAAAAAGCTTTGATGATATTTCCACCATTCAATATTATCTTTAGCAATTTTTCCCCTCCTTTGGATATATTCTCCTTGGATATATAATCACATTTTAAACTTGCCCTTACAGTTATCCAACTGTAAAATGCCCAGGTACTTGTAGACTTCATGCTGTAGGCTCCTGATGATTTGGTCATTCAGCATTTCAATTCCATTACTGTCTATGATTTTATCCTGTTTTATTGCTACTATAGCACATTTCTCTAGCCAAATTCCATTGCTGCATTGGTGCTAAAAATTATTACAGGATTTGTCAATGGCTGGATTTTGATTTCTGGTTTTCCATAATGCTTCAGATTATCCACATAAAGCAAATGTGAGGTTTTATTAGCAATTTTTGCTGTAGTCACAATGTGTTTTCTTCAAAATCACTGAAAGTGAATCATTATGATATATAATAAAGGTGATAATGAGTCACCCTGGAACATGCCACTCCTAATGTTGACAAGCCCATATTTTTTCATTTCCAACTACCAATTCTGTCTTGCACTGCTTTGCTATTTTTTACATAACAGTCTAATGTTTTTAACTGACATCAGCGGTTTTCAAATATTTCATGATCCAACCATGTGAGAATGAATCAGATGCCTTTTTAATAATCAATCCAGATTAGATGTAAGTTGGTTTTTCCCTTTTGCAGTTCTACAAAACTATTTTATCAGTCAAAAACTGATCTTTTGTACATTATGCAATTCATCTAATTCTGCTTCTGCAAATACTTTAGATTGGATTTTAAATTAACGTTGATCTGCTAGCCTCTGTTTTGATTTTGGATGTTCTTCTTTCCAGAACTGATGCATTCTTTTCAGATATCCTCTTCTCATATTTGATCTGTTATAACAGATCATTATTTCTTTGTTTTGAATCTTTATAGATTTGGGTAAACAACTTTTCTTCCAGTACAGATTGATGACTGACAAAATATTTTTATCCTGCATGAGAAAAGCAAGTTGCATGTATCACTGATTACTGTTGTTGTTATTATTAAAACTTATGTTCATATCTTGAATCAATGTAACAAATTTAGTTTGTTTCTAGATTCTAAATTAATGAAAAAAGATTCAAGTTACAGAGTGACATTTTCCCAAATTTGATTCCATGATATTATTGTCCAGCAACTCTCATCATTCCCAGTCTTCATGAGAATTGTAATCAAGTCACATTTGGGGATCCAAGGCAGGGAAGACTGGTTTAAATAATTATCTAATTTCTGTTTTTCACAAACAAAACTATTATTCTTCTGGTTATAATCATTGTTCCCAATCATTCTTTTAAATGCAGACAATGAGCTGATAAATGGATTAATTTGTTTTTCCAGAGCTATATTTTCTAGATAGTTAAGTGCATCTTCTCCCAAGTGCATATACTCATCAAGACATGTGCATTATCATTAATGTACAATTTCATTTCTGAGGGAATTTGAACAAAGACCCTATTGTAGGAGATGGTTTTCCTAGCAGGTATTTGACTGAAAAAGCTAACAGCTTTAAAATCGATGTAGTGCTGATTATCCATTTATGGTATACATAACTGAGAAATGTATTGCCAAGACCATTAATGTGAGAATGAAATATTACAATTAATTTTCCAGTTTAGCATCTTGGACAAATTGTTGCATTGAAAGAAGGTCTCCACAGTCAGACTGGGATATCAGTTAAAGTTAGTTCAAATGTACCTGTTGACATTCACTGGTTCTCAATCATGTTGCTTAGGAAGAAAACCATCATACAAGCACACAGCCATTGCCAGGTGCTTGCTGTTTGCATGCCAAAGAAAGCAAAAGGTTCCTTGCCAACAATAATAAAGGCTATTAACACTAGTTGGAAGTCTGACAAGAGAAATGTCCGTATATGTCTCTCTCTATATGTATAGATTGAGGAAGATAGTTTCAATAGAAGGTAATATTTGTAGCTAAGGGTTGACTAATGGGGTCCTTGGTGCTCTTCAAGCTTGGTTGTTTTCTTGCAGACATTTCATTACCTGACTAGGTAACATCATCAGAGTTAGAAGGGAGTGGGATTTATTTATTTATTTATTTATTTATTTATTTATTTATTTATTTATTTATTTATTTATTTATTTGATTTATATACCGCCCTTCTCCCGAAGGACTCAGGGCGGTGTACAGGGCAATAAAAATAAGAATACAGGATACAAGATTTACTCTCTGTTAAGATAGTTTTCTGAATAGTTTGGATATCATTGGATAGTAACCCACAGATACTCTTCAGACACCCACCTGTATCCTTAAGAAATAGGGATCTGGGACTTGAGCAGTGATGTTGTGATGTAGGCTATGCATAATATCTCCCCAGAGGATAGCTTACCTGGCTCAGCCCACAGCACCACTCAATCCCACTGCCATCAGCAACAAAAACACTAAGGTTGGTTTCATTCTGCTCAAGTCAGATATCTCAAAATATCTGTGTTTGCTCTTATCTTCAGTGATACTTTACCTAGTGTAGAACAGTTTTTCTCAGACTTAGCAACTTCAAGATGTGTGGACTTCAACTCCCAGAATTCGCCAACCAGAATGCACACATCTCGAAGATGCTAAATTTGAGAAAGACTGGATTAGACAATAAGTCAGGTTTAGGTTAGAGCCTTGGTGGTGCAGTAGTTAGAACGCAGTATTGCAGGCAAACTCTGCCCACAGTCTTGAGTTTGATCCTGACTGGATCAAGGTTGACTCAGAAGGACGGAAAACTTCCATCCAGTCAGGATCAAGGTTGACTCAGCCTTCCAAGGTTGGTAAAATGAGAACCCAGATTGTTGGAGACAATATGCTGACATTGTAACCCACTTAGAAAGTGCTATAAAGCACTAAGAAGCAATATGTAAATCTAAGAGCTACCGCTACTGGGCCTTGATCTCTTTGGGTTTATTTTTATGCCATTGTTTTGTACTACCCAGTAAGTGTTAGTATCTTTACATTGTCTTACGAAGAGCAAATGTGCCATTTTTGCCTATGAGAAAGTGGTATTTTAAAATGTTCAATTACCAGTAATGCTTTAAAAGGAAAGAAAAACGGTATTTCTGAAAAGAGGGATTCTTTTTTAAAAAAAGGGAGGATTCATCAGATTGTTTCATCTCAAACAACTTTCATTGTGTTTCTCCCTCTTGTGAATCTGGTCAGGCAAGCAATAATACAACAGGCAAAACAAATCCGAAGTGCTCAAAGAAGTGGAAAAGCTCACTTGGGTGATACATCACTTAAAATTACTAGCATGAAATGCTTTTTGGTGTACCCAGTGCTATTTATTTATAGATGTTTCTCACACGGCTGAGTATGGATATGGATATTAAATAAAGAGAAGGTAGACTTAGCAGTACCTTACAGTCAACTCAAAGTGTATGTATGTGTGTACCTTTGTCGATGAAAAATGTACTTCCCCTTCAAACTCTTAAGACATCCTGAGTGAATTTCATAGAACAAGTAGTCCTCGACCTATGACCACAACTGAGACCAAATTTTATGTTGCTAAGTGGGACAGTTAAGTGAGTTATGCCCCATTTTATGACCTTTCATGCCATAGTTGTTAAGTGAATCACTACAATTGTTAAGTTGTAAAGTGTTGCAAAGTGAATCTGGCTTCTCCATTAACTTTCCCTGTCAGAAGGCTGGAAAAGGTGATCACGTGACCCTGGGACACTGCAACCATCATAAATATGAGATAGTGTATGGATTTTGATCACATGACCATGGCGAATGCTGCAATGGTTGTAAGTGTGAAAACTGGTCATAAGTCACTTTTTTCAGTGCCATCGTACCTCCAAATGGTCACTGAACAAACTGTTGCAAGTGGAAGACTATCTGTATATATATAAATGGTTCCCCCGCACATGCGTGCTAGTCGTTTCCGACTCTAGAGGCCGGTGCTCATCTCCGTTTCAAAGCCGAAGAGCCAGCGCTTGTCCGAGGACGTCTCCGTGGTCATGTGGCCAGCATGACTAGACGCCAAAGGCGCACGGAACGCTGTTACCTTCCCACCGTAGTGGTCCCTATTTTTCTACTTACATTTTTACGTGCTTTCGAACTGCTAGGTTGGCAGAAGCTGGGACGAGTAACAGGTGCTGACTCTTGTTACGCGGCACTCGGGATTCGACCCGCCAAACTGCCGACCTTCTGATCGACAAGCTCGGCGTCCTAACCCACTGAGCCACCGCGTCCCTAAATCTGCCACAGAATCCTGTAAAACAATCCAGAGCTACCCGGAGTAGCCATAGGAGAATCAGGGCCCCCCGTTACGGAAAGGGAAACGGAAAATCTGTATATATATACTAATTCACAAATGATAACATTACGCAACTGGCTACTTGATCAATGAGCATGAAAAAACCAAAGAGCATTCCACCAAACTATTCCAGAGGAGTTTCTCAGCAACAGGATTTTTTTTCCCCTGACCTTTATCCCAGATCCTCTGGCCATCATTTTCTATCTTCCATAATGCCTGGATTGAGCACAGATCCAGAGAGTTGCAGAAGGGAACGGAAGTTTGCACAGCTCCATGTTGGAGAAATCTATCAGTAAGCACGACAGAAAAAATAGTAAGAAAATTCCATGCAGTGGCTTCTTTTTCTACGGATTAAAATAAGAAGGTTTGAAAAAGTTTTCCTCCTTCCTGAACTGTACAACACTGAACTGTTTTTACATTTTCTGCCTCTCTTTCACCTCCTAGAAAATCAGAACAATTGCAGTTTAAATGACAGCAACACCAAGTCTAAAACAACTTCACTTCCTGGGGCAGGAAGACAGGTGTCTACGTCAAAAAGTTGGTGGATCCTGGCATCATTTTAAAAATGATTAGCTTTATTCTTTGAAATCTGAGTCTGACTTAGTTCTTCAAACTACAATGAAACGAACCTTTATTGTCAAAGTACAACTATGTGTACATTGAGATTAGCTGAGCCTCCCTTTGGGCTCCCCCCCCCAACACACAGTGACAACAAACCCTCCATCTTACTACACCATGTGAACCAACTACACCACACACCAGCCTCCCAAGTCAATTCTGCATAAAATTCACAAAAGTTCGCAAAAGTTATTTCTCATTCAAAAGCCTAACAGCCCACGGATAGAAGCTGTTTTTCAGCCTGTTGGTGAGGCTGGCTATACTCCTATACCTCCTACCCCATGGTAGGAGAGTAAAGAGATACCGTCCAGGGTGTGAGTCATCCCTGAGAATTTTCCTATAAGCCTTGGTGGAGCAGTGGGCTAATGCCTCCTTAAGTAACACCAGCTGCCTGCAATTAGTGTAGGTTCGCATCCCACCAGGCTCAAGGTTGACTCAGCCTTCCATCCTTCCGAGGTAGGTAAAATGAGGACCCAGATTGTTGGGGGCAATTAAGCTGACTTTGTAATAATGCCGCTTGGGGTGTGTGTGTGTGAAAGCCCTAATAAGCAGGCATATACATAGAATGAAGGCTACTGCTAAGCTTGTAAGCCGCCCTGAGTCTTCGGAGAAGGGCGGGATATAAATGGAATTAAAATAAATAAAAAAATAAAAAAAATTATTAACCTAAACTCTTAATGGGGGAAAATATAGGAAAGGTGTTTATCAACATTAACTGAGCTTGCCAAGGGCATTGTATCTCTGGCAACTGTCTTAAGATGCTAAGTATTAAGGACTAGATTTGTGTAATGAAATGTATATGCTTCCCCCACCCCCAATTGTAATAACTTAACAATTTGACAAATGTACAAACAATTTTATCGATAGGCTAACAAGGAAAGGAAAGGGAAGGGAAGGGAAGGAAAGGAAAGAAGAAACAGGAATGGGAGAGGGAAAGGGAAAGGGAAGAAGGAAAGGAAAAAGAAAAAGAAAGGAAGGGAAGGGAAGAGAAAGGAAGGGAAGGAAGGAAAGAAAAGAGAAAAATGGAAGAAAGGAAGGGGAAGGGAAAGAAGAGAAAGTGGGAAGGAAGATAAGAAATGAAGTGAGGAAGAAATAGAAGGGGAGGGAAAGAGGGAAAGAGAAGAAGGGGAGGGGGGAGAAAAGAAGGGAAGGAAAAAGAAGGAGAAAAGAAAGGAAGGAAGAGGGAAGAGGGAGGGTGTGGAAGAAAGGGAAGGGGAGAATGGGAACGGAAGACAGGAAGGGAAGAAGGGAAGTAAAGATGGGAAGGGGAGACAAATGAAGATAGAAAGGGAAGACGGAAAGACAAGGAAGTAAAAGAGGAAAGAAAAAGAAGACTAACGGGGCCTGTCTAATTCTGTATTTTTATAATTTATGAATCTGGAACCCAGTGTCATAATCCTTTGCGCACCTTATATAAAATTCCCAGCATGCACCAGGAAACATTCGCTGGTTACCAAGGCAACAGCCAACAAATTTCTATGATAATGCACATGGCAATCCAAATTGTGGGACAACATCGGAGAAGTAGCTCCTGCGAGCTAATTGGCGATGTAGCTGCACTCAAAGATGATGTGTTAAAGGCATTTCTTTCCCTGTATTTATTAGCTCTGACTCCTCACTCACCCACTGTTTTCCCCCCCTTTTTCTTTTTTTTTTCCAAACTAAGAAAATGTAACCTGAGGCTGAATTTAAATTTGAGCAGAGGAGACTGTAGGAGCTTGTTTTGCCAGCTTACAAACCAATTAAGGATTTCCAGACTGACAGAGAAGCGGCCTTTGTCCTCCCGTCAGCTCACCTCCCTCAGCTGAAAGAAAAAAAACGGATGAGGGTGTTGAGCAAAGAGAAGCCAGGCCAAAAAAAAGGAGCTGTGCTCACAAGC
This sequence comes from Vipera berus, assembly GCF_964194415.1. Classification (NCBI taxonomy): domain Eukaryota; kingdom Metazoa; phylum Chordata; class Lepidosauria; order Squamata; family Viperidae; genus Vipera; species Vipera berus. Next base: position 347,602,711 of record NC_138202.1, read on the forward strand.
TGGTTTTGTGGCATCCCCTAATTAAAAGTGGAATGGCTGGAGGCTGGCCAGACAGTCAAAGAAAAAGCATTTTAAACAAGCTAGAAACTGCAGGGGTCTGGAGAGGAGATTGGGCTGTCAGGGAAACGATTCTTACAAAGCCTCGACTTACGACAGTAATGGAGTCTGCTCATTGCGATCCTAAGTCGTGATGGTTGTTAAGGGGGTCATCACATAACCGACACGATTTGATGAGTGCTTTTTTTTTAGATGGTTGTTAAGAGAACCATTCTTCTCTATGGGGTGTTTTTGCCAAATAAACGCTGGTTTTGGGCAAAAGCATTGCAAATTACAGTCTTGAGACAGTGGGACACTACAAATGGCTGTCAATGTGGGTTGGTTGCCAAGTGCCTAAAATGTGGTCATGTGACCCTGTATTGGGGGTCAGAATTGGGATACCCTCCCTTGCATTGCTTGCCTCTCAAGAGTAAGTACAAGTAATCCTCAATTTACAACAGTTCATTGTTGTAAGTTACAACGCCACTGAAAAAAGTGACTTGCAACCATTTTTCACACTTACAACCATTGCAATGTCCCCAAGGTCATAAGATCCAAATTCAGACATGTGGCAATTGAGTCATATTTATGACAGTTGCAGTGTCCTGGGGTCATGTGATTACTTTTTGCAAATGTCTAAAAGAAAAGTCAATGGGGAAGCCAGATTCACTTAACAGCCATGTTACTAACTTAACAGCCGCAGTGGTTCACTTAATAGCTGTGGCAAGAAGGGTTGTAAAATGTGGCAAAACTCACTTAACAATGGTCTCGCTTAGCAACAGAAATTTTGGGCTCAGCTGTGATCATAAGTCAAGGACTTACCTATGCCCTTGAATCTGTTGGGTCTTTCTTGCAAGAAAGCAACACAGGGTAGGAAAGCTAAAGCTAAAATAAGCTTTATTTAAAAGGTAAAGTTAAAGGTTCCCCTGCACATGTGTGCTAGTCGTTTCCGACTCTAGGGGCCGGTGCTCATCTCCGTTTCAAAGCTGAAGAGCCAGCGCTTGTCCGAGGACGTCTCCGTGGTCATGTGGCCGGCATGACTAGATGCCAAAGGCACAAGGAACGCTGTTACCTTCCCACCGTAGTGGCCCCTATTTTTCTACTTGCATTTTTTACGTGCTTTCGAACTGCTAGGTTGGCAGAAGCTGGGACGAGTAACAGGCACTCACTCTGTTATGCGGCACTCGGGATTTGACCCGCCAAACTGCCGACCTTCTGATCGACAAGCTCAGCGTCTTAACCCACTGAGCTACCACTTTAAGCTTTAAGCTTGCTTAAATAAAAGGCTCAAGCTTTTCTCAGCTTTAGTCAGGTTGCAGTTCACTTGGTCTATATTTTGTTTTGTTTATTTTATCTGGTGGGGGAGATCTTGCGAGGTTAAAAAAGTCAAAGTAGTCGTTGTGACTGCACGATTGAAGCCCTACCCATTTTACATGCAACTCACGTGACACAAGTTATAAAGAAACAGGATTTCAATCACAAATCTTGAATTTTTTGACCCCCTTGCCATGGATGCCTTCCTGAAGAATTGTTCCAGCACAGCTGAGCATGTTCATAATAAAGGAAATTAATTTATGATTTGGAAATAGGAGGGAACTGAGAGAAGATGTAGATGTAATTTAACCCCAAGCCTCCTGTTCCTATTGAAGTCCTATTAATAGGACTTTAAAAAGTTGATTCCCCCCCCCACACCCCATGGAGTTAGATAGATAGCATATTGACCACATCCAATATGCATGTCATTTATATTTAATAAGTGAGCAATTGTATGTTAAATGCCTGATGCCTTTTAAAAATAGGTCCCTTAAGGGCTGCGAAGTGCAGAATACTGAGCTGTTAACAAATTGAAAATAATAAAAGGAGGCTGGGTCACATGAGGGATAAAAATTCAAGAGACTCTTGGAGTTTCCACATCTCCATGGTGACATCTAACCAGCTCACATTGTTCTTGGCAATAACTTAATATTTTGACACCTAAGGAATTCCACACCATAGCTGCTACATTTCTTTTTCCTTCTAACATTGGGGTAGTGTTATTTGCCACTGCAAAGCATTTTTATGGTTTTCCATCCCATTCTAGATGCAGGAAAATTGGAGAAAACAATGATCCTTTAAATTACAATCCTATTATTATTGCTACTAGTACTTAACATTTTTAATGTGCTATGGTGAATAGTTGGTTGACTGCTTAAAGCACGTTTTGCATTTATCCTGAAAGCCTTTTTAAAAAAAGAAAAAAAGAAAATTAAGTATGTTAGAGATCATTACCGTTAGCTGTGATACACAGTGAAATTTTAGCAAAATGGAGAATTAGGCTTTGGTATTGAACAACCTGATTGAGTCCAATGGAAGCTGTAATTCAAAACATCTGAATGGCTCTAGAGTAGAAGGCTTTTGTGGGACCCATCTCTCAGACTCCTTTCTTTACAGTTTGGGCCAAGAATAATGAATCCCAGCAACAAGACTATATTATATTATATTAGAAGAAAGGTTAAGCTTATAATATAAAAATTCTAGCAAGTGCTGTATGTTTACTTTCAAATGAGAGATCTGCCTGCCTGCCTGCCCGCCCGCCCACCGCCCACTCATCTGTCCATCCATCTGTCCATCCATCCACCCGTCCATCCATCCATCCATCCCTCTTTCTATTATTTCTCTCATCTTTCCCATCTGTATCTCTCATCTGTCTACAGTACCTGTCTGTCTGCCTGTCCATTATCTATCTATCTATCTATCTATCTATCTATCTATCTATCTATCTATCTATCTATCTATCTATCTATCTATCTATCTATCTATCATCTATCATCTATCTATCATCTATCTGTCTACTCTCATCTATTCTCATCTATATCTCTCTTGTTTATTTATCATCTATCTATCATCTGGTTAATCTAAGGCACCAAGACTCTTGTCTTGTTTTCACGCACACAGGAATCTTGCCTCTTTTGTGTGGTAAGGCAATCTGCATCTTTTATTGTAATTATTGTTTCTTTTATCATTATGAATGGAAAAAAAACTCCCACAGTACTTTGCTGAGATACCCAAGTTATGCCACTTATTTATTTTGTGCTTTCAAGACAGGGTTGAATCTGGATAATTTTTTGTAGTTTTTGTGGCAGGATTTCAGGAGTGATTTGCCATTGCCTGCTTTCTATGGCTGAGGGAGGGTGACTGGCCCAAGACTACCTAGCTGGCTTTGTGCCAAGACAGAATTAGAATTTATGGTCTCCTGATTTCTAGTCCATTGCCTTAACTACTACATCAAATTAGCTACGTGATTCCATTAGACCCCATTTATTCCATGAATTTGTCTTTTGTGACTAAGGTGTATAAAAACAAGAAAGTTCATAATGAAAAAAAATGTACATATTTATATTCCATTTGCAATTCATGCTAGTTATTTTTTTTTCTGACCAGTCAAGGAAATGGATCATTCACTCTATTTGTCTATTTGCACTGCTGAATGATAGGGATTTATTTCAGGTTAATTAACTGAGCATCGAAGTAGACTTGACCTTAAATAAATTTTGCATTTACCAAGCAGGGTTGTTATTATTTGCATTTCAAATAGCATGACATAATCTCAGTGTACTTGGTGCATTTTGGGGTTACACCCAGAGCAGAATTAAGAAATATGTTTTTGTTCCAATCTTGCAGAGAAACAAGCTTGCAGATGGCCAAGTCTAACTACTAAAAGCCAGAGCTTTAAAAGTTGTCAGTACCTATGAAATCATAGATAGACATAGGTTTCAGAAATATCATAGCTGAACTTGGCGTTTTTCAGATGCTAATAATATTTTCAATAGCAGAATTTTACAACCAAGTGATGTTTAATGTTTGGTGATCCTTGAGGAATTTGATTTTTTTCCTCCAATTATGGTATAAAATAATCCATTGGAAAGGAGTTGTTTTATGCTGGACACAGTGCAGTTCTTAAAAACAAACAGCCAAACGCATCCAACAATGTGCATTTTTGAAATTGCATCTCATAATGTATTTTTAAAAGCAACTATTTCAAGAAAACCATGTTTTAGATATCCCTCTTTTAAAATGCATTAAAGCACAAATTTACATAATATTGACAATTTCCATCTGGACTGAAAGCTGTTGTGCAGAAATGTGACAGAGGCATGGTACAAAGTGATATGGACCGGAAGCAGACGTAACTATGCAATTTTCCCCTAATAGTACCTGCATATGGCAAGCTGGGGAAATTTCTTGTAACAACTCCTTAGAAATTCCAGCTCATCATGAACTGTCCTAATGATGAAAAAAAAATGTATGGAGAAGAACTACCGGTAGTAGCTCACTGGAGGTTTTTAAGAAGAGACTAGACAGTCACTTGTCTGAAATGGTATAGGTTCTCCAGCTTGAGCATGGGGCTGGACTAGAAGATCTCCAAGGTCCCTTCCAACTCTGATATTCTATTATTCTATTCTATTCTATTCTATTCTATTCTATTCTATTCTATTCTATTCTATTCTATTCTATTCTATTCTATTCTATTCTATTCTATTCTATTCTATTCTATTCTATTCTATTCTATTCTATGTAATGAAAGCCATAAGTATCAATGGCTTTTGGTCTTGAGGGAAATGGGACTTCAATCCTGATGGAGCTCAAGGTTGACTCAGCCTTCCATCCTTCCAAGGTTGGTAAAATGAGGACCCAGATTGTTGGGGGCAATATGCTAATGTTCTAAACCAGCAGAGAGTGGGTGGTATATAACTGCTATTGCAATTGTCTCTGAAGGCCATCTGCTGGAAGACTGCTGAGCCTCCTTGTACAATTGGTGAGCCAGTATGAGAACAGATTGCTGGACTAGATGAATTAAGTGTCCAATCCAGCAGAACACTGCTTACATTCCTATCCTATCAAACATGATGCAGGAGAGAACCATGCCTTCGTTTTTATATCGAGTAAAAGTTCATCTCACAGTATTATATAAAGAAAGGAAACACCTCCTTTGAGTCAAGCCTGCCTCCTGGTGACTGCCTGGACATGTCCATGAAATTTTCAAAATCTTCTGGGATTTTTTTCCCCTCAACTGTTCAGTCTAGTCTATAGCCCTTGTTTTTTTGTTTTTTTTGTTTTTTGTAGTCTCTCATTCAAGTACTAGCCATTAAGATGAAGAAGGCAAAGAACACTCTATAGCAGTGTTTCTCAACCTTAGCAACTGGAAGATGTATGGACTTCAACTCCCAGAATTCCCCAGCTACCATGCTGGCTGGGAAATTCTGGAGGTTGAAGTTCACCCATCTTCCAGCTGTCAAGATTGAGAAACACTGCTCTTATACTTCTGCCAGTCAAGTGCAATCATCTGATCAAGATTGAACTCTTGGTGTGGAAGTCTTCTGCCAACAGCTGAAGATATGTCTGGTTGCTAGGGCATTTTCCCCCTCTTATTATCAAGTAGATAGTACTCCATAGGGTGCTATAAATGTTCGCTCAGCCAAACACTTGCCAGCTGTCCAAATGATCTTAAGGAAGTAGTCTTTCTCTTCCCCAACTTTCTTATTGATAAATCTGGCTGTGCTTTAGATGATTTCATGATAAACTCCTTGGGATTTCCTGCAAGAATGAAAGATGACATATAAATTAATGTTCATATTTTTTTTTAAAAAAATACAGTAAATATCCCAGGGTTTGGCACTCAGATTTTGCCAAGAATTCTCATGACCTCTAGAGATATCAGGCATTGAATTTTATCTGAAACATTGATAGCTGAGAAGACTCCAGAGCAGCCTTCAACAGCCTGATATTTTCCAAAAAAATTAAAACCAAATCCTTTCAATCCAACCAGTTATGGTGGATGGGATCAAATGCACTGGGGAAGACTCCTCCAGCTAACATCTTTCCGAGACTTCATTTATTTCTCTGAGCCATTCTTAAAATGACCATAACTTTAAGGCCTAGAGCAGGGGTAGGCAACCTTGGTTCTTTTATGACTCGTGGACTTCAACTCCCAGAATTCCTGAGCCAGCATGGCTGGCTCAGGAATTCTGGGAGTTGAAGTCCACGAGTCATAAAAGAACCAAGGTTGCCTACCCCTGGCCTAGAGTGATAGGCAGCTTCCCTTACCAAGTAGGGAATTTCAAGCAGAGGCCATAGTCAGTGGCTTATACTTGCTTCCAGCTGTAAGATTCTACAATTCTATGATCCCATCCAATCTAGGCTAAGCATATTTGTATGAAAACGCCATCCTTCTTCTTCAAAAGCCTAGAAAGAATGACAAAGCTCTCGGCAGTGATAAAGCAAAGTATTTTCTGCACTTTCCTTTGAGTTGACATGCGAGTCTATTCTCTGTTCCTAGGACCTGCATCTAATTCAAAAGGAAGGGGCAAGGAGAGGCATTCTTTTCTAAGATCCCGAAAGGAAAAAAAAGGTGTGTGCTCCTGCATAATTCGTCTCAAATGTTGCTTTCCTCCCAGGTGAACTAAGGGAAATGAAGGATGCATTCTGGGCTCCTGTCCAGAGCACATTTAAGTTCCGAAGCATGTCCATTGCAGCTCATTCTTTTTGAGTCGACTGTTTGATCCCATCAGATTTTTACAGAAACTGTTTTTGCCATTAACCGCTCAAAAGGTGTTGGGCCCCGATAATCTCTTGAATAATGTAAGCTTCTTTTCTGCTTTCCTGTGTTGCTTATAATATATTCATAGTAATGGAAGCTTTTATCTCCTTTCTCAGCAGTGGTCTATGCTGATGAGATATTCTGCTGCTATCCCCAGGATAGTCCACTCTCCTGTTCCCCAGGGAACTCTTTTAAATCATGAACATCATGGCTGTGTTTACAAAACATGCTGAACCGGGTATAGAATTAACTCATTGTATGAACTCACAAGCTACCTGGTAGTACAAAAACACCTAGTAGTATTTAGTAAATCATGTAGTAAATGTTTACGGTTTAGGTAGATATAAAGAGTGGGGGTGGGGGAAGCCAGCCACTAAAAACCAGTCATGATTTTAAGATTTATAAAACTGTATACAGGTAAGTCCTCAACTCATTTGTTTAGTGACTGTTTGAAATTACAATGGCACTTTATGACCACTGCAGCGTATGATTCATACACTAGGCAACTGGCTCATATTTATGACGGTTGCAGTGTCTCGGGGTCATATGTTCATGTTTTGTAAACTTCTGACAAGCAAAGTCACTGGGCAAGCCATATTCACTCTACAACCGTGTTACTAACTTAACAACTGCAGTGATTCACTTAACGATTGTGGTAAGAAAGGTCATAAAATGGGGCAAAATTCACTTAACCTTCTTGCTTAGCAACAGAAAATTTGGGCTTAGTAGTGGTTGTAATTTGTGGACTATCTGTAAGCTGTTCATGTATTTTCTGTCTTGGAGTACTGTTGACAACATAATTTCTAAAGTCGTGTTAATAAAATAAAACCTTTTATTGTCAAAGTACAACATGTGTACATTGAGATTAGCTGAGCCTCCCCCTGTGCTCTCTCCCCCCAACACACAGTGACAACAAACCCTCCATCCTACCACACCATGTGAACCAACTACACCACACACCAGCCTCCCAAGTCAATTCTGCATAAGATTATGTCCCATTTAAAAGCCTAACAGCCCACGGATAAAAGCTATTTTTCAGCCTGTTGGTACGGCTGGCTATATTCCTATATTCTTTGATGCAAACACTCTCCCTCCATCGGTATTTGAGATATACTTTTCTCATCTTTTCATGTTCATACAAACTTTGTTGTTGCAAATATATATCTCCAAGTGGAAGCAGAATGAACAAAATCCCAGAAGATCAGGGAGGGAAGAGTGGGCATGTTGTTGATCTGCCTACTTTAAAGTAAAGACTTCATTGGGGCCAGGTTGCCAGTTGAATCCCATATGGAGGTCACAAGTCACTTTGAAGGGTTCATAATTAGTTTTAAATTAGATCACCCTTGGGCAGACCACATAGAAAGATTGCCAAATATCCCTTCAGACTTGATTCCTTGCCTTGGTGTACATGAGCCCTATTAGACAGTTATAATGTTGGAAAGTTTCAGATTTCCTGTGATTTACAGATTAACTATTAAGCATACACAGTGTATTTATTCCTTGCCCAACACTAATCACAATAAAACCATTACTTTTAGGTATAAATGGAGGGCAGCAATGTCATATAAATTAATTTATCCTTTTGAGGAGTGTGGTACCACAAAATTGGAGAATCCAGATCTGGGTTGCAAAAATGCAGACAATCACTAGATGTCAGTGAAGAGGGAGAGCGATTTTTTTTGTGCATCTCTGCTGCCACCTCATGTTTTTCTGAGTTTCTGCAGCCTTGAGTTGGTAGTCCTATCACAGAGTATTCAGAAAACTACCTTCTAGGCATTTTCTTCTTTAGGGTTTACATTCTTTCCCCCTTTTCCAAAATTTCCTCTGCTTTCTATGTGTGTTTTGTTAATGATTTATTCTATAGAATTAAAAAAAAAAGATTAAAGGTTTTCAGTGTTTACATGATACACTATCCCATACGAATCACAGTTTCTCATATGTTTACTAACTTCAATTTGGCTATCAAACGGATTTGAGCATGAGTGAATATGAAATTAAGTTTCTTTTCTGTCTTCTGGCTAGAGAGATGGAAGTCCAGAATAACCCCAAAGTGGGCATGCTCTCATTTCAACATCTCCTTCTTTTTTATTCCCCTCATCTGTGCAAGTGTGCCTGGGGTGGGGTGTTAAAAGGACCTCCTTTACCTCCATTGCTGGGCCTTTAAACAATCATCCACTATCAAAGTGCTCACTAATGACTGTAAAAAAAGAAGCAGTGGCAACTAATCACAGGTGGCAGTGGGTGTGAATTGGGGGAGCTTTATAACCAATCTTTAGAATAATGGGTCTTTTCAAGGCATTTTGAGAAGGGCTCTTTTGTCTGGCTAGCCATGCGCGCCTGCCGAGCTAAAAGGAGTCTTTCGCTCAATTTGTCTAAAAGCAGGCTGGTTTGTCTCACAGCCACAGGAGAGTTGCACCTCATGTTGGCTTAACTCCTTCCAGCCCAACTCAGTTTGCAAGTCTTCCAAGCTTGGCTGTGTGCTTGCAACCCTAGAAGACAGATGAAGGAAACCAAGCGGAGCTTTGGAACATTCTGACATGAAGGGTTGGGAAGCCTTCCTGTTTAGACTAGACAGCTTTGGAGGAGGAAACAAAATCTTCCCGTCTCTGATTCATTTTTGGCTTGGCCTTCAGGCCTGAGATGACTTTGCTCTCTGAAGTCCTTGGTTCTGGCGTTGTCCTTTGTGGTAATTTGATGCCCCATCTCTTTGCTAAAACATATTGGATAGCTGCTTTTACAGAAAGAAAGATTCCTCCCCAGTCTATTCTCTTGTCTTTTACTTGAAACAGGAATGGGGAAATGCTAGCCTGAAGCACTATACTAGTTTGCAAGGCTAATGCAGAGTCTCGCTAAAGCCCTTTTTCTTCCCCATGGCCTATTCTCTCCAGTAGTCCAAGCATAATAACAATAACAATGACAAAAATGATAACAAAAGCAAGATCTCTTTTGTAAGTTCTAAGTCTTTTCTTCCTTTGTGGAAGGGTCTTCTCATCTTATTCTCAGTGGAATGCTTGAGAATTTCTTTCAAATTTGTTTTGCTGGCATTTCTTGGCATGCCACTTTCTTGACCCTTTCTTGGAAATGGTGTCCTTCCTGCTGTTTCTTTCTTCTTCCTTGCTCATTTATTCATCTGTTATCACATTCTACCTTTCCTTGGCCATTTAGAGAAGGTTCTAGGTAGGGGTGTTGTGTATTTACTAATTGTTATTACATTAAGTTAAACAGAAGTTACAGAGCTGAGGTAAAACCGCGGCAGCTTTTGACAGCTGTCAAAAGCTGCCGGGCGAAACCGCGCAAGCGCCAACCATTGACAGCTCAACACGCGCTACAGATGACAGCTCCGAGCTGTCAAAACCAAACGAACCCGATTGGCGGCGACCACGGCGCGGGAGCAGACTCACCCCGGATTGGTCGATCCGCCGGCAGCTGTCAGTATAAATAGATGTCATGTTCCCTTGTTCTTTGCCTGGTTCAGAATAAAAAGTTAAACTGTTAACTAGCTGTCTCGCCTGCTTCTTAGTTAAAGCACTGGCGACGAAGGTGGGATGCTGCTTGCTTAGCTGAAGTCACTACCTAAGGGGAGAAGAGATTTTTTCCCTTAGCTGAGCTGGTCACTTGCTGAAGTCACTGGAAGTCAAACTTCCATTCAACGCAAGCAGCGGCACCTCAATTACAGACAGCATGACGAACCACGGCCACATTCGAGAATTCGATACCCGCCACCCAGAAGGCTGGGAATCGCATCTGGGCCAGGTAGAAGGGTACCTGGTAGTTAAGAAGATCACAGATGACCGGGCCAAGGCGGCCGCCCTCCTCTGGCTCAGCGGCCCTGCTGTTTATGATGCCGCTGTGGGGATCTTCACCCCGGAGCCGGTCGCCACCATCTCCTATGCAGACCTCACTGAGGGGCTGAGTAAATACTTCATGCCCCTCAAGTCAGAACTCTACTGGAGAGTGAACTTCGCTCGGAAACTCCAGCTTCCTGACGAGCCAGCAAATGACTTCATAACCAGGGTCAGGCATGCCGCACGTCGGTGCCGGTTCCCGGATTTGGAAGACCGAATCCGGGACCAGATTGTCATAGGGCTCAAGGACGAACGGCTGAGGAAGAAGCTGATCGCCAAGCCTGAAATGACAATGACCGATGTGGCTAGAGAAGTCATCGCATACGAAGACTGCCACGGAGACGACCGACGGGTACCGGACAGCGGACCACGGGGGTCCGTGCACCAGGAAGACGGCAGGTTCAGCGGTTCTGAGGACGACGACGGCCCCACAGATATAGACGCGGTGCAACGGCGGTTCGAGAAACTGAGGATGCAACGCAACTACAAGGGGGGCCCTGCCAACAATCAGAGGGGGGCCAACTTCCCGACTAACAGGGCGAAGTGTGCCAGCTGCGGGGGAAGCCACCCTAGGGCAACGTGCCAGTTCCGCAGTGCCAAATGCCACGGGTGCGGGAAGACAGGCCACCTCAAAGCAGTGTGCCGCAGCCGGAGCCGGGAAAACCTGCACGACCTGGAGGTGACAGCCGAAGGTATGGCCCCATATACACTCAGAGCTAGGCACAGCCCCAGAACCCCAGTGTCCAATGTAAGGGGGAGGGCGGAGAAACATACAGTCCACAGCATTCTTAAGCCCAAAATCAAGGTGGACGTACGGATTCAGGGAATTCCCTGTGAGATGGAGGTGGACTCTGGGTCCTCCGTCTCACTAATTTCATGGCAAACGTACAGGGACATTTGTAACCGAAGTAGGAAAGGGCCCGCCCTTAGACCCACCAAACTCCGCCTAGCCGACTTCCAGAAAACGCCCATTAAACTCCGGGGAAAAGCTTCCGTCCCCGTAGAGTTCAAAAAATTTAAAGGATCCCTTCCTATTTTGGTGACCCAAGAAAACAGAATAAGCCTGCTAGGATTAGACTGGTTCGAGGCACTAGGAATAGCGTTGACAGGTGTCAACGCCATTCAGCTGTCAAAATTGGAATCCGTCTGCCGACAATTCGCGGACGTTTTTGACAGCTCACTAGGGAAATACACGGGACCGCCCGTATCACTTAAACTGAACCCAAATGTGGTGCCTGTCAGAATCAAGGCCAGAAGGGTTCCCTTCGCCTTGAGGGAAAAAATAGAAGCGGAGCTTGACAGATTAACAAACTTAGGGGTCCTCGAACCGGTAGAAGGGGCCGAGTGGGAGACTCCCATAGTGACCCCAGTTAAACCAAACGGCCAAATTAGATTATGTGCCGATTATAAAGCGACCCTCAACCTCGCTTTAAACGCACATGCCTACCCGGTCCCGGCTGTCAAAGACATCCTCGCGGCCATTAAGTCAGGCGCCATATTTGCCAAGTTAGACTTGGCGCAGGCGTATTTACAGTTGCCTGTCACCCCTGACACCGCTTTGGCTCAAACAATAGTCACCCACAAGGGAGCATTCAAAATTAACCGCCTTCAATTTGGCATCTCTGCAGCCCCGGGAATCTTCCAGGAAATCATGGAGAAAACACTTAAGGGAATTCCCGGGGTCTGCCCATATTTTGACGACGTCCTAATTGCAGGGGAATCAGAAAATGACCTGGCTGGCAAACTAACCAAGGTACTCCTAAGGTTCAGGAAGGCCGGTCTCAAATTAAAAAGAGACAAATGCTCCATCGGGGTGCCCTCAACAGAGTTCTTAGGGTTTAAAATAGACGCTAAGGGAATTCACCCCACGGACACAAAAATTAAAGCTATCAAAGCAGCACCGACCCCCAAAAACAAACAAGAACTTCAGGCTTTCTTAGGGTTAGTCAACTTTTACCACACCTTCCTACCGCATAAAGCCTCCATTGCAGAACCCTTACATAGATTATTAGACAAGGGCAAACCCTGGACGTGGACCCCTGAGCATGATAAAAGTTTTAACCTCCTAAAAAACTTACTCTCCAGCAACGCAACGATAGCCCTGTTTAACGATCAGCTGCCCGTATGTCTCGCCTGCGATGCCTCCCCGTACGGCATCGGAGCGGTCCTAAGCCATTTAACTAAAGAAGGAATACAGACCCCTGTAGCGTTCTATTCGAGAACGCTGTCGAAACCTGAGCGGAATTACGCTCAAATCGATAAAGAGGCTCTAGCTATAGTAGCCAGCGTAAAAAAATTTCATGATTACCTGTATGGCCGACCATTTACTATTTATACTGATCATAAGCCCCTGTTAGGACTCTTTACAGTAAACAGGCTAACACCACAAATATTGTCTCCCCGCATCCTAAGATGGTCTACATTTCTATCAGCCTATTCATACAAACTAGAATACAGACCAGGGAAAACCATGGGCCATGCAGACGGCCTGAGCAGACTGCCGCAACCAATTGTGGACCCAGACCCAGCACCAGCTGGAAGAATACTGGCTATCTCAGAGCTGCCAGAATGCCCCTTATCTGTCAAAGATATCTCCGCAGCTACCACGGCAGACAAAATCCTAGGCAGAGTCCTAGGCTATGTCACAACGGGCTGGCAATATTCACCCCGGGAACCACAATTCCAACCTTACTTCTTAAAACAAAAAGAATTATCCACCCATCAGGGATGTCTCTTATGGGGCAGCAGAGTAATCATCCCTGACAAACACAGACTTAAAGTACTAGAGAGCCTCCACGAAGGGCACCCGGGCACCGTCAAAATGAAGGCTCTGGCCAGGAGCTATGTTTGGTGGCCGGGTATAGACAAACACATTGAGGCACACGTAGCTGGCTGCTATTCCTGCCAGCTAGTTAGAGCAGCCCAGCCACAGGCGTCCATACATAGATGGGAAACGACAAAGTCACCTTGGTCTCGCATTCATATAGATTATGCAGGTCCGTTCCAGGGACAATCATTCCTAATTGTCGTAGACAGCTTTTCAAAATGGCTAGAAGTGGCGCCAGTAGCCAATACAACTTCCTCGGCCACTATACAAGTTTTAAGGGGATTATTCGCCACACATGGCCTCCCTGATGTTATAGTTTCCGATAACGGGCCCCAATTTACCTCCTACGAATTCCAGAGTTTCACAACGGCGAACTCTATTAGGCACACCACCTCGGCTCCCTTTCACCCATCGTCGAACGGCTTGGCAGAGGTGATGGTAAAATCAACCAAGGAGGCACTACGCAAGATCATCTCCGGCAACTGGCACCAAAGACTGGCACAATTTCTTCTCTCCCAACACACCACGCCTTGCACAACTACCGGAAAGTCCCCAGCAGAGCTTCGCTGGGGCAAAAGATTGACCACCAGACTGGACCGTCTCCACCCAGACAGATCCCCTCCAGACCCAGAACTGCCCCTCCATCATAGAACTCTCAACACTGGGCAAGCTGTCTGGGCTAGAAACTATGGGGGAGGGAACAAATGGACACAAGGGGTGGTCATCGAACAAACAGGCCCCTTGTCATACATCATTGACATTGGACAAAATATACATATCCGCAGACACATAGACCAATTACGCCAACGCAGTCCTCAAAATATAGGGGGAAGGGGTGACGACGAAATACCAACAGAAGCACCGGCGCAAAGACTGGCACGACAAGACTCCCCTGATCGGAACATACCATTTCAACACCCCACTCCAATCAACGCAGATCCAGCAGAGCCAAACCCCCCACCCCCGGAGCCAACCCAAGAAGCGCCAAGAGAACCAGAACATACTACCGAGGCTACCCCCCGGCGCTCCGAGAGATTAAGGAAACCTCCCACATACCTGAAAGACTATGAATGGGGAAAACCAAAAAAGAAACAGTTGGGGTAAAATCAACTCAATCAGAGGGAGGGGGAAGGGGTGTTGTGTATTTACTAATTGTTATTACATTAAGTTAAACAGAAGTTACAGAGCTGAGGTAAAACCGCGGCAGCTTTTGACAGCTGTCAAAAGCTGCCGGGCGAAACCGCGCAAGCGCCAACCATTGACAGCTCAACACGCGCTACAGATGACAGCTCCGAGCTGTCAAAACCAAACGAACCCGATTGGCGGCGACCACGGCGCGGGAGCAGACTCACCCCGGATTGGTCGATCCGCCGGCAGCTGTCAGTATAAATAGATGTCATGTTCCCTTGTTCTTTGCCTGGTTCAGAATAAAAAGTTAAACTGTTAACTAGCTGTCTCGCCTGCTTCTTAGGTAAAGCAAGGGGCAATGACAATGTGTGATACAGTCTACATATTTGCATCATGTATCCTGACACAAGTACATAATCATGTACCACAGACTTGGAATACTGCATCCAGTAGTCACCATGATGCAAAAAAGAAGCTGAGACTCTAGAAAGAATGCAGACAAGAGAAACAAAGATGATAAGGGTTTTGGAGACTAAACCATACAATGAGCCATAGAGGGAATTAGATACATCTAGTCTAATGTAGGGAACATGGTGGCTCAGTGGGTTAGGACGCTGAGCTTGTTGATCAGAAGGTCAGCAGTTCGGCGGGTCGAATCCCGAGTGCTGCGTAGCAGAGTGAGCGCCTGTTACTCGTCCCAGCTTCTGCCAACCTAGCAGTTCGAAAGCACGTAAAAATGCAAGTAGAAAAATAGGGACCACTCCGATGGGAAGGTAACAGTGTTCCGTGCGCCTTTGGCATCTAATCATGCCGGCCACATGACCACGGAGACGTCCTCGGACAAGCGCTGGCTCTTCGGCTTTGAAATGGAGATGAGCACCGCCCCCTAGAGTCAGAAATGACTAGCACGCATGTGCAGGGGAACCTTTACCTTTACCTAGTCAATAAAGTGAAGGGCTAGGGGTGATATGATAGCAGTCTTCCATATTTGAGAGTCTGTCACAGATGAGAGAGGGTTGACCTAGTGTCCAAAAGCACCTGAAGGCAGGACAAGAAACAAGGGCTGGGAACTAATCAAGGAGAGAAGCAACCTAGAATCTAAGGAGAAATTCCTGATGGTGAAAACAATTAATCAGTGGAACAGCTTGCCTGCTGAAGTTGTGGGTGTTCCATTCTATCACCAGAGATTTTCAAGAACAGACTGGACAGCCATTTGTCTGGAATGGCACTAGGTCTCCTTCTTGACCAAGAGGTTGGACTAGAAGACCTCCAACGTCCCTTCTAACTCTGTGATTCTATGATCTATGTCATTTGTAGGATTACATTATTTGCATGATTATCTTAGCCATTTGCTGCAAATGCTGCTGTAGTTTTCCTCCAGGCACTCGAAAGTATGCTGAGTACTCCTCTTGCAGTTTTCCCATTACAGCATCCATGTGAGGTAGGTTGGCCTTAAAAATTATTTCCCAAAATCACACAATAAACTTTTGTGACCAGGAGGGAGAGGACTGGAATTTGGGTCTCTCTGACCTAATCCACTGACTGTCACTTTTCCCACATGAGGTTTTCTGTTGGGATTTAGTAGAAGTGGGTGAAACCAAGGAGGCTATAGATCCCTGCATAATCACTGCAAAATGAAAGGCAGGACTTCAGTTCATTCAGACATACTTACTTACATGCACACCACCAGCCAGCCACCTTGAAGCTAAGTAAGGGGGGAAAACATAACATTACATTCTTGAGTGAAATTCCCTTCTTGTTTAGGAGGGATTTTAAAAGCAAACGTTTCTACTTTCGTTGTGATGGGTCTTCCCTTCTTTAAATTCACAAATAATAATGGATTCCCACACTCAGCAGAGGATTGAATTAGATTATTGCTAAAGTCTTTCTTAGTCCTTCCGTGCTAAGATTCTATGATGCAATCCAGCGCAACGTGACTGAAGATGGTTCACAGGTTACATTCAATTCCCCATCCTTATTTTTAGGATGATTCCTAACCCACCCATCATGGGAGACCATTATTCAAGAATAATCAATACCTAATGGCAAAGTAGGGGCCCCTAGGTCTGCCTATGTAACACTTTGGTTGCACAAACTGCACTGGTTTCCTGTTTCCATGCAGGTTCAATTCAAGGTATTGGTCATCATCTTTAAAGGTCTATATGGCACTGGGTTATCTGAGCCTTGGTGGTGCAGTGGTTAGAACAGGGCTTTTCAACCAGTGGTATGGGTACCACCTGTGGTACATTGGAACCTGGCAGGTGGTACGCGACCATCATCGAAAAGTGGTAGTGGGGGAGGGGAATTTATTTATTTATTTTTATTTTAATTCCATTTATATCCCGCCCTTCTCCGAAGACTCAGGGCGGCTTACAAGCTTAGCAGTAGCCTTCATTCTATGTATATGCCTGCTTATTAGGGCTTTCACACACACACCCCCAAGCGGCATTATTACAAAGTCAGCTTAATTGCCCCCAACAATCTGGGTCCTCATTTTACCTACCTCGGAAGGATGGAAGGCTGAGTCAACCTTGAGCCTGGTGGGATGCGAACCTGCACTAATTGCAGGCAGCTGGTGTTACTTAAGGAGGCATTAGCCCACTGCTCCACCAAGGGAATGAGCTGAACTGATGGCAGCACCGCACAAGCCTGAGCGAGAGACGGCTGGAGCTGCAGGGCTGTCAGGGCTCAGCAGAAGCACCAGGATCAGTGCTTCTTTGGGGCTGTCAGGGCTCAGCGGAAGTGCCAGGATCAACGTCAGACTCCAGCTGGAGCTCAGTGCTGATCCTGGCACTTCTGAGCCCAGAAGAGGCGCCGATCAGTTGGAATGTTGCAGCATCTGCAGGGTCTTGTGATTTACATTCAGATGCTTGGCAACTGATTCATATTTATGATGGTCACGGTGTCCCAGGGTCATGTGAAGTGACAAAAGCCTGCTGCAACCACCCAGCAGAGGGGGGGGGGGAAATAAAAACCAACCCACCCCACCCCCACTGCCAATCCTCAACAGATACGCTGACAACAATGAAAACCTCAGACAGGAGGAAGAATGCCACGAGGCGGGCAAGCAGGTATCTTGCTCGGCTGTGGCTTGAGGGGCACTTTTTTCAATGCCATTGTAACTTCGAACAGTCACCAAGCGAACTGTTGTAAGTCAAGGACTACCTGTACTTAATCACTTCCCCCCCCCTTTCTTTTTGGTCATCAAGTTTTTGACACCTTGCTATGTGACTGGTGGTACTCGGATGTTGCCATATCCTAACAGTGGTACAATGGGTGAAAAGGTTGAAAAGCCCTGAGTTAGAATACAGTATTGCAGGCTAACTCTTTCCACTGCCAGGCGTTCGATCCTGACCAGCTCAACGTTGACTCATCCTTCCATCCTTCCGAAGTTGGTAAATGAGAACCCAGATTGTTGGGGGCAATATGCTGACTCTGTAAATTGCTTAGATGGGCTGTAAAGTGGTATATAAGTCTAAGTGCTATTGCTATTGGTATCATCTGCAAGACCACCTTTCCCAAAGGACATCTATCCATCCGACCAGGTCCCATCAGGTGGGGAAGCTTCTAGTCTCTTCCCCTAAATATTGCCATTCTGATGGGAAATAGGAAGTGGTCCTATTACATGCCTTTCACCTGTCCTTTGGGGCATTCTGCATCCTGAGGCTTGCCAGGCCTCTATCTTTCTATCCTTCCATAAAGCTTTGAAGACCTGCCTTTCCCCCCAAACTTTGGAAGGAGACTAGATAATTGCATATTAGAAGCAATTGGCATCAATTTTTATTTTAATGTTTTAAGTGGGTTGAGTTTTATAGAGTCGGGCGCAAAAATCTTGGAGCCGGGATAGAGTTCAAAAGTGCTATGAGTTTATTTCATGCTATCTATATGCACGAATCTGATCTACTAATGGTTGAGGCAAATTGGTGCTACATAAGAGTCAATGGAATTCATGGAGGGATGAACTTAGGTCACTTGTGGGAGGGTAGTGATGCCAACTGATGATGCATTTGACCCTGACCCTGGGCTAACCCTAGTCATCTCCTACAATAGTATTCACATGAGTTTATATGTCTTTTAATTTTTGATTGGGTGCCGCCCAGAGTTGGTTGAAAGATGGGGGTGTCTATAAATGTTTTAAATACATACATACATACATACGGCATACAATCAGCTGTCATTCCATGGTCACCCTGATGAGTAGTATACGCCAACCAAGCCCCCTCTCTTGTAAGCATAGCCACTGAATGAAGTCAGCCTCCAAAACAGGTTGTGCTAAAACAGGAATTGGCTCAGGAATTCTGGGAGTTGAAGTCCACAAGTCATAAAAGAGCCAAGGTTCCCCACCCTTGCCCTAGGGCATGGGTAGGCAACCTCGGCTCTTTTATGACTCATGGACTTCAACTCCCAGAATTCCTGAGTCAATTCTGGGAGTTGAAGTCCATGAGTCATAAAAGAGCCGAGGTTGCCTATCCCTGCCCTAGGGAGATGCCAAAAAATACATTCTTAATATTTCATTCGGGCAGCTGGCTTCTCAAGAGTTAATGCTCAATCGTCTGCCACTATCTGGGCCTCTGCTTTCTGCTTCCCTTTCCCCCCCATCCCACCCCCCCCAAGTCTCTATTCAGTTTCTTCCAGGAACTGAATTTTTCATGCAGTAATTAAAAATTGTAGGTCAAGTCTCTCATGGCCCTGTTTTCTGTTAATATGGGAGAGCAACGATCAGATTCGCTTACGCGGCTCTTCGCTGTGCTGAGATTTAAAGGATGAAGGGTGACATTTCCCCCATTTTGTAAATTAATGCCATTGATCTGCCTAACAAGAACAAAGTTAGGCTTCAAAATACCAAATGATAAAGAGATTAAGACCTGGAATGGCTTTTCAATGCACCTCGATTGTAAGACTTGATGCAGAGTATTGAACTTTCAATTAGAATTTCTAATAAGCTATTGACTTAAATGGATAAAATGTTGCAAGCTATTATTTTCAGAATGACAAAAATTGTTTCTTACATCCTGGGATATTGTTTTATGAAACAAATCATATTCTTCAAGCAAGGAAAGAACAGAGTTCATGACGATACATACTGATGTCCCTTTATGGCATGTTTCTTCTTTATTTGCTTTCCTCAGTATGCTAAACCTGAGGCTCAATTAATAGTTGTTGAGATGGATTTCAACCATATAAGTCTGTTGGGACAATAGGGAGAACTAACATCACATGGGTCATGATGTAACCACACATATGATGCAAATTATATGATTTGCACTGTCAAATGATGAATTACATAATTCACATCACTTGCATGGTGATTACGTGGTCCACACCCTAGAATTGCCTTCATGATTGAGACACACATTCACTAATCAGATCAAATCATGGTTTGTACTGGATGCCTATGCATCCAACATAGTATCTCCAAACATTTTACTTATATTATGGTTGTGTTCCCAACTCTGTTAGGTTATGCAAATCCAATTTTTGAAATAGTGATAGTGTGTCAGCGTGGGCACATTTTTACAACTTACAATAAGCATCATCTTGATGGATCAGTCCAAAGACCTATTTAGTTCATCATTTTTGTCATCAAGTCTTTAACCCCAAAGTTTTCTGTCTTCCATTTCTTTGAATGTGAATACATATTTATCAGTGTGTTTAGGATGAGGAACATTTTGAAAAGATAATTGCATATTTAAGATTTGGCCCTTCATGACCTGCAAACTTAAAAAAAGTGCTTCTCTTGTGTATCTACAACCCTTGTGTGACTACAATCCTGAAATTCTTACTGCACCTGGAATGGATCTTTGGTCTCCTTAAGTGCTGAACATCTGGTGACTTTTGCAAATAATTTATGCTTGTGGAGTTTTACTTCAGTAGAGTGCTTTTTTGACACAAGGTCATTAATTGGGAGTGAGTTTGGAAGAAGACATGGGTATTCATTCATAACAAATGAAAAATAAACTTAATGAGTCTGCAAAGCAGGTACTTGTATTATAGTCATTAAAACCCCCCAGAAGATCTCTATTGCAATGTCATACACTAAACAGAGCCAGTGGAACTAAGTCAATTAGAGAAATATATATTTTAAGAAATGCATTTTAATATTTTGCATCAGCTGTTCATGAATGTCTATAAATCAGAAGAAGCTTGAAGTGAGGAAGGAAGACTGGATGTTTGTAGCAGAACTGGAGGTTTGAATAAGAGATTATTTAAGCAGAGTGAGGGAATGTTCTTTTCTTGGGCCTTCATTATTTTAATCAATTTGTGTTGTGCTACCAAAAGAGTGGGAGAACTAATATCACATGGGTCATGACTTCAAAACAACGTAGGCAGGGAGACAAAATATATAAGCATCCCACTAAAACTAAGATGAAATATATTTATGACACTTGGACCCCAAGCGGTTGGGTAAATGACCAAATATTTTCAGTACTGTTATTAAAAATAAAGTTCAGGAAACAGCTTACATTAGTGAGATCATCCACCTGAATGTTCTATTGATTATCTACTATGAAGTCATTCCTTGTGCCACATAGATAGATTTTCTCCATGGTGACCTATCCCTAACCTGTTCCTTCAAGTCTCCCAAAACTACATTCATTGCTATTATAACTAATTCCATCCACCTTGCTTCTAGTCATCTTATCAGAATAACAGAGTTGGAAGGGACCTTGGAGGACTTCTAGTCCAAATCCCTGCTCAAGCAGGAAACTATACCATTTCAGACAAATGGTTGCCAATCTCTTCTTAAAAACCTCCAGTGATGGAGTACCCACAACTTCTGAAGGCAAATTGTTCCACTGATTAATTGTTCTGTCAGAAAATTCCTCCTTAGTTCTAGGTTGCTTCTCTCCTTGATTAGTTTCCATCAATTGCTTCTTGTCCTGCCTTCAGGTGCTTTGGAGAATAGGTTGACTCCCTCTTCTTTTTGGCAGTCCCTGAGATATAGGAACACTGCTATAATGTCACTCCAGTCCTTCTTTTCATTAAACTTGACATACCCAATTCTTTCAACTGTTCTTCATATGTTTTATTTTCCAGTCCCCTAATCATCTTTATTGTCCTTCTCTGTACTATTTCTAGAGTTTCAACATCTTTTCATATTGTGGCAACCAAAACTGGATGCAGTATTCCAAGTGTGGTCTTACCGAGGCATTATTAAGTGGCATTAGCACTTCACATGACCTTGATTCTGTCCCTCTCCAAATGCAGCCTAGGATTGTGTTAGGTTTTTTTGGCAGCTGCAGCACACTGCTGGACAATGATATTTAAGTGATTGTCCATTATGACTTCTACTACTCTTTCCTTCCACCTTCTCCAACATTACAGCCTTTTCCAAGGACTGGATTTTGGCACAATGTATCCAAAGTAGAATAATTTGAGCCTGGTCATTTGTGCCTTGAGTAAGAACTCTGGGTTGATTTGTTCAATGATTCATTGGTTTGTTTTCTTGGTTGTTCATGGTATTCTCAAAAGTCTTCTCCAACGCAAATGATAAAGAGTGTCAAACCTCTTCCTACTCTGCTTCTTCAAAATTCAGCTTCCACTTTCATGGAGTGTTACAGGGAATACCAAGGTGGCAGAATTCTGCGTCCTATCCATCTAGAGCAGTCTAACTCCAGTACTCTTTATCTCTAATTTGGACATACTCCTACAATCTTTCTAGATAATGGGTACTGTTTACTATCATGAGAAATCAGTTACTTCCATAAGCTGATGCAAGCCACCCTGATCCAAATGGATTAGGTGTTTTCGGTGTAAGAAAATGAATTAAACTGTGCATAAAAATGCAAAATTTGAAACAAGCATTTGCTTCAGAATGGTACTTTGAGATTAAATACATCCAGGAAAAACTGACAAAAACTGACCCCTACCAGAAATAGACTGATCTATCCATCTGCAATAATGAATGAAATCTGAAATGCTTAAGGCATTCCCCCCCTCTCCCTCCCTCCCTCCCTCTCTCTTGTAAAAACAACAATAACTGAGATTTCGCTCTACGTGGGATAATTGTTTGGGATCTTGACTCTTGCTTCACCTTGAATATATTTACAAAGAATCTTATTTCCCTGTGTATACTTCCCTCACCCCCACAGACCTCCTCCGAAAGCAGCCTAGTGTGGGAGAAAGGGTTAATATTATGCTTATGTTACAGTGCATTAAAAACTCTAATTAAAACAGTATTACATTCCCATCTGCCAATCTCTAGTAATCTTCTTTAATTGCAGTAATTAAACTATATTTACATGTTCAGAATACTTGTAATTTAGCAAATTGCGCACTCTGCTCTCCATTTAATCAAACAACCAGTTCCAGTATATTTAGTGTGGAAAGAAGTAATTTCAGTGTTTTGATTACTATAGCAGATTTGACAGAGTAAGTATCCCTCTAGTCCTGGCTTTGAAAAGGAAGGCAAACATGAAATTGAGGCATGGTTTGATTGCCATGTAGATGCCTAATTGCATGTTGAGGATTTACTACTAAGGGCTACCAACGTTTCTCACTTGATCATTCTTTCAGGCACAGCTGATGTAGCCGATTCTATAAGCACGTCATCACAGAGATTTCTAGCTTAAAAAAAACTCATGCGATGAAGAGAAAGATGTGAATCTCTCATTAGGTACTGTCTGAGTTGGCCAGCGAGGTTGTCTGCAGAAGATTCATAAAAGTTGAGATGATGGCTTGGGCTTCACAATTGAAACTCCACCTCTTTTGCAGGGGCAATGTATGGAAAAGATGCCCCATTTTGTGGAGCAATTTATTTATTTTTTTTGGAGGCCAGCAAAACACATACAATTTTTGCATTAGGCAACTGAAATAAAACCACAGTGAACATGTAAGAACTTGTGACTTGCTGCCAGAGTCCATTGGTCTCCATTGAAGCAAATTTCTAATGATTTTGATACACGTTTTGTGAAACCTGTTGAAAAGCAGATGGATAACTGAATGTGCTACTTATAGATGGAAATTTGTATCATGGTTATGTCGAAAGAAAAGTCTCCATCATGGTTCCTCCAAGCGGGGAATAAACATGGCAACTGCTTTGGGAAGAAGGTTGTAGTTTATTGCAGAGGAAAGGCAGACAGAAAGATGGATCCAACAGGAAAAGAAGGGCTGAGCACATGTGGGTAGTCGGTTTTTATACCCCCTGGACTCTATTGTCTGGGGTTATTTCCTGTTTCAAGCTTTGTATTTCCTTTGTCACGTATTCTGTCCTGAGCCTAGGTGTGCCCCTCTAGGATTCTTGCTGGTTGTCTGTCCCAGCCCACCTCCCTGGGGCCGGGGTATGTAGATTTTAGAAGTCTGAAGTCTTCTTAGCTTCAACCTTCCTGAATGGTTTACATCTGCATTTCTATAGAGTTGGTTTCCATTTGGGGGAGGGAGACTTGGGGTGCTTTTCTGTCTCTTTAAGATCCTTTTAGGAAATATATTTTCCTGCCCTTTTAATATTTCCTTCTCTGGGGAGCTGAATTCCCACAATCATTTCACAAAGATCTTATCAATTAGAACAGAATAAAAGAGTTGGAAGGGACCCTGGAGGTCCAACTCCCTGCTCATCCAGGAGACCCTATTCCATTGGATATCCAATATCTTCTTAAAAACCTCCAGTGATGGAGCACCCACAACCTCTGAAGGTAAAACCATTCCACTTTGTTCTCATTGTCAGGAAATTTCTCCTTATTTCTAGGTTGGTCCTCTCCCTGATTAATTTCCTTCCATTGCTTCTTGTTCTGCCTTCAGATGCTTTGGAGAGATAGGTTGACCTTCTCCAAAACACAGAGACACTTGCTTTTCTCTTCTGGTAATTTAACACACTTGGTACCTTATGGAGGATCTTGGCTTAGATCTTCAGTGAGTCTTAAATTTTCCCTCCTTGATAAAACTTGCACATTTTTATTAAACATGAGTCTACCAATTTTATGATGAGCTTTTCCCCATGAGTTATTGGACTATGAGTGATATCTATGTCTATCACTGATTCTTTTATTTACCAAGTTTTGATGACCTCCCAATCCTTTGCTTCTTACAATGAATTATGGTTTTTCTCCCATCTTAGTTTGATTCATTATTGGACTGAAAAACAGCAATTAAAAGAAAAGTAGTAAGAAGTTGCACTGGGCTGTGAGAATAACCTTTGGGGCTAGGAGGAAGAGAAGCCACAACCTATTAAATCAGACATGTCAAACTCGTGACGTCACATGATGTTGTGTGACGTATCAGAGCTTTTTCCCCATTGACGGCAATGGGGTGGGCGCGGTTTCGTCATGACGCGTCCGGCCCGCGGGCTAGCAGTTTGACACCCCTGTATTAAATGGTCTGATAAGAGAAGCTAAGAGAAATCTGAGTTTAAAGGAGGAATGAGGGAGAAGGAAGTCTTTCAGGAGGGACTGTCCCTATTTTTCTGCAGACAAGGAGGTGCAAAAGGCTATCGAACTTATAAGATTATGTTCATGTAACCCTGCAATAAAAGTGGTGTTTGTGCTCATGGTTTTGATCTCTTGTCTGGATTGCCTGAAATGTCTAACAGAACTGCACTGACCAGGAGAAAAAAAATCTTGATAAAACTTGCACGTTTTTATTAAATATGAGTCTACCAATTTTATGATGAGCTTTTTCCCATGAGTTATTAGACTATGAGTGTAAGTCTATCACTGTCTCTCACTGATTCTCTAAAGACAATACTTTGATTAGGTTGATGGACTAAAATTGATTAGGTTGATGGCAAAATCATAGACATCTGGTAAGTTTCAAAAGCAGTTACCAGCCAAGTTGTTTAGAAAGAAAAAAAAAGGAAAAAAATGGGGTTAATTTTGAATCCACATCTATCAGCTTACATTGTTAGAACCTTTTGATATATACCTTGGCACTTTGGGTACAGAGGCAATCATGGTAAGGCCTTTCCAAAAATTATCTGGAAAGAGGATGCAAACAAATGTTTGGAAATCTTCTCATTGATTGATTAAATGCCCTCAAGTTGTTTTTGACTCCTAGTGAGCCATAGATAGATTTTATCCACAAGAGTCTATCCTTAACCCTTTCTTTCAAAACTTCCAATGCTGTGAACTGTGAACATCCACCTTTCTGCTGATCATCCCCTTCTTCTCCTTTCTTCCAACTTTTCCAACATCAGAGCCTTCTCCAGAGAGCTAGGTCCTTGCTTAATGTCCAAAGTAGGATATTTTGAGCCTGGTTATTTGTCCCTCAAGCCAGAACTCTGGGTTGCTTTGTTTGATAGAGCCAAAAAGAAAAGAAAAAGATCAAAACACCTCACCAGCAATCAACAGCCAGATAAGCACAGATTAACCCCAAAATCAATACTAGACCAACAATCAAGAAGTAAACAATACCCCAATCAAGGAACTACCAACTCAGACAAACAAGCTATCAGTAAACAACAGCCTCATCAAGGAATCACCAAGAACATTCCCACCAACACTAGCAAGCCTCTAGTATATAAAAAGAGAGTAAACTCCACTCCCTTCTAGCACTTATGATGATACCTAGTTTAGTAATAAAACATCTGCAGGAAAACACCCAAGCTCAGAGAGGACCAAGGACCCCATAATTTTATTTGCATTCATGTAGACTGGGGAATTTTCAGAATTGAAGTCCACACAGCTTCAAGTTGCCAAGGTTGAGAAATGTTGGTCTTTTGACTATGTTTAATAATGCCTGTGATGGAATGGGACATATCCAGCACTGTAAATATTTCTGGTAGTTAGTTAGCTGATATATCAAACACTCAGAAAACAGCAGTAGTCTTAATGTGGCAGGTTCTGATGTTCAGAAACTATAGGGTTATTTTGAATTGTCTGCTGAAGAAAATGTTAATGATGAGACAGTGGTGGCAAAGTTTCAGAAACAATGTAATAGGGCAGATGAAATGTGAAACTTTAGATCAACACACTAGCAAAATGGAAATATACTTGAAATGTTTCTTGTAGATTGAAGGGGCTGCTCAGAAATACAGTGAATATTAAATTGAGCAGCCAAAGACTATACATAATTATCTTTTTTAAAAAACTTTTGATCTAAAGCTGAAATATACTTATTTGAATATCAGAGGCAAAAACATATACTCATTTTAGATTGTTATTCTGATTATCTGTAAATTTGCAAGTGACATAGAATAAACGCTTGGTGGATTTTTTTTTTACAAGATAAAGCATTCCATTAATAGATAGCAGAATTAGATAGTGGCATTTATTTTAATTGTGTTTTTATAATTTTATAGAACATTACAATTAAAAAGATAAAATTAATGCAAGCTAAAATAAAAATAGAAAGTTCAGAAGGAAAGGAAAGGAAAGGAAAGGAAAGGAAAGGAAAGGAAAGGAAAGGAAAGGAAAGGAAAGGAAAGGAAAGGAAAGGAAAGGAAAGGAAAGGAAAGGAAGATAAGAATAAAATGAGAGGAAGGGAGAGGAAGGGAAGGAAGGAAGATAAAGAACAAAAGGAAAGGAAGGAAAGAAGGAAGGAAGATAAAGAGCGAAAAGAAGGAAAGGAAGGGAAGGAAGGAAACTAAAGAAGGAAAGGAAAGGAAAGAGGAAAGGAAAGGAAAGGAAAGGAAAGGAAAGGAAAGGAAAGGAAAGGAAAGGAAAGGAAGAAATAACTTCCCCATTCATAACAATAAACAAGTTTAGTAACTTACCATTTTCTTTAAAACACAACAAATGAATTCTTCCCATATCTTATTTCTTATCTATAAACAAATCTTTAAATTCTCATTGTTCAGTCCTGATAAGTAAAAGTCTATTAAAGTTTACGACAGATTACATTACAACGTCTCTATTTTAACCTTGATCAAATAAACCAACTTTATATTCCTTCCCTTTATGTTTTAACACTCTTAACCCTTAATCCCCTCAAATAAAGTCTGGAACTTTATTTCTATCAATTCTTCCAGGTAAACCAGACAGGAGATATTACCAAAGGAACCAATTCTAATTGATTTTAAGGCTACCTTAACAGAATCTTGCAAGTTTGAAGGTACAAACTTTCCACTGCCACTTTTAAATGTCTGATCGATTAGGGTGGGTCCTTCCAAAGTTTCTTTCTCTGACCATTAAACTGCCACTGGGACTCCTTCTCTTTCCCCCCTCATCCCTCAAGTTCATTCCTACTTGCCATTACAATTTCTTCTCATTTTTTCATTGTTCCTTCTCACAAAATTCTTTACAACTTTAACAGATTTGTTTTCTAAATCCAGTGCAAGAAAGTTATCCATATCACTCTTTTAATTTGATAAAACATCAACCAGCTTCATTTGTATATCCAGTGTAGTATCTTGTACATTATTCCAAAAATCCATCATTTTTAGATCCACGTTCAAATCAGACTTGATCTTATCTGATAAAGCTTGCTCCTTTTTCAGGCTATTTTCAATTGTAATCTTTAATTCCATCTGGACACTCATAGCTTTCCAAAACCAATATTCTAATCACGCTTTTGCTTTTTATTCCAGAAAATATTTTTTTTAAAAAACCTTAAACTTGTATAAAATGCACTAGGTATTGAAGAAAATTCACTTAGTGTAGTAAAACTTGCAATTATGAAAGTTCCTAATATCCCAAAAGCAGTTAACAAGCAATTTCCAAAGGGGATTAAGAGAGTTTGTGAACCCTGTATCCTTTCTGAAGGCATCAACCATACTTTGGACTACGATGGCATTCCTTCTTCTCCCAGCACTCTTAGCCTGCTGGAAACCACAATTTTCTGGTCTCCTTGCAGGGAACAGCTGTCTGGAGCATTTGAGAGTAATCCCAGTCCTTTCTTTGTCCAGAGAGGAATCATGAAGAGTTGGTTTTCCACTCTAGCTCTTCATTCTGCTGTAGTTATTGGTTCTGCTTGTAATGGAGCCATCTTCAGTTTGCCATGTCTTCCCCAGAAGAATTGATTTTAATTGTCAATAGCTGATTTTCTAAATTTAGATATGTTGCATGAAGTCCTGAATGGTCACAGTCAAATGGGTTAACTTAAAGTAATAAATGAAGTATTTATTTTATATATTACATTTTTAAAATATTCAGTAGATTAAACTTTCTGGATGGTTTACAACAGAGTTGTCAAACTGTCGACTCACGGTATGGATGCATCATGGTGAAACTGCGCCCACCCCATTGCTGGCAATGGAAAAAAGTCACGATATATTGCAACATGTCATGTGATGTTGCAGGTTTGACACCTCTGGTTTACAATAAACCACAATAAATATACAATTTGAATAAAAGCATCTATAATAAAAAAAAGTAAATGCAAAAAATAACCCCATTCACCCTTCAACAAGAAAACCATAAAGGTCAAAAGAAAAGAAAATATAGTAAAAAGGAAATGCTATTTGCCATGAATGAATGTTAACACTGAGTGTTTATAATGGCAACTTCTGGAATAATGAACCAACTAAAACAAGACAGATTATTCCACATTCATTTAACCATTTTTTGAGGTTAAGTATGATGATGTAAAGCAGGAGTGTTAAACTGCCAGCCCGCGGGCCGGAGCATCATGGAGAAACTGTGCCCATCCCATTGCCGGCAATGGGAAAAAGTTCCGATACATCGTGCGACGTCATGTGATGTCGCGAGTTTGACATGTCTGATGTAAAGGGACGCGGTGGCTCAGTGGGTTAGGACACTGAGCTTGTCGATCAGATGGTCAGCAGTTTGGCGGGTCGAATCCCGAGTGCCGTATAACAGAGTGAGCGCCTGTTACTCATCCCAGCTTCTGCCAACCTAGCAGTTCGAAAGGACGTAAAAATGCAAGTAGAAAAATAGGGAAGGTGGGAAGGTAACAGCGTTCCTTGCGCCTTTGGCGTCTCGTCATGCCGGCCATATGACCACGGAGACATCCTTGGTCAAGCGCTGGCTCTTCAGCTTTGAAACGGAGATGAGCACCAGCCCCTAGAGTTGGAAACGACTAGCACGCATGTGCGGGGGAACCTTTACCTTTTTATGATGATGTAATTGTCTATGGAAGAAATCAAAAGCAGTTGCATCTACTTAAAGAGCTTAATCATTAATCAATAGGACTGTCACTGGATACAGAGAATGTTGATAAATAGCAACAGGTCTCTTTCGGTAACAGAAGATGCTGGTTTAAAATCTATTTATAAAAAAAGATAACGCCAAAATCAAGCTATTTTGGCACTACCACTTTTTAAGCATTTGAAATTCTGAGTTAAGACAGAATCAGATGGAAATGAGTTGCTGCCTATGAATGATATTTAGGGAAATGAACTACAGTACTACTTATGAATCCATAATATTATCAACATTTAAGCCTTCCTGTTGATCTTCGTGAAGAGATATATATCTTAGGCTATGTTCCATAAGACTTAAAGTTTCCATTTCATTGTTAAAACTTTCAAAACTTTCTAAAACTAAAAAGGTGCATAATGTTGCTTGGAGGTTTGTCTGTGTCCTCAGGGTCACCTGAGTGATGCAGTTCAGTGTAGAGACTTTTTGGAATTGCTGAATTCTTTTCAGTAATTCCAAGAAGACTCCACACCCATTTGCACCACTCAGGTGACCCTGAGGACACAGATAAACCTCCAAGTGACCTCAATGACTCTCTAAAACAGGGGTGTCAAACTGCAGGCCCGCGGGTCGGTTACATCATATGGAGGCCAGGTCCACCCTAGCTCCGGCAATGCAAAAAAAGTTGCTATATGTCGTGACACGTCACATGATGTGGCAAGTTTGACACCCATGCTCTAAAAGAATGCAAATGACTAACTGTCTGCAAGGAATATAAATCCTTCCATTCCCCACCATTCAGTGAGAGCTGAAAAAGCTTCTTGGATGAGAAACAAAACATCTAAGCTTGTAAGCCGCCCTGAGTCTTCGGAGAAGGGCAGGATATAAATGGAATTAAAATAAATAAAATAAAATAAAAAACAAGGAAGTCCAGTTGCCTCTTGAAAAAGCACCTTTGGGACAATCATGACCTGGATGACTGAGAAACTCCATAGACATTAGTGCAAACATGTCAAACTCGCGACGTCATGTGACGTCGCATAATGTATCAGAGCTTTTTCGCCATTGCCGTCAATAGGGTGGGCGTGGTTTCCTGATGATGCGTTTGGCCCGTGGGCCGGCAGGTTGACACCCCTGCATTAGTGTTAACTTTGGAACCGGAGTTCTGTTGCTAAGCAGGTTATCATTAAATGAATTTTACAACCTTCTTTACTGTCCTTAGGTGAATCTCCATAGTCATTAAGTAAATCACATGGTTGTTCCATGAATCTGGCTTTCCCTAATGGTTTTGCTTGTCAAAAGCTGGCTGAGTTCTCAAATGGTGTTCATGTGACCTTGAGACACTGCAACTGTTGTAATACATGCTGATTGCCAAGTGCTGGATTTTGACCATGTGACCAGGAGGAAGCTATGACAGTGAAAAGTGGAAGGACCAGTCCTAATTCAATTATTTTCAGCTGTTATAAATTCAAACAGTCTAATGATCATATCATGAGGACTTCCTGTAATCTAAAAAAAGGCTTACTGTGAAATGCAGCCTCTAAATATAAAAATCCAACACAGGCAAAGCTTTGCAATACATTAATTTAAAATATTTATTAGTTGCCAAACTGGATCCATGTTTGCATTCCTGTATTCTGGCTTTAGAAAGAGTATGGCTTTAAATGTGTTCTTTAAGATCTTTTTAACCCACAGTCGTAGTTGTGTAACTGACATTAAATATCTAGTAGAATAATATGGTGGCCAGCGCCTGTAGAGAAGGTGACATGGGACAGAAGGAGAGTAATATTTTAAATCTGAGAAATGAAGCATGGAGCTCTGGATAGGCCCAGCCCTCATTAGCTGAATGGTGAATTTTTCTAATTAGCTCTTTCTCATGTAATTAGCATGGATGAGTCTAATCATCTCATGTGCAACCAAATCTTAATGCTTGAAAAGGGATGTCCTTGGACTGTCTTTCAAAGGAATTCCAAAGATTTTCTTCATGTTTGAAATTTTTTAAAGAAGCAGAATGCATTTGAGGTTTATGAGGAATCCAAGTAACATAATCTCACCCAAGGAGAGTCTTGGTTTTTTCCCCCTCACACTTGGTTTTACTGACAGATGTGTGCTGTATGGATAATCAAGGAAGGTGTGCCTTTTTGCATTGTGACACCAGCTGACTTGCTCAGCCTCCCCTGGATTAATAGGCGCTTTAATTTATCTGAAGTTGTACTTCTCCAAATATATTTTGCAGTGCAATACTTGACAAAGTGAAAAAGCACCACAATGCATAAAAAAAACATACTTTGAGATTGATCTGTGACAGCAATTATAACTGAAGGAGGTCAGATTTAGGATAATGTCTTTAGGACAGCTAGAAGTCCCACCACACTGCTGGAATACAAGAACTTGAAAGGAATAAACCAGTTTACTTCAGAACACAGAAGAATCCAAGATCCAAGAATCACAACTAAATGCATCTTGAAATGGTCCAGAGATCCATCGGGGAATCAGAAGCAATACCTATTCAGTGGATCAGAACCAAGGATGTAAAGTATGTTTATCAACAGAATTCTGAATCCCAAAACCTTTTTTTAATATGCATTTAGCTTCTCTATTTTCTTGTATTGTGTCTCTTTCATTTTGAGGATCTTCTTTGAAGATCACTGTTCATTTGTTTCAGGTTTCTGTGTTTCTTCTTTAGCTTGGTCTCAAAAACAGCTGACTCATTTTGTTGTTGTGCTTTTAGGACAAGTAGTGCATTACTTGGCTATCCCAGACCTGCAGAGCTGTCTTTCCACAGGTTTTGCTCTTTCTGAGCCTCCTCTGGAAATATCTGAAAGCCCACCACCCTTTAATTCTCAAGGCCAGAATTTGTCAAGTCCTGTTCCTCCTGTTATCACGTGGGACGTATCACAACCATGTGTAAAGTGCAGTTAGAAGTTTTATTGTTCCACACAAGAATCTTGTCAACTAACATTGGACATTAAATTAGTGCTAGTTAAGAGTCAACAGAATTCAAGAGGGGTTGAGTGTAGACCATTTGTGGGAACATAGTGACTCTAGGCTGATGACTCGCTTAACTCTGCCCTCTGACTCTGCCTGCTCTTCTCCTACATCCATTCAGAGTCTGGCTTATCAGTTAGGCCTATAAAAAATATACAGTATGCTCAGAATTGTCCACATTCAATTCAGATGTGTTTTTTGTGAGTAAATAGTTAGAATGTTAATCATAGAATCCATGGTTCAATTCATGGGATGTGGAGAGGTTTCCATTCACAGAATGGGAGGCTCTCATGTAATACATCAAAAGGTTTAAGACCACTCAGAAGGTCTCAACACATGGAGTTTTACACATACAGGCTACATATGAAATAAATTATACAGTATCTTATTGATCCATTTGTGTAATCTGCTTGGTATGCAATCTGCATCTATATAAGCACCTTACCATCCTTTTCCCTTTTACTCTCTTTAATTTTGATTAAATATTGTTTAAAATGGGGAGTTTCTGGGAAACTATATATAAAAAGTAGAAATGTAGTAGAAAAGATGTATGGTTTAAGTTATGGCTTTCCTTTGCATGTTTCTCTGTATATTATGTGTATATATACACACGTGTGTATGTATGTATATAAAAATGAGATAATATCATCTGCATTCATACAATTCACTGAGCCAGTAGCTAAATGGATTGTAATTCCATCAAGCTCAGATACTAAATTTGATTAATTTTCTCCTTGAATTTTGCTTTTAGTTTTTTGTGCCCTTTTTCTTTTTTTAAAAATGGGTGGGTAAGCTTAGCATAGAGGAGAAATCGTTGTGCTATAAATTTATGCTTCAGTATTATTTTACATTGCTGTAAAATGAGTGAATTCAGTCAAAGCTGGGCAAATAGTAAATTTATTTATAAACAAAAAAAAATGTAAGGAATAATCTTTATGTTATGAAAACTAGTATCAATGTCAAGACATTTGTCTACCCTTTCACTCAGAATATTTCAAGACTTGAGGCACACCAGTAACAGCCATAACATCTCCTCTTTCATTTCTCATTTTCATATAAGCATTTACTTATAACACTTAAACAACGTCCCCCCCCACCCCCAAAGAAAACTGGAAGCTGAAAGAAAAAAAATGTGCCAAGTTTAGACAGGTTATAAAAAATCTTTCCTGTAGATTCTATACAGACGTGCCCCCTGAGACCATTCAAATTGCACAGAGGTGGTTTGTGCGAGCCCTTCAACTTCCATTTGTCTGCTTTTCAGCTTCTTTGTAAAAGCTGTAATTGGTCTTAGTGGGGGCCCCTTCTCCCTTCCCTCTTCTCCCCTCTCCAAAGCTGAAGGAGTCCAGCTTTACCCATGTTGGGTCACAGGAATGCCACCCCACTCCTTATTTATTTATTTAGGCCTTTCAACACTGCAATTAACGAGGGGTGGGGGTGGGGTGGGGTTTGGAACAAGGAACACATTCAGTAGAAGGTTAACTGGGTGGGAGGGTTAAGAGGGAGAAGTAATGGCAGCTTAAGGATGAAACCTAAGGAAAAACGGTCTCTGCCTCAATTCCTTATGAAGTACCGGTAGTTAAAAGCAACCTCTTAGGTAATGCTAACTACAGGTAGTACTTGACTTACAACCGTTCGTTTAGCAACCATTAAAGTTACAATGGCACTAAAAAAAAAGACTTATGTCCATTTCTCATACTTATTATTGTTGCAGCACCCCCATGGTCATCTGATCAGAATTCAGATGCTTGGCAACTGACTCCTATTTATGACGGTTGCGGTGTCCCGGAGTCATGTGATCCCCTTTTTGTGACCTTCTGACAATGGGGAAGCCAGATTCACTTAACAGCCGGATTACTAACTTAACAACTGCGGTGATTCACTTAACCACCATGGCAAGAAAAGTCGTAAAATGGTGCAAAACGTACTTAACAACTATCTTGCTTAGCAATGGAAATTTTGGGCTCAGTTGTGGTCGTAAGTCGAGGACTACCTGTGTGTTCTTTAGAGAATCAAGTGGTGATGCTGTCACTGAACAGTGAAGAAGAAGGAGGTGGGCAGGGAAGGGAGGAATGTAGGGAAAACGAAGTGTTTCTTAGCTAATAACATCATTCATCTCCTGGCTTAAAATTTCAAAAAAGCAGGCCAGTTTGGAAATGTCAGCAAAACCAGTGGGAGAATATACTGCCAAGAGGAAGGGAAAGACAATTGGCAGTCCTCAGTGATGATTTGTCCAGTAGGTTTGGATGAGGAGTTAAGCTGCTCTGGTTTCTTTCCCAAGGATTTGCAAACCATTCTGGATGGACACAGAGCAAAGCGTGTTGAGTCTAGCAGCCATATGAGGGATACAGACTGGCCTGGGACTAAGGTCTGCAACTGGGATTGACGTTCTGTAGGGGACTGCGCTTCCCAAGTAGGTGGGGATGGGGTGAAATGGGCAAGGATTAGAGGTATTCCATGTGACTCAGTCCAGTGTTCAGTCTTCCAATATTTAATGGGCTGCCAGAAAGACGAAGGGGTCAACTTATTCTCCAAAGCATCTGAAGGCAGGACAAGAAACAACGGCTGGAAACTAACAAAGAGAGATCCATCCTAGATATAAAAGGAAATTTTCTGACAGAACAATTAATCAGTGGGACATCTTACCTTCAGAAGTTGTGGGTGCTCCAACACGGGAGGTTTTTAAGAAGAGATTGGACTGCCATTTGTCTGAAATGGTCTAGGGTCTCCTGACTGAGCAGGGGGTTGGACTAGAAGACCTCCCAGTTCCCTTCCAACGTTGTTATTGTGTTGATGTTATTAGAACTCCGATTAATTTGGAGGCCAGGACAATATGATGTTTCTACTGAAAGGTCTGCATCATCAGTTGCTTTTTGAAGACAATGTATGGTGCTTTGGAATCTTGAATGGCTGAGAATCTCACAGTCTTAGACGCTTCCTTTTCCATGATCAACCCACTCAGGGGTCACAATATGCAAAAGAAGACCTTCTGAAGAGAAGTGCCTTCTCTTCTCCTGTTTCCTTTACTGGATGTGGTACACATATCTCCAAAAGTTGTGTTTGGTCCCTATCTCTTTACCTTTCCGATTACAGCCCAGGTCCACATCTTTTGCAATCTGATTCATAAAGGAGAATATTTGTAGCTCAGCACTGAGATGAATAGTTCTGTTCTGTTCCTGCCTACTACCGGCCCTGCAGAAATGTCAGGGACAACCCCTTTTCAAAAGTCAATAGGCTGGAAGTAAGCCCGCCAAATTTATTTACACAAAACAGATCCAAAACAGAGCAAACAGAGGAAAACAAATACGAACCACGACTAAATCAGAAGCTGTTCAAACGGTTGCCTTCAGCAACCAGCACCTCCCACACATTCCCCTTTTAAACAGTTTCAAGGCATGGCTTCTCTTTGCCTCCTCCCGAGGTGCCCCATTGCCTTCCTTTGTTTACTCCTGCTTGTCTGCCTCCTGCTTCGGGCGTCCTTGAACAAGGCCAGCTGTGGGTCGTCTTCGTCCAAGCTGTCAGGCTCACACAGCTGGGTCTGAGAAGGAACCAGATGGGAGGGGCCTGGCTGAGACCTTTGCGATGCCTCACAACTGTCCTCCGCAGGCTCTCCAATCCCCTCTTCCTCCTCCTCCTCAGAATTGTCCGATTCAACTGCCGAACCCACAGGCTGACACTGAATCACAACAAGTTCTTTGTGCCCTCTGAGCTTGGTTGTCCTCTTGCAGACTTTGCATTACCTAAACTAAATAGCATCATCGGTGTAGTGATGATGCTCCCTAGTTTGTGTAATGAAATTAAGGACCCTTCAAGCTGTTTTGTGGAAGACTTTTGATACATGTTGGTCTTATTTTAAATTGTATTTTTTGATTTACTTTTGTATTTGTTTTGTTTTGAATTGATTAGATTTCTACAGCTGCCTGTCTCAGCAAAGAACTGTGGGTGGCTCACAATTCAAAAATTTAATTAATTTAATTATTCTTAACTTTTTTATGTACTTTACACCAGGGGTCCACAGCCTTGGCAAAGCTGGCTGAGGAATTCTGGTAGTTGAAGTCCACAAGTCTTAAAGTTGCCCAGGTTGTGGACCCCTGCTTTACACATTCAAAAAAAGTGTTATAAATTCCTCTTTTACAATTGCTACCTTCTTTTCCTACTTCAAGCTTCCTCCTAAGGCCCCCAGGCCAGTCACATCTCTTGCCATCCACCAAGCCCACTTGGGGCCAGAGAAGGACAGCTGAAACTTAGTGCCATACAGTCTGTTATTACTTTCAATGAGATGAGAGTCATTCAGGATCTTATGCAGTAATGAAATACTTAAGGGAACACCTAGAGAGTCCCTGTTAAGCTACAGAAGCTTTATTAATTACAATTGCCTAAGCATTCCACACACATGCACACAGACAATCATATTTGAATGGTTATGCTCTAGCCAAGAGATGCATGGGGACTGGGAGAAGATAGGAGCGTTCTGTACAGAACATGTGTCTGCCTGAATTGAGGCTCCTCTGCGGGAGATCTGTAGTTTTATCCTACGCCAATAGCATCCTTTGCCCATTTCTTTCCACATTCTCCCAGGGTTAGGTGGCTATTTGGGATTAGCACAGTGGCTCAGCGATTAGGACGCTGGGTTTTTCAGCTGGTTTGCCAGATGAAAAAAGTGACCTGTCACATGATCCAAATTCAGATGCCTGCCAACTGACTTGTATTTATGCTGGTTCCAGTGTCCCAGGGTCATGTGATCACCTTTTGTGACTTTCTGATAAGCAAAGTCATGGGGGGTGGGTAGCCATATTCTCAAATTAACAGCCGTGTGACTTAACAACTGCAGTGATTCACTTAACAACCATGGCTCTTTGTACACATATGACTGTGTATCATCCGACCCATCTACTGCAATAATTAAGTTCACAGATGATACGACCGTGGTGGGTCTTATTACAGGTGGGGATGAGACAGCATACAGGGCGGTGGTACAAAAAACTATCCATATGGTGTTGTAACAACAACTTGCACCTGAACATCGGCAAGACGAAAGAGATGGTGCT
Source organism: Vipera berus (assembly GCF_964194415.1). Lineage (NCBI taxonomy): Eukaryota > Metazoa > Chordata > Lepidosauria > Squamata > Viperidae > Vipera > Vipera berus. The sequence continues at coordinate 347,640,126 of NC_138202.1, forward strand.
AGACTTCCGGAGGAAAAAGGAGGAACCTGCCCCACTTTACATCGGGGAGGACTGTGTGGAGAGAGTTTCCTCCTTTAAATTTCTGGGAGTCTAGCTCTGAGAAGGTCTTACCTGGAAAGTTAATACAACCCAGGTGGCCAGAAAGGCCCAACAGAGACTTCACTTCCTCAGGGTCTTGCGGAAGAACAGGGTAGAACAACAGCTAATGACCCTCTTTTACCGGTCTACTATAGAGAGCGTCCTCTCGTATGGTATTGTGGTTTGGTATGCTGGTCTGACAGCCGTGGATAGGAAGGCATTACAGAGGGTGGTGAGCACAGCACAAGACATTGTGGGCTGTCCCCTGACACCACTGGATGACATCGCCAGGGCCCGCTGCCTTGGAAGAGTGAGGAAAATTCTCAGGGATGACTCACACCCTGGACGGTATCTCTTTACTCTCCTACCATCCGGTAGGAGATATAGGAATATAGCCATCCACACCAACAGGCTGAAAAATAGCTTTTATCCATGGGCTGTTAGGCTTTTGAACGGGAAATAATTTTTATAAACTTTATGCATAATTGACTTGTGAGGCCGGTGTGTTGTGCAATTAGTTTACATGGTGTAATACTGTAAGATGGAGGGTTTGTGTCACTGTAAGCTGGGGGGTGGGGGCACGAAGGGAGGCTCAGCCAATCTCAATGTATACATGGTTGTACTTGACAATAAAGGTTCATTCATTCATTCATTCAAGAAAGGTTGTAAAAAGGGTCAAAACTTAACTATCTCCTCAGCAACAGAAATTTTGGGCTCAGTTGCTGTCGTAAGTCGAGGAGTGCCTGTATTTGCATGTATGATTGAGAGAAATGCAGAGAGAATGCAGAGAAAGAGAGAGGCAGATATTGGTTTCTCCCACCTTTAGCTAATTAAGTCAGCACGGATCACCCTACTGTGATAGGTGGTATTTGCCGTGCATTAAGCCTTGGAAAGATCATTTCCCCAAAGCCCACTGGTAAATGGCATTCTTTATTAGAATTTCTGACAGCTTTGCCTTTGGCTGAGATTGGGCCTTCAAAGGCATACAGATTAATACAGTGGGTTCCTGACCTGCCCATCCGGGCTTCATAAACCACTTGGATCTGCTTCTGACATGACTTTTTCTGACATGCTTTCCTGAGAAATGTGGACAGGCAGATTAGACCACAGGGAGAGAAAGGTCGAAGAAGATCACGACCTTCTTAAGACCAAGAGAAATAGACCTCACTTCATTTTCTTTCTTTTTTTCCCCCCATTTCACTTCACGGTCGTTTGAATATCCCAATATTTTTCTTTTTTTTACTTTCAGTGTGCATTCTGTGGGATCTGAGATACAGGGAGTCCTCCCGCTTACGACTACAATTGAGCCCAAACTTTCTCTTGCTAAGTGAGACATTTGCCCCATTTTATGACATGCAAATGAAGGTTTAATCATCCAGGCCAAAAGTATCTTGAAAGGTTAAATGTTGGCAACGGGAGCAAAGTTTATTAAAACAGAGACGTTTTGTTACTCATCCAAGTAATTTCTTCAGTCAAAATGAAAATTTGTTGCTTTTCATTTTGGGGAGGAAACCCCCTGCAGTCTGTACGGCAAGAGCTGGTTCTTTCCAATGACTCTCTGACTCCGCTTTCCCAAATTTTCACTTTGACTGAAGAAGCTACTTGAATGAGTAACGAAATGTCTCCATTTTAATAAACGTTGGTCCAGTTGCCATGATTTAACCTTTCACGATACCCTTTCTTGCTACAGTTGTAGCAAGGTTACAGAAGGTGATCACATGACACCAGGACACCACAACTGTCATAAATATGAATCAGTTGCCAAGCATCTTAATTTTCATGACATGACTATGGGGATGCGATTATCTGACACCTGCTGACTAATAGAACCAAGCATTTGCTTTATTGGCAGTAGCTGTAATGGCTGGTTTTCAAAACCATGTTTCTAGTTACCAGATCCTGTCTCCACATCCTGTGTTTGAAGTAATAATTAGGTTGTGCAAACTTTAGGTTCCAAAAAAAAGAAAAAGGTCCTTGGGATCGTGTACAGGTGCATAAGTGTGCACATAGGAACTATATATAACTCCAAAAGCTGGATTTTTTTTTTCTGAGATGATGCTACAGCTACAGCAGGGGTGTCAAACTCAATTTCATTGAGGGCCGCATCAGCATTGCGGTTGCCCTCAGGGGGCCAGGAGGGTGTGGCCTGGGTGGGTGTGGCCTACTGGGTGGGCGTGGCTAAAGTGCGTATGGCCTACTGGGTGGACATGGCCAGCTCTACATCGTTCGCATCAAGGGTGCCTATGGGGGCCTGGGCAGGAGTGGGACAGATCTGAGGGTCTCTGGCAGAAGGAGGGTCTCTGGGCCAGGGCCAAGGCAGTGGGGGCCGTTCCCTCACTGTTTCCAGGATGGCTTTGCGGGCCGCATGAAACCACTTTGCGGGCCGGATCTGGCCCCCGGGCCTTGTGTTTGACATGTCTGAGCTACAGAATCAGTTGGGAAAAACGATAAGATTCTTTGAGGAATGGTTCAATTTTCCAACTCTATCCCAGAGGCTGCCAGGCAGATATAATCTCAATTCACCATCTTGTTACAGGTCTGGATGATTTGGAAAGCACAAATTAAGCTTAAGGTATTCGGTGATACAGGTAGTCCTCAACTTGCAACTATTCATTTAGTGATTGTTCAAAGTTACAAATACACTGAAGGTGACTTATAACCATTTTTCACACCCTTGCAGCATGGTCACGTGATCAAAATGTGGATGTTTGGCAACTGGCATGTATTTATGCACTATCCTGGGGTCATGGGATCATTTTTTATCACCTTCCGATAAGCAAAGTCAATGGGGAAGCCAGAGTCACTTAACAAACATCTTAGCAACTTAACTGCAGTGACTCACTTAACAAATGTGGCAAGAATGGTCATAAAATGGGACAACTGTTTTGCAACAAATTGGGCTCAATTCTGATCATAAGCTGATGACTACCTGTACATGGATGTTCAATCTAAATGTGCTGTATTTTGGATGCAACCCCACAAGTGGAAGGAATGAATTCCGATTGCAACCACTGTTGTGAATTTTTCAATGAATATATCCTACATTTTCCTCCATGAGAGATTTATGGGTGTGCTATACATACAAGAAATTATCCAGGCATGTTTAAAGCATTCAGTGGATAAAATGGCTACCTTTGTGTAATACGGATCAGTTCAATTAATTGGCAGAAAACTGTTTTCTTGGAACATGCTGATAAAATCTTAAATAGTTCAATTAATTGAGTTCATCTATTTTTATCAGGCAGGTCATTACTCATAGTCTTTCTTGTGCATTCTTTCCCCACCCGCACTATTTTCTCTAAAAAGAACAATTAGATTGAGTGATTTACTTCAATAATATTCAGTGATTTTATAAAAAGGTAAAAAGGTAAAGGTTCCCCCGCACATGCGTGCTAGTCATTTCCAACTCTAGGGGCCGGTGCTCATCTCCGTTTCAAAGCCAAAGAGCCAGCGCTTGTCCGAGGACGTTTCCATGGTCATGTGGCCAGCATGACTAGACTCCAAAGGCGCACGGAACGCTGGCTGTTACCTTCCCACCGTAGTGGTCCCTATTTTTCTACTTGCATTTTTACGTGCTTTCGAACTGCTAGGTTGGCAGAAGCTGGGACGAGTAACAGGCGCTCACTCTGTTACGCGGCATTCGGGATTTGACCCACCAAACTGCCGACCATCTGATTGACAAGCTCAACGTCCTTACCCACTGAGCCACCGCATCCCATAGTTATTTTATACTTAAGACTTTTTCTGTTTTGTTCTTTTTTTTCCTTCCTTGATTCAGATGTTGGACAGGAGATTGGTTTTGCCCATCCACTCACCCCCTCTCTCACACACATGCCAACAGACATATTCTTTTGCTTTAAATTAAATTAATATTGATGTTCCTCACTTGCATGTGATGAAGGGGGTTGAAGGGCGCCTTGTTAGAAGTTCCTTGCGTTCCTTGCGGGACTTGTCATCCTTCAAAATTCAGTTCTTCTCACGCTTTCTCTCAGTGTGACATCTCTTTTTTTGTGGTGTGTGTGAAAGAGAGGATCGAGAGGGAAGAAGAGAGAGAAATAGATGGATAGCAATCAATCAGAATAGACCTGGAAGGGACCTTGGAGGTCTTCTAGTCCTCCTCCCCCCCTCTCAAGCAGAAGTGGCTGTCCAGTCTCTTCTTAAAGACCTCCACTGTTGAAGTATCCACAACTTCTAATGCCAAAAGTGTTCCACTAGTTAAGCTGTCCTCATAAACCAAGTGGTTTAGGAAGTTTTTCCTTAAGTCCAAGTTGCTTCTATCCTTGATTAGTTTCCATCCATTGCTTCTTGTCTTGCCTTCTGTTGCTTTGGAAAATAAGTTGACCCCCTCTTCTTTGTTGCAGCCCCTCAGATACTGGAGTATTGCTATCATGTCACCCCTAGTCCTTCTTTTCTCTAGACTACCCATACCCAATTCCTGCAACCGTTCTTCATACATTTTAATTCATTCCATGATAAAGGCCTCTTTGTTGAAGGCAATGGAAAATAGCTACTATGTTGGTCCAGTTGTTGTTGTTGTTAGCTGCGAAGTCGTGTCCGACCCATCGCGACCCTATGGACAACATTCCTCCAGGCCTTCCTGTCTTCTACCATCTTCTGGAGTCCATTTAAGCTCACGCCTACTGCTTCAGTGACTCCATCCAGCCACCTCATTCTCTGTCGTCCCCTTCTTCTATTGCCCTCGATCTTTCCCAGCATTAGGCTCTTCTCCAGTGAGTCCTTCCTTCTCATTAGGTGGCCAAAGTATTTGAGTTTTAGCTTCAGGATCTGGCCTTCTAAAGAGCAGTCAGGATTGATCTCCTCTAGGACTGACCGGTTTGATCGCCTTGCAGTCCAAGGGACTCGCAGGAGTCTTCTCCAGCACCATAGTTCAAAGGCCTCAATTCTTTGGCGCTCAGCCTTTCTTATGGTCCAACTTTCACTGCCATACATTGCAACTGGGAAGACCATAGCCTTGACTATACGCACTTTTGTTGACAGGGTGATGTCTCTGCTTTTTAGTGTGCTGTCTAGATTTGCCATGGCTTTCCTCCCCAGGAGCAAGCGTCTTTTAATTTCTTGGCTACAGTCCCCATCTGCAGTGATCTTGGAGCCCAGGAAAACAAAATCTGTCACTACCTCCATTTCTTCCCCATCTATTTGCCAGGAATTGAGAGGGCCAGTTGCCATGATCTTGGTTTTCTTAATGTTAAGTTTCAACCCAAGTTTTGCACTCTCCTTCTTCACCCGCAACAAGAGGCTCTTTAGTTCTTCTTCACTTTCTGCCATTAGAGTGGTATCATCTGCGTATCTTAGGTTGTTGATATTTCTTCCGGCAATCTTAATTCCAACTTTTGATTCATCTAGCCCTGCCTTTCTCATGATGTGCTCTGCATATAAGTTAAATAGGCAGGGCGACAGTATACAGCCTTGCCGGACTCCTTTCCCAATTTTGAACCAATCAGTGGTTCCGTGTCCAGTTCTCACTGTTGCTTCTTGACCCGCATATAGGTTTCTCAAGAGACAAATAAGATGGTCTGGTACTCCCATCTCTTTAAGAACTTGCCACAGTTTGTTATGATCCACACAATCAAAGGCTTTAGCATAGTCAATGAAGCAGAAGTAGATGTTTTTCTGGAACTCCCTAGCTTTCTCCATGATCCAGCGTATGTTGGCAATTTGATCTCTAGTTCCTCTGCCTCTTCGAAATCCTGCCTGTACTTCTGGTAGTTCTCGATCCACATACTGCTGAAGTCTAGCTTGTAGGATTTTAAGCATGACTTTACTAGCATGAGAAATGAGTGCAATGGTGCGATAGTTTGAACATTCTTTGGCACTGCCTTTCTTTGGAATTGGAATGTAAACTGATCTTTTCCAATCCTGTGGCCACTGTTGAGTTTTCCAAATTTGCTGGCAAATTGAGTGTAGCACTTTTACTGCACTGTCTTTTAAGATTTTGAATAGCTCAGCTGGAATACTGTCACCTCCACTAGCTTTGTTGTTGCTCAGCTTTTCTAAGGCCCACTTCACCTCACATTCTAGGATGTCTGGCTCGAGGTCAGTGACCACATCATTGTGATTATCTGGGACGTTAAGCTCATTCTTGTATAGTTCTTCTGTGTAATTTTGCCACCTCTTCTTAATCTCTTCTGCCTCTGTTAGGTCCCTGCCATTTTGGTCCTTTATCATGCCCATTTTTGCATGAAACGTTCCCTTCATCTCTCCAATTGTCTTGAAAAGATCTCTGGTCCTCCCTATTCTATTGTTTTCTTCTATTTCTTTGCACTGTTCATTTAAGAAGGCATTCTTATCTCTTCTAGCTATTCTCTGGAATTCTGCATTCAATTGGGCATATCTATGTTTTTCTCCCTTGCCTTTCGCTTCCCTCCTTTCCTCAGCTATTTGCAAAGCTTCCTCAGACAGCCATTTTGCTTTCTTGCATTTCTTTTTCTTTGGGATAGTTTTGGTTGCTACCTGTTGTACAATGTCGCGAACCTCTGTCCATAGTTCTTCAGGCACTCTGTCTATCAGATCTAATTCCTTAAATCTATTTGTCACCTCTACTGTATATTCAACAGGGATATGATTTAATTCATACCTGACTGGCCTAGTGCTTTTCCCTACTTTCTTCAGTTTAAGCCTAAACTTTGCAAGGAGAAGCTCATGGTCTGAGCCACAGTCAGCTCCTGGTCTTGTTTTTACCGACTGTATAGAGCTTCTCCATCTTTGGCTGCAGAGCATATAGTCAATCTGATTTCTGTGTTGACCGTCTGGTGATGTCCATGTGTAGAGCCGTCTCTTGGGTTGTTGGAAAAGAGTGTTTGCTATGACCATCGTATTCTCTTGACAAAATTCTATCAGCCTGTGCCCTGCTTCATTTTGTACTCCAAGGCCAAACTTGCCTGTTATTCCAGTTATCTTTTGGCTTCCTACTTTAGCATTCCAATCCCCCATGATGATAAGGACATCATTTTTTGGTGTTACTTCTATAAGGTGCTGTAGGGCTTCATAGAACCGGTCAATTTCATCCTCTTCAGCACTGGTGGTTGGGGCATAGACTTGGACTACTGTGATATTGAATGGTTTGCCTTGGATTCGAACTGAGATCATTCTGTCATTTTGAGGATTGTATCCCAGTATTGCTTTTCCTACTCTTTTATTGACTATGAAGGCTACTCCATTTCTTCTGAGGGATTCTTGCCCGCAGTAGTATACCTGATGGTCATCTGAATTAAATTCACCCATTCCTGTCCATTTTAGTTCGCTGATACCTAAGATGTCGATGTTCAGTCTTGTCATCTCTTGTTTGACCACGTCCAGCTTTCCTTGATTCATGGATCTTACATTCCAGGTTCCTATGGAGAAAAAATCTTTACAGCATCGGACTTTCCTTTCACCACCAGACATATCCACAGCTGAGCGTCCTTTCGGCTTTGGCCCAGTCGCTTCATTCTTTCTGGCGCTACTAGTACTAGCCCTCTGCTCTTCCCCAGTAGCATATTGGACGCCTTCCGACCTGAGGGGCTCATCTTCCAGCGTCATATCGTTTTGCCTTTTGGTACTGTCCATAGGGTTTTCATGGCAAAGATACTGGAGTGGGTTGCCATTTCCTTCTCCAGTGGATCACGTTTTGTCAGAACTCTCAGCTATGACCTGTCCGTCTTGGGTGGCCCTGCACGGCATAGCTCATAGCTTCATTGAATTACGCAAGCCCCTTCGCCACGACAAGGCAGTAATCCATGAAGGGGTTGTTGGTCCAGTATATCTTGGTAAATAGATACGGTATTTTTTCTCTAGCTTCTGAATCTTCTTAAAGGGTAGCCCCAGGCAGAACACATTGCAGTAGTCCAGATAGAAAATGACCAGGATATGAGTGACTGAGACTGAATTTTGGTAAGGATGTGGGCACGAGGTATCCTGAGCCCAGAGCAAATACTTAACACTGGAGACTTGTATTGAAGAAACCATTTTTAAGAAGAGACTAGACAATCACCTGTTTGAGATGGTATAGGCTCTCCTGCTTGAGCAGGGGGCTGGACTAGAAGACCTCCAAGGTCCCTTCCAGCTCTATTCTATTTGTCTCCACAATCTGGTTAAGCCCCATATGTTAAATGCTTGTTAACTAGCTGTTACTGTTGTGACTACTGCCTGTGGATGGCCTTCGGTTAGGCCGAAACAGGAAATAAAGATTTGTCCCATGTTTGGGGCCTAGCAAAATAATCTAAATAGTTAACAAGCATTTAACACATATCTCCCTTGCCTCTCAGCTAACAAAGTGAGATGGAGCTTGTGGCCTAGAGGTTAAAACAACTGCCTAATGTGCAATCAGCCCAGGTTCGAATCTCAGAAGGGTATGGCTGACTGATGAAAACAAATAAGTTTGAAATGGATATCAGTCTCCCTTTAATTCTTTGTTAGCAATCTAAAATTTACACACACACACACACACACACACACACACACACACACACACACACACACATATATATATATATATATATATATATATATATGTGTGTGTGTGTGTGTGTGTGTGTAAATTTTAGATTGCTAACAAAGAATTAAAGGGAGACTGATATCTCGACTTAGGAAGCTATTAAATGGAGAAAAAAGCCCAGTGCTTCAAATGTCCAAATTTGGTTTTGATTGTGTTTCTCCCAACTGGTTTCATTCTAAAAGCTGCTTTTCCAAAACTGCATAAGCTGTTCAACATGTGAAGAATGAAGCTGCCACTGTTTGACTAATTGTTGTGGTTTTTTTTGGGGGGGGGGAATGAGCAAATGAGGGGGAAAATCCAAAAAGGACATAAACCGTGACTAGATACTTTTAGAACTTTGCCAAAAATGGGTTGTGTTCCAAGTTGTGGTCATTTTCCTTTTTATAAAAAAAAATAAAAGAATGACAAAAAGTTGGGAATTATACAAACTTTGTAGATTTACAATTTTTAACCATCACATTCAGTTGTGAAGAATACCAGAGATGGTAAAGTGGTTGAAAAATAGCAGGTGTTTCTTTTTTATTTAGATCATCATCTTAGCTCTAATGGACAAAGATTGGTGGCATTCACAGAATATACTTAATCAAACCATGTAAAGAGAACCCCCTACATTTGGTTTGTCTGTGTGGTTTTTTTTTGTTTCTGTTATGTGGCTTAAACCCAATGTTGAATTGTTTATCTAAAACACTAAAGTAACGTGAGGAGCTCTGGTGGTGCAGCCGTTAGAATGCAGTAATGCAGGCTAACTCTGCCGACTGCCAGAAGTTCGATTTTCACCGGCTCACGGTCGACTCAGCCTTCCATCCTTCCGAGGTTGGAAAAATGAGGATCCAGAGTGTGTGGGGACAATATGCTGACTCTGTAAACCACTCAGAGTGTGCTATAAAGCACTGTGAGGCGGTATATATGTCTAAGTGCTAAAGTAAATCTAGCAGGTAAACAATAGCAGTAACCAATGTTAGCTGATCTTGAAATCTGTGCAGCTTGTTCCTTAGTTAGCACTTCAGAATGCCACTCCCAGAACATTTTAAAGTCATAAGTAGACTGGGAATTTGAAAAAAAAATCTCAAGAGAAAGAAAATCCCTTCCATATTGCTGCTATGAAACTATATGGACACTGACCATAAAATCGCCAGGTAGTACATTTAAATTGAAAAGGGGATCTGTGAATTTGGTTCTTCTCAATGACTTCTTTGCCTCCTTGTCTTTATATATTCCATCAATTGATTCATGTGGGAAGAATTTCTGCTACTTGTGTTGGAATACTGAGTAGTAAGGTAGGAGTATCTGCAGAGTAGGGTGGAAAAAGTCAATAGGGCAGCCACAATGGTACAATTGAAGCTCTTATTTTTTTTTATGCATATTGCATGTACAACACACATCCTTGATTTATGACTACAGTTGGGAGCAGAATTACCATTGTTAACCATGGTGATTGCTAAGTGAGTTGTGACTGATTTCACAACCTTTTTTTGGCAACTGTTGTTAAGTGGATCATTGTAGTTCTGAAGTGATTCATGCAAACATTAAACAAATCACACACACCCCCTTGTTGATTTTGCTTGTAGAAAGCAGTTGGGAAGATTGCAAGTAGTGGTCGTATGATGCCAGGATGCTGCAACCATCATGGATATATGCCAGTTGCCAAGCACCTGGATTGGGGATGCTGCAATTGTCATAGGTGTGGGGACTGTTTGTAAGCCACTGTTTTCAGTGCCATTGTAACTTCAAACGGTTGCTAAATGAATGGTTATAAGTCAAGGACTAGCCACAAAAAGACAGCTTTGATCACTGATTTTTTTTTGACAACACACTGTGAACAGCCCTGCAGTTATGGAGGGGGCCTCATATTCATCATGCTGTTCTCTTTTGTTGTAAGCAGCTGTCCTGTCAGTGAGAAGAATTAATCAGTGGAACAGCTTGCCTCCAGAAGTTGTAGGTGCTCCATTACTGGAGAGATTGGACAACCATTTGTCTGAACTGGTATAGGGTCTCCTGTTCTAGCAGGAGCTTGGACTAGAAGACCTCCAAGGTCCCTTCCAATTCTATTACTCTATAGCAATTTTCTTTTTCTTTTTTTGCTTGTAGTGAGATAAACAGAATAATAAAGTGGAGGTTGAAATGAATCATTTTTTGTGGTTATTTCCTAGTTTCCATTTAAAAATACCAGCACTGATTTAAGATAAGTTGCAAGCTAGCATCTGCAATGTCTAAGCAAGCTATTAAAGAGTCTTCCTTGAACTTAGGGGCCTTGATAGTTTGGAGGTTTTAATTCAGGTATTGGTCTTCCTCCTTGACATATTTCAGCTAGGAGTGAAATCTGGGGGTCACATAACATTAGCGAGCATTTCTCCTGAAGTAGATAATTTCTTTATTCAGCAGTTTGCAAGCCACAATTCCACAGCTCCCATATTTTGTATTCCAGCCATGCTCCCAGATTAACCACTGGGGTAAAGAGGGCTGCACACACTCACTCACCCCTCTCCAAAACCTCAGGGACTCATTAGCTTGTCCAGATCCCTAGCTTTCAGATTTAAAAAAGGAGCAAATCCTCCTCTTTTGTAGAATCCAATCTACAAGAGAAAATGGTCTGGCACTCTTCTGCCCAATTGTTTTATGAACAAGCAGCCTCATTCCAATAGCCATAGGGAAGACTGATGGGTTGTGAGTACTGCTGTCTGTTCAGATAAGTACAGAGTGACCACTTGCCTGCCAAAGAGATTTTTTTAAGCCCAGGGTTTTGTTGGTTGCTCTATCTTTCTGGAGAAGGAAATGTTTCTTTTAGAAAATATTCAGTCTTTGTTTCCTGGGAATAATGGAAGATATTCTCCATTCTGTTTTCTAGCAGTGGAGTTCTATCTAGGGTTCAATTCCCTCACCCCTGCTCTTATTAATTGGAAGTTGCTCTTCTCTTTTAATCAGACGCTGCCAGCAGCACAGTAGCAGCAAAATCCCAGAATTAGATTTTCAAATCTTTATTTTTCATTTTAAAAGAATGAACATTCACAGGATCACTACAGGTGGTCCTTGGCTTATAGCCACCGTTCAGCCCCAAATTTCCCTTCCCTTGTTAAATGGGTTTTGCCCCATTTTACGACCCTTCTTGCCCACAATTGTTAAGTGAATCATTGCAGTGGTCAAGTTAGGAACATGGCTGTTAAGTGAATCTGGCTTGTCAGAAGGTCACAAAAGGGGATCATGTGACCCCCGTACATGGCAACCCTACTTGCCAGTTGCCAAGTCTCTGAACTTTGATCATATGATGAGGGGGAGGCTGCAATGGTCATAAGTGTGACAAACAGTCGTAAGTCATTTTTTTCAGTGCTATTGTAACTTTGAACGGACACTAAATAAACTGTTGTAGGTTGAGGACTACCTGTATTCTTCTCTATTGGTGCTTTGGGTTTTGCAATAATTTCTTCTGCTTGGGGTACTCAAGTTCTCTTCCTACAGAAGTAGAGCAACGAGTGGAATCATAGAAAGTGCCTGTTCTTTCTTATTACATCCTTGCTATTGCAAGTAGAGACAGATAATGTTTGACAGTGGCTTGTCCAGTTACCTTTTTTCTTTCTACCTGTCATCTACAGGAATTAGGTAATATATTATATCTGATTCATTGCATCGGATGGAAGAGGTGAAAAGTGTAAGTCAGCTGCCCTCTAGCTGTATCCCAATGATGCTCTGTAAATCATCATTAACTCTGGCTTCAGCCTTGCACAATGAAACAGCAGGCCCTCTCCATTGCTTTTGTTTGTTTTTAGAGAATGCAGTTATTTCCCTGAGATTACACCAAGGAGTAGTTACCCGTAGCTACCTCTTCCTAACTTGTGAAAATTATATTGGATTTCTCAGCTTCGGTGTGTCAAAGGCATTGTTTTGTTTCTTTCAAGCTGCACCTAACCACAATGTGGTTATCTACTACTCCATTTCTTTCTTGAACCCCAAGCATATTCCTTCTCTGAATTCTACTCTACTCTGCTAACATTCAGAACAAGTAGAATTCAGGGTAAGAACAGGCGCTCCTTCAGTCAGCGAAATTTTTGCAATAACAAGAGCTGCTGTTCTTAAGAGACTCAGTATGGGACAGTAGTTGAAGAGCAAGACTAAAACCAAAGACCCCCAAATTTTAGTTCTGTCCTAGACACAAAAGTCAACTGCGTGATCTTGACCGAGGTGGTTCCCTTTCAGCACAAATCAGTGTCTGGTACAAGTCAGTGGACACCATCACTACTATGTCTATGGAGATTCTCAGTCATCTAGGTCATAGTTATCCCAAAGGTGCTTTTTAACAAGGCAACAAGTCCAGTTGCCTTGTGAAAAAGGACCTTTTGTCTTGTGAAAAAGCACCTTTGGGACATCGCTACTACTCAGTTGCATCATGAATTGATAGCTTCACTGTAAGGTTTTGAAGAGTGCAATGAACAAACAAGTGACCTTTGCAACTATATGGTCAAGCACTAAAAATAATATGAACCGCATTTGGAGACATTAGTAGAGGCCATAATGGATCTGGCATTTGGATTCTTAGTATGCTGTTACTCTTAGCTGCCGTCAAGTTGATGTTGAATCTCAGTAATTCCTCGCTGGCTGAGGAATTCTGGGAGTTGAAGTCCACAAGTCATAAAAAGGCCAGGTTTGAAGACCCCTGTCTTAAACTGTGCTCAACACTTAGGTAGCTAATCAAGTCTAGAGTATCATCCTTTTTTTCCCCTCTATCGATCCATCATATTGCCATTTTTTGTGTTTTGCTTCAAACATATCAAACCGGGTATTCTTCTGTAATGATTTTTCTCTTCACAAGATGTGCCCAAAATAGAAAACTCATAATCTTGTCCTTTGAGCATCTAAGCAAAGCTTAAAACTAATTTTCTCAATATTCATTGATTTGTTTGTTGGGCAGTCTATGGATCCTTTGCCAATACTGTAATTCAAAAGTACAGGTAGTCCTCGACTTATAACAGTTCATTTAGTGACCATTTGGAGATATAACAAAAAAGGGACTCATGACCATTTTTCACACTTACAACCGTTGCAGCATCCCCATGGTGGTGTGCTTTACATTCAGATGCTTACTTAGAAACTGATTCATATTTATAACATAACATATAAAAAAGGTCATGTGATCCCCTTTTGTGACCTTTTGACAAGCAAAGTCAAGGGGGAAGCCAGATTCACTTAATAGCCATGTTAATTTAACAACAGCAGTGATTCATCTAACAAATGTGGCAAGAAAAGTCATAAAATGGGGCAAAACTCACTTAACAAATGTCTCACTTAGCAACATAAATTCTGGGCTCAGTCGAGGTCGTAAGTTGAGGACTACCTGTATCTATTTTCCCCTCATGTTACAATCTACTGGCTTTTGTACACAAAGAAACATCTCTGCACTTAAAAGATCTTGTCTAAGTCCTTCATAACCATTTTCCCCCCAAGGCAAGAATCATCATTTGATTTCTTGATTGCTTGTAGTTTCATTACTGATTATTGATCTAAGCAAGTTGATGTTGTCAGCTATTGCTATTTCTTCTCTGAAATTATCCAAATTTTTAGAATATTCTTTACCTTAAAGTATAAGCTCTTTTTGAGACCATGTTCCTTGATTTTGATAAGCAGATGCTCAGATCATCTCATTTTCAGACAGTAATGTGGGATCATCAGCATAACAAAGGTGGTTGATGAGTCTTCCACTGGGGTTCACATTTTGGTATCTTCGTACAGTGCGGCTTCTATAAATGTTAGGTGTTATGCATATAAATTGAACAGGTAACCTCTCTATTAAATTCCTTCCTTCCTGACGGAAGACAGATGGGAAATATAAAAAACTCAAATGGGACAGGAGACATCTAGGAAACTTCATGAGCAAATTGACGGCTCTTTTGGGCATCCCAGATGTATATTAGGATAGAATGTGTTGAGGGCAAGTGAAATGATTGAAGCCTGGGAAACGGGCCCCTTGTGTCAGAACTGCCATCATACACTTGAGCTTCACATTTGCTAGCTGCCGGTCTGCCATGAACTATGGGGGGAGGGAGCCGGATGGGAGGGTAAAAAGCAAACAACTCATTGTACCTTCCAGAGGCACCATCTCCAGGTCAAAGCCCAGGGAATGGAATGCAACTGCTCACCAAACCAGCCCACTGTTGAAGAGACTGTTCCTAAAAACAACTTATTCAAATATGATTGGGCACTAAGGGACCAGAGGAGTGGAAGAACTGAATGGGGAAAGTTCACTGGGAAACTCTGCCATGCAAATTTTAGATCTGACTTTGCACTATTTCAATTCACTTGACTTCTAGTAAGCTATACCTTTCTCAGCAAATGGAATTAAGGATCGTTTTTAATTAGAAAAACAAGTTAAGGCAGGTCTGACACCTTGTCAGTCAACAGGAGTGCTGATTTACCACCAGCTTATCGGGTACTTAGGAGTTGAGGACTTGGCAGCACAAAGAAGCAACAGACAACAACTTAGTAGCCGGCCACCAACACCCCAATCAATAAATAAAAGGTCACACACAATCAGGCACCACATAAAGCAGACATTTGAGTAGAGAGAAATTCCTGAGAATGGGCTCCAGCATGAGTCCAAAAGCTTAGAAGACTAAACCTCTGAGTCCTGTTGACCGATCCAGATTGGATCCTTCAACGTTATCCTGGGATGACCTTCATTCATGCAAGTGAAACTAAAATATAGTTGCATGCGTTTTTTCTTAAATCTTGTGGTATATGCCTTTATATGTGTGTGTGGAGGGGTGAGGTAAGGTCTTCCATGCATCAGAAGGTTTACTTTTGATGGAGATAATGCCTTGTGTACTCTTAATTATTGACCCCCCCTATCTAGACAATAAGACATGGGGAAATGGGTATCCTTAGTCGGTAATTGACAATACTGCACAGTAAAGTGTCTGATTCGTGACAAAAAACCCAAGAAGCGTTTAACTCGCTGCTAAGATCAATTCCATTTTAGTGTCCAGTCCTCTAACGAGAAGAGATGATCAGGGCAAAGTATGGTATCCATGAGATTATACAGCCAGATTCATTTAACAACTGTGTTTGTAACTTAACAACTGCAGTGATTTACTTAAAGACTGTGGCGAGAAGGATCATAAAATGGAGCAAAACTCATTTGAAAATTAACTGTCTCACTTAGCCAGAGAAATGTTGGGCTCAATTGTGATTGTAAGTTGAAGAGTACCTGTACTTTGGTTAGACTTGTGGCCATAGTTAACAATATACATTTTCTTAAAAGATGGAGTCCCAGTAGGGTAGAGAATTCTGGCTTGCTGGTAATAATTGATGTGGATTTTGTTTGGTAAACATTTTGTGAAAAGGATCCGACTGAATTTTCTTCTGTCTAATATTTTTTTCCCCTGTTCATTGCTTCCTATATTATAAATTCTTCAATCTGCACATTTCCAATTTGTCAGTGTAGTCCTTAGCTATGACAAGGCATGCAACTAGATGTGCTTTGTGGAGGTAATGTGTTTTATAGGAAAATAGGTAGCAATTTCCAACAAAATATCTAAAAATGGCATGAATGAATTTTTGATGGGAAGATGTGTAAACCCTCCATTTTGATCTACAATAGCCATGAAAGTCTTCGAATGTACTGGATTGCTGCCCCCATCATCCTGCATCATTGTCCATTTCATGTGTATCCTTGTTCATCCTTGGCCTCATTATCACGCTCTGATGAGATTGGAAGTCCATATTACTGAGAGCGTCTCAGGCTACCTTTCCTGCAGCTACTGAGTTAAGGTAAAACCTGGGAGAAATTATCAAAACATTATCAAAAAATTATCCAAACAAAAGGAGAACTGCCTGCTAAGTTTGTTTAGTGTAAACTGTAGTTAGGGCTTGTGTATTCTGAGACCTTCAAAGATCATTGATTAACTGATGACTGAATCCATTGTCTGCACCCAGAGAATAGGTTAATTCTGTGATCAGAAGTAAATCCAAATGAGTTTGTATATACAGGTACAACAGTAATAATAAAGCTAATGCTGCTGCTGCTGCCAATAATAATAATAATAATAATAATAATAATAATAATAATAATAATAATAATAATAATAATAATAATAATAGAAGGGACCTTGGAGGTCATCTAGTCCAACCCCCTGCTCAGACAGGAAACCCTATACCATTTCAGACAAATGGCTGTCCAGTCTCTTCTTAAAAACTTCTAGTGTTGGAGCATTCACTGCTTCTGGAGGCAGGTTGTTCCACTGGTTAATTGCTCTAACTCTCAGGAAGTTTCTCCTTAGTTCTAGGTTGCTTCTCTCCTTGACTAGTTTCCATCCGTTGCTTCTTGTCCTGCCTTCAGGTGCTTTGGAGAATAGCTTGACTCCCTCTTCTTTGTGGCATCCCCTGAGATATTGGAAAACTGCCATCATGTCACCCCTCGCCCTTCTCTTCACTAAACTAGACATACCCAATTCCAGCAACCGTTCCTTGTATGTTTTAGCCTCCAGTCATCTTTGCTGCTCTGCTCTGCACTCTTTCTAGAGTCTCAACATCTTTTTTACATTGTGGTGATCAAAACTGGATGCAGTATTCCAAGTGTGGCCTTACCAAGTTTTTTTAGTGACTGTTCAAAGTTACAACGGCACTGAAAAACCTGATTTAGGACCCTTATTTTTCCACACTTGACCATTGTAGCTTACTCACAGTCATGTGATCAAAATTCGGGCACTTGGCATCTAGTATGTATTTACAATGGTTGCAGTGTCCCAGGGTCATGTGATCACTATTTGTGACTTTCCCAGCTGGCGTCTGACAGGCAAAGTCAATGGGAGAAGCCATTTGCTTAACAGCCATGTGATTCACTTATCAGCTGCAGTGATTCACTTAACAACAGTGGCAAATATAGTGATAAAATTAGGTGTGACTCACTTAATAACTATCTTACTTAGCAACAGAAATTCTGGTGCCACTTGTCATAAGTCGAGGACTGTATGCCATTTTCCTGGGGCAGAGGGATGAGCAAACACATACTTATGAATACTCAAACCTACAATATTTTAAGGCCTTCCAAGAACCACATTCAAAAATCTAAACAGAGCTAGGAGCAAAATTCAGAATAACATTCAAATGCCCCAAATGGTATTTAACTAAACTGAGAATAGGGAGGTGTAGCCAGTCTAAACACATTGCTGCTTTATGAATCATCTAGGACATTTTTTAAACTTGTGGGCTAATGGCTACAGTAACTTCATTTCCTAGAAAAGTTATTATTTTTATTATTTGTATTTATTCAAATTTATTAGCTGCCCAGCTTCAGAGCTCTTTGGGTGAAATGCTACACACACACACACACACAGAGAGAGAGAGAGAGAGAGAGAGAGAGAGAGAGAGAGAGAGAGAGAGAGAGAGAGAGAGAGAGAGAGAGAGAGAGAGAGAGAATCATACCAGGCTAGATGGAAATTTGCTGTCAAATTAGGAGACCTGGACGTTACAGAGTACATTGTTACAAGCCACTGAAGTTCATATAGTACAAGCAGGTCCCATTCGTCTTTCTTAACTTACATTTTAATTGGCTTCCAGTTAAGTTTTTTAAACACTGCAAGACTTGCTGACATACTATCTTAATACCGTGTGAATAATTTATGGGAGGCTTTCATGATATGCCTTCTCCCATCCCATCCTTTCTAATTTGAGCATCCGTTAAAATGGCAGGCAGGAGGGGCTTGCCGGAGGTGGAGAGGGGAAAACGTAGAATGGAAAGAAGAAGGGAACAGATCTGTTGGTGTGCCGTTGTGTTTTTTTTTTTCCAGAGTGTTAAATATGTGGGTTCCCCCCTCTCTTTGGCTGTACTGGGATTTCAGGAAAGGTTTGTACAATGCAGACTTATTAATAACTATTCTGCCAGGAGAGCACCCAATTAAATTGAATTGGGCTTTATGGCTCCCTGTAGATTCCCTTAAATGCATGGCTAGAAAGTCTTTACAGTGTGAGTACTGGATAACAAGAAATTGGGAGGGGGGAGGATTTTTTTTTTTAAAAAAGGGATGTTTTTAATGATTGCAGCTTTTCTACTTAGGATTTGCCAGCTTGTAAATGTGTTGCTTGGTATTTAACACACACACACACACACACACACACACACACACACACACACAGAGAGAGAGAGAGAGAGAGAGAGAGAGAGAGAGAGAGAGAGAGAGAGAGAGAGAGAGATGCACAATACTTGGAAACTATTCTCCTTGCTATCTAATTTCTCCTTTGTCTTCAACGTCTTGCAAGGAGCCAAGGTTTTCATGCTGGACCCTTAACAGACCCTCTGGGAAATTTTCTTCTTAGCAGCACATAAAGCAGGCCAGGTAATTAAGACCTGGGGGATTATCCTCCTCTCTCTTTTAATAGGAAGGCACATGTTTGCAGAGGTGTCTTGAATTGGTGATTTCCAACCCTGAGCTGTAGGGGTTTCTCATAGCTGTTCTCTTCTTTGGGTGCATGCCTGTACATGCTTGTAAGATTGGTAGACAAGAGAGCCTCACAAATCTTCAGTCCTTCTCTTGCGAGCCTACAAAGAAGCCTGGAATAAACTTTTAATTTCCGTAGGAGGACGATCCAGATGCCACTTCTCCTTAGACTTATTCTCCTGAGCCACAAGAACAAAAAGCATCTGTGGCCGATGCTGTATTAACATGGGGCCCTTTCAGGAACCTGTGTGTGCTTAGGAATACATGACAAGTTAAATTGAAGGCCTTTTCCCAGAGTGGCATGGACCTCCTTCCACCACTGGAAAGTTCAGAAGGAAATAACTGAAATCTTAACTCGGTGGCCAAGAAACCACTGAGGACAGGACATTAGCTGAAATTATATCAGAGGAAGTCACCACTGTATGGTGAAGCCATGCATGTAGACATTAGCCATGTAATTGAGATTTCCAGTTGAATCAGAGGGAATCAGAAGGAGCCGTGGTGGCATAGTAGTTAGAATGCAGCATTGAAGGTTAACTCTGCCCACTGACAAGAGTTCAATCCTGACTGGCTCAAGGTTGACTCAGCCTTCCATCCTTCTGAGGTTGGTAATAAGGACCTATATTGTTGGGGGCAATATGCTAACGTTGTAAACTGCTCAGGGAGTGTTGTAAAGCACTGTGGAATGGTATATAAGACTAAGTGCTATTGCTATCTTCCTCCTCCTCCTCCTCCTCCTTCTCCTCCTCCCTTTCCAGTCAAACTTAACTCTTGGTGCCTTCTTGGACAATCCCATGCAATTTTCTTGATAACATTTTTTGGAAGTGATTTACCTTGCTTTAAAGGTAAAGGTAAAGGTTCCCCCACACATGTGTGCTAGTCATTTCTGACTCTAGGGGCCGGTGCTCATCTCCGTTTCAAAGCCAAAGAGCCAGCGCTTGTCCGAGGACGTCCCCGTGGTCTTGTGGCTGGCATGACTAGATGCCAAAGGCGCACGGAACACTGTTACCTTCCCACCGTAGTGGTCCCTATTTTTCTACTTGCATTTTTACGTGCTTTCGAACTGCTAGGTTGGCAGAAGCTGGGACGAGTAACAGGCACTCACTCTGCTACGCGACACTCGGGATTCGACCTGCCAAACTGCCGACCTTCTAATCGACAAGCTCAGCATCCTAACCCACTGAGCCACCGTGTCCCTTATTACCTTGCTTTACTCCTGGGGTTAAGAGAGAATGACTGGACCAAAGTCATGCAGATGGCTTGTTACCTAGCATAAGACTAGAACACACAGTCTCCTTTTTCTAGTCTGCCTCCTCTAGCAGAGGCCAGATGAGAAACTAGGACTGTGGTGGAGGGTTCAACTGATGTAACCTGATCTGATGTCTTCAAACTCTATCACCTCAACTCCTCAGACTGCTCCAGGTAGGAGTGAATGCTGTCCGGTTACAGAAAAGCACTTTCTCTCCTTGTCCTTGTATGATCACCAATTGACTGAAGGAGCACATGGCGACTGTGCAAAGCTGGACCTGACCTAGCTTCTTCTCCTGCCCTCTGCTGTCCAAATATTTATATTTGATTTCTAATTTCTGATTGACCTCATGTGGGCCCAACAGGGACAGCCAAAGGGCCAGAGGTGGCCCGAGAGCCATAAAATGCCCATGCCTGCTTTAACTACTACATCAGACAGGATCTCAAAATGTAGTCATCCTTAAAGAATGCCCGGGTTGACTTGAAGTTCAACTAAATCTAGATCAGACATCACCATTATGGGAATGGAAACAGATTCGTAATCAAATAAAAACTGGAAGCTTCTTTTAAGAATGCACAATAAATCAATTTTAGGATTTGAGTGCTCTCGTAAATACTGATAGCAATTTCTGTTCTCCAAATGTTAGCCTTTTTGTAGCCAAAATAGCACTACCCATGCATATGGGGAAAGGAACAAAACAGCATGGGTAATGATGAAATGTGCAAAAAAGTATTGTTATTATCGTATTGCTAATATTTGATATGTACTCTGCCTTTCCACTCAATCAAAATGTTCTATTATATAAAGAAGTAAAACTCTTGACATGAGCTTTTCTCCAGATTAATGTAGCGAGAAGCTACATTTAATATGGACATTGGCAATCTGA
This sequence comes from Vipera berus, assembly GCF_964194415.1. Taxonomy (NCBI): domain Eukaryota; kingdom Metazoa; phylum Chordata; class Lepidosauria; order Squamata; family Viperidae; genus Vipera; species Vipera berus. Next base: position 347,661,254 of record NC_138202.1, read on the forward strand.
AGCCCTAAATTCGCAAACTCTTCTTTCTCCCCACTTTTCAACCCATGGTACTTTTGTCAACAACAATTGCTAAAAACAGTAACTTGATTGCTCAGCAGGCAGGGAGCTCACCACAACTGCAACGTAATCCTTAAATACCACCTAGAGTCACTGGGAGTCAGGTGGCAATAAATTTAAGGTAGATGAGATGATAGATAGATAATGGATGGATAAATAGATGATAGATAGATAGATAGATAGATAGATAGATAGATAGATAGATAGATAGATAGATAGATAGATAGATAGATAGATAGATAGATAAAAAGGAGGGAGGGAGGGAGGAAGGAAGAAAGGGAAGGAAAGGAAGGAAGGAAGGAAGGAAGGAAGGAAGGAAGGAAGGAAGGAAGGAAGGAAGGAAGGAAGGAAGACTTGTTGTGGGCAAAACTGGAGGAAGACATGTGTGTGTGAGTGTGTATTGTGTATTGTATCCCACCTTTATTATTTTTACAAACAACTCAAAGTGGTGAACTTATGTAATACTCTACACACACACACACACACACACACACACACACACACACACAAATCTGATCCCAGTATTATAACTGGTGAATTCCTCAGTAGATTGTGGTAATATTCTGGACATAATTTATTTTGATGTCAGCAAAATGTGTGACAAAATACCTCAAGTCATTCAGATTAGCAAGCTAGTAAAGTATGTACTAAACAACATCACAATTCGGGATATAGCTTCATTGAAAACTGTTCAAAAAGTGCTCAGTGGTTCCTGATCAGTGTAGAGAAAGGAGGGTGGGAGGCACAAGTTTTAATCTAGAAGTACCGGTAGCACTCTTAAATGTGTGTACTAATGACTTGGATCATAAAGCAAAAAGGGTACTCTTCAAATAAATGTAATAAATAAATAAATAAATGTCCAATGACATGGCGCCTGGCTTAAAAGGGCAGGAATGGCAGGAAATCAAAGCTCAGTAGATTTTTATGTGCATGCCACACATATTAGTAAAAATTAGGATACTAAGATACATATTATTTGAAGGCAGCCACCATTGCTGCCACAGAACTGTCAGGTGACAGCAAATTGGAGAGAACAAATAGTTCAGAAAGCAAAAAGGTTTTCCTATCTATCGACTTGCTTGTTGCAGAGCTCCTAAGGGAAAGTGAATTGGATGGCAACTTTTCCTTGAAATCGTCAAGAAATAGCTTTTTTTCCCCCGCTTAAACTTTCCAATTGAAGGAAGTACTGCTCCCTTGCATCCACACTCTTTGTCAGCTCATCAGGAAAAAAGAAAAGAAAAAAAGAATGCAATCCAGTTCCCTGCCCTGATAATTCCTCTGGATGATGAGAAAACAATAGGTGGTAGAAAAGAATAAAATTGATCAATTTAGTTCAGATAACAGCAGCCGGATGAAGTTTCATCATAGTTTCTGCAACCTGGAGACAGCTCTCTCATATTAGCAATTTCCTGTAGGAAAGGGTGGGTTTATTTATCTGTTATAAATGTGATAAATGTGAATCTCTCCCTTTCCTTCCTTCCTTCCTTCCTTCCTTCCTTCCTTCCTTCCTTCCTTCCTTCCTTCCTTCCTTTTGTTGCATCGAGCCAAATGAATCCACCAGCTAACTCTTCAGCCAATTCCAGTAATGATGGATGTGATTAAAAGGTTGCACATCTATTTTTGCGATAATGCGTCTGAAAGTGATGCTCTTACTGCAGTGAAATGAGGCTGAACACATACATCGCCTCCACCTACATGCATTATAGGAGAGAGTGCAATTGTTCTATGTATATATCTGTATTGTTCAGCTCAGCCATTTGTTGGGTAGTTAGAAGTGAGGCTCTGCTCTGCCAGAGGGATTCAGAACATATTGCCTGGCAGGTGGAGTCTGCTCAGATGCATTGGCTGTTATTTCAGCAATGACAGGAAACATACATCATATGAGTTGAATGCCAGCAATATATTCTATGATATCCTGATGAGAGAAAGAGAGGGAGAGAGAGAAAACCTCTCTGACCATCTGGACATTTTAAAGAAGCTGTGAAGACATGCCGAGTTAGTCCATCTTCTTGATAACCCCACAGACTGAGTATCCTCTTGAGCTGAAGCAACGTAAGCTTAATTTAAGAAAATAATATTTTCTTTATCACCTGTAGGCTTCAGTATGTGGGGAGAATTTCTAAAGTATCACGACGTCTAAGGTCATGCAATCATCTAGAGCTTTGTAGGATATTTTAACCTCTAGAACTATGAGCATCTTTCATTTATAGGGTTTATGAATCTTTCATTTGAACCGCTACTTGCAATCTTCCAACCAAAAGCTTTTTATATGTGCCACAGACCTCTTTTCCCCCTATGGCTTCAATTCATACGCATTGCAAGCCTGAATCTGATCGGATCACCCATTCAAATCAGATGGCCAGTTCAAATCTAAGCATTTTGAACTGAATCGTACATTTGAATATGTTCTTACCTGATTTGCATATCCCTCATAATATCTACATGCTGTGAGCTGACCCCTATTAGCTAACGCTGAACAGGTATCTTCTCCCGAGATAAGGTTAATATGCAAGGTTTTTGATTGCCTATGGATGTGGCAAATTGATGGGCTGTTTTATGAAGAGTATATTGAAGGTTTGGCTGGAGATCTTCCATCCCTTGTATCTTTTCTTCCTAGGCTTACATTTGCATTTTTTTAATTCAAGCTAGAGAAGAAATGTGGGGGCTATATTCACATTTCCTTTGAAGCCTATTTGATTTAAGCTCTGAGTGCTGGAAGGGAGGCGTGCTGGTGCCATCTCAATTTGCTTTTTAAAGGCACTTTTGATTTCTCCCAACAGGCATGGATTAGCAACAGCTGTAGCAATGATGGGGAAAGTTTTATGTGAGAGTCTAATAAGGGTCAGGCATCTCCAAGGACACCTTTGGCTTTTAATCTGCTCCATGGCCAGTCCTGTGCCAGATTCCTTCAAGGCCCGTATAAGAACACGGAAACTTTACTAAGCTAGCATAGTTCAGTGCTTAAGACGTTAGACCCGGACAAGCAAGATTTAGGTTGAAGTCCTACTTGACTGCAGAGCTCAGTGGGTAATTTAAACTTAACTCATAGGATTGTTCTCATGGGGATAAAATTAGGGAGTTAGTTACCAGTTGAGAGGAATCAACCATGGGAGAAGAGCTTCATCTCATGCTTGGGAGCATCCCTGAGGCATCTGGCTGATTATCGTGAGAAACAAAATACTGCACTTATTTATTATTTCAACTTATTTTTCAAAGCATCAGAGGGCAGGACAAGAGACAATGGATGGAAACTACTCAAGGAGAGAAACAACCTGGAATTAAGGAGAAACTTCCTAACTATGAGGACATTGTGGGTGCTTCATCACTGGAGGTTTTTAAGAAGAGACTGGACAGTCACTTGTTTGAATTGATACAGGGTCTCCTGCTTGAGCAGAGGGCTGGACTAAAAGACCTCGAAAATCCCTTCCAGCTCTATTCTGATTGACTAAAATGAGCCCTGCTCTGATGCAGCAGGATGATTCTTAGTTTCTTATGGGATTTGAATGTCACGAGGGCAGTGAGGTTGACATCAAACTAGGACGACTGCCAGATTTATAGGGGAGATCAGCCTGTTCCTTAAATTTGCAGAGATGCTATTTCATTCCCATCTATATCCCGCAAAGCTGCTCAAATGTTTCAGAATGGTCCTTTGTACATTTGGTAGAGCAGCAGGTTATCTTCCCAGCGCAATTCTTTGATGACGGCCAACTACTCCTGCTGGTTTTTAAGCTGACATCTTCTCACTTGCACGGCTCAGTGGGAAATCCCAAGACTGCCCTTATTAGACATGGCTTGCAGGAAACTTCACAGCCTTGGAGGAATTGCCAGACTCACCCACAAATGTCATAGCAGCCAAATGCTCACTGTTTCTTTGGTGGCAGAAAGTCCTGGTTATTTTTCAGTATCAAGAATCAGCTCATTCTTCCGGGCATGAGAAACCCAATTACTTCGTACAATAGGTAGCAGAAAACCCTCCGAGTTTGTGTGTGTGAATGTGTGGGAGTGTGTGTTCGTCCTTTGAAGCTTGCCAGCTCTCCATTTATTAATCTGAAATAGGTAAAAACTGCATATCTACTTCAATACATTTTAAATCTTTTTCAACTAAAGAAGCTGGCAGAGATCAAGATAAATATCCACATTGGGACCCTGCAGCAAAAACAAAAAGCAATTTTCTAGTAGTAGAAGAAGAGGGAGAAGGAGAGAAAAGAGAGAGAAGGGAAGGAGGAGGAGTGAGGGATAGAGAAGAAAGAAGAGGAGGAAGGAGAGAGAGAGAGAATGAGAAGGAGGAGCAGGAGGAGGACAAAGTATAGAAGGAGGAGGTGGAAGGGGAAAGAAGGAGAGAAGAAAAAGAGAAGGAGGAAGAAGAGAGAGCAGATAAGGAAGGGAGGAGGAGAAGAAAGGAGAGAGAGTGAAGAGGCAAAGGAGAAGGAAGAAAAGGAAGAAGGAGAAAGAGAGAGAGGAGAAGGAGGGGGAGAAAGAGGAGGAGGAGGAAGAGAAAAAGAACAAAAGGAGAAGGAAGGAAAGAATGTCTATGGCGATTCTCAATCAACCAGGTCATGGTTGTCCTAAACAAGCTCTAGCTTTTTCAATTCTGTCTGAAGTGTTTCATAAAACAGAGTTCAACCAGCCCATTCATAACCCTTACATTAATGTTGCCATGGTGTTAATACTTCTATGTGAGGCCCCTTTTTCAGTCAGCTAAATAGCTTCAGAGGACACCAGTTGTAATGTAGTGGGTCCAATGCAAGGAAGAGACGCCAGCCGGAGTACGTGTTCAGCTCTTTATTGGGGGAGAACGTACTGAGGAACAAGGGCTACCTGGCCTCCTTATATACCCGGCCAGGGAGGTGGCCAGCCAATGGAGATGGCCCTAGGTTTCCCGCCAAAACTAGGTTTCCCGCCAAAACCGTCCAGGCCACGCCCCCTGGTGGCTGTTGCTATGCAGATGCCTGCATTGGATAGTTTATAGTTGTTTATAGTTTATTTGATTTATATACCGCCCTTCTCCTTGGTGGGACTCAGGGCGGTTCACAGGGCATACATAAGAAACACTATACAAAAATTAAAAAGAATTAAATCCATGCCCAATTAAAACAGAAGTACAGATTAAAAACAATTAAAAGCCCATAATCCCCCATCAGGCCAGACCAGCTAATTCGAACAGATGGGTCTTCAGGCCCCGACGGAAAGTTCGAAGGTCTGGTGCCATCCGGAGCTCCACCGGCAATTGATTCCATAAAGCCGGAGCCCCCACAGAGAAGGCCCTCCCCCTGGGGGCCACCAGTCGACATTCCCTGACTGGCGGCACCCTGAGGAGGCCCTCTCTGTGGGAACGCACAGGGCGGAGGGGAGTCGATGCCGGCAGCAGGTGGTCCCTGAGGTAACCCGGACCCATGCCATGTAGGGCCTTAAAGATCGTGACCAACACCTTGAATACATAACACCAGTGAAGGTTTTCACAAGCAATAGTGTTGTCAATAGAATGGCTTACTATTTTGGTGGGACAAATTAAGGAGGTGATTGGTAGAGAAGCCAGTAAGGCACCAGGCTAGAAAACAGGAGTTCTAGTCCCACCTTAGGCATGAAAGCCAGCTGAGTGACTTTGGGCCAATCACCAGGAGACTGAGAGTTCTAGTCCCGCCTTAGGCATGAAAGCCAGCTGAGTGGCTTTGGACCAATCACCAGGAGACTGAGAGTTCTAGTCCCACTTTAGGCATAAAAGCCAGCTGGGTGACTTTGGGCCAATCACCAGGAGACTGAGAGTTCTAGTCCCGCCTTAGGCATGAAAGCCAGCTGAGTGGCTTTGGACCAATCACCAGGAGACTGAGAGTTCTAGTCCCGCCTTAGGCATGAAAGCCAGCTGGGTGACTTTGGACCAATCACCAGGAGACTGAGAGTTCTAGTCCCACCTTAGGCATGAAAGCCAGCTGGGTGACTTTGGGCCAATCACCAGGAGACTGTGAGTTCTAGTCTCTCGTTAGCATGAAAGCCAGCTGGGTGACTTTAAGCCAATAACTCCCTCTCAGCCCAACCTACCAGGCGGGATTGTTGTTGGGAAAATAGGAGGAGGAAGATGTGTTGGGTATGTTTGCTACCTTGAATTATTTGTAAAAAATAATAAAGGCAGGATACAAATAAAATAAAATATAAATAAATAAATATCAAACTTTGCCCATTTACACATCCATGCCCATATCCACACGAGGGGGTGGGGTGGGGGAAAGAAATTTGTTCTAGAAATTTTTTGGCTACTCTCTCTTATTTTGCCATCAGGAATATGGTTTGTTTGTTTGTTTATTTATTTATTTATTTATTTATTTATTTATTTATTTATTTATTTATTTATTTATTTATTTATTTATTTATTTGATTTCTATACCGCCCTATTCCCGAAGGACTCAGGGCGGTTTACAAGGCAAAGTTAAAAACAGTTAAAACAGTACAAAGGTTAAGATAAAGTTAAAATTAAAATAGGATTAAATAACAATAGCCCAAATTTAAAATTTAAATTTAAAATTTTAAAATTTAAAACCCCTCAGTCCAGGCCAGATAAATCAAACAACCAGGTTTTTAGGTCCCGGTGAAACGAACGAAGGTTGGGGGGGCGGTCCGGAGGCAGGTCGTTCCACAGGGCAGGCGCGCCCACAGAGAACGCCTGTGGGGTTGGGGTTGATAGGGACTCGTTGAATGTTTTCAAGCCCAAAATAGAAAAATGAGAAGCCCTCGTGTACCTTTTAAAAGCAATAGAATTTTAATAATGTGCCAGAGCAAACAATTGACAATCAACTTACAAAATACAATAAACAAAGTTCTGCTTCTTTTTCTTCTTCTTCATTTTCTGGATTTGTCAGTCAGGATGCCAAATTGTGAGCAGTCCGCCTGTTCAACACCAATCCCTGTTTCCCCCAGGGAATGGATGCCATCTCTGTCTTCACACACACACTGAGGAAATTCTGGCATGTTTCGTAGCATTCATACGAGGAACTCTGTGAAATGGAAAAGAAAACAGCTCTTTCTGTCAACTTGTCACCAGTATATTAAGCCCTTCATTTCCATCCGACTGATAAACTTTAAAACTGTGCTTCTTCAGCACAGAATATCATGAGGACAGAATGGATAGACCCCCAGCAACATGGTAGAATGCCAAAATATTTAATGGAATATTAAAAATTTATTCAGACAGTAAAGCATGCATGACAGCTTCTCCTTCTTCATTTTCTAGGCAGTTACAGTCAAATGATCTAAAAAAGACAGTCTGAGTAAAAACATCTACACTAAAACCAAACAAGTTACCCAATAAAAACACACGGTCATTGAAATGCTTAAAGGTAAAGGTAAAGGTTCCCCTGCACATGCGTGCTAGTGTGTGTGTTTTTTTATCTGACTTTTATTATTTTTATAAATAACTCAGAAGTCATTCATTAAGGTAAAGGTAAAGGTTCGCCCGCACATGTGTGCTAGTCGTTTCCGACTCTAGGGGGCGGTGCTCATCTCCGTTTCAAAGCCAAAGAGCCAGCGCTTGTCCAAGTACATCTCCGTGGTCATGTGGCTGGCATGACTAGATGCCAAAGGGGCAGGGAACGCTGTTACCTTCCCACCATAGTGGTCCCTATTTTTCTACTTGCATTTTTTACATGCTTTCGAACTGCTAGGTTGGCAGAAGCTGGGACGAGTAACAGGTGCTCACTCTGTTACGCAGCACTCGGGATTCGACCTGCCAAACTGCCGAACTTCTGATCGACAAGCTCAGCGTCCTAACCCACTGAACCACCGCGTCCCTTTTGAAATGCTTAAAGAGGATTAATTAAAACACAACTGAAAGTCAATGAAAAAGAATGGGAAAATAGAAAAGTCTTGAATAGAATAGTGCTGGAAGAGACCTTGGAGCTCTTCTAGTCCAGCCCTCCGCTTAAGCAGAAGAACCTATACCATCTCAGACAACTGACCATGTAGCCTCTTCTTAAAAATCTCCAGTGATGAAGCGCCCACAATTTCTGGAGGCAAGCTGTTCCACTGGTTAATTGTCCTCACTGTCAGGAAGTTTCTCTTCCATTCCAGGTTGCTTCTCTCTTTGTTCAGTTTCCAACCATAGTTTCTTGTCCTGCCCTCTGGTGCTTTGGTGAATAACGTGACCCCCTCTTCTTTGTGGCAGCCCCTCAAGTACTGGTATACTGCTATCATGTCTCCCCTATTTCTTCTTTTCTTTAGACTAGCCAAACTCAAGTCCTGCAACCATTCTTCATATGTTTTAGTCTCCAGGACTTTGATCATCTTAGCTGCTCTTCTCTGATTTTTTTCCAAACTCTCAACATCTTTTTTCTGATATGGTGATCAAAATTGGCTATAGTATTCCAGCTGTGGTCTTACTAGGGTTTTACAAAGCAGTACTAATACTTTGCATGTTCTTGATTCTATGCCTCTGTTTATACAACCCAGGATTGTATTAGCTTTTTTGGCTGCTGCTGTACACTGCTGGCTCATGGTCAAGTGATCGTCCACTAGGACTCCAATGTTCCTCTCACAGTTACTGTTTTTAAGCCAGGTCTTACCCAATCTGTACTTGTACCTTTGATTTTTCCTACCTAAATGTAAAAGTTTGCTTTTTTCCACATTGAAACTCATTTTTTTGGATAGGGCCCATTGTTCAAGTTTGTCAAGATCTTTTTGGATCCTGAGTTTGTCTTCTGGGGTGTTGGCTACTCCTGCCAGTTTGGTGCCATCTGCAAATGTGATGAGTTCCCCTTCAATTCCCTCATCTAAGTCCTTGATGAAGTTATTGAAGAGTACTGGACCTAAGACAGAACTTTGTGGTACTGCTTACTTCTCTCCATGTGGATATAGTCCCGTTGAGGATTACTCGTTGAGTATAGTTTGCCAGCCAGCTACAGATCCATCTGGTGGTGATGTTGTCTATTCCATCTTTTCCTAGCTTACCAACGAGTAGATTGTGGTCTACTTTATCAAATGCCTTACTGAAATCTAAGTATACTACATCCACAGCATTTTGCTGGTCTATTAGTTTAGTCACTTTATTGAAGAATGAAATAAGATTGGTTTGGCATGATCTGTTTTTGATAAACTGGCTACTAGTTATAACTTTGTTTGCTTCTAGTTGTTCGCAGGTCTGTTTTTTGATTATCTTTTCCAGGATCTTCCCAGGTATTGATGTTAGACTGATTGGTCTGTAGTTTCCTGGGTCTGCTTTTTTTTCTTCCCCCTTTCTTGAAGATGGAAACCTCATCAGCCCTTTTCCAATCCTCAGGTACTTCTCTGGTGTTCCAGGATTTTTGAAAGATATGGGGCTATGGTTCTGCCACCTGCCAGCTCCTTCAGAATTCTGGGATGTGTAGCCATGCTTGTTTCTTCTTGAGTTTCTTGTTTTTTTTTCTTTTTCAGTGGTATTGTGCTGTTCTGGGCTTTTATGATTGCAGTTTTCAGAGTTTCCCATGCTTCTTGGGTTGTTTTCCCCTTTACAATTTTCATCCGTGGGATCTTTCTTAGGTTCTCTCTGAGTTTGTTAAAGTCAGTTCTTTTGAAGTTCAAGACCCTGGTTGGATTGTTTTCTGTTGCTAGTGTTTGCATTACATTAAATTCCAGTATGACGTGGTCACTTTCACCCAAGGTTCCGGCAACTTCAACTCTCTCTATCACTTTTTCTCTATTAGTTAGAATTAAGTCCAGTATGGCTTTACATCTAGTTTCCTCCTCCACCTTTTGGATGACAAAGTTGTCACCTAGGTTGGTTAGGAATCTGTTTGATCTCCCGCTCGCTGCAGAGTTTGTCTCCCAGTTGATATCTGGATAGTTGAAGTCTCCCATTACTATTGTGGTATGCTTCCTACATATATTTGTTAAATGGTTGGCAAAGAGTTCATCTATTTCTTCTGATTGGTTCGGTGATCTGTAATATATACCTATGGTAATATCACTTTTTTCCCTCTTTTATATTGACCCATATGCATTCTGAATGGATTATATCTTTGATCATGTGCGTTTCTGTAGATATATAGTGTTCTCTTACACAAAGTGCAGCTCCCCCTCCTCTTTTTGTAGACCTGTTTGTTTTGTACAATTTGTATCCACCCATCAGTCCATTCTATTCATGGCTTTCGTCACATCAGGTTTCTGTAATACCAGCTATGTCATACCCTCTCTCGTGTATTATTGCTTCTAGTTCACCCTGTTTGTTCCTCAAGCTTTGAGCATTTGTATATAAGCATTTAAGGCTTTTATGCCTGTCCATAAGTATGTTTCCTGCATCTCCTGAATGTTGTTTGAGTTTTTCTTTTTTCTCATCTCTGCTCACCTCATTGTTTGATTTGTTTTCTTGGGATTTATGATTGGTTTTGGGTTCTAGAGATTCTGAAGATTGGTCACTCTCACCCCTCAATTTTTAATTTAAAACCTTCCTGATGAGTTTGGCCAGTCTTTTTCTGAGTACATTTTCCCCTGTTTTTGTGAGGTGGAGCCCATCCCTTGCCAAGAGTCCTTCGCGAAGGAAATGCAGTCTGTGATCCAGGAAACCAAAGTTTTCTTGGCGACACCAACCCTTTAGTCAATGGTTTATTTCTAGAATTCTTTTTTCCCCTCCATGGGTGTTGGCCTTTCATTGGGAGTACTGATGAGAACACTACTTGTGCTCCTAGCTTCTTAACTTTATTGCCTAGTTGTTTGTAATCTCTCACTATTGTACTCAGGTTCTATGTTGCATCATTCATCCCAATATGGAGGAGGAGGAAGGGGTAGTAATCTGTAGACCTAATTATTTTGGTTAGGTTCTCAGCCACATCTTTGATTTTTGCTCCAGGGAGACAAAATACCTCCCTGGATTGTATTGACCTTGACTTCATGGTTCAGAATAGAAAGATAGGAATTGATTTAAACAACAGCAAAAATAATAAGACCTATGCCTTTTATGAGGTTAGATCCCTGGAAGCTAAGTAACATCTAAAAGAAAAAGAAAATAATATCTTACTTATGAGAGTCCTCTTCAAAAATTTCTGAAATATGTATGCTGTAGGAGTAAGCAGAGGGAAGGGAAAGCCATGTGGGAGAAACAGACCCACTGTTGATATCCCAGAATAGAATAAAAGTTTAAAATTGATTATTATCCTTACGTCTATGGAGATTCTCAATCATCCAAGTCATAGTTGTTCCAGAGCTGCTTTTTCAAAAAACAATTGGACTTTCTTGGTTGTTTTTTTCTTTGAAAACATTCTGAAGAAGCTTCTTAGAAAAAAGAAGAAAAGACTGGACAGCCATCTATCTGAAACGGTATAGGGTCTCCTGCTTGAGTAGGGGGTTGGACTAGAAGACCTCCAAGGTCCCTTCTGGCTCTACTCTGATAATGTTTTGAAAGGAAAGAAATGCAAGAAAGTCCAGTTGCCTTTTGGAAAAACACCTTTGAAACAACTATGTTCCCAAAAGCACCTTTGGAACTATTATCCTTATGGTAAAAATTCCCAGATCCACTGTGCTGCAGATAGTTTATGGCACCATACAGTTTGTTAACATTAATTTTTCTCCATAGCAAACTCTACTACTTCTCTCAAAAGCTTTTAAAATGTGGCTTTGAATAAAAGCTGTTTTGTGCTTTTTGGAAAGCTGCATATAAAAAGTGGTTGTCAGCAATGCCACCCATCTCCCAAACGGGGACATTCATGTTTTAAAAACCTGCATTGTAGCAATTTGTGAAACAAAGAAGAGTATCAGGGAAATTTGCATTAAAAGAGCATTTCTGAGGAAGTTTTTTATTTTTTTATTTTTAATTCCATTTATATCTCGCCCTTCTCCGAAGACTCAGGGCGGCTTACAAGCTTAGCAGTAGCCTTCATTCTATGTATATGCCTGCTTATTAGGGCTTTCGCCCCCCCCCCCCAGCGGCATTATTACAAATTCAGCTTAATTGCCCCCAACAATCTGGGTCCTCATTTTACCTACCTCGGAAGGATGGAAGGCTGAGTCAACCTTGAGCCTGGTGGGACTCGAACCTGCACTAATTGCAGGCAGCTGGTGTTACTTAAGGAGGCATTAGCCTACAGCGCCACCAAGTTAAAAAACTATATATATTAAAGGAAGTTGCATTCAAGAGATTTATTTTTGTTGTTGTTAGCTGCGAAGTCGTGTCCGACCCATCGCGACCCTATGGACAACATTCCTCCAGGCCTTCCTGTCCTCTACCATCTTCTGGAGTCCATTTAAGCTCGCGCCTACTGCTTCAGTGACTCCATCCAGCCACCTCATTCTCTGTCGTCCCCTTCTTCTATTGCCCTCGATCTTTCCCAGCATTAGGCTCTTCTCCAGTGAGTCCTTCCTTCTCATTAGGTGGCCAAAGTACTTGAGTTTTAGCTTCAGAATCTGGCCTTCTAAAGAGCAGTCAGGATTGATCTCCTCTAGGACTCACCGGTTTGATCGCCTTGCAGTCCAAGGGACTCGCAGGAGTCTTCTCCAGCACCACAGTTCAAAGGCCTCAATTCTTTGGCGCTCAGCCTTTCTTATGGTCCAACTTTCACTGCCATACATTGCAACTGGGAAGACCATAGCCTTGACTATACGCACTTTTGTTGACAGGGTGATGTCTCTGCTTTTTAGTGTGCTGTCTAGATTTGCCATGGCTTTCCTCCCCAGGAGCAAGCGTCTTTTAATTTCTTGGCTACAGTCCCCGTCTGCAGTGATCTTGGAGCCCAGGAAAATAAAATCTGTCACTACCTCCATTTCTTCCCCATCTATTTGCCAGGAATTGAGAGGGCCAGATGCCATGATCTTGGTTTTCTTAATGTTAAGTTTCAACCCAAGTTTTGCACTCTCCTTCTTCACCTGCAACAAGAGGCTCTTTAGTTCTTCTTCACTTTCTGCCATTAGAGTGGTATCATCTGCGTATCTTAGGTTGTTGATATTTCTTCCGGCAATCTTAATTCCAACTTTTGATTCATCTAGCCCTGCCTTTCTCATGATGTGCTCTGCATATAAGTTAAATAGGCAGGGCGACAGTATACAGCCTTGCCGGACTCCTTTCCCAATTTTGAACCAATCAGTGGTTCCGTGTCCAGTTCTCACTGTTGCTTCTTGACCCACATATAGGTTTCTCAAGAGACAAATAAGATGGTCTGGTACTCCCATCTCTTTAAGAACTTGCCACAGTTTGTTGTGATCCACACAATCAAAGGCTTTAGCATAGTCAATGAAGCAGAAGTAGATGTTTTTCTGGAACTCCCTAGCTTTCTCCATGATCCAGCGTATATTGGCAATTTGATCTCTAGTTCCTCTGCCTCTTCGAAATCCTGCCTGTACTTCTGGTAGTTCTCGATCCACATACTGCTGAAGTCTAGCTTGTAGGATTTTAAGCATGACTTTACTAGCATGAGAAATGAGTGCAATGGTGCGATAGTTTGAACATTCTTTGGCACTGCCTTTCTTTGGAATTGGAATGTAAACTGATCTTTTCCAATCCTGTGGCCACTGTTGAGTTTTCCAAATTTGCTGGCAAATTGAGTGTAGCACTTTTACTGCATTGTCTTTTAAGATTTTGAATAGCTCAGCTGGAATACTGTCACTTCCACTAGCTTTGTTGTTGCTCAGTTTTTCTAAGGCCCACTTCACTTCACATTCTAGGATGTCTGGCTCGAGGTCAGTGACCACCTCATTGTGATTATCAGGGACGTTAAGCTCATTCTTGTATAGTTCTTCTGTGTAATTTTGCCACCTCTTCTTAATCTCTTCTGCCTCTGTTAGGTCCCTGCCATTTTGGTCCTTTATCATGCCCATTTTTGCATTAAACGTGCCCTTCATTTCTCCAATTTTCTTGAAAAGATCTCTGGTCCTCCCAAATCTATTGTTTTCTTCTATTTCTTTGCACTGTTCATTTAAGAAGGCATTCTTATCTCTTCTAGCTATTCTCTGGAATTCTGCATTCAATTGGGCGTATCTTTCTTTTTCTCCCTTGCCTTTCGCTTCCCTCCTTTCCTCAGCTATTTGCAAAGCTTCCTCAGACAGCCATTTTGCTTTCTTGCATTTCTTTTTCTTTGGGACGGTTTTGGTTGCTACCTCTTGTACAATGTCGCGAACCTCTGTCCATAGTTCTTCAGGCACTCTGTCTATCAGATCTAATTCCTTAAATCTATTTGTCACCTCTACTGTATATTCAACAGGGATATGATTTAATTCATACCTGAGTGGCCTAGTGCTTTTCCCTACTTTCTTCAGTTTAAGCCTAAACTTTGCAAGGAGAAGCTCATGGTCTGAGCCACAGTCAGCTCCTGGTCTTGTTTTTACTGACTGTATAGAGCTTCTCCATCTTTGGCTGCAGAGCATATAGTCAATCTGATTTCTGTGTTGACCATCTGGTGATGTCCATGTGTAGAGCCGTCTCTTGGGTTGTTGGAAAAGAGTGTTTGCTATGACCATCGCATTCTCTTGACAGAATTCTATCAGCCTGTGCCCTGCTTCATTTTGCACTCCAAGGCCAAACTTGCCTGTTATTCCAGTTATCTTTTGGCTTCCTACTTTAGCATTCCAATCCCCCATGATGATAAGAACATCATTTTTTGGTGTTAGTTCTATAAGGTGCTGTAGTGCTTCATAGAACTGGTCAATTTCATCCTCTTCAGCACTGGTGGTTGGGGCATAGACTTGGACTACTGTGATATTGAATGGTTTGCCTTGGATTCGAACTGAGATCATTCTGTCATTTTGAGGATTGTATCCCAGTATTGCTTTTCCTACTCTTTTATTGACTATGAAGGCTACTCCATTTCTTCTGAAGGATTCTTGCCCACAGTAGTATACCTGATGGTCATCTGAATTAAATTCACCCATTCCTGTCCATTTTAGTTCGCTGATACCTAAGATGTCAATGTTCAGTCTTGTCATCTCTTGTTTGACCACGTCCAGCTTTCCTTGATTCATGGATCTTACATTCCAGGTTCCTATGGAGAAAAAATCTTTACAGCATTGGACTTTCCTTTCACCACCAGACACATCCACAGCTGAGTGTCCTTTCGGCTTTGGCCCAGTCGCTTCATTCTTTCTGGCGCTACTAGTACTAGCCCTCTGCTCTTCCCCAGTAGCATATTGGACGCCTTCCGACCTGAGGGGCTCATCTTCCAGCGTCATATCGTTTTGCCTTTTGGTACTGTCCATAGGGTTTTCATGGCAAAGATACTGGAGTGGGTTGCCATTTCCTTCTCCAGTGGATCACGTTTTGTCAGAACTCTCTGCTATGACCTGTCCGTCTTGGGTGGCCCTGCACGGCATAGCTCATAGCTTCATTGAATTACGCAAGCCCCTTCGCCACGACAAGGCAGTAATCCATGAAGGGGAAGAGATTTATATTTAAGTCTAAAAAATTTAAACCAAAATAGATATAGGGTGTGGAATGAGTCCTTTTCTTTTTTTCAAAATCTAGTAAAAACTCTAATGGACTGGAATATAGCTTTTCTAAATTAAGCAATATTTTTTTTCTTTTTGAAGTGTTCAGTTGCATTAGATGTATTCAATAGATATAGATTATTCTGTATTCTTCAAGGATACACAAAGAAAACACTTGTCCTCTGTTCTTCATGTGCAAGACA
Source organism: Vipera berus (assembly GCF_964194415.1). NCBI lineage: Eukaryota > Metazoa > Chordata > Lepidosauria > Squamata > Viperidae > Vipera > Vipera berus. The sequence goes on from NC_138202.1 coordinate 347,676,880, forward strand.
ATAGAATGCAAGCTTAATCAATCCATCAACCCATCAGTCAATCCATCAATCCATCAATGAGAACAGAGCTGGAAGGGACCTTCGAGGTCCTTTTCCAGGGGTAGGCAACCTTGGCTCTTTTATGACTTGTGGACTTCAACTCCCAGAATTCCTGAGCCAGCATGGCTCAGCATGGAAACCTCTCCCTTTCTCCTCAGCATCACTGGCTCAGGAATTCTGGGAGTTATAAAGTCATAAAAGAGCCAAGGTTGCCTATCCCTGTCCTAGTCCAACCCTCTGCTCAAGCAGAGGTTGAATATAGGGTGGGCTTCTTTGGCTTTGTTCCTGTCCTCTTTGATGCTTAGCAAGCATCTGAAAAGGATTAGGCCATTTACTTTAATCTGTGAAGAACATTTCTATATAGGTAGTCCTTGAGCTATGACCATAATGGAGCCTGCCCAGTCACATGACCGATCCAATATTATGATCATTTTTGCAGTGGTCATTAAATGAACCAATTGGGTGCACTTTTGCCCCAAACCAGAAGTAAATGCCAGATTTTGGCAAAACTGTCTTAAAACAGTAAGGCCACACTTGGAATACTGCATCCAGTTTTGGTCACCACGATGTAAAAAAGATGTTGAGGCTCTAGAAAGAGAGCAGAGAAGAGCAACAAAGACGATCAGGGGACTGGAGGCTAAAACATATAAGGAACGGTTGCTGGAACTGGGCATGTCTAGTTTAATGAAGAGAAGGGCGAGGGGGGACATGATAGCAGTCTTCCAATATCTCAGGGGCTGCCACATGGAAGAGGGAGCCAAGCTATTCTCCAAAGCACCTGAAGGCAGGACAAGAAGCAACAGATGGAAACTAACAAAGAGAGAAACAACCTAGAACTAAGGATAAATTTTCTGACAATTAGAACAATTAATCAGTGGAACAACCTGCCTCCAAAAGCTGTGAATGCTCCAACACTGGAAGTTTTTTAAAAGAGACTAGACAGCCATTTGTCTGAAATGGTATAGAGTTTCCTGCCTGAGCAGGGGGTTGGACTAGATGACCTCCAAGGTCCCTTCCAACTTTATTATTATTATTACATAACACAGTCACCTAATCATGGGACACTGCAAATGGTTGTAAATGCAGTCATGTTGCCAAACATGCAACTAAGTATAATCATGTAACCATGGGGGGAGGGGCAACCATTGGAACCAGATTTGGATTGTGAATCTCCTTTTACAGGTAGATCGTAACTTCAAGCCATCACAATGTAATTGGTCATAAGTCAAGAATATCTTTATTATATTAGAACTTCATGGCTATGCCATTGAACTAGGAGTAAGGAAACCTATATTCTAAAGTATTCTTAGCCATGGTAGCCAAATGGGAAACTTTCACCCAGCCCCTTCTATCTCACACTAAAGGGTGGAGTGCTACTTACTCTGCCTTGATTGATTGATGATGTGACTTGAAGTCATTTCTGACAATATAAATAGATTTTCTCCAAGATGATCTATCCCTAACCTATTCTTTCAGATCTCCCAATAGTGATAATTTGCCATGGACAATTCCACACAGAATAACTCAGTGTGATAAATATTATCTGCCACTTTTTCTTTGACTTTATGTTCATTTTTGTCAATGGAAATACTGTCAAAGAAACAGTGGCAACATTTATTGCATTGAGTTGTCCTGCACCAAACTGTCCTGTGTTAAGTTGTCCTGTAGCAAGTTGGCCACGGCAGGTTGTCCTGCAGTGAGTTGGCCGTGGCAAGTTAGTCATGGCAAAATGGTCATGGTGAGATGGCTACAGCAAGTTGTCCCATTCTGCTCTGAAATAGCTCATTTTTTCATATTCTTCTGAAAGTAATTATGGAGGGATCTATTATGATTTCAGTTCAGGGTTCTCACTACCAGGCTCAAAGTATTCTTTGGACATATTATGCTAAGATCCAACTTTCTTGAAAAGGCTCTATGAAAGAGAAATAGAAGGAATGAGAAAAAGATGTGCAGCAGCAAGATGGATAGACTGTTATAGTGGTGATGAATGCACTATTGGAAGACCTAAAAGACCAGATTAGGGACAGATCAATATAGAGAAGATCTATGTATATGATCACTAAGAGTCAACACCAACTTGATGGCACAATTAGCATATAATCGATCTATCTAGACTAATCTTTCTCAAGAGATTATTCCAAAGTATTAATCAATCAATCAATCAATAGTATTTACGCAGTCAACAATCAGCAAAAATTAAAAAGTATTGGTACTGCCATTGAAAATCAGCAGCTCCTGGATTTAGTTCCCTTCCCTCCCAGAAATATGGGACCACCACAAATTTCTCCACCCATGTTGGGCCAGTTCAGATGGCAGCATGCACTCCTGCAGATACCCAGATGCCAAGGCATACATGAATTGGTACATCAAAACCAGGGTAAGGTCCACAGTATTAATTGTAAATGTGTGCTCAGTGTTAACACACCAACTGGTGTATTCTGGACCAGCTGTGGTTTCTGAGTAGACTTTAAAGGCAGTCCTGTGTAGAGCACATTGCGGTAGTCTGACCAGGTGCTATTGGAGGTATCTATAATCAGGTCCTCCTCCACCAAGTAATTCACCAGCCAAAGATGACCAAGTCCCCCTCCTCCAAGTTCCACTTGCTGCTGAGTAGGAGCCATGTATACAAATAGAAACTGGGTGCAAATTGCAGTAAGGGTGTAAAAGGTTGTTTTGTTTTGTTTTTTAACTTTTTACGACCCTTTAATTCTTTTATTTTGGGTGTAGTCATGGTGGCTGAATGGAGCTGAGTGTTTACTGTCTGAATGCCCTTCCTGACGCCTATGTAGAGTTCGCAGCAGATTTTTTTTTCTCTTTGTGCCCTCATAGAGAAACATCTGCTACTGTATAGGATCGAACTCTTAACCTTCCAAGTGGGAGGCAAGTGTCTTTACCTCTGGGCCACTGCGCTTCTCTTAAGGGTATAAAAGTATAAAGAAAAGAAAAGAATTAAAGGAAAGAATACTAAGAAAATAAAGGCAAGGAAGAAACCCATACAGAATCTATATTCATGGATGCTCGTGCATATGTAAAAGTTCTCAATTACATATTTCAGTGAATGGTATACTCCGTGAATAATAAACTCCAATAGGTAATTCAGTAAGTTGCTGATATTATATATATATAATGTTATAATAGTATATCATTATAAAAAGCCTCCGCAAGATCAAATAGGCACCCCACCGTCTCCCATTTGAAAGAGGACTTCAGAACTCTGAAGCATTCAGAAAGGAAGAATAGATTGTCATGGAACTACCACCCCTTTTCCTCCCTCCCTTTTCTTCAGAAAAGAAATGGCTTTTATAAGGTTCATCCAAGAACCCCTCCCCACTGCCAACCTTTTTGGCTGAAATGGCAAGGCAGGAATGCCTCATTGGTTTCAGATATTAACTGTGGTGTTGCAAACACAGCTGGTGATGGTGTGACAAATCGTGTTATTTTTTTTAAAAAACCCGCAGATGAAAAACACAGCTTTCTACTTCTCTCCATGTCACTCATCTTCACTAGCCCAGGCCCCGAGAGGGCTAGAAGAAAAAAGGTGCCCTACGGCGCCATCTGTTTCCGCCAGTTTCTACTTTGGATACTGGCTTTGCATCTGTTGAGAAGACAAAGTGGTGCTTGTAGATTTGTGCTGAAGAAATCGTTGGTTTCCCCCTATGAGTTTATTAACTATTACAGTTACCATGATAGAACCAAAGCAAGTGCTATTGCTCAGTCAGGTGGACATATTTTGCACCCCAAAGATTCTGGGATTTTAAACCCGAACAACTCTAGGTTTAGCTGAGAAAGACTCTGGTCTGAAAACCTGCCACTTCTGACAAATTCTAAACAGATTGGGTGTCTAATTTGAAAAATGTGGCTGTTATTGAAGCATAGTGTGCAAAATGTACTCTGCCTGAATTCCAGTTGAGCTAAGATAATTTCCAAAATTAATTCTGGAGAATTAATTGACCTCCCTTTGTGAACAGAAGGATTATCAACCTCATCAGTATTACAAGGGAATTTTATGAACATGCAGCAAGGAGGGAGTCTAATTCATATCATTCTTACTTGAGGTCAGAACTAGATAATGGTGTTCCTATATTATACAATAAATTTATGCCGTTAGTTCTCCAAATCAAAATCAAATTAAAGCCATTTTTTTCCTCCCTGCCTTAAAACAACAGGAACAGGGGTCATGCAATGAAGTCGAATGTAAAAAGATGTAGAACAGAGGAAAACAAAGCTTTTCCACACAGCCCCTTAACTGATCTATGGAATTCAATACTGCAAGACAAAATGATGATCACTAACTTTGATGGTTTTAAAAGTGAGTGGGCAAGTGCAGGTGATGGACAACAGGTCAGCCAAGGGGTAACAGTCTTAAAGATTCTGTATTACTTCTAGGTCACAGCTTATACACCTTCAAATATCAGCTGCAAGGAAACAACAGCAAGAGAATGGTACTATATATCTGGATCTTCTTTTTGCAAACACCCAAGGATACTTAGTGAGCTGTTTTGAGAAAGAAGATGTTGGTTGGGATGAACCTAGTTCAGATCCAAAGGGTTGCTCTTATGTTCAATATGAACATAAGAAAAATCACAAAAAGATACAGGAGTGTGAAAAGCTTAAAAGGAACTATGACTATTGACCAGTGTTTCTCAACCTTGACATATTTAAGGTATATGAACTTTAATTCTCAGATTTCCCCAGCCAGCATAGCTGGGAAATTCTGGGAGTCAAAGTCCATACATCTTAAATTTATCAAGGTTGCCTATGAAAATGTGAGACAAGCGGTGTAGCCTTCCTTAGAATCTGGGTAGAGGAAATGATGTTTCAGGAGGAAGATTCAGGGCTACTGCTTGCTGCTCGAAAGGCCTTAATTTAGCCCCTTAAAGACTTCCAAAATCAGGTACTGTCTGGGAAGGATAAAGCAGAATTTCTAACTCATTTGCAGTTTTTGAGAGGAAGCTAAGTTCCAAAAATGGACCCTAATTTATCAGTTTCACTTTAGAAAAACAAGCATAGGTAGTCTGGAATTTCCAGGTCTCTGCACGTGCTTAAATAAATAAGAATTTCAGAGACATCCTTTTCTTGAATCAATTTTCTGAGTACAATCATTATTTTAGAACACTATAGTTACCATATTGAGACATGTGGCTTGGGAATAATGTTTGAAGAGAAAGTTGTTTCTGATAGGGAATCTAATTTGCATTGCTCTAGGTTAGCTGAGGCACGTATACATACACATATACACAGTGAGAGATAAACTTACACACACATGCTCTACATTATCTAGTAGCAATTGGATGTCTATAACTATCCCACCCAGGTTGCATTTGACCATCTCGCAGAAGTGATTTTGACTGGCACATCAGATGAAAGAACAGCTTTGGAAACAGGAGCCTGTGTGGCCCTGAAGATTTTCTCTTGGCTTATATTTCTGGCACCTTATGGCACTTCTCGACAGTTTTGCAAAATCTCTGAACAAGGATTCTCTGGCCAAACAGAAAGCTTTGCTATATGTCTTTGCCTGCATCCTTCAAAATACTGAAAACCAGACCCAATCTTGGATTCCATCTAGATTTTTTTTTTCCTGACACATTTGGTAAAAGGATTAGAAGAATGGGACAAAAACCTCTTCTTGTGTCAGAAGGATTGCAGCTTTGGGTTTAACAATGGAGAATGCATTATATTGTTTAAATGATTATTATATGCTTTGGCAGCAGGGGCTGTTTCCTGAAATGTGATTTTAAAAATTCAACAGGAAAAACAAATCTCTAAGGTTTTGCAAGAGTTTTGTACTCTTATTTTGCTTTCATAAAACCAGAATTGATACTGATCATTTAGACCAGTGATGGTGAAACTTTTAGAGACCGAGTGCCCAAACTGCAACCCAAACCCCACTTATTTATCGCCAGGTGCTGGGTGGGCATGGCTGTGGTGGTCATGGCAGATTGGGTGGGTGTGGCAAAGGTGGACGTGGTCACCTCAATGTTGCTCGTGGGGAGGGACACCTGTGGGGAGTGGGCAGGGATGGAGAAGATCCAGGGGGACTCTGGCAGGTGGGGCGGTAAGCAGGAGACTCATCCTGCAGGGTGAGGCAAGGCAGGGCGGTGGTGCCATTGCCATGGGGCAAGGCAAGGGCCGGGGCACACATAAGCCAGCGAGTGCACAGGGGCCGACAGTGTCTGTCAGCAGCCACAGCCTGCCGGCCCCTCGACCAGCATACTCTAGGGCTCCGCAGCCCGCCACCAGCAGTTCAAAGAAGCTGCCTCTGAGCTGGATGGCCAGCCAACAGCTGAGGAGGTGATGTAGTGGGCCGTGCCCAGGAAAAGGAGAGCATGTGAGGCCAGGAGGGACGGGATGGGGGGAGAAGGAAACCAGCCGTGCCGGGATGCATCTGACCACATGGGACTTTGGTGAGTTAGCGGGCGGCTGCTTGAAGAGGGACGGTTGCCATCTCTGGGGCATGGCGAGTGTGCCCACAGAGAGGGGTCTGAGTGCTGCCTCTGGCATGCATGCCATAGGTTCGCCACCACTGATTTAGACTGACCCTTTGCTCAATGAATTTGTTGTAGTACTTCATCTCTCTCTAGACTCATGTATTATCTGTAGTGATTGATTTCACTATCAACCTACTGTGGGAAGGAAGGAAGGGAAGGAAGGAAGGAAGGAAGGAAGGAAGGAAGGAAGGAAGGAAGGAAGGAAGGAAGGAAGGAAGGAAGGAAGGAAGGAGAATAATATTAGAGCTGCTATTAATCCATTTTCAAACAAATGATGGAAATTTTTTGCTTTCTCTCCATCTCTGAACACACTCACCCACCTTGTTATACTCTATACCCATATGAACTGTATACATAGCAGATTTATCTTCCACCTTTTATACGCATGATGCATTTGCTCTGCCATAACCTTTTTTACACCCCACATTCATTGGTTAATGATGCAGTTCTAAATGTAAAACTCCTAAGCTATGTTGTCGGCAGGTCAGGAGGGAACTGTAAAACTGCAACCAGACTTTGGTCTACACAATGTAGTGAGGCAAACATGCACACAACCTTTGTCGTACGCAGGCATGCAAAACAAGAACTGTTTGGAGATGTAAAGTCTGCAGGAGGGACACTGCAGAACAAATGACAACTCTGAATATATATTTTTTTCTGTTTTGCTTTTAAAAACCCCTAACCAGAGGCTCATGGGGGAAAGGGAGGTATTGTACTAAGTTAGGAGACGCAAAGTTTAAAAAGAGTGACTGGCCAGGCAGAAAAAATTATCCAGAAGCCTGGCTTCTTCTCATTTGAAAATCCACAGCCTTCCTTTGTTATTCTTGCTACAGTTCAGGTGGCGGCCATTTTGAGAGCTAAGCGGCAGCGTGCAAAGGCTGCAGTGAAAACACACTGGGCTACCCCGGGATGAGAGAATGAGCAGATCTCACACCATGATGATTTGAAACATGCCTTGTGGCTTTCTAATAATGTGCCAAAGCTGTCTCAGTGGTGTGCCGCGAGGCCTCCTATTCCATCTTCTTGAATGAACTAGGCCCAGCAGGATTCGACTAATGTAGGCAGCCCCTCTGCTCTGCTGCAGGAGATCTGACTCCGAGATGGCAATCGAAGCTTGATTTGCCAACACATTTCCAATGATTAAAATGTAATTAGCACAACAGAGGCCCTCCTCCCTGGCTAATTTTAATACATGCTGTGACAGGCAGGCGGCCGCTAGTGCTGAGCCCCAGCAGCAGATGGAAGCAAATGCAGCGGGAGAAGAAAACCATTTTGTGATGTGGCTGTTCTCATCAGGAAGCCATCAGGATGCTCAGCTTCTCAGGAAGGCCCTTGATGGCAGCTTGTCAAATTGGCTCTGTCAGATCTGGCTGTGGAGACGGCAGCTTACTTTGAGATGCCCTCAGAGGGCAGCCCTGCTCCAGGTTTAACCCCTTCCATTCTTTGGATGGCATATGTCAAATCGTCGGTCTTTTTTTTTTTTTGGAAAAGTGATAATCTCAGTCTATATCACACTGAAAATATAGAGGGATGATGCTTTCTGAGTAAGGCCAAGAACCCCCTTAATCAAAAACACAAAACGAAGCAAAGACCTTTTCCTTAAGGGAAGGGGAAATGTTCCATCTATTCTATGCTTGATTCTTTCATTTTTCATGAATGAAGGCAAATATACATCTCCCAGGATAATGTTGCAGGAGTCCAAAAGCTTGGGTGGCTAAAAACTCTGGTGCCCAGTGACCAACTCAGATTGGATATTTTAGATCAATGTTTCTCAGACTTGGTAGCTTGAAGATGCGTGGACTTCAATTCCCAGAATTCCACAGCCAGTTGTTCTGGTGGAGGAATTCTGGGAGTTGAAGTCTACGCATCTTCAAGCTGCCAAGTTGAGAAATACTGTTTTAGCTCATTCAATTTGGCTTCCCACAAGGTATCTTCTTGTCTATGGAGATCCTCAATCATCCAGATCATGGTGGTCCCAAGTTGCTTTTCCAAAAGGCAGCTGGACATGAATAGAATAGAATAGAATAGAATAGAATAGAATAGAATAGAATAGAATAGAATAGAATAGAATAGAATAGAATAGAATAGAATAGAATAGAATAGAATAGAATAGAATAGAATAGAATAGAGCTGGAAGGAACCTTGGAGGTCTTCTAGTCCAGCCCCCTGCTGAAGCAGGAGAATCTATACTATCTCACACAAATGACTGTCTATGCTCATCATAAAAATCTCCAGTGATGGAGCACCTACGATTTCTGGGGACAAGCTATTCCACTGGTTAATTGTCCTCACTGTCAGGAAGTTTCTTCTTAATTCCAGGTTGCCTCTCTCTTTGATCAGTTTCCAACCATTGCTTCTTGTCCTGCCCTCTGGTGCTTTGGTGAATAACGTGACCCCCTCTTCTTTGTGGCAGCCCCTCAAATATTGGAAGATTGCTATCATGTCTCCCGTATTTCTTCTTTTCTTTAGACTAGCCAAACCCAAGTCCTGCAACCATTCTCCAGGACTTTGATCATCTTAGCTGCTCTTCTCTGAATTTTTTCCAAACTCTCAACATCTTTTTTCTGATATGGTGATCAAAATTGGCTATAGTATTCCAGCTGTGGTCTTACTAGGGTTTTACAAAGCGGTACTAATACTTTGCATGTTCTTGATTCTATGCCTCTGTTTATACAACCCAGGATTGGATTAGCTTTTTTGGCTGCTGCTGTACACTGCTGGCTCATGGTCAAGTGATCGTCCACTAGGACTCCAATGTTCCTCTCACAGTTACTGTTTTTAAGCCAGGTCTTCCCCAATCTGTACTTGTACCTTTGATTTTTCCTACCTAAATGTAAAAGTTTGCTTTTTTTCCACATTGAAACTCATTTTTTGGATAGGGCCCATTGTTCAAGTTTGTCAAGATCTTTTTGGATCCTGAGTTTGTCTTCTGGGGTGTTGGCTACTCCTGCCAGTTTGGTGTCATCTGCAAATGTGATGAGTTCCCCTTCAATTCCCTCATCTAAGTCCTTGATGAAGATATTGAAGAGTACTGGGCCTAAGACGGAACCTTGTGGTACTGCTTACTTCTCTCCATGTGGATATAGTCCCGTTGAGGATTACTCGTTGAGTATAGTTTGCCAGCCAGCTACAGATCCATCTGGGGGTGATGTTGTCTATTCCATCTTTTTCTAGCTTACCAAGGAGTAGATTGTGGTCTACTTTATCAAATGCCTTACTGAAGTCTAAGTATACTACATCCACAGCATTTTGCTGGTCTATTAGTTTAGTCACTTTATCGAAGAATGAAATAAGATTGGTTTGACGTGATCTGTTTTTAACAAACCCTTGCTGGCTACTAGTTATAACTTTCTTTGCTTCTAGTTGTTTGCAGAAAACCTTGTTTTTTATTATCTTTTCTAGGATCTTTGCAGGTATTGATGTTAAACTGATTGGTCTGTAGGTCCATTTTTCCCCCCTTTCTTGAAGAAGGGAACCACATCACCCCTTTTCCAATCCTCAGGTACTTCCCTGGTGCTCCAGGATTTTTGAAAGATGTGGTGCAGCTGTTCTGAGATAACATCTGCCAGCTCCTTCAGAACTCTGGGATGGGTTTTGTCCCACCATGTTTCTGTAATGCGAACTATGTTATACCATCCCTCGTGTACTTTCTTCTTCTTTTTTTTTCTTTGAAAACATTTTGATTCTCCTCCAAGAAGAACTGAAGAAGCTTCTTGGATGAGAAGTGAAGTATTTCCAAAGAAAGAAAAGGGGGCGGGGGAAACCCAAAGAAAGTCTAATTGCCTTTTGGAAAAGCACCTGTGGGACTTCTATGCAGTTCTGATTCTGGTTTTGTTGAAGTACTGTTGACATGAGCTTCTGCTCCTGTGGGATGATTTGGACTCAGGAAGCAGGAATTGCTGCAAATCCCAAGTAGCCTTCATTGTGAGATTTAAATGCTCACCAGGGATTATCAGCATGTGGTCCTTGGGAAACTTAAAACCTAAGGATGATCACATGGAGAAACTATTATCCTTCAGCTGGTACTGGATGCTAGAGACACATTAAAATATTTCAGATAATAAGGAAATTGTCTCCAACTTTGGAATAAGGATTTCTCCAACTTTGAAAGGAGGGTGGGCTTCTTCTGCAATATTTTTGTTTTACCAGATAATTTTTAGCTATAAGGAAAGAGAAAATTCTTGTTTCACCTTAAGCCAGCTGAGTAATTTTGGGCCACTCACTCTCTTTCAGCCAAAACCAGTTCATAGGTGTTGTTGTTGTGTAGAAAATAGGAGAAGGAAGGAGTATTAGATATGTTTGTTACCCTGAGTTATTGATAAAAAAACAATAAAGGAGGGATATCAATAAACAAAATAAAATAAAAATCACATCTGCAAATTGACTCTTCCCACTCTGGGGATATCCTGTCACTACAAGTAGTCCTCAAGCTATGGTCACAATTGAGATTGGAACTTCTTTTGTTAAGGGAGGCTATCATTAAATGAATTGTGCCCAATTTTACAACCTTTTATGGCACAATCGTTAAGTGAATCACTGTGGTTATTAAGTGAATCACGGGCTGTTAAGCGAATCTGGATTCCCCCACTGACTTTGCTTGTCAGAAGCTGGCTGGGAAGGTCAGAATAAGAACTTTAGGTGACCCCAGGATGCTGTAGCTATCATAAATATCCCATTGATACATGACAATGAGAATGCTATGATGGTCATAACTGCAAGGATATAAGTCAGGGGTCCCCAACCCCAGGTCCATGGACCATTACCAGGCCACGGCATGCCAGCAACCAGTCTGCACAAACAAGTAAAGCCCCATCAGCAGGATACAGGCAGCACACAAAACCATGCACTCTCCGGTCCACGGAAAAACCTCTCTCTACAGAACCGGTCCCTGGTGCCCAAAAGGTTGGGGACCTCCGATATAAGTAACTTTTTGCAATACTGTTGTACATTTGAGTGGTCGTTAACCAAATGGTCATAATTTGAGGACTACCTGTATCTATTCCCTTGGCATTTTAAAAATGGATTTTTAAAAATGTATAGCTAACCTAGTTACAAAAAAAAAAGGTTTTCATCTTGATCTAGAGAAACAGCATGGGATAAAAAATGGTGTTCTTTGATAGCACATCTTTGCAGGAACAGGGTCACTGATGGAATCATGGGCACTTAAGGTGGATGCGCATCAAAGTAAATTTTTAAAACATGCATTTTTAAAGTCCTCAAAAGAAAAAAGAGAATAGGCCTACCATATACTTACTCCCACATCACAAATCTTAAATAAATTTGGGTTGGATATAAATATGTGTAGACAGAGTGATTTAATATAATGCAATGGATGGGTTTTAGATGTCCATTTTCATTTGTCTGATTCCCACTGTAATAACGCAAGTAAACAACTCAATTGTCAGACCCGATCCTATAAAATCTATTTTTCCCACCCACTGCCTTCCTGCTTTATAATTCATTACTTATGTTGTTGTGATCTATTTTGTTGTTTATTATTTATGGCAGCCTTTATCATCTGGGGATGATGTATAATTTAAATTGCAGGACCACAAAGAAAGCTAGGATTGTTATAAATCTAACAGTACTAAACGGTCAATTGGTGTGCAAAACAGTTTTCCAAGAAGCCCTATTTCTACAGATTCCATTGCATGAATACACGTCTAATTACTTGTTGGGAGCCTGGCATTTTTTTTTAAAAAAAACAAAAGCATGGAACTTTTAAAGCAGATAAGCAGGAATGTCTGCACAGTTTGGTAAAATGAGGCAAGATGTCAGTCATGTTCTTCCCCCTTTGATCTTGCCTTTCTGATTGCCATTTTGATTTAAAAAAAACAAACAAGCAAAAAACCTACAGTTAGTCCTCTGCAGCCTACCTGAAAAAGAGGATTTGCAGCCCAAATCTGAAGTTGCAGTGAGTTCCCCTCCTCCACAGTCATGAGATTGCACTTCAGACACTAAGCAATACAACTTTATTTATGGCTGTTTGAAGCATCCATTTATGGCTGTTTGAAGTGTCCCGTGGTCGTGTCTTGTGATAGTTTTGCCAAAAAGCAGCACTTCTGGTTTTTTACAGAGCTATACAACAACAACTAATAACAACAACTTTATTGATTAGCCCTTGGGCCATATCAAAGTGCAAAGTTCCAGCAACAAACCGTCACCAAAACCTGACAGAGCTATACTATAGTGAACAACGGCTTTGCTTAATGACTCTGGTGTTTACTTAATGACCACCACAAAAAATAATAATAAAGTTAGGCCAGTCACACGATTGACCCTTTTTTATGATGCTTATAACTTACGATCTTAATGGGCAGGCTCCATTATGGTCATAACTAAAGAACTATCTTTACATTTTGTGGACAGCCTGTATTCTGAAAAATAGACATGTGGTTCTCCAAGAATTCATTCAAAGTGCTGCATATGCTTCTGTGTCATTTCACATCACCTTTTCTTTCAGCAAATCATTTTTTTCCCCAAAAAGACTTGATCTCATGCATGAGTCCTCAACATATAGTATTATGCAAAGCCTGTTTCTCTGCAATTTTATTTTTCATGCAACTATAATAACTTCTTTTTGCTGGCCAATGTTTGACATAAAATGCCTTTTCTTTTCTTTTTTTTTCTGTTCATGTTTTCCTAAACATAAGTAGTCCTAACATTTTGTGCTTTTCTTTCTCTCACTTCCTTGGTCTTTTTCTTTTTCAAATATACACTGAGCCATTTTGGTGAATTTTCCAGCTAAGTAAATAGACATCAGTCATATCTGTGGACTTTATTTTCAGAAGATAAAAGTCTGGATGAAGGTTTGTGTGTGTGTCTGTGTGTGTGTGAATTTCCTAATGTAAAGAGAAGTTCAATACAGGCACTCCTCGACTTACGACCACAACTGAGCGCAAAATTTCTGTTGCTAAGTGAGCCATTTGTTAAGTGAGTTTTGCCCCATTTTACAACCTTTCTTGCCATGGTTGTTAAATGAATCACTGAAGTTGTTGAGTTAGTAAAATGGTTGTTAAATGAATCTGGCTTGCCCACTGACTTTGCTTGTCAAAAGCTGATCACATGACTCTAGGACAGGGGTAGGCAACCTCGGCTCTTTTATGACTCATGAACTTCAACTCCCAGAATTCCTGAGCCAGCCATGCTGAGGAGAGAGGGAGAGGTTTCCATGCTGAGCCATGCTGGCTCAGGAATTCTGTGAGTTGAAGTCCACGAGTCATCAAAGAGCCAAGGTTGCCAACCCCTGCGGACACAACCATCATAAATATGAGTCAGTTGCCAAATGTTTGAATTTTGACCATGTGACCATGGAGATACTGCAATGGTTGTAAGTTTGAAAACTGGTCATAAGTCACTTTTTTCACTACTGTTGCAACTTTGTGGGATCTTCTTTCATTGGATGTCCATGGAGGTTCTCAGTCATCCAGGTTGAGGTTGTCCCAAAGGTGCCTTTACAAAAGGCAACTGGATTTTCTTTGTTTTTCCCTGAAGATGTTTCCCTTCTCATCCAAGAACTGAAGAAGCTTCTGGATGAGAAGCGAAGCATCCTCAGAGAAAAACAAAGAGAGTCCAGTTGTCTTTTGAAAAGCAGCTTTGGGACTTTCATTGGGTGTATTCACTCAAAAGCTAGACTGCATGGGACAGAAGGGCTATATTCTATGGTCATTTCCACTCTAGGATACTGTGTAATGCAAACTGCCTAGGTGGACCCACAAATATTCTGTAAAAAGAATCCTGCTTTCTGTTTGAAACCAATTTTTATGAAAGGTCAACTCTCAGAAGGCTTAATCAAATGCCATACCTGGAATTGGTTGATTGATTGACTGGTACATTTTGTAAGGCTGCCCATGTCAAAGCAATGGCTCTGGATGGCATACAAAGTAAAATCTACAATAATTGCACCAACAACCCAGAAAACAAATGTCCAAGGTCACAAAATAATTCCCAACTTAGGGTAGAAAAAGCCAACAACAATAAAAGCAATCAGCCAGCAGAGCTCGTTCAACCTCCTGGTTTATATGTCTGGGAAAATAGCCAAGTCTTTAATGCTAGGCTTGCACAGTGGGGATCATCCAAATCTCCAGAAGGATCCTGTTCAAGAGGGCAGGTCCTGCGACAGGACAGACATGACTGGGTCCAGTAAGATGACATTGCTTGATAGAAGGAACCTGCCCTGTCCTCCCTGGTAAACAGAAATGATCAAAAATAGGCAGTCCTACACAAGTAACATGATTCTATGTCATGTAGGGGTTTATAAATAATAACCAGCATCTTGCATTGCACTCAGAAGTTCACTGGGAGCCAATGAGCATAGAACTGAAGGCCAAGTGTATTACTTCATTCTCGACCAGCTACAGCTGCTGGAGGCTCTTAAAAGTAATTTCAACAAGAGGTGACTAGGTCACGTAAGGTTTCCCAGACAGAAATGGGCACTGTCTTCTGTGTCTTTGTATTTGGTTGAGGAAGGCAGCCTACCCTCTAGTTTTCCCCTGCCAATTTTTTCCCTGCTGTCTATCCAGATTAAAGCCCAACACAAATAACCTTACAAGTGTGTAGACAGAAGAGATGGCTGGAATAAAATCTCTAAATTTCTTCAGGGAAAGGAGGAACTCCAACAGGTTGTCAAGGGCAAGACTTTTAGGAACATTCTTACTGCAAATGCCCCAAGACGTTAGATGCCTCTTGACTTCACTGAAACTTTATCAAAGCCTAATATGCAAAGGAGGCAAGAAATTCCTGAAGAAAAGTTTGAACAGTGAAAAACAGGGCACTCATACCTGTCCTGGCTATTTTGTAAATTCTGTGTGCAAGAACATTGTACTCTATCTGTAATGTATGGGGCTGACTACAGTTACAAGAACTCCAGGAGGCGCTGTGCTGGACAGCTCCAGTAAGGAGCAGTGTTGGTGGGAAAACCAAGTAAACCTATTGGCTGCCAGCCAGGCGGGAAACCAAGGTTTGAATCTATTGTTTAGCACCCACCTGGACAGGTATAAGAGGACCCAGGTAACCCTATTCCCCCAGTTGTTGTTTTTCCAGCCTGCCATCCAATAAAGATTCCGTTGCAGCCATCGCCTACGCGTCTCATTGCTCCGAGACTTAACACTATCTATGTGCATTTCTCCAAAATATCCTTCGCCTTTGAAAAGGAATTCTAAAGCAGATTTGTGGTATTAAACTGAAATATGCATTGGTAGAAAAAAATATATATGGAAGAACTAATCTGGCTTGCCCATGTTATGTTTCTGAGCAAAATCTCTTGTGATTGTCTGGTTGCCAGTTGTCCTCCCATTTTCCCTTTTAACATCAATGGCTCAACTCAATATTCTCCCCTTGTAGACCACACATTTCATGCGGCTGTTGTGTGCATAGCAGCACATGCATGCAACATAAGAATCATATGGATGAGATACATCAGCTTCCCATTCCCATTGTATTTGAAGTGGCTGAACTATCACTCTGATGGTTTTCCTCAGCAATTTTGATCATCATAAAGGTCTTCCCCATTTGGAGATTCACAAAAGCCAGTTCCAGTGTTTCCAATGTAAATGCCAGATGAGGTTTTTGATACATCTACTATAGATGGATAGGAGCTGCTTCCGTTAATAGGGCTGCTAGGGAAAGCTGTTAGAGTGTTTGAAAGCATCCAGTCAAGGCAATTACATCTTCCCCCCAGAGAGCTATTGTAACAACTACTTCAACTTTCCACACCTTTTATTTCTAACAAGTGTGACAATGTGGTCATCAACCCTTGGGTAGCAATATGAGATGAGCCAACCTCCAGATAGGAGTAAACAGGAACCTTAAGTTGGAGAATTCCTTTAGATTGGTATTTATATCTTTTTTCATTCCCTTCATGTCCTTTTTTGACAAACAGACAACTGCTTCTTGGGTAATTGCTTACTAGAAGTGTGTAAAGATAGAAAAGAGAGACAGGATTTCAGTGAGCATCTAGAAGTTCTTGAATAATGAAGGGATTTGTGCCCATTCCATCTTTCATTGACTGAATTCATACATCCTATTAATTTCTGCCCAAACCTCATTGTGGATCATCAGAAATGATCTTCAGTTTGTTCTAGTTATGAGAAGAGTCTGAATCATAAATGTCAATTATTCGTAAATTTTGTTTTTCAGTAAGCATGTCTTTACCATACCATCAGTTATATCTTAGAGGGGGAAAAATGAGAGAGGTATGGTAGATAATGACACATAGGGAAGGAAAATAGAGGGAAGTAATTTCCTCTTAAAATGTTAGGACTAGGTTCATCCAATGAAACTGATTGGAAGGAGATATAGAACAGAGGGGGAAAAACCTCTTCTTCACACAACATAGAATAAATTGGTAGAGAATATATATATATATATATATATATATATATATATATATATATATATTTGTTTTCGTAGATTCTCGCGGGTGTCTGTATGTGTAGGTCTAGAGTCTCGGGTTTCTTCCCGCGTTCCTTTCATCTTCAGAAAGTTGTGGCGACGTTTCGACGAAATCCCATCCGTCATCATCAGGCCGGAGTATTCCTCCTGCTGCTTTCAGGAGCAATGCGTGGTCTGTCTGTTCCTTTGGTGGACACATCGGACACATCGGACACATCGGACTATGAAGAGAAACTGTCCAACTTACTCAAAGAAACTACATACAAACCTATATATACAGATCCCACAACCTATCTAGAAAAGACCACCAAGAAAAAGATAAAATCAACTTCTATAAGCCAAGAAATCCAACAAACAATCATTCCTAGGGAGAAGTCATCCAGATGCCCAAAACTATATGGCCTCCCCAAAATACACAAAGATGGAATCCCACTAAGACCCATAGTAAGTTCTATAGGCTCACCACTACAAAACTTAGCTAAATACCTAGCAAAACAATTACAACCTCTAGCAGAAATGGCAGCTTCATATGTCCAAAACTCATACCACTTTATAGAATTAGTGAAAAATCTACAGATAGACCAAAAAGACTTGCTAGTCAGCTTCGATGTGGTATCACTATTCACCCAGGTGCCAGTCCAAGAAGCTCTATCAACAATAAGAAGCAAATACCAACCACCAAACCATATTATAGAACTAGCAGAACACTGCTTATCAAACACATACTTCATACACAGAGGCCAGAGATACAAACAAATAGAAGGTGCACCAATGGGATCCCCTCTATCACCAGTTATCGCCAACCTTTTCATGGAAGAATTTGAAATTAACGCTCTAGAAAAGACTACAAACAAACCAAAACTGTGGCTCAGATATGTGGATGACACCTTCGTGATCTGGCCCCACGGAAGAAAGGAGCTAGAAAACTTCCTAACACACCTGAATAGCCTACATCCCAAAATAAAATTCACCATGGAGATTGAAACAAACAACCAGTTACCTTTCCTGGATGTACTTATATACAAAAAACAAAACGGAACTCTAGGACACACAGTCTACCGAAAGAAAACACACACCAACCGTTACCTCAATGCACAATCACATCATCACCCAGCACAAATAAATTCAGTAGCCAAAACACTAATAACAAGAACCAGACGCCTTGCAGATGAAACACATATACAAACAGAACTACACACCCTGACAGACATATTGACAGCAAACAAGTTCCAAAAAAACAAAATCACCAATATAATTCAGCAGCGGACTCCGAAACAGAAAAACATCCAAGAAGAAGAACAGAACAACGGATGAGCCATCTTGCCCTACATAAAAGGAACAACCGACAAAATCAGTAAAGTACTACGCAAACATAACATCAAAACCGCATTTAACACTGACAGAAAGATATCAACCATCCTGAGAAATCCCAAAGACAAAATAGAACTGGAAAACCAGGGCATATACCAAATCCCATGCGCCTCCTGTCCAGCAACATACATCGGACAGACTAACAGAAGAATAGAGGTACGTGTAGAAGAACATAAGAACTCGGTACAGAAGAAAAATCGAACATCTTCACTAGTACAACACATAAACACTACAGGACACAACATCAATTTTGAAGGTACAAAAACAATCGCCAAAATAGAACATCTCAATAGCAGAATAATCAGAGAAGCCATTGAAATAGAAAAACACCCAGACAGTATGAACAAGCGAGACGACACCTCCCGCCTACATGCCATTTGGAAACCAGCATTGATAGACAAACGAATTTCAGCAAACAAGGATTTAAAAAACCAACAAACAACCCCAAATGCCACCAGCCCCAGCAAGACTCATCCACACCCAGAACAAAAACTCTCCCACACAGAAGACAGAACAAGTCAAGCAAAAGTGCTATCACCCAAGCAGAAGAACGCACACACGAACCTGACTGACCCATACCAGAGATGCATGGCGGGTCCTCGAACTCGGAGCCAAGCCAAAGCTCTGGAGGCCACTACACAGCCCACTCCTCAAGACACCAAATCACAACACTCAGGATATTACGACACAACAAAAAACCCCACCCATTCAGAACACACCCCACCCAATCAGAAGACAGCCACGCCTCCAACCAATCGGAAGACAACCACACATCCACCCAATCAGAAGACAGCCACGCCTCCACTCAATCAGAAGACAACCACGCCTCCACCCAGTCGGATGACACCCCCACCCAATCAGAAAGCAGCCACGCCTCCACCCAGTCGGAACACAGCCCCACCGGCAGTTGGAAGGAAAGGAACAGACAGACCACGCATTGCTCCTGAAAGCAGCAGGAGGAATACTCCGGCCTGATGATGACGGATGGGATTTCGTCGAAACGTCGCCACAACTTTCTGAAGATGAAAGGAACGCGGGAAGAAACCCGAGACTCTAGACCTACATATATATATATATATATATATATATATATATATATATATATATGCGCAAATTATTCAAATTGCTAATAAAGAATTTGGGAGGCTAAGATGATCATTTCGAAATATTTATGTTCTCATCAGTTAGTCATACCCTTTATCTGAGATTCGAACCCGGGCTGATTGTATATCAGGGAGTGTTTTAACCTCCTGAGCCACGGGGTTCTTTCTCTCTTATATTAGCTGGAAGGCAAGGCAAATGTATGTTTAAGTATTTGTCAAGGCTTTTTGAATGGACCTTGCTAATTAACTCTTTCATTCCTGTTTTGGCCCGGCTCAGGGCTTATCCACAGGAACTAGTCAACTTATGACAGCTCATTATTTGTGCAAATTATTCAAATTGCTAATAAAGAATTTGGGAGGCTAAGATGATCATTTCGAACTATTTATGTTCTCATCAGTTAGTCATACCCTTTATCTGAGATTCGAACCCGGGCTGATTGTATATCAGGGAGTGTTTTAACCTCCTGAGCCACGGGGTTCTTTCTCTCTTATATTAGCTGGAAGGCAAGGCAAATGTATGTTTAAGTATTTGTCAAGGCTTTTTGAATGGACCTTGCTAATTAACTCTTTCATTCCTGTTTTGGCCCGGCTCAGGGCTTATCCACAGGAACTAGTCAACTTATGACAGCTCATTATTTGTGCAAATTATTCAAATTGCTAATAAAGAATTTGGGAGGCTAAGATGATCATTTCGAACTATTTATGTTCTCATCAGTTAGTCATACCCTTTATCTGAGATTCGATGGCTCAGGAGGTTAAAACACTCCCTGATATACAATCAGCCCGGGTTCGAATAAATCCATATCCATATAGAAGATCTACATGATCAACGCTCCATGCTCCCAGTTTGAATCATCAACTTTCTCTCCTGACTTTCCAAATCCAGGCATATTTGGCCATTCTCTTCATTGTCTTCTTGTTATCATTTTGGGAGGAGTCAGGTCCCCACTACTCCCTTGTGGGGATCCTTGGGGCTTGATGTTCTCACCCCTCCTGTTTATTGTCTTTTTGAAACTGCTGGGACAGGTCATCTGTTGGTTGGGGTCCGATATCATGAATCCACTGAATCTGTTGATGCTGTCAAAGTCCTGATTCTGTATCTGGAGTTTCTTTAGGTATTAATGGGGAGAATTAGATTTAGTCTCAATCTGAACAAGACTTAGTAGCACCTTGGATCTCATAATATTTCATCTTGGTTCCTTGATGGGGTTGCACTTCCCCATTCAAGAGTGGCATGCAATTTGGAGGTCTACCTGGATTTGCAATATCTGCTCAAGGAGCAATTGGCACCTCTGACCTGGGGGATCTTTATACAGATTCATCCGGTGTGCCAGTTCTTCCCATTCCTAGAGTTAGAAGTCCTTCAAACTGTTGCTCAACTCATTACCTCTTGACAGAACTACTGCACTGCATAAGCAATGTGGGATTTGTGTGTCACATTATCCTCATGTATCATCCCTGTTTCTGGGGCTGCATTGATTGCCACATGATTTTTGGGTACAATTCAAGACACTAGTTATTACCTGTAAAGCATAGGGGTGTCCAACCTTCCCCTTCATGGATTACTGCCTTGTCGTGGTGAAGGGGCTTGCGTAATTCAATGAAGCTTTAAGCTATGCCATGCAGGGCCACTCAAGACGGACAGGTCATACCAGAGAGTTCTAACAAAACGTGATCCACTGGAGAAGGAAATGGCAACCCACTCCAGTATCTTTGCCATGAAAACCCTATGGACAGTACCAAAAGGCAAAACGATATGACGCTGGAAGGTGAGTCCCTCAGGTTGGAAGGCGTCCAATATGCTACTGGGGAAGAGCAAAGGGCTAGTACTAGTAGCACCAGAAAGAATGAAGCAACTGGGCCAAAGCCGAAAGGATGCTCAGCTGTGGATGTATCTGGTGGTGAAAGGAAAGTCCGATGCTGTAAAGATTTTTTCTCCATAGGAACCTGGAATGTAAGATCCATGAATTAAGGCAAGCTAGACGTGGTCAAACAAGAGATGACAAGACTGAACATTGACATCTTAGGAATCAGCGAACTAAAATGGACAGGAATGGGTGAATTTAATTCAGATTACTATCAGGTGTACTACTGCGGGCAAGAAAGAAATGGAGTAGCCTTCATAGTCAATAAAAGAGTAGGAAAAGCAATACTGGGATACAATACCCAAAATGACAGAATTATCTTAGTTTGACTCCAAGGCAACCCATTCAATATCACAGTAGTCCAAGTCTATGCCCCAACCACCAGTGCTGAAGAGGA
This sequence comes from Vipera berus, assembly GCF_964194415.1. Lineage (NCBI taxonomy): Eukaryota > Metazoa > Chordata > Lepidosauria > Squamata > Viperidae > Vipera > Vipera berus. The sequence goes on from NC_138202.1 coordinate 347,698,535, forward strand.
TGAAAGTTGACCAGTTCTATGAAGCCCTACAGCACCTTATAGAACTAACACCAAAAAATGATGTCCTTATCATCATGGGGGATTGGAATGCTAAAGTAGGAAGCCAAAAGATAACCGGAATAACAGGCAAGTTTGGCCTTGAAGTACAAAATGAAGCAGGGCACAGGCTGACAGAATTTTGTCAAGAGAATACGATGGTCATAGCAAACACTCTTTTTCAACAACCCAAGAGACGGCTGTACACATGGACATCACCAGACAGTCAACACAGAAATCAAATTGCCTATGTGCTCTGCAGCCAAAGATGGAGAAGCTCTGTACAGTCAGTAAAAACAAGACCAGGAGCTGACTGTGGCTCAGACCATAAGCTTCTCATTGCAAAATTTAGGCTTAAACTGAAGAAAGTAGGGAAAAGCACTAGGCCACTCAACTATGAATTAAATCATAGCCCTGTTGAATATACAGTAGAGGTGACAAATAGATTTAAGGAATTAGATCTGATAGACAGAGTGCCTGCAGAACTATGGACAGAGGTTCGCAACATTGTACAGCAGGTAGCAACCAAAACCATCCCAAAGAAAAAGAAATGCAAGAAAGCAAAATGGCTGTCTGAGGAAGCTTTGCAAATAGCTGAGGAAAGGAGGGAAGTGAAAGGCAAGGGAGAAAAAGAAAGATACAGCCAACTGAATGGAGAATTCCAGAGAATAGCTAGAAGAGATAAGAATGCCTTCTTAAATGAACAGTGCAAAGAAATAGAAGAAAACAATAGAATAGGGAGGACTAGAGATCTCTTCAAGAAAATTGGAGAGATGAAGGGAATGTTTCATGCAAAAATGGGCATGATAAAGGACCTAAATGGCAGGGACCTAACAGAGGCAGAAGAGATTAAGAAGAGATGGCAAAATTACACAGAAGAACTATACAAGAATGAGCTTAACGTCCCTGATAACCACAGTGAGGTGGTCACCGACCTCGAGCCAGACATCCTAGAATGGGAAGTGGGCCTTAGGAAAGCTAAGCAATAACAAAGCTAGTGGAGGTGACAGTATTCCAGCTGAGCTATTCAAAATCTTAAAAGATGATGCAATAAAAGTGCCACGCTCAATTTGCGAGCAAATTGTCACCCGGCCTGTTTAACTTATATGCAGAACACATCATGAGAAAGGCAGGGCTAGATGAATCAAAAGTTGGAATTAAGATTGCCGGGAGAAATATCAACAACCTAAGATATGCAGATGATACCACTCTAATGGCAGAAAGTGAAGAGAAACTAAAGAGCCTCTTGTTGCGAGTGAAGAAGGAGAGTGCAAAAGTTGGGTTGAAACGTAACATTAAGAAAACCAAGATCATGGCATCCAGCCCTCTCAATTCCTGGCAAATAGATGGGGAAGAAATGGAGGTAGTGACAGATTTTATTTTCCTGGGCTCCAAGATCACCGCAGATGGGGACTGCAGCCAAGAAATTAAAAGACGCTTGCTCCTGGGGAGGAAATCCATGGCAAATCTAGACAGCACACTAAAAAGCAGAGACATCACGCTGCCAACAAAAGTGCGTATAGTCAAGGCTATGTTCTTCCCAGTTGCAATGTATGGCTGTGAAAGTTGGATCATAAGAAAGGCTGAGCACCAAAGAATTGAAGCCTTGGACTGCAAGGTGATCAAACCGGTCAGTCCTAGAGGAGATCAACCCTGACTGCTCTTTAGAAGGCCAGATTCTGAAGTTGAAACTCAAATACTTTGGCCACCTAATGAGAAGGAAGGACTCACTGGAGAAGAGCCTAATGCTGGGAAAGGTTGAGGGCAATAGAAGAAGGGGACGACAGAGAATGAGGTGGCTGATCGAGTCACTGAAGCAGTAGGCGTGAGCTTAAATGGACTCCAGAAGATGGTAGAGGACAGGAAGGCCTGGAGGAATATTGTCCATGGGGTCATGATGGGTCAGACACGACTTTACAATTAATAACAACAACAGTCCAACCTTGGCAATTTTAAGACTTGTGGGCTTCAACTCCCAGAATTTCCCACCCAGCCATGATGTCCACTAGTCTTAAAGTTGCCAAAGTTGGACACCCTGGACATAGAGCCTGGCTATTTGAGGGACTGTCTATCTCCAGTTTCTACTTTTCTAATGAGATTAAGGAGATTGGGTAAATTCCAAGTCCCTTAAATGAAAAAGTGCCCACTATCATGACTAACCATGTTTTCTCTGTTGGGTTCCTTGCCCTTTGGAACAGAATCCCTCCCCTCAGAGATTCATATAGTTGTCACTCCACAGCTGTTCAAAAGGTCATTAAAAATGTTGCTCTGCTCCCAGATCTGGGATTAGGATGGACACCAAACATTTGTTCATTTTGGCTAGTTTGTGGTATGTTTGGCTCTTTTACTCTTCCAATTTGCATGTTGTTTATTGTTTGGTTTTTTTATTTGTTTATGTCTTTCAGAGTCTTTTGGGAGTTGTGTAGTCTCCAAATCAAATGAATGAATGAATGAATGAATGAATAAACAATAGCAAAACTGTTCAGCATTGGAACAAATTGTTTTGCAAGTTGTTTGGCATTTTTTGAAGCTTTGTTTGCATGCTGTATTTGTAAGAATCTTGAAACTCCAGATTGTTCCACTGAGCCAAAAGTTGAAACAAATGATGTGGAGTCATTCCATGTCTCCATCACTGGAGGTATTGAAAGCAAAGTTGAACAGCCATTTGTCTGGGATACTCTACCTGGGCAGGGGATTAGATTAGAAGACCTCAAAGTCCGTTCCAACCTATAATTTTATAATATCTCAATATAACATTGACCTCTAACATTCAATGTTGTACGGAACATGAATGCATTCAAGGTCAGGAAAAAGGGTGTTCCTTACATTAATTTTTCCATTTTCAGCACTGTAATGTCAGGCTCAAATAATGAGGAGTATTCATGGAGTTCAAAGCACAGACATGTTTATTATTGCTACCTGCACACAAGAATTTGGTCAACTAACAGAGCTAAATTGGTGCTAGATAAGGGTCAACAGAATTTATGGGAGGCTGGACTTGGGTCTTTTGTGGCAACGCAATGACTCCAAACCGATGACACATTTAAGTCCACCTTCCAGCTCAGCCTGTTCTTCTCCTACATGGCAGATCTGTCAAAAGGCCATACACCCATGCTTCAGTTGGCTCCATCATAACATGGCATTGAAAGACTCCCTCTCCAATTCCCCAATGCAGTGCATGGTATTTTCTGGCTGTTCTTCCTCCCTCTCCCCCTCCCCTTTAAGTCCAATGTCTAAATGAGGACAGTTGCTTTTTTTTTAAAGATGTACAAATAACTTGCCCTCACCTGTCAAGTGTGCTCCTTATATTTTACTGGGCCCATTATGAACGCAATCTGCCTGTCGAAGATTTGCATACTTCCTTTCGGGTGAAATAATGATGGCAATCTCTCTCCCTGCTCTCCCATTCGGAGTGTCTCATTTAACCGCACCTGCGAAACCGACAGGCGCGGAGATGAGAAGTGAAAGAGAGCAGTTGATTAAATCATCATCAAGTCGGGCCTTCGAAAGTCAATCCTGCTTCCCGTCCGCAATGATATCCCTTTATCTTAAAGTAATGAGCTATGGCACTTCTGCATCGGGTAATGTGATAAGTTCTATTAGCACGTTCCATTTGCTTCGCAGGCAAGGGCAAGGCATCTCCACAGTCTTGTATCGCTGCAATCAAAGCAATTGGCTTCCCAGGAGGAGAAGAAAGAAGCAAATGTTCAGGGTGATATTTTTTTAAATGGATCGCAACATAGTGGGGATGGAAGGGAAAAAAATGTTGGAGGTGGGTTGTGCATTAGTTTAACCCGCCGCATGCTTTGACTTTAAAGGCAACCTCTGCCTTCTTCAATACCATATTACAGTCCATTCTCCAGTTGCTATACAATTTTCTTACTCATCTCTTTTTATTGTTTGTCCTCTTCCTGCAACTTCCTATAGAGTTATATTTTGTTTATTAATGTCTCTCACAAATGAAAGTGAATATATGTCTCCCAGGATAATCCAATCTGGGTTGGTCACCAGGACAAGATGTTTTGTCTTCCGAGCTTTCGGACTCATGCTAAAGCCCATCTCCAGGGAACTTCTCTCCAGAAAAGTGTGAATTGTTCTGTGTGTGGTATTTAAATGATGCCTGTTGTATGTGGCTTTTTAGATGCTGATAGGGGTGTGTTGATGGCTAGTTTTTAAGTTGTTGGCTGTCATTTGCGTGTACTACACAGTCCTCGCTTTCTAAGTACTTGATAAGCTGATGGTAAATCACCACTCCTGTTGACTGACTAGGGGCCTGTTTCCCAAGCTTCAATCACTTCCCTGGCTGTTTTTGTGCCTTCTCATCCAACAATCTTAGTAGCTGCAAACCTGAATGTGTGTTCTTGTTCATTGCAGTGTGAGGCTACCAATGAGTTCAGATCTCTTCGTCTGACCACTTGCTTGTGTTCTTTTTAATCTGGTGGTTAGCTTCCCATCTGTCCTAAATAGTCACAGGGACAATCCATGCAGGAGATTCAGTAGCTCAGGGTTGAAGTGTGGGGTTCTTGTTGCTCTCTGAGCTTGGTTGTTGTCTTGCAGATATTTCCTTATTAGCAATCACCTACATTGACAAGGCAACCCACTAGTATATAAACAAAGAGCAAATCCCACCCATTTCTAGCACTGATGATGTTACCTAGGTGGGTAATGAAATGCCTGCAAGAAAACAACCAAGCTTAGGGAACACCAAGGATCCCATAGTAATCCCTTCTGATTTTTCTTCCACAACAATTTTGTGTGATAGGTTGGGTTGGCCCAAACTTGACCACTGACTTGGAGGGGACTAGAATCTGAGTCTCCCCATTCCAGAATCTTCACCATATACCATGCCAACTCTTATGTTGAGAGAAAGAGACTGGCCCAGAGTTACCCAGTGAATGTATGTGATTAAAAATGGTCTTGTCATAGTCCCACATATTTCCTAGATACCATACTGAGTCTCAAGATTTCTTAATGTGATTTTTGTTCTAAGTCAGTTGATAGAATTGTACTATTAGATTGCATTCCCATAAAACAGTCATTGGATAATAAATTAGCTTCCATTCTGGATTCTTATATGTTGTGATTCCTCGCCAGCCAGTGGATCCGGCAACTGAGTCTAAGGAATCAGATAAGGAGGAAGGGCCTGGAATGACATTAGAGTCAGATGAAGGTTCTGAGGAGCTCCAAGACTTACAGTTGGATGAGGAGCCTGGCCCTTCTACTCACGCTCAGGCTGAGACACAGCTGTGCTGGGAACCTGAGTTGGACAGTGATGAAGAACAGTTGGGACAAATCCAGGATGCACGAAAGCACAGGCAAGAGAAGCAAGTAGGACAGAGGAATGCAATGGGGCAGCTTCAAAGGCAAAGGAGAAGGCATTAGAAAGCCACACCTTGGCTGAATTATAAAAGGGAAGGTGTGGGAGGTGCTGGTTGCTGAAGGCAACCGTTCATGTTGAGGATCGAGTTTCTGTGGACTGTGTTTGTTTGCCTCAGACATTGACTCAGGTCTGTGAGAATAAAAGGGGTTGGGTTTTTTGTGTGGTTCCTACCTGTTTCTTGGAAGAGGTGTTTCTCCTTATGAGTATAACAAGGACTCATGTAGGCTGGGACAGAACACCTATAGTACATTGAACTATAAACTCGCTAAATAGCATAGACTTTCACAATATACGAAATCCCAAACATAAAATAAGAAGAATGACAAATCAAGATGAAGATATGGCTATACCAACTAGCTCAGGGCCCTAATAGGGATGCAGCCTGTTGGAGGTGGCTGATGGAATAGAGAACACCCCACTTCCTCTCTGTGTGCACATTCCTCCCTTCCTCTCCATCCTGCTTAATTTTATTTTAATTGAAATTTTAAATTTAGGACCTTTATTTTTTGTTTTACTGTTTTATTTTGCATTATATTCAATGTCTGTAAGCTGCCTAGCGTCTCCTTTAGTGAGATAGACGGGATACAAATTTGATAAATAAATAAATAAATGTGTTTCAATGCAAAAAGAGGCATGGCTTTGATCATGTGATTGTGACCATGGTCTTGACTTTTTTTGACACGCTCATACACACACATACACGCCCTTGTGGGTTTCCTTGACTGGTGGCTTTGTTCACTCACACACCACATATTCTGTATAAAATTCTAATACAGACCTGACTTCTGCAGCTAATGATATAATACTTCAAAGACGTACCAGGTAGAACATTATTCTAGCTATTAAAATAAAAATAAAAATTGTGCAGCAGCTGAACTATCTCCAAGGAAGAAAAATGAAAAATTACTTTAGAATGTGAATACATTTGCGAAAATGAAACCATGTCTTACGAGCCCCAGATGACATTTTGCTAGTTTGGTAGTGAACACATAATGGTCTGGAGATGGAAAAGGAAGCAAATATAAATATTCCATTGCTTCCTAATGCTTTGTATTTTTTGTTAGTCAGTGTAACATGAATATGAAATTCAGTTTGATATGTTGCCTTTAGCCATTTGCCAATGGCTAGGTCTATGCTCTTTGAAAGGCACATTTAGAAGTTTAAAAGCATGCTATGGGCATTCTCACAAAATGGCTGGTTATGGATCAAGAGGTGAGGGGGAGGCGGGTTTCCGGTTCACATAATGGCAGTCAAGCACAAAAGGCACCATTCCTAGAAAGCAAATGGATGATGAAGGAGGAGGAGGAGGAAGAGAAGGAGATGTTGTCATTCTTGCAACTCCAGGAATCACCCCGAACGTGGGGATCCCCTCTAGCCTTGGTGGAGCAGTGGGCTAATTCCTCCTTAAAGTAACACCAGCTGCCTGCAATTAGTGCAGGTTCGAGTCCCACCAGGCTCAAGGTTGACTCAGCCTTCCATCCTTCCGAGGTAGGTAAAATGAGGACCTAGATTGTTAGGGGCAATAAGCTGACTTTGTAAAATGCCGCTTGGGGGTGGGGTGGCGAAAGCCCTAATAAGCAGGCATATACATAGAATGAAGGCTATTGCTAAGCACATTGATTTGTGCTTCTTAGATGGTAAGCCACCCTGAGTCTTGGGAGAAGGGCGGGATATAAATGGGATAAAAAAACAACAACAACTAAGAGATATATTATTTTTAAACCTTCATAGAAATATTGGGTTGAATGAAGCATCTTGGATGAGAAGTGAAATTCTTCAAAACACACACACACACACACACACACACAAAAAAAAACAAAGAAAGTCCAGTTGCCTTTTGAAAAAGCACCTTTGGGACTTCTTGCTCAGCATTTGTGTCTTTCATTCAAATTTGTTCCTTTGATTCTGGTAACCTATTTCTTTTCCCATTGTGAATCCTATTAGCCAAGGCATTAGCGAGGTATTGACCATTATAAGAATTCCAGTATTAACTTTAAGCCTTGGTGAATGGCGTTGCTCTCTTTCAACTTCTAGCCCCCCCATTCCTCCCCCTTCCTTTTGCTTCTTTTCTTTCTGACTGTAAACTGCGGACATTGATGGTGATGATGATGACGATGATAATGCTAACAAAAATCACCCGATATACAACTCTTTGGGAGCTATTTTAGCTGACGAAAATGCCATTAATCAATAAAGAAGGGCATTCCCTAGAAAAAGGCAAAAGAGAAATGCCATATCCCAAAGGCTTCATAGAAGGTCACGCTCAGTGAATTAGGCCAGATAAAGGTTGCGTTGAAATAAAATGAGGCCACGGGTTTCACTGAGGGAAGAATAGAGAGGCAGAATGAGGAAGGGATTGCAAATGGGATCCTAAATAAATTTAATAACGAATGAAAATAAATAAATGGATTCAACCAGGCAGGCTTTTCGTAGGATCAGCCTTGCTACTCTGATGCGGGAAATTGGTCCCTGGGATTTTCTCCCTGCTTTCAGCAAAGGAAGCATTTTTTTTTTCTTTCAGAAGAAGGAGATCAGGTGGTGCTGCTTCAGTGTCATTTTTGCCCTCTTCCTAAGCTGTCAGCTTGTCCTGGGAGAAGAGATGCAGGAGGATATTGTTAGCAACACAGAAAGGCATTCCAGGAGGTTGGCCAGGGTTTGCCCTGGAGTCTCTTTATGTTTCCTGTAGAGCGAGAAGGAGAAGGAGGCAAAGATACATTAACAGCAGACTCCCAGCTGGAGAAGATGCCAGATGTCAACAATAAATGGATTTGAAATATGAAAGTGGGACTTTTTCCTTGCAAGATGCACTGAAGTGTATGTGGCTTCAGAGGCTACTTTTCTCACACTCCTCGGAGAGGCCAGGTTGAGTTCATATGGCAAAACATGCAGTTAACCACCAGTTCAGCCAGCTCAGAGTTTGGCCAGAAATTCACGAAACAGCAAAATAAGCTCTTGCCTAGCTAGACTAAGATCATTTCAACTGAAGAGAGAAGAAACTGATCAATCGGAGAACACTTCTTTATTTCAAGACCCAAACTTGAAATAAAATTTCTGACTGTGAGAGCTATGAAGCTGTACACCATCTCTTCTTCCTGAAATTGTGCGGGCTCCATCTCTAGAGGTTTCAAGGAAAAGTTGGACCTTTGTCGTGGATGGTCTGAGCTGTTTTAAGGGCAAGGAGTTTATTTGTTTTATTTAAAAGATTCATCTGACCACAGTTATGTAAAACTCTGGGCAGCTCACAGCAAGAATAGATAGATAGCCTTTATTGTCATTTTCCCCCCTGTGGGCACAATGGCACAGATTAAAAATGAAATTTAGTTGCTTCCTCTCAAAGTGCACACATACATAACACCTTTAAAACCTACTATATACCACATAGGTATAGACCTACATCCTGACATATAACTAACATATAAATATTATTCACTGTCCATCTTGAATACATAATGGAAGGAGGAAGCTTTAGAGTTCACAAGGTTAATATTGTATGGAACTAAGCTGTGACTGAATCTGGATGTTCTGCTTCGGATACCACAGAGCCTCCTCCCAGAAGGTAGCAAGGAAAACAGGTCATGAAGAGGATGTGTAGTGTCCCAGACAATCTTGCAAACCCTGCTCAAGCAACGCTTCTCTGCCATGTCCTGGATGGAAGGGAGGGAACTGCCAATGATCTTTTCGGCCATCCTCACCACTCTCTGCACCGTCTTCCTGTCTGAAGCAGTGATGCTTCCAAACCAGACTGTTATGCTGTATGACAGGATGCTCTCGATCATCCCCCTGTAGAAAATGGTAAGGATAGGGGAAGGATAAAACCCTAGAGACAATAAAACTAAGAAAGCCACATGTCTGATTCACAATCTCCAGTCCATCAAGCCATACAATCCTCAGGTTCTAATCTCACTCCATCCCAGTGCCTGCCTGAAGGAAAAAAAACATTTTTTTCATGGCCTTCGGGTGGTAAAGAATGAAGACAGCTTGCTGGATCTAAAAGGGTATGGACATAGGGCAGGGTCTGCTTTGGAAGAAGCATGCTTTTAAGTTATCACTAGATGGCAACATTTAAGGAAGGGGTTTGGAATGTGCCTATCCAGTCTTAGCCTAAAGCAGAGGTCCCCAACCTTTGGGGCACCAACAACTGGTGCCATGGAGAAAGGTTTTTCCACGGACCAGAGGGGGTGTGGTTTTGAATACTGCCTGCATCTCGAGGATGGAGCTTTCCTTGTTTGTCGGCCCACGTGCTGGCATGCTGCGGCCCAATACCAGTCTATGCACCGAGGGTTGGGGACCCCTGGCCTAAAGGAATAGCTGATACCATCTGGAATAGATGGTCCTGCAAATAGAAGACCTTTAAAGACTAAAAGACCTCTAAGGTCCCATTCAACCCAATTATTCTGTGCATTTTCTACAGTTCTCCCAGTTTAGTGTTGATCTGCCCACAGTCTGGAATTCGATCCTGACAGTCTCAAGGTTGACTCAGCCTTCTCTCCTTCCTAGGTGGGTAAAATGAGGACTCAGATTATTGGGGGCAATATGAGAGTGCTGTAAAGCACTATGAGGTGTAAGTGCTATTGCTATCTAGGCCATAAGTGGGCAGTCTGTTGAACACAATTGTTGAGTAAAGCCTGCTACCTGAAAAGGTGGCCCGCCCTTGAATTTAAATCAAGTTATTGTCACTGGCATCTGTTAGGAGCCCAATCTAGCCAAAGGACTGAAGCTACAAGGTGGCACATCTAAGAAGCTTTTGAAATTATTTATTACATTTCTAGCTAAAGGTTCAAAGGAGTGTGTATGGCCATCAAATTCCAGTGAATTGGCATCTTTAGAAATGGATTAAATTAAAAAAATAAATAAAAGTCCTCCTCCCAACAAGTCTGGTAGAGATGTTAAATTGTAAGGTAAATGTCCCAAGCGCATCCAGGTAGCAACCAGGTTTAAGTGGAGATTTCCAGCCTTAAAGTAATTTACTGGTACTTATTACCTGGACAGGAATCAGTGTGCTTATCTTTTGGTTTCCCTTCCCTTTCTAGACTGTTTCTATAGGTAGTCCTCAACTTACGATCACAACTGAGCCCAAAATTTCTGTTGCTAAGTGAAACGTTTGTTAACATTAGTGGCTAGAATGCAGCACTGTAGGCTTAATTCAGCTCACTGCCAGCAGTTTGGTCGTTGGCTTCTCACTGGCTCAAGGTTGACTCAGCCTTCCATCCCTCCGAGGTCAGTAAAATGGGGACCCAGACAGATGTCACATGTCTGCTGACTCTGTAAACCACTTAGAGAGGGCTGTAAAGCATTGTGAAGCGGTATATAAATCCAAGTGCTATTACTATTGCTAAGTGAATTTTTAGCCCATTCTACAACCTTTTTTTGCCACTTTTTTGTTGAGTGAATCGTTGTGAAGTTAGTAACACAGGTGTTAAGTGAATCTGGTTTTCCCATTGACTTTGCTTGTCAAAAGGTTGTCATAGTGATCACATGACCCGGGGACACTGCAGTCATCATAAACATGAATCAATTGCCAAGCATCTGAATTTTGATCACATGACCATGAGGTTTCAGTGGTGTTAAGTGTGAAAAACGATCCTAAGTCACTTTTTTCAGTGCTGTTGTAACTTCAAACCTTTGTGCCTGTATTTAATCCGTATTGTTGTAGAACATATGATTTGACTTCTGCTGCAATTTTAAATGTAATTCTAAACTCTCCTTGGCAAAACTGACGCAAATCCACATGGTCTTTTTTTTATTTGCTTTTCACAATGTGGAAAGAGCTGTCCCGCCCACTCCTCATTCCACTCCTCCAATGATTGACAGGTGTGGCTCAATCTCAATCTGTTTGTCTCCAAGCCTTTTTTTTTCTTTCCTACTCCTGCTTTGAAACCATGTTGGCATCTCCCCATCTTTGTCACAAAAAAAACCAACCCCTGAAAATGTCAACCCCTGTGATGGGAGAAGGTTATGTCTTCCGAGTGCGACACCCCATAAATTTAACATAGATCATCTTGCTTTTTTGAACAGAATGGCTTTTCATAGCCATGGGTGTTTCTGTCGACCTTTCTTGGAGATGCCAAGTTGGGCACGACGTTTTGCCAAGTGTGTTTATTGCTTTTCTGTAATGTATGAGCCGGAGGGTCCTTCCTTTGCCTTATTTTCGAATGCCAGAGACTGCTTTGAAGGAGAAAGTTATTAAACTGCATGGCTCAACCATGCTGAGAGTGAAATCAGTGACATTTAGGGTCAGTGCAAGAATCCAGTGCCACAAATGGAACTCGTTCTCCCACCGTAGTTGGTGCGTAGCTCGGCCAGACTTGCTTGGCAAGTCACAAAGCCATCAGTCAGAAGGGGTAAAGAGGTAGCGTACATCTCTCTGTCTATCTGTCTGTGGAGCTTCTCAGTCATCCAGGTCAAAGGTGCTTTTTTCAAAAGGCAACTGGACTTTTTTTTTTTTCCTTGAAGACATTTCGCTTCTCAGAATTGAAGAAGCTTCTAGGACAGTGGTGGCAAACCTTTTAGAGACTGAGTGCCCAAAGTGCAACCCAAAACCCACTTATTTATTGCCGGGTGCCGGGTGGGCATGGCAGATTGGGTGGGTGTGGCCAGGGTTGGTGTGGTCACCTCAATGTTGCTCGTGGAGAGGAACGCCTGTGTGTGTGGGGGTGGGCAGGGTTGGGGGAGATTCAGGGGGTCTCTGGCAGGTGGGGCGGTAGGCAGGAGGCTCCTCCTGTGGGGTGAGGTGAGGCAGGGCAGGGGTGCCATTGCCATGGGGTAAGGCAAGGGCTGGGGCGGCGGCTGCCTGACACCATCAGCCCCCGCACACAGAGGCCAGCGAGCGCATGAGGGCCGATGGTGTCTGTCAGCAGCCACAGCCTGCTGGCTCCTCGACCGGCACTCTCTGGGGCTCCGCAGCCCGCTGCCAGCAGTTCAAAGAAGCTGCCTCTGAGGTGGATGGCCAGCCGATATTGAGGAGGTGATACAGTGGGTTGTGCCTGGGAAAAGGAGAGCATGCAAGTCCAGGAGGGACAGGAAATCAGCCGTGCCGGGATGCATCCGGCTACATGGGGCCTCAGTGAGTTAGCAGGCGGCTGGTTGAAGAGGGACATTTGCCGTCTCCGGGGCATGGTGCACGTGACCACCGAAAGGGCTCTGAGTGCCCCCTCTGGCACGCGTGCCATAGGTTTGCCACCACTGTTCTAGGGATTCTCTCTCTCTCTCTCTCTCTCTTTCTCTCTCTCTCTCACACACACACACCACAAATACCCTCTCCTATTTCCCTATAAAATCAGCTTGGCACCAGCTCCGATTCCATAATGGAAGCCAGTCGGCCTCGGTCCTTTACCATATGCTTAGCTCTGGAGAGAAGGTGCTGCTGGGTATAGCAGTAATGATTTGATGGAAGAATTAAGTGGACCTTGAAATTAGAACTGGACTGTCGGAAAAGGCAGGAAAGCATAATATATTGGCAGTGGAAACGGTGGTTCCTGGGGATTGTATTGCTTCCAGCGTTCTCTGCAGCATCGCTGCTGCGCAAGATAACATCGCATGTGAAAATTCAGATGGTGTTGATTAGCTTCACAGTGAGATCTAATGAGTTATGGCTTGGGTAGATGGCAGGGGGAAAAAAAAAGACACTCGCTCCTTTTCCCCAGTTAAAGCTGTGCAGCTTAGAACACAACACAGACCTACACCCTCACCAACATGTACTAGCTGGCATAACAAGGAGGCAGAGATTTAATGTCATGGCAAAGAATTCTAGGAAAAGACATAGCTTAATTTTAAAGCCCTTCGTTTGCATTTGGAAGGCCCTGATATCCTAGGGAAATATCAGCCAGTCCCAGGAAGATATTTCATGGCTCCTGAAATGTCCCAATATTACATTATCAAAATTCAGCAGCCTACCACCACTTAAAGCAGAGTGATTGCCTGCCAATAAAAGGAATTAGGGTTGCTAAAAAGACCACCTCATAATGCCAAATATAATTTTATAAGCCAAAAGACCTTGACATTCCCTCCCGCTTTCCTCTCCTCCCCCTCTGGTGATGTTTTCACCTCCCCATTGATGACTCTTGCTAGCCTCATCTGCAGGTGAAGCAAATAAAAATTAGTATGCTCTTGTAATCTACAAAAAAAGGCCAGCCTGGAATTACTGAAGTAGGTAGATAACAGAATAACAGAGTCAGAAGGGACCTTGGAGAGCTTCTGATACAACACCCCATCCCCACCCACCCACCCCGGCTCAGGTAGGAACCCTGCAACCTTTCAGACAATCCCAATCTCTTCTTAAAAACTTCCAATGTTGGAACATTCACAGCTTCTGGAGGCAGGTTGTTCCACTGGTTAACTGTTCTAACTGTCAGGAAATTTTTCCTTAGTTCTAGGTTGCTTCTTTCCTTGATCAGTTTCCATCCATTGCTTCTTGTCCTGCCTTCAGGTGCTTTGGAGAATAGGTTGTCCCCCTTTTCTTTGTGGCAACCCCTTAGATATTGGAACACTGCTATCATGTCGCCCCCTAGTCCAGGGGTGTCAAACTCAATTTCATTGAGGGCCACATCAGCATTGTGGTTGCCCTCAGGGGGCTGGGTGGGTGTGGCCTGGGTGGGTGTGGCCTACTGGGTGGGCGTGGCTAGAGTGCGTATGGCCTACTGGGTGGGCGTGGCCAGCTCTACATCGTTCGCATCAAGGGTGCCTATGGGGGCCTGGGCAGGAGTGGGACAGATCTGAGGGTCTCTGGCAGGAGGAGGGTCTCTGGGCCAGGGCCAAGGCAATGGGGGCCGTTCCCTCACTGTTTCCAAGATGGCTTCGCGGGCCACATGAAACCACTTTGCGGGCCGGATCCGGCCCCCGGGCCTTGTGTTTGACATGTCTGCCCTAGTCCTTCTTTTCATTAAGCATACCCCTTTTTTATTAAACACACCAATTGTTTGCAACTGATCAATGATAAGACTTGATGGTTGTGTTCATACATGTTTATATTGAGCCAAAATGGGTTTACATATTTTGTCATTCCGGAGGTGGTATGTGAACCAGACCATCATGTCTAGCTAGCGAGGTTGTTTATAGTATTTTGCATAATATGATACTGTGGGGGTTTTTTGCTCTGCTTTATTTTAATCCTCTATGTAGCATCCAGCATCATTGCTTTGCAATAGGAATCTGTATACATCAAATGAATGAATGAATGAATGAATGAATGAATGAATGAATGAATGAATGAACAAGATTATATAATTGGGCATTTAATATTATGTGATCTTGTGCTTTGTTAAACTGAGTTAGAGGTATCATGTTGAAATTTGCAGAGGCATTCCCAGTTGAGATCAAAAAATAAAGTTGAAGCCTTAATCACAGTTCATGAGCAAAGTTGATGAACTGAACAAAATGGGCAAAACTTGAAGGGAAGAATAGCATATAGAAGGTTGAGTTGTTGTCTGATGTTATTCCAATGTTATACAGCACTCAAACAGCTTTGAATTGACCTGTTCTTGTTCTAAGCACCCCTGATGCTAGCCATTTCCCAACTCGGCTAGGTCTATCCCTCCCTTTTGGCTTTTCAGACAGTGGTAATCATAATCCCACAGATTAGGGGATTAGGAATAATAATAGTAATAATAATAATAATAATAATAATAATAATAATAATAATAATAATAATAATAATAATAATAATAATAATAATAATAATAATAATAATACCACCCTTTGAGGTCTTCTAGTCCAACCCCCTGCTCAGGCAGGAAACCCTATACCATTTCAGACAAATGGTTGTCCAGTCTCTTCTTGCTAACTCAAAATTTCAGTCATAAAAGTAGGTCATGGTTCTGCTTCATCACTGGTGCTGCAGCCTGACTTTTTGATGTGACATCTGTCTGGGATCTCATCCTGTTCTCCTTCCTTATCCATGAGTAATCATACATGGGAGGCACAGAATTCTATTGGGTTTTCTTACTAGCCACTGAAAATAAAGGCTTGTGCTTTGCAGCCCAACTATTTTGGAAATAGCCTTTTTAATGAATATAAGAAGACCCCTGCTGAACCAGGCCACAGCCCATCTAAACCAGTTTTCTGTGATTCACGATGGCCAAATAGATACTTTTGGGAAGATCACAAAGCCAGACTAAAGGGTGAGAGCCACTTCTACTGCCATCTCCCATCATTGTATATTTCAGACAGTCTGTCCGCAATTCAGCATCCAAGGTAGAGGTAAAGGTTTTCCTGTCCAGTCGTATCTGACTCTAGGTGGTGGTGCTCATTTCTGTTTCTTAGCCGAGGGAGCCAGCATTGTCCAAAGACATTTCTTTGGCCATGTGGCCAGCAAGGCTATATGCCAAAGGCACACAGAATGCTATTATCTTCCCACCAAAGTGGTATCTATTTATCTACTCGCATTTGCATGCTTTTGAACTGCTAGGTGGGCAGGAGCTGGGGCAAGTAATGGGAACTCACCCTTTTGTGTGGCACTCGGGTCTCAAATCTGGGCTGTCAACTTCCTAGCTGATAAGCTCAGTGTTGTTATCCTATGAACCATCGTGCCCCCCCTACCCCCATTGTAGTAGTCATCAATAATCTTTTCCTTCACAAATGACTCTGGTTTCAATTTAATAACATACTGAGTGTAAAAGTGTTCCCCGTTGTTTGATTCCTAAATATTCCTGCGTTCAGTTTTAATGGACTTTGATCTTGTCCATTAAAAGCAATGAGAAATGTGAAGATGCCATGACTTACATCAGGGGTCTTCAAACTTGGCTGCTTTAAGACTTATGGACTTCAGTTCCCAGAATTCTGGGATTTGAAGTCCACAAGTCTTAAAGCAGCCAAGTTTGGAGACCCCTGACTTATATTCTTGCATCAGATATTCAGGTGCAATTATGAAAGGCTAGAGAGGTGAGGGCATTGAGCATGCATCATCATTTTAGTGTCTCATCATAATTTGCCATGAATGAGTTGTGGTTGTAAGTTGAGGACTACTTCTAAAGGTTTACAATTTATGACAGTGAGCCTTTCTCCTGTCTGGTATAGAAAATGTAGAGTCCAATCCCCTTTAGGTTGAACTCAACTTCTGGATGAACACATGAACACATCTATGCAGTTTTCTTTGCAACATTATGTTGTTTGGCATTGCCTTCTTCCAGGGTGTTGTTTGTTGACTTTTCAAGCTAATCTGCAGCCCTGGCATTCCCTGATAATCTCCCATCCAAATACTAACTAGGCCTGAATTTGCTTAGCTTCCATGCCCAGACAAGGTCAGTTAGATGCTGAGATTTCTCATAGTCTGGCTAATTTGGCCAAAATGTGGGGAAAATGTTGACCTTGAATGGAGGACAGAGTTGTTCCATGTAACTGAGGTTGTATTTGATATTAGTTAGACATGCTGTGGCCTTCACCGGGTGGGCCATTTTCAACCCTGCAGAAAAACTTGATGTGTTCTGTAAGATTATACCTCTATAGGTTACACCCTTGAAATGAATTTTCATTAACACAGAAAGCTTTCGACATCTGTGGATTGTTTTTGAAGGTAATATTTTCCTTTCTATTTCAGTGTGACAGCGACAGTGATCAAGAAGAAAAGGTAAAGTCAGTTTCTGGTGTCATATTCCCCCCTTTATGCAGTTATTTCTGGTATGGTTCCTGGTACTCACATTTCATTTTAGTTCATGCGAATTTTAGTCTGAAATGTGTAAAATCTTTGCTGTGCTAAATCTATAACCTCAACATTCCATCATGGTCCATGCTTGACCAAATATGATTTCTCCTCTGTTGAGCTACTGGATCCATAATTCACTTACTGTAGACTTCAATAGCTATGTAGTGGGAATTTCCTGTTTGCCCCTTTGTCTGAGGCATAAACCGTCCTGTGATTCTATACAGTTATCCAAAATGGAGTCATGCATAAATCTGCAAGGCCTACTGTTAAAACCAGTGTTCTCATTCTCAGCAATTTTAATATGTATGGACTTCAACTCCCAGAATTCCCTAGCCAGAATACTGGGAGTTGAAGTCCACACATCTTAACAATGCAAAAGTTAAGAATTGGTACTTTGAATAAGGATAAGTAATTGGGCCATGTCTATCGTCCACTTTCAATATCCCCAATGGTTGTAGGTATTTTAATCCAAGCCACCTTAGACAATAACAGGGACTTATTTGTTATTAGCAATTATGTGAAATTAAGTATTTAATTAATTTAAATAATTAAATTAATTATGTGAAAAATATTATGTTGTCCTGTGGATGGTGGGACCATGTAGTTCATTATTTAGCTTTGACTCCTGTGACAGTATTCTGGTTATTTGTGCAAAATCAGTAATTCTGCTGTTTTAAATACAGGTAGTCCTTGACTTATGACCATAATTGAGCCCAAAATTTCTGTTGCTAAGTGATACATTTGTTAAGCGAGTTCTGTCCCATTTTACGACATTTCTTGTGACAGTTGTTAAGTGAATCACTGCAGTTGTTAAGTTAGTAGCACGGTTGTTAAGTGAATCTGGCTTCCCCATTGACTTGGCTTGTCAGAAGATCACAAAAGGTGATCAAGTAAGTGACCCCGGGACATTGCAACAGTCGTAAATAAGAGTCAGTTGCCAAGCATCCAAATTTTGATCATGTGACCATAGGGATAGTGCAATGATCATAAGTGTGAAAAATGGTGATAAGATCCTCTTTTCAATGCCATTGTAATTTTGAATGGTCACTAAATGAACTGTTATAAGTTGAGGACTACCGTATTGACTTTTCTTTTGTTGAATATTGATGCTTGAAAATTGGGTGGTAAAGGTTTCCTTTTGTCCTACAAAGTTCTTTTACTTGCAGAGTTGGTGCTCAAAACACACTGGAATCTATTTCAAATATGGATTCATTGGCTGCAAAATATATTATATTGGATCGACACCATTATATTTCTTAGCTTAAGACACTGGACATCACAAGAGGGCAGATGAATACAGATAATACAATATAAATTGTGTTATGCATGTGTTCCCCTCCCCCAGCCCCCAGAAAAAAAAGCTCTCCATGGAATTGTTAATATATAAATGGCCATAACAAATTAAAACTGTTTTCTCAATCCAGTTAAATTACTACAGAACTAATTAACAGGCTACACAGCTTTCATTGACAGTATTTATGTTTGGAATGCAAGCATGATTAGTGATCTTCTTGTTGGGGAATGATGTTGGTATTGACTATGGCATCTGCAGTTTAGGAACCATAATTTTGTCAGTGATGAATTAAACCTTGTGATGTAGCAGTTCTTATTTTGTTTTATTTATTTATATAGACATCTTACCAATCCAGCAAGGCATGAAAGTCAAGGTTAATTGTGATTTACTCCTGCTGGTTCAAAAATGATAGCAGTGAACACTCTAGAACTGGACAGGGAAAACACAATTGTACCTTTGTGATCATATTACTCTATGTGTAGTGGTGTGTGTGGGGGGGAGGGTTTGAGGCTATATCAGGCCGGTTTTATACGATATAACACAGGCAATAGTTGGTCATGTAGGCCAAGATTTTTTTTAAATGGTACAGTAGCAAATCAGTTCAGTTGTTAAGTGAATCCCACGTTGTTAAGCAAATCTGGCTTCCCCCATTGAGTTTGCTTGTTGGAAGTAGTCTGGTAAGGTCTTATATGACACTTACATGACCCTGGGATGCTGCAGCCATCATAAGTACATGCTAGCTGCCAAGCACCTGGATTTTGATCACGTGAATGTGGGGATGATATGATGGTCGTAAATGTGGGGACCAATTGTAAGTCACTCTTTTCAGTGCCGTTGTAACTTTGAACAGTCACTAAGTGAATGGCTGTAAGTCAAGGACTATTTGTAATCCAATCAGAAGTTGACTAAGGCAGGGGTAGGCAACCTTGGCTCTTTTATGACTCGTGGACTTCAACTCCCAGAATTCCTGAGCCAGCATGGCTCATCATGGAAACCTCTCCCTTTCTCCTCAGCATGGCTGGCTCAGGAATTCTGGGAGTTGAAGTCCACGAGTCATAAAAGAGCCAAGGTTGCCTACCCCTGGACTAAGGCATGGGTCATGCCTCCAAGTCCAGAAAGGGATGCAACTGATCAAAGGATTCCCTGGCCACATTCTGTAGATGAAGATGTGTATCTAACACAACTCACCTTGAAGCCCCAGGTTCTTCTCCCCACCTTGAGCCTTTCCATTTCAAGGTGTTTTTGATTTCTCCTCACCCTTCACCAGGAGTGAGATGAATTCATTCTGTGTGAATTTTAAAGAAAGATAAGTTGCCTTCTTAAATCGAATCGGTTCCCTCTAGAGAAGGGGCTTTCAATCCTTCGTGCGCGGGCACGTCTCGACAGCGTTCTAAGAGTCTTCTGTTCCCTTCATTGC
Source organism: Vipera berus (assembly GCF_964194415.1). Classification (NCBI taxonomy): domain Eukaryota; kingdom Metazoa; phylum Chordata; class Lepidosauria; order Squamata; family Viperidae; genus Vipera; species Vipera berus. Next base: position 347,718,297 of record NC_138202.1, read on the forward strand.
AAATTCAGCAAACATTGCTTGTTCTCTTAAAAAAGAAAAAGGGAAGGAAAGGAAAAAAGTGACATACCATCATTTGAACGGGTCAAGCATATTCAGATGAAGACAAATGGCGCTTATTTGATTTCTTTAAAATCAGGAAATGAAAAAAGGGCCCCCTGGAGAAATTATGTTCTGCCTGACTTCGAAGATAGACCCGAGGCATGGACTACAGATATGAACAGGCATTTCTCTTTTGTTTCCTTTCCTTCATTTCCCCCCCCCCTTTTCTCTCTTTTCTTAAATCTCTGAAGGACAGTTGAAGCTGTCAGCTTCCTGACATGTGCATTATCCATGTCATTTTAAACCAAGTGACCTGGAGAAGGGAACACTCTGGCATGACGTGATAATGGTCTGTTGGATGAAAACACAGACTATAAAGAATAGCTCTGTGTTATTGCTTTGTTTAACTGACAAGTTGGAACTTCCTTTCTTTCAGACAGATAGTAATCGCTGGGATTTTTCTTTCTGTATCTCTCTCTCTCTCTCTGTGTGTTTTTTTTTTCTTTTGGTGCCCCCCCCCTCTCAACTTGTCTGAAAATGGCAGGAGCTTATAGCATTAAAAGTGAGGAAAATCCTGAGAAAATAAGACAGGAAATGACAGGCTGTTTGGCCTGAGCCTAAGAGCTAAAATAATTCCTTTTCCAAGCATGATTATTGAAAAGTCTCTTTAACAAGGTCTATCAAGAAGGAAAGAATGGAAGAACTTGAATTCTATGAACTATGTCCCATCTATAACTACTACACCCCAATTTATATTAGGACAGAGAAGTCCTTGTTTTCTATTTGGACCATATATTTTTTTTCCTGAACCAGCAAGGTGGCAGGACTCTTCATCAAACCCTTTTTGCTTCAAGTGACAGGAGAAAAAAAATGGAATGCTAGAATCATTTTCTCTCTTTCTTCCTCCCTCTTTTGCTAACCCCACACATTTTTGTTTGGTTTTGTTAAAATAATTCAGAAGATAATATTTGTAGCTTAGGTTGAACTATGGGGTCTAGAATGGGATGGGATGGGATGGGATGGGATGGGATGGGATGGGATAGAATAGAATAGAATAGAATAGAATAGAATAGAATAGAATAGAATAGAATAGAATAGAATAGAATAGAATAGAATAGAATAGAATAGAATAGAATAGAATAGAATAGAATAGAATAGAGATGGAAGGGACTTTGGAGGTCCTCTAGTCCAACCCCCTGCTTAGGTAGGAAACCTTATACCATTTCAGATAAATGGTTGTCCAATCTCTTCTTAAAAACTTCCAGTGTGGGAGCATTCACAACTTCTGGAAGCAAGTTTTTCCACTGATTAATTGTTCTAACTGTCAGGAAATTTCTCCTTAGTTCTAGGTTGCTTCTCTCCTTGATTAGATTTCATCCATTGCTTCTTCTCCTGCCTTCGGGCGCTTTGGAGAATAGCTTGACTCCCTCTTCTTTGTGGTAGCCCCTGAGATATTGGAAGACTGCTATCATGTCACCCCTAGTCCTTCTCTTCACTAAACTAGGTAAAAGGTAAAGGTTCCCCCGCACATACTCTAGGGGCCGGTGTTCATCTCCGTTTCAAAGCCGCAGAGCCAGCGCTTGTCCGAGGACGTCTCCGTGGTCATGTGGCCGGCATGACTAGATGCCAAAGGCGCATGAACGCTGTTACCTTCCCACCATAGTGGTCCCTATTTTTCTACTTGCATTTTTACGTGCTTTCGAACTGCTAGGTTGGCAGAAGCTGGGACGAGTAATAGGTGCTCACTCTGCTATGCGGCACTCGGGATTTGACCTGCCAAACTGCCGACCATCTGATCGACAAGCTCAGTGTCCTAACCCACTGAGCCACCGCGTCCCTTTTCACTAAACTAGACATACCCAATTCTAGCAAACATTTATATGTTTTAGCCTCCAGTCCCCTAATCATCTTTGTGGCTCTTCTTGCACTCTTTCTAGTCTCAATATCTTTAGCTCAACCAGTGACCAAAGAAAATGGAAAGGGTAATCTAATGCATCTTATCTCCTCTGTTGAGTAATTAGAGATGCCTAGATTTGCCACCAATCAGTGTGAGAACTTTGTCATGCAAACAATGAGCTCAACTAATGAGCCAGGCTCATTCCTGTGTGTTGACTAGCAACAAATTGCTCTTGTGTGTACTTCCCTGGAATTCTAGGAAGAAAGGAGAGGAATCTGGATCCAAATCTTTCTTCTCTCTGCCAATCACCACACGTAAGAGGGTTCTGAGGCAGAATTGGTTCTGCCGTTTGAGGAGAAATGGGATCTCCCAGGTCTCCGAGGTTGCTCAACACTCCGCTCCAGACTTTTGCCTGATTTCTGGAGGTGATTCATTCCAGCGGCTGTCCCTTTTGTCACACCACAACTTGGTTGTCACAGGTAACAAAAGCTTCCCTTTCCCCACACCCACATGTTCAATTCAGTGCCATGCTTCTCCTTCCCTCCCTTCCTCTTTTTTTTTGGGGGGGGGAGTGGGCCTATTTTGTGTTGAAAATTTGTATTTACTTTGGGAATGTAATTTGTTCCTCATGGATAATATGACCCTTAGCAGAGCTGGATCATGGGTTAGTTGAAGTGATATTTTCCACTAATGGTAGTCGTACATCATTGCTGTCAGCTCGGGTTAGGAGGCGAGCACGTTACAGCTCCATTTTACCTCTTGCAGGCATCGGGGATTATTTGCCATGAGTGAGTATGACATGACCGCACTACAGAGTGCATTAAAATTTTACTAGCTTCTCCGGCAACTTCCCCACTTTGGCTGGTGCTGGAGGCAGGCAGACAGGCTGATGGATATCTCCCAGGCCCTCACTGCCTTCGCCAAGGAGACTCAATGTCAGCACAGAGGCTGGATCGGCAGCAACTCCTGTTCCATGTCACTATTCTCCTGACTTCCACCGCTGTCTTTTGGAATCAGCCTGGGCTGTCACCAGCGTGTGGCAGAGAATGTGAAAAGGTGACAATATTGGGGAGTTTTGTTTTTTTTTAGCATAGGGAAAACAAGGAGAGGTTAGCGAGGTCCAGTTAGGTAGGCTGTCTAGAGCAAGGGTGTCCTACCTTGGCAACGTGAAGCATAGCTGGCTGGGGAATTCTGGGAATTGAAGTCCACATGTCTTCACATTGCCAAGGTTAGACACCGCCGCTCTTAAAAGAGTCAAAAAGAGAGAGAAGTGCAAAGAGATTTCCTGTGTCTAGGTCTCCAACGCGAGGCTTGGTGTGGCCCTAGTCTGCAGAGTAACACCATTCCTGGGGCTGAGCAGATTCCATCACCTGCCTGATTTAAATTTTCTTCCCATTTTTGTTTTCATTTCAGTGAGAATCTAGTGTGCTGCAAAGCAAAAGGCCATCTGCAAATGCCGTCTATATATTCAAAAAGGAAAAAAGAAAGAAAGAAAGCACCCTCTCTGGGGCTCAGCCACACACTAACCCCAGAGGCAGTTGTAAAAAAAATAATCCAGCAGTGAAAAGCTGCAGCCAAATGCTTTCTTACACAGTCAGCTAAACTGGAAGCTTGCTTTGGGGGAAAGCGTGTTTTCTATCCCTACTTATGACATAGTCTCACATTTTTAAACGTGCCAGCAAAATGAAAAAAAAGAGTTATTTCTTTTCTGAATAAGCAGGGGTAAGATTGATTTATTTTAAAATTATTTATTTATGTTTCATATTTCTAAACCACCCAGTTCCCTCAAAGGACGGAGAATTATAAATGATGCTAAATTATTGCATCATTGAGCAGAACAGTTTGAAGAGACCTCGTTGTTGTTGTTGTTGTTAGTTGCGAAGTCGTGTCCGACCCATCGCAACCCTATGGACAATGTTCCTCCAGGCCTTCCTGTCCTCTACCATCTTCTGGAGTCCATCTAAGCTCACGCCTACTGCTTCAATGACTCCATCCAGCCACCTCATTCTCTGTCGTCCCCTTTTTCTATTGCCCTCAATCTTTCCCAGCATTAGGCTCTTCTCCAGTGAGTCCTTCCTTCTCATTAGGTGGCCAAAGTATTTGAGTTTTAGCTTCAGGATCTGGCCTTCTAAAGAGCAGTCAGGGTTGATCTCCTCTAGGACTGACTGGTTTGATCGCCTTGCAGTCCAAGGGACTCGCAGGAGTCTTCTCCAGCACCACAGTTCAAAGGCCTCAATTCTTTGGCGCTCAGCCTTTCTTATGGTCCAACTTTCACAGCCATACATTGCAACTGGAAAGACCATAGCCTTGACTATATGCACTTTTGTTGGCACGGTGATGCCTCTGCGTTTTAGTGTGCTGTCTAGATTTGCCATTGCTTTCCTCCCCAGGAGCAAGCGTCTTTTAATTTCTTGGCTACAGTCCCCATCTGCAGTGATCTTGGAGCCCAGGAAAATAAAATCTGTCACTACCTCCATTTCTTCCCCATCTATTTGCCAGGAATTGAGAGGGCCAGATGCCATGATCTTGGTTTTCTTAATGTTTAGTTTCAACCCAAGTTTTGCACTCTCATTCTTCACCCGCAACATGAGGCTCTTTAGTTCTTCTTCACTTTCTGCCATTAGAGTGGTATCATCTGCATATCTTAGGTTGTTGATGTTTCTTCCAGCAATCTTAATTCCAACTTTTGATTCATCTAGCCCTGCCTTTCTCATGATGTGCTCTGCATATAAGTTAAATAGGCAAGGCGACAGTATACAGCCTTGCCGGACTCCTTTCCCAATTTGGAACCAATCAGTGGTTCCGTGTCCAGTTCTCACTGTTGCTTCTTGGCCCGCATATAGATTTCTCAAGAGACAAATAAGATGGTTTGGTATGCCCATCTCTTTAAGGACTTGCCAGAGTTTGTTATGATCCACACAATCAAAGGCTTTAGCATAGTCAATGAAGCAGAAGTAGATGTTTTTCTGGAACTCTCTAGCTTTCTCCATGATCCAGCGTATGTTAGCAATTTGATCTCTAGTTCCTCTGCCTCTTCGAAATCCTGCCTGTACTTCTGGTAGTTCTCGATCCACATACTGCTGGAGTCTAGCTTGTAGAATTTTAAGCATAACTTTACTAGCATGAGAAATGAGTGCAATGGTGCGATAGTTTGAACATTCTTTGGCACTGCCTTTCTTTGGAATTGGAATGTAAACTGATCTTTTCCAATCCTGTGGCCACTGTTGAGTTTTCCAAATTTGCTGGCAAATTGAGTGTAGCACATTTACTGCATCGTCTTTTAAGATTTTGAATAGCTCAGCTGGAATACTGTCACCTCCACTAGCTTTGTTGTTGCTCAGCTTTTCTAAGGCCCACTTCACTTCACATTCTAGGATGTCTGGCTCGAGGTCAGTGACCACCTCATTGTGATTATCAGGGACGTTAAGCTCATTCTTGTATAGTTCTTCTGTGTAATTTTGCCACCTCTTCTTAATCTCTTCTGCCTCTGTTAGGTCCCTGCCATTTTGGTCCTTTATCATGCCCATTTTTGCATGAAACGTTCCTTTCATCTCTCCAATTTTCTTGAAAAGATCTCTGGTCCTCCCTATTCTATTGTTTTCTTCTATTTCTTTGCATTGTTCATTTAAGAAGGCATTCTTATCTCTTCTAGCTATTCTTTGGAATTCTGCATTTAATTGGGCATATCTTTCTTTTTCTCCCTTGCCTTTCGCTTCCCTCCTTTCCTCAGCTATTTGCAAAGCTTCCTCAGACAGCCATTTTACTTTCTTTTTTTTTATTGAAAAGTTTTAAAATACAGTTTTCCTTTAAAAAACCCCCCTTCCCCCTCCCTCCTCCCCTCCCCACCTCCCCCCTATCTCCCCCCTCCCCCTCTCCCTCCTCCCTCCCCTGCCTCCCCCCCCTACTTCCCCTCCTCCCCTCCTCCCCCCCCCCCGACTTCCCAGAGCAAAATACAAGGTATATATCTAAAAAGCAATCATAAACAATCATATACTAACAATTATAAACTCTAAAATCCATCACTCTCTAGCTTATATAGAGTAAACCAATCCTTAATAATACTAAATATGTATAAAGAACTAAAATAAAAGAAAACTAGCGTCATTCCCATCTATGTTCTTCCACAATTCACTATTTCCTAAACATATTCTCATTTACACATCACAAACACCTATCCCTATTAACCTCTCTAGCCAAAATAGGCTATAATAGATAATTCTTACACAAATTAACCCACATTAACCCACAAAACTTTCTTCCTCTTCCTCTGTAGTAAATTGTCCATTAATTCCAAATTAAAAATTCTGTTACCATACATATCATCCCAAAACTCTTAAGAACACAACTACCACTTGACTATCAGTATGTTGTGGAAGTTCCATAGATTTCTACTAGACCTATCTTCTTTTCTTTTTTGAGCGTTTTAAGGCAGCACGCGTCACCCTCTGTTCTCTAGGATCATCCAAAAGAGTTGCAGCTTGATCTCCTCCTGCACCATTCTCGTCTATCTGTCCATCTTCATCCTCTTGATGTTCTCCTTCTCCAGATCCCTCTGCAGCTTCCAAAAGTGTTGATGGGGTTACTTTTAAGACATTGTTGTAAAAATCATGCGCTTGCTTCACAGTACCCAAACAGTACCTTTTGCCTTCATACATGAAGCTCAACCCAGCTGGGATCTCCCATCTAAACCTTATATCCCTTTGCTTGAGCTCTTGCACAAGAAATATAAAGTCCTTCCTTCTCTTTAAAATCTTTGGAGGAATTTCTTTTAAAACCAAAACTTCTTGACCAGCAATCACAACTTTAGTATCATAGGCAGCTTGTATAACTTCATCTCTAATTTCCCTTTTTACAAAATAAACCACCACATCTCTAGGCAACTTTCTCTGTTTAGCAATCCACGAGTTCACACGAAACACTTTGTCCATGCCTTGTTTTATTTCAGATGCTGGATGGTTCAATACCACCTCAAAAGCCTCAGAAACCAGCTGCTTTAAATCTTCCTTAATATTCTCTTTTAGGCCTCTAATTCTAACAGCAAACTGCATCTGATAAAATTGGGCCAAACTCAGTTCGCTATCCATTTTGTCTTTGAAATCTTCAATTTCCAATACTTTTGCTTCTAATATAGCATTCTTTTGAGTCAGTTCTGCCACTTTGTCATCCAGCACCTCCACACATTTAGCTATTTTATGCACTGAGGACAAAATGTCTACCTTCATCTCTCTAAGTTTCTGTTCCATCCTTTCTTCCATTCTCTGCTCCAATTTCTCCAATTTCTCCTCCATCTGTGCAAATTTAACACCCATTGACTCCAAAATTAACTGGGTATGTTTTTCAAGATCCTTCGATGTCACTACATCTGGAGAATGCAACGCCTGCAGTAATGATTGTTGTTGCACCGGAGAATTTCCAGCACTCCGAAAAGTTCTAGGGGGAGGTTTAGACGCCATCTTTTACTTACAATTGTGTCGCACTTTCACTTTAAGTTTTAAGCAAAGTCCATCAAGCTCGAGAGTAAAATAAAATAATCCTTTTCATCTCTTCATCTTTCCCTCTTGTACTGCTCTGCCTGCTCTTTTCCTTTCATAGTCTCTCCTTCAAGCAGGGATGGTCGCAGACGCCTGGCTCTGCTCCATGAAGTCCGGAGCAGAGACGCTAGCCAGCTGGGAGCAGCCCAGGCTGCGGGGGAGTTCGATCCTTCAGCCGCCCAAGCTCCAAGCTCAGGCGGCCCCGGAGAACTCAACCCCTACCTGGGGGCTCACCCCCTCCTCTTCTCCCGAGGAGGGGGCTTCAAATTCGCCCGAACAGCTGATCGACGCTGTTTCGGGCGAAAAATCACACAGCTGGGCGGCGGGCAGCCCGGGAAGGCTGTCTCCGGCGCCACGGAGCCACCGGAAGTCCCCATTTTACTTTCTTGCATTTCTTTTTCTTTGGGATGGTTTTGGTTGCTACCTGTTGTACAATGTTGCGAACCTCTGTCCATAGTTCTTCAGGCACTCTGTCTATCAGATCTAATTCCTTGAATCTATTTGTCACCTCTACTGTATATTCAACAGGGATATGATTTAATTCATACCTGACTGGCCTAGCGCTTTTCCCTACTTTCTTTAATTTAAGCCTAAACTTTGCAACAAGAAGCTCATGGTCTGAGCCACAGTCAGCTCCTGGTCTTGTTTTTACTGACTGTATAGAGCTTCTCCATCTTTGGCTGCAGAGCATATAGTCAATCTGATTTCTGTGTTGACCATCTGGTGATGTCCATGTGTAGAGCCATCTCTTGGGTGTTGGAAAAGAGTGTTTGCTATGACCATCGTATTCTCTTGACAAAATTCTATCAGCCTGTGCCCTGCTTCATTTTGCACTCCAAGGCCAAACTTGCCTGTTATTCCAGTTATCTTTTGGCTTCCTACTTTAGCATTCCAATCCCCCATGATGATAAGGACATCATTTCTGGGTGTTAGTTTTATAAGGTGCTGTAGGGTTTCATAGAACCGGTCAATTTCATCCTCTTCAGCACCGGTGGTTGGGGCATAGACTTGGACTACTGTGACATTGAATGGTTTGCCTTGGATTCGAACTGAGATCATTCTGTCATTTTGAGGATTGTATCCCAGTATTGCTTTTCCTACTCTTTTATTGACTATGAAGGCTACTCCATTTCTTCTGAAGGATTCTTGCCCACAGTAGTATACCTGATGGTCATCTGAATTAAATTCACCCATTCCTGTCCATTTTAGTTCGCTGATACCTAAGATGTCAATGTTCAGTCTTGTCATCTCTTGTTTGACCACGTCCAGTTTTCCTTGATTCATGGATCTTACATTCCAGGTTCCTATGGAGAAAAAATCTTTACAGCATCGGACTTTCCTTTCACCACCAGACATATCCACAGCTGAGCGTCCTTTCGGCTTTGGCCCAGCCGCTTCATTCTTTCTGGCGCTACTAGTATTAGCCCTCTGCTCTTCCCCAGTAGCATATTGGACGCCTTCCGACCTGAGGGGCTCATCTTCCAGCGTCATATCGTTTTGCCTTTTGGTACTGTCCATAGGGTTTTCATGGCAAAGATACTGGAGTGGGTTGCCATTTCCTTCTCCAGTGGATCATGTTTTGTCAGAACTCTCTGCTATGACCTGTCCGTCTTGGGTGGCCCTGCACGGCATAGCTCATAGCTTCATTGAATTACGCAAGCCCCTTCGCCACGACAAGGCAGTAATCCATGAAGGGGGAAGATACCTCAGAGATCATCTAATCCAACCCCTTTTTGAGAGGAGTAATCCATCACCAGAGCATATAGATTAGAATGTAGATTTGTAAAACTCGGGGTTAGAAAGTTGGAATATGAAGCAATTAGCTTTCCCGATGCCATAAACTCATTCTGGACTACAACTTGAGTAAACTAGGATGAATGAGCCATTACTGAGGCTCTTGTTTATAGGTAGACCTCATTTGCTGACTGCCTCATTTAGCAACCATTCTAAGTGATGATAGTGTAAAAAATAAATGGCTTTGTGATCAACCCATTAATTTATGACCGTTGCAATATCCCATAGTCACGTGATCACTTGTGGGCACTTTGTAACTAGCTTGTGACAGAGTTAACTCAAACACTGGGCACTATCTAACAAAATGAAATTCAATGGTGAAAAAAATAAGGTTCTATATTTAGGCAAGAAAAAACAAATGCACAGGTATAGTATAGGTGGTACCTTGCTCAATAGTAGTAACTGTGAGAGGGATCTCGGAGTCCTAGTGGACAATCACTTCAATATGAGCCAGCATTGTGCTGCAGCTGCCAAAAAAGCCAACACAGTGCTAGGCTGCTTTAACAGAGGGATAGAATCAAGATCACGTGAAGTACTAATACCACTTTACAATGCCTTGGTAAGGCCACACTTGGAATACTGCATCCAGTTTTGGTCACCACAATGTAAAGAAGATGTCGAGACTCTAGAAAGAGTACAGAGAAGAGCAACAAAGATGATTAGGGGACTGGAGACTAAAACATATAAGGAACGGCTGCTGGAATTGGGTATGTCTAGTTTAATGAAGAGAAAGATGAGGGGGGACATGATAGCCCCAATATCTCAGGGGCTGCCACAAAGTAGAGGAGTCAAGCTATTCTCCAAAGAGCCCAAAGGCAGAACAAGAAGCAATGGATGGAAACTAATCAAGGAGAGAAGCAACCTAGAACTAAGGAGAAGCTTCCTGACAGTTAGAACAATTAAGCAGTGGAACAACCTGCCTCCAGAAGCTGTGAATGCTCCAACACTGGAAGTTTTTAAGAAGCGACTGGACAGCCATTTGTCTGAAATGGTATAGGGTTTCCTGCCTGAGCAGGAGTGATTGAAGCAGAAGTGAAATCATAAATCTGTGACAGTCATATGATTTTCTGCTTAGCTACTATGACATTTAGCTATAGAATTGCCAGTCTCAATTGTGGTTACTAAGTGACGACTACATACAAATGTTTAATTTGTGCAAATTCCTAGTAAAGACGTAATATTTATTCTGGAGCATTACTTTATAGTAGTTATTTTCCAAATATTTAAGTAGATGTTACGTAGTTGCTTGAAAAATAGTTTTTAAGTGCTCCAGAAGAGAAGACTCAAATTGCAAGAAAAATAAAAAAAAGCTGGATGTTTATTTTCAACCTTGCTGTAGATTCTTTACCTAGGCTGGGATATGGACAAGATGGCTCCCGTACAACTCTGTAAGTTTCAAGATGATAGTTCTGGGTCAAATTTAAGTAAGAAGGGCATGGAGAAATTTGCCAGTGGATTTCCCCCAGAGTCACAGAGCTCTTCTCCTAGGAGTAGATTGATTAGAAGCCTTGGTTGGCCATAGTGAGAAAGAAAATATCACTCAAGATGGTGAAGGTAGAGCAGACAGGGAACATGGACAGTAACAACAAGAACAACAACAACAACAAGAACAACAACAACAACAACAAATGCTTCCATCCTGCAATAATATGTATAATAGCATCAAACATCCACATCTGCCTATCCCAGGTCCTTGGTAAGGACTTGATAGGTAGACAAAAATGCCAAATCCAGTCTGAACATCTGGCTGACTGTGGGATGATCAATAATAATAGTACCCTTTGAGGTCTTCTAGTCCAACCTTTTGCTCAGGCAGGGAACCCTATACTGTTTCAGACAAATGGTTGTCCAGTCTCTTCTTTCTAACTCAAAATTTCAGTCATAAACCTATCATGGAGGTAGGTCATTGTTCTGCTTCATCACTGGTGCTGCAGCCTGACTTTTTGATGTGACAGTCTGAACATCTGGCTGACTGTGCGATGATTGATGATGATGATGATGATGATGATGATGATGGAAGGGACCTTGGAAGTCATCTAGTCCAACCCCCTGTTCAGGCAGGAAACCCTATAGATAAGCTCATTCTACTTTAGCATTAGCTACATTTACAGAACCTTGCAAGACTGAAAGTACAAATATCCCACTGTTACCTTTACAATCTGAGAAACTAAGCAGAATCTTTTCTCAGCTTCTTGCCCTGTCCATTAGCCAGCTGTGGGCTATGCTGCTTCTTATTTGACCATTCCCTAAGGCCCCAATTCCCAAGGTCTTTCCCTTATATCAAGGGTGTCAAACCGCTGGCCTGCAGGCTGGATGCGTCATGCCAAAACTGCACCCACCCCACCTTTGGCAATGAGGATAAAGTCGCGATACGTCGCGACACATCACGTGACATTGTGAGTTTGACAGTCCTGCCTTATATTATTACAAGTTGGAATATTCTGACTATCTCATGTTGTTTGCTCCATTAATGAAACAACCTGCCTCCAGAAGTTGTGGGTGTTCCAACACTGGAGGTTTTTAAGAAGACATTGGACAACCATTTGTCCAGAATGGCATAGGGTTTGCTGCCTGAGCAGAGGGTTGGACTAGAAGACCTCCAAGGTCCCTTCCTTCCAACTCTGTTGTTCTGTTATTCTATTATTCTGTTTTCCTTCCAGTTAAGTTGGATACAATTTAGGGAATGAATATATGGATGCCACCAGGCTGAAGACAATTTATGCAAGTGAACCTATTCGCTATTGCCCCAGTGGGTAGGACTAGGATTAAGACACCAGAAGTGTGTACAGGGTAAATTTTAGGAAGAGGTTTCCTCTATGAGCAGTCAGGCAGAAGAAATGACTACAACAGAATTGTCAAATTCTATTTCATTGGAGGTTTTCAGAACAAAGGCTAAATGGTGGTAATCTGTCAGAGATGCTCTAGTGGATTTTGCAATGAACTAGGGATTAGAATAGATTGATTATATGCCATCGAGTTGTTTTCAACTCCTAAGGATTACGTAGATTTACTCCATGACAATCTATCCCTTAAACCTAGTTTTTCAGATCTTCCAATAGTGTCCTTCTCCCCACTGTAACTCTCTATCCACCAGGCCTTAGAACAGTTGACCTCAAAGATCCCTTCCAATTCTGTATCTTTTTTATTTTATGTTCCTGTTCTTCTCCTTCTTTTGAGTTTGACTCCTGATATTAAAATACTTAGTAATGGGTGGTCTTTTCTGGATTTGTTTTGTAATTTAGTCATGAAGCTATCGTAATATACCCATTGCTGGTTTGTCTGTAACAGTTTACCATTTATATCCTCTCTGGAAATAGGAATCATTACATTTTTCCCTTCTTCACTGAAAGTAGAAAAACTCATTTTATGATAGAATCGAGTTGCCTTCATTTGCAATGATGTGAATGAAAGTGTCAGGGATAATGTTCCATCTTTTTGTTCATTTGTAGCAAACACAGTTTTATTTCTGGAGTAAACGAGAACCTTTATGCCTGTGTGACAAAAAACTGTTGGTTTAAAAAAGAATACTATGGTCCTTATAGCCCAAGAGTTTCTGATTAATAGTATGATAGTTTTGAAATACTATCCATAAAAGTGAAATTTATTTGGGAGACTTTAAAGATTATTATATGGTCCATAATAAATCCCAACCTTAGGTATTGCTGTGTAGCCTTTATTATTCCATTCCATTCTTCTATCACAGCCATGTGTGAATCCTTCACTCTGAATTAGCTTTATTATGACAACATCTGGTAACTTAATGAAGCCAATCTGAAATGAGAATAAAGCTTCTTAACTTAATTCTGTATGCTAAAAAATGCTGCTTGTCTTTTTTGGGCTCACTATAAAAAGTATGATGAATGGTTGCAAAAACTACGTATGTCTGGTCTAACAAAGAGAACTAGGAGTGACATGATAGCAGTCTTCCAATATTTTTAATTCTTTTTTAAAAAAATTCCATTTATATCCCGCCCTTCTCTGAAGACTCAGGGCGGCTTACAAACTTAGCAGTAGCCTTCATTCTATGTATATGCCTGCTTATTAGGGCTTTCACACACACCCCAAGCGGCATTATTACAAAGTCAGCTTAATTGCCCCCAACAATCTGGGTCCTCATTTTACCTACCTGGGAAGGATGGAAGACTGAGTCAACCTTGAGCCTGGTGGGATGGCAGTTTGGCGGGTCGAATCCTGAGTGCCGCGTAGCAGAGTGAGCGCCTGTTACTCGTCCCAGCTTCTGCCAACCTAGCAGTTCGAAAGCACGTAAAAATGCAAGTAGAAAAATAGGGACCACTCCGGTGGGAAGGTAACAGCGTTCCGTGCGCCTCTGGCATCTAGTCATGCCGGCCACATGACCACGGAGACGTCCTCGGACAAGTGCTGGCTCTTCGGCTTTGAAACGGAGATGGGCACCAGCCCCTAGAGTTGGAAACGACTAGCATGCATGTGCGGGGGAACCTTTACCTTTACCTTTACCTTTAGCCCACTGCTCCACCAAGGCCCTTTGAGAGGCTGCCACAAAGAAGAGCACCTGAAGGCAGGACAAGAAGCATTGGATGGAAACTAATCAAAGAGAGAACCAACCTAGAAATAAGGAAACATTGTCTGACAGTGAGAACAATTAATCAGTGGAACGACTTGCCTCCAGACGTTGTGGGTGCTCCAACATTGGAAGTTTTTAAGAAGAGATTGGACAGCCATTTGTCTGAAATGGCATATGATATTGAGCAGGGGGTTGGACTAGAAGATCTCCAAAGTCCCTTCCAACTCTGTTAATCATTTCTCTCTGCTTTGGGCTCCCCAGTTCATCAAAATGCTCACTCTTACCTTACCCAAGTAGTCCCTAAATACAAAGCACAAAGACTAACGTCTTACTTTGTATGATCTTACTTATCCTATAAATAGTTTGGCAGTCCCTCAGTGAGTAATTTATTTCAAACCTACCTTCATTTCGAGAAAACTAACTGAAATTATGCAAGGAGTTGCCCAAGAAATCACTGAGTTATCATCAGACATTCAAATATTGTCAACCACAATCAGTCAAAATCAGTTCTGTAGCTCTACAGTATGTAAGTACTGGGCAATATTGGCCATGTTTTAGTGCTCAATTCCCAGCACCAGCCATATGTACAGATTTTGAAGGCCTTGATGGGAAGAGATTTTGGAGGTCATCCTCTACCTGCAGTTCTATCTACTGGTGATTCCCCTCCACCCCTCCCTTTGCTTGAGCCATAATACTTTTCCAAAAACCTGATGTATTATTTGGGTTGCTTGTTCATTCATTCAGTTATTGTGGCTGTGTGATTATCCAAGAAACTCTGGGTGGCAAAAAAATAAATAAAATCAGAGCATTTCATTTGCAATTCAAATCCTACCAGATGGGTGATTTCCAGTTGTGAAAGTCTACCAAGCCAGTATGTTGGCAAGCAGACACATTGCACAGAGCAGAGTTTTTTAACCTTGGCAACATTAAAATGTGTGGACTTAAGTTGGCTGGAGAATTCTGGGAGTTGAAGTCCACCCTTTTTAAAGTTGCCAAAGTTGAAAAATACCGGCATAGAGAATTGTGAATTATGCTTGTGGAATATGTTCAAGAAAGAGGATAACTCAAAACATTTTCTTAATAGGAATTGGCTTATCTAGAATAATTCAGCCATGAGGCATTAATATTATTTTTCTAAAATTTCATTTGTAGAGTACAGTTTCCTTGGATTTCCTAATGAAATATTAATCGTTTTAGGTTTTTGGACGCAGTTTGAAAACTGGGAACCCCATACATCTTTAGGAAAAACTGAGTTTTCAATTCAGCTATGGACCTGTTAGTATCACATACTGACAATATAAATAACAGTATTTTGCAATTATTTATTTCTTTATTCAGCACATCTCTGGGCAGCTTACAATAAAAGTGGATCACCATATAAAAGTATAAATAGGAACAAAGTTAAAACAAAATTTTAAAGGTAGAGTTACAGAATTAAAAGCAAAAAAGTTAACAAGATCTCTCCCAAAAAGTAGAGAAGGGAACTAGGGAATTAGCCATATTGGATTTAATTCTCACAAACAGAGATGAAATGATAGAAGGTGTCGAAGCCACAGGAACCTTGGGGGGAAGTGATCATGCAATATTGGAATTCAACATTCTGGAGGCACAAGAAATAGAACACAGCCAAACTAGAGTCTTGGACTTTAAAAGAGCTAATTTCAATAAACTTAGAGAGACCTTGGGAAGAATTCCATGGATGAGAATCCTAAAGGGGAAAACAACTCAAGAAGCTTGGGAAATTTTGAAAAGTGAGATAATAAAGGCCCAGTCTAGCACAATACCAACAAAGAAGAAAAATAACAGCTTTCAAAAGAAACCAGCATGGCTGCATAAAGAACTCTCTGATAAACTGAAAGATAAAAATGACAAGTATAAGAAGTGGATAGAGGGGCACATAACTAAGGCAGAATATCAGCAAACAGCCCATGCCTGCAAAGATAAAGTGAGGGAAGCTAAGGCTCAAAATGAACTAAGGCTTGCGACCAAAGTCAAAAATAACAAAAAAAAAAATCTTCTTTCAACATATAAAAAACAAGAAAAAAGTTAAGGAAATGATTGGTCCATTAGTGGGGGAAAGTGGCAAGAAGGTGACAAGCAACAGGGAGAAAGCAGAACTATTTAACTCATTTTTTGCATCTGTCTTTACACAAAGGGAAAAAACAGTCCAACCTACCAAAACCAGTGCCATAAAAAACAGAATAGAAACACAAGTTAAGATAGGCAAGAAAATGGTAAGTGAGCACCTGTCCAGCCTAGACGAGTTCAAATCACCAGGACCAGATGGATTACACCCCAAGGTTCTCAAGGAACTGGCAGACGTGATCTCAGAACCACTGAACTATATTTTTCAAAGATCCTGGAGCACTGGGGAATACCAGAGGACTGGAAGAGAGCTGATGTAGTTCCCATATTCAAAAAAGGGAAAAAATAGATCCAGGAAACTACCGACCTATCAGCCTGACCTCAATACCTGGGAAGATTCTGGAAAAGATAATCAAACAACAAATCAGCGAACACCTTGATGCAAACAAAGTCATCACTAAAAGTCAACATGGGTTTGTCAAAAACAGATCATGCCAGACAAACCTTATTGCATTCTTTGACCAAGTGACAAAACTAGTGGACCAGAGGAATGCTGTAGATATAATTTACTTGGACTTCAGTAAGGCATTTGATAAAGTAGATCACAACCTACTACTTGATAAGATAGAAAAATGTGGGTTAGATAGCATCACCACCAGATGGATTCGTAGCTGGCTGACAGGCCGTACTCAGCGTGTGGTCCTCAATGGAACTGAATCTACATGGAAGGAAGTGTGTAGTGGGGTGCCCCAGGGCTGTGTTCTGGGCCCAGTGCTCTTCAACATCTTCATCAACGATTTAGATGAGGGGATAGATGGGCAACTCATCAAATTTGCAGATGACACCAAGCTGGCAGGAATAGCCAATACTCCAGAAGATAGGCTTAAGATTCAGGAGGATCTGGACAGACTCGAACACTGGGCACTATCTAACAAAATGAAATTCAATTGTGAAAAAGTAAGGTTCTACATTTAGGCAAGAAAAATCAAATGCACAGGTATAGTATAGGTGGTACCTTGCTCGATAGTAGTAACTGTGAGAGAGATCTCGTAGTCCTAGTGGACAATCACTTAAATATGAGCCAGCAGTGTGCTGCAGCTGCCAAAAAAGCCAACACAGTGCTAGGCTGCATTAACAGAGGGATAGAATCAAGATCACGTGAAGTACTAATACCACTTTACAATGCCTTGGTAAGGCCACACCTGGAATACTGCAGCCAGTTTTGGTCACCACGATGTAAAAAAGATGTTGAGACTCTAGAAAGAGTACAGAGAAGAGCAACAAAGATGATTGGGGGACTGGAGGCTAAAACATATAGGGAACGGTTGCTGGAATTGGGTATGTGTAGTTTAACGAAGAGAAGGGTGAGGGGTGACATGATAGCAGTGTTCCAATATCTCAGGGGCTGCCACAAAGAAGAGGGAGCCAAGCTATTCTCCAAAGCACCTGAAAGCAGGACAAGAAGCAACGGATGGAAACTAGTCAAGGAGAGAAGCAACCTAGAACTAAGGAGAAACTTCCTGACAGTTAGAACAATTAACCAGTGGAACAACCTGCCTCCAGAAGTGGTGAATGCTCCAACACTGGAAGTTTTTAAGAAGAGACTGGGCAGCCATTTGTCTGAAATTTTATAGGGTTTCCTGCCTTAGCAGGGGGTTGGACTAGATGACCTCCAAGGTCCCTTCCAACTTCTTCTTCTTCTTCTTCTTCTTCTTCTTCTTCTTCTTCTTCTTCTTCTTCTTCTTCTTCTTCTTCTTCTTCTTCTTCTTCTTCTTCTTCTTCTTCTTCTTCTTCTTCTTCTTCTTATTATTATTATTATTATTATTATTATTATTATTATTATTATTATTATTATTATTATTATTATTATTATTATTATTATTATTATTATTAGAACATCTTCACAATGCCCATCATCCCCAGGGTTTCACATCACTCATTGACCCTGATATTGGCAGAGCCAGGTCTTAACACTTTTTCTGGAAGCCAGAAGAGTGAGGGTCCACCTAACAGAACAGAATAACAGAGTTGAAAGGGACCATGGAGGTCTTCTAGTCCAACTTCCTGCCAAGGCAGGAAACTCTATACCATTTCAGACAAATGGTTGTCCAGTCTCTTTTTAAAAACCTCCAGTATTGGAGCATCCACAATTTTTGGAGGCAAGCGGTTCCACTGGTTAATTGTTCTAGCTGTCAGGAGATTTCCACTTAGTCCTAGGTTGCTTCTCTCCTTGATTAGTTTCCATCCGTTGCTTCTTGTTCTGCCTTCAGGTGCTTTAGAGGATAGTTTGACTCCTTCTTCTTTGTGGCAGCACCTTAGATATTGGAATACTGCTGTCATGTCACCCCCAGCCCACCTTTTTGGTAAGATGTTCCAAAAGGTAGGGCAATGGCAGAGAAAGCTCTCTTCCTGGATCCCACTAGTCAATTTTTTAATTAAGATGGCAACCTTGAAATGATGACCAGGGTTGTACAGGTAGTTCTCAACTTACAACCATTCATTTAGCTACCATTCAAAATTATGCCAGCACTGAAAAACTGACCTACTGTTGTGACTCAGGGCCAGCCTGTGGGTCCGACAGCCGGGTCCGATGTATCGGAGGACTCAGATGTGGGGGAGGAGGGAAACGAACCGGCTGATGATGATTTGGAGGCTTTGCAGAGTCCTCAGCCGGGGACCTCTTCTCAGCTGTGTGAGCCCGAGAGTGCGGAGGATGATGACCCACAGCTGGCCCTGTTCAAGGACGCCCGACGTAGGAGGCAGACGAGCAGGGACAAACAAAGAAAGACTATGGGACTCCTCGGGAGGAGGCACAGGGAGACCACGCCCTGAGCTCTCTATAAAAGAAGTGTTTGGGGAGGGGCTGGTTGCTGAAAGCAACTTTTCCGCTTGAGAAGACAAGCTCTTGTGTTTTTGTTAACTGCGTAATTAAATCTTGGCAGAAGCCTTTTAGCCTTGGACGCTTTCCAGACTCTTCTCTTAATTAGGGGTTGCGAGAAGAGGGCTGGTTCAGAACAGTTTGCTTTCAGCCACCCACCCCTTAATACTACGATGGAGCAGCTTCTTGCCGATAATGCCCAGCTCAACCAGCAACTCACCTTGCTGGCCACTCAGGTGGCACAACTGCAGGCTCAGGTACATGCTGCCCCCCCACCCAGGAGGAAATGTCAGTTAGCTATGCCGGATAAATTTGCTGGTAAACCAGAACTGTTTCCTGCCTTCCTGGGACAATGCCAGCTTTATATCAGCGTGAGAGCAGCTGATTTCCCCACTGACCGTGATAAGGTGGGATTCGTGTTGAGCCTTCTGTCGGGAGATGCAGCTCGTTGGGGCACGCCTCTGTTGGCACAGCCTAGCCCTTTGTTGGATAACTTTGGGGGGTTTTGTGACCATATGCGCCTCATGTACGAGGACCCGATTAAGGCGCAGACCGCCACCCGACGTCTGAAAGCTTTGAGGCAGGGTCAGCGCCCCCTACAGGCCTATATCAGCGATTTCCGGCTGCTTAGCCAGGATTCCGCCTGGAATGAGGCTGCGCTCGTGGATGCCTTTCAGGATGGCTTGTCAGAGGAGATGTTGGATGAGCTGGCCCGCGTGGACATTCCCTCAGATCTGAATGGGCTGATCCATCTTTGTCTGCGGATCGATGCCCGGCTGCAGCAGCGTAAGAGTCGCCGTGCCACCCCACAGACCCCTGCCGCCCCTGTTGTGCGTGAGCCCCCAGTCCAGAGGGAGGAGCCAATGGAGCTGGGTGCCGCCAGGTCCCGTCTATCGGTGACGGAAATGGACAGACGACGATCGGAGGGGTTGTGTTTTTACTGTGGGGACCCTGGACATTTGGCTGCTTCTTGCCCAAAGAAGCGTCAGCGGGCGTCAGTGACCAAGCCAGCTCCGAGAAAGTCCCCTGCTTTGCTATCGGGAAACGGTCCGAGCCCGATCTAGACGGTGTGAAAGATCGGGCGACCCACAACGATCACGCCGAGCGACGCCGTTCCGACGGTGCCTGTGAACCTCCACGGCATTTGATTTTGGAGGCACGACTGATCCTTCCTGGCAAGCCAGAGGGGATTCCGGTCCATGCCTTAATTGACTCTGGGGCTACCACTAACTTTATGGATTCGGCCTTTGTGGCCAAATGGGCTGTTCCCCAGTGTCCGGTGGATCCGCCCATGCTTGTGGAGACCATCGATGGTCGAGTGCTCCTGTCCGGGCCTATCACGGCCGCCACGCAACCCGTGTGTATGGCCATCAGTACCCATGTGGAGGCCATTCAGTTTTACGTCACTTCGGATCTGCACTTCCCCGTGGTCTTGGGACTGGCGTGGCTCCGGGCGCATGATCCACAGATCTATTGGTCTCAGAACTTGGTCACCTTCCCAAGTTTGCAGTGCGTGGACCACACCCGCCATATCTGTGCCGGCCAGGTGGAGGGTTCCTCAGGGGTTTCCTTGCCTCCCGTACTGTCCGACTTTGCTGACGTGTTCAGCGAGTCAGAGGCGGACCAATTACCCCCGCACAGGCCCTACGACTGCTCCATTGACCTAGTCCCTGATGCGCCTCTCCCAGTGGGGCGTTTGTACTCCATGTCGGAGCCCGAGTTGGCTGCATTGCGGGACTTCCTGACAAAGAACTTGGCTCGTGGATTCATCCGGCCCTCGTCCTCGCCAGTGTCTGCGCCCGTGCTCTTCGTCAAAAAGAAGTCGGGCGAGTTACGGCTTTGCTGTGACTACCGGAAACTCAACGCTATCACGGTGCGTAACCGCTACCCGCTGCCCCTCATCCCCGAGATCTTGGACCGACTCCGGGAGGCTAAGATCTTCACGAAACTGGACCTGCGTGGAGCTTACAACCTCGTCAGGGTTCGGCCGGGTGATGAGTGGAAGACAGCGTTTGGTACTCGCTATGGACATTTCGAGTACACGGTGATGCCGTTTGGCCTGACCAACGCCCCCGCTGTGTTTCAGCATTTTATGAATGACATCTTTCGGGATCTGTTGGACCAGTTTGTTGTGATTTACCTGGACGACATCCTGATTTACTCCCCGTCGCGTGAAGCGCATCATCGGCATCTCCGTCAGGTCCTGCAGCGCCTCCGGAAACATCGGCTGTTTGCCAAGTTGGAGAAGTGCCAGTTCTACCAGGTGACCATTGATTTCTTGGGCCACCGCATTTCTCCTGAGGGCATCGCCATGGATCCAAGTAAAGTTGAGTCGTTGCAGAGTTGGCAACCCCCGCGTCGCGTGAAGGATGTTCAGCGACTTCTTGGATTTGCCAACTACTATCGGACATTCATCCCTGGCTTTGCTGCCTTGACAGCCCCCCTCACCCGGCTCCTGCAGAAGAAGACTCGGTTCCAGTGGAACGCCCCCGAACAACAGGCGTTCCAAGCTTTGAAGGACGCCTTCATGAAGGAGCCCATCTTGAAGCATCCTGACCCGCAACGGCCGTTTGTCGTGGAGGCGGACGCCTCCGACATTGCCATTGGGGCCGTGTTACTCCAGGCAGCGACGCCCAACGGTACCCTTTTCCCTTGCGCGTATCACTCTCGGAAATTGAATCCCTCGGAGCGCAACTATACCATCTGGGAGAAGGAGCTGCTGGCCATCAAGGCGGCGTTCGAGGCTTGGAGGCATCATCTGGAGGGGGCGCGGCATCAAATCGAGGTCCGGACGGACCACAAGAATCTGGAAAGCCTGCAGACCGCTCGGAATTTGAACCAACGCCAGATCCGGTGGTCCCTCTTCTTTGCGAGGTTTGACTTCCGGGTGCGGTACATACCAAGCGGGCACAACCAGAGAGCGGATGCTCTGTCCAGGAAGCCCGAGTACACCCGAGTGGAAGACAAGCTTCCGCCCAGGACAGTGATCCCCGTCGAGTCTTTTGCTGCGGTACGGGAGCCGGTGGATATACGGGCTCGGATCCGGGAGGCGCAGCAGCAGGAGGCGTGGGTGGCTCAGCGGAAGGAAGAGGTGGGGCCAGATTCGCCTTGGTCGGTCACGGATGGACTCCTGTATTATCGTGACCGGCTCTATGTTCCAGGAGGGCCACTCAGGGGACTCGTCCTCAGCCAATGTCATGATAACCCGGCTGCGGGGCATTTTGGCCTGTTCAAGACTCTGAACCTGGTCTCCCGTACTTTCTGGTGGCCCCGAGTCCGACACGATGTCCAGTCTTATGTCACCTCTTGCGTCCCATGCAGGCAGGCCAAGTCAGCGACAGGGGCCCCGCCTGGTTTACTGCAGCCTTTGCCAACGCCCAAGAGACCCTGGGGGGCTGTGTCCATGGACTTTCTGACGGATCTACCCCCATCCTCCGGCTTCACGACAGTGTTTGTGGTGGTGGACATGTTGACCAAGATGGCGCACTTCATCCCCTGTCGCGGCTTACCGTCAGCTCGCGCCACTAGTCGCATGTTCATCCAACAGGTGTTCCGGCTGCACGGCCTTCCCGACAGGGTCGTCTCTGATAGGGGGGCCCAGTTTACAGCCCGCTTCTGGCAGGAGTTGATGCGGGCGTTGGACATTAAGGTTTGCCTCTCGTCCGCGCATCATCCTCAGACCGACGGGGGTACCGAGAAGGTCATCGGCATCTTAGAGCAGTATCTGCGCTGCTATGTTAACCTGCAGCAGGACTTCACATGGGAAGACGCGACCGCCGTTCATGCCCCTGCGTTGGTGACTGCTTTTCACGAACAGTTCCCATCCCGACCGCATCCGGATCGGCAGACCCGAGGGAAGGGCCCTGCGGTGCGGGATAGTGTTGTGACTCAGGGCCAGCCTGTGGGTCCGACAGCCGGGTCCGATGTATCGGAGGACTCAGATGTGGGGGAGGAGGGAAACGAACCGGCTGATGATGATTTGGAGGCTTTGCAGAGTCCTCAGCCGGGGACCTCTTCTCAGCTGTGTGAGCCCGAGAGTGCGGAGGATGATGACCCACAGCTGGCCCTGTTCAAGGACGCCCGACGTAGGAGGCAGACGAGCAGGGACAAACAAAGAAAGACTATGGGACTCCTCGGGAGGAGGCACAGGGAGACCACGCCCTGAGCTCTCTATAAAAGAAGTGTTTGGGGAGGGGCTGGTTGCTGAAAGCAACTTTTCCGCTTGAGAAGACAAGCTCTTGTGTTTTTGTTAACTGCGTAATTAAATCTTGGCAGAAGCCTTTTAGCCTTGGACGCTTTCCAGACTCTTCTCTTAATTAGGGGTTGCGAGAAGAGGGCTGGTTCAGAACACCTGCAATCTATCCTCGCACTTATCCCATCACAGAATCTCCATGGCCAAGTGGTCAAAATTGGGCTACTCGGCCAGTTGCATGTATTTATGACAGTTGCAGTGTCCTGAGGTCACACAATCATCTGATGTCCCGTTGCCTGGAGGCGGTCCGGGTCTGGATGGGGAGAAACAGTCTTCGTCTCAATCCTGCCAAGACTGAGTGGCTGTGCATACTGGCATCTCGGGTTAACCAATCTATTCCATCGTTAACGATGGGGGGTGGGGTGTTACCCCCCGTTGATAGGGCTCGCAACTTGGGCGTCCTCCTGGATTCATGGCTCAGTTTTGAAGATCACATTGGAGCCGTGACCAGAGGGGCTTTTGCCCAGGTTCGCCTGGTGCGCCAGTTGCGACCCTATCTGGACCGAGATGCCCTACGCACAGTCACTCATGCGCTCGTGACCTCCTGGTTAGACTACTGCAACGCTCTCTACATGGGGCTGCCCTTGAGGACCACTCGGAGGCTTCAACTGGTGCAGAATGCAGCTGTGCGAGTTGTGATGGGGGTTTCCCGATACTCCCATGTAACACCTCTACTCCTCAAGCTGCATTGGCTTCTGGTTGCCCTCCAGGTGAGATTCAAGGTGCTGGTGATGACCTATAAAGCCCTAAATGGCTTGGGTCCAGGATATTTGAGGGAACACCTGCTGCCGGCATCAAGTTCCCTTCGTCCTGTGCGTTCCCACAGGGAGGGCCTTCTCAGGGTGCCGCCGGTAAAAGACTGCCGGTGGATAACACTCAGGGGTAGGGCCTTCGCAGTGGGCGCGCCTGCCCTTTGGAACCAGCTGCCCGTGGAGCTTAGGACTGTCCCCGACCTTCGCTCATTTCGCCGGGACCTGAAGACCTGGCTCTTTGAGCTTTCTGGCCCAGGCTGAGAGTTTTAATTGGGGTTTTTATATTTTTACTTCAGGGACTGAATTTAATCATTTTTAATTGTTTTTTAATTTTGGTATTGATGTTTTAAACACCTTGTAAACTGCCCTGAGTCCTACGGGAAAAGGGTGGTATATAAATCTAATAAAATCTAAATCTAAATCTAAAATCTATTACAAACTTTCTAGCCAGATTCTGACAAGCAAAGCAAGGGGAGAAGCCAGATTCACTTAATGGCTGTGTGATTCACTGAAGTACCAAGATAAAAAAGTCATAAGATCAGTCATGAGTCCCTTAATTGTAGTGGCACAGTGGTTAGCATGCAGTACTGCAGGCTACTTCTGCTGACTGCCAGCTGTCAGCAGTTCGACAGTTCGAGTCTCACTGGCTCAAGGTTGACTTAGCTTTCCATCCTTCCGAGGTTGGTAAAATGAGCACCCAGATTGTTGGGGGCAGGATGCTGACTGTAAACTGCTTAGAGAGGGCTATAAAGCACTGTGAAGCAGTATATAAGTCTAAGGGCTACTACTATTGCTTAACAACCTCCCATCTTAGGAATGGAAGGGACCCAAATAGTGGTCATAAGTCTTTATAGAAAGATAAGGGCAGACAAATACAGGGATGGAATGATTGTTATGGAATAACTATAAACACTAGTCCCAATAGTATAAATTTGACTTTAGCTCAAATTTATACCTTCCCAGTCTTAACCTTAGTATGCAATACAAAAGATTATATTCCTGTTTGTTTAGTAAATATGTAAATCGAAGAATAGTGGGGACTTCCACTTTCCTGAAGCATCAGCCTAGACTCTCTTCAGCCCAAGGTCTTGCATGAGGGTGCTCAGTATGCATATGTTACAAAATATTTATTTAAATTAATGGTAGACTTTCATTACATTTTATGCTTGTTTCCTTTCATGAAAAATCTGACTAAAGAGCTTTCGGTTAGCAGTCCTGGCAAATGATTATAAATCCCAGCACTTAACGGCTGTGATAACATTAATCAGAATAAACTCACTGACTATTAATGTAGATGTCATATCCAATTCAATGGGAATTCCTTTGTAATTTAACATTAATTAATGTCCACTTATTGTAAATGGCATCAAGCAGCCTCTTTCTTAACAGAAATAGAAATACAAATGATTCAACTTAAAGTCTGCTTTAACTTGGAGTAGTGGAAAAAATAATAGCCACATGCTTAAAACTCATTTTAGGAAGAAGAAACATCTACAGGTAGACCTCAACTTGCAACCATTTATTTAGAAACCATTGGAAATTACAATAACACAGAAAAAAGTGATTTATGACCAGTCCTCACCAGTCCATTGAATCATCCCCATGGTCATCTGATCAAAATTCAGGCACTTGGCAACTGGCATTTATTTACAGTGGCTACAGGTCCCAGGGTGATATAACTTACTATTTGGGATCTTCCCAGCTGGCTTCCAATAAGAAAAATCCATGGGAAAACTCAGATTCATTTAATGCCCAAGTAATTCACTTACTGTAATTGCAGTGACCCACTCAACAACCAAAGCTCAGAAAATTGGGTGCAAGTCACTGCCTTGCTTTGCATCAGAAATTCCTATATCCAGTTTTTGGATATTAATTTTTGTCTCCTTAGTGCTACGTCATAGATGCATTCAGCTTCGTATCCGAATCTACAAATTTTTAGATATAATGAATGGAGTTGTGATGTTTCAATCAGACATGAGGATGCAAATTCAGAAACATTTCTGTTTTTGCTGAAGGTCAATTTGAAATGTGACATATGGAGTTGTATACAAAATGAGATGCCAACATCTAAAGCTAAAATTTAGTTCTTCATTCCAGTCTTGCAGGTTCGTAATTCCACAGTTTGTGGAATTATTTTAAGAGAAAGCCCCATTTGTATCAAAGGAGGGACACCACAGTTTGTGGCTTTCTCTTAAAATACAAATACAGCTAAGTCACAATAGTGTGAGTTTGAATATTGTAATGTTTAACTTTGATACCAAGTTGCATTTAATGTGAGCCAAATTCTCACAGTGCTGAGGCTAACATATGCATAGCTCTAGGTTGGAGTTTTAGATGCCAGTTGTTGTGTGTGCAATTGGAAGAAAGGAAGGTTCCATTTGAGGGGAAAAAAGAAGAGACTTATTTTGAAAAACTGCAGCAGAATACAGTAGATAGTGGGTATGCTTTGGGTAAGAGTTTATCCTCTAGCTTACCATTTGTTCCCTTGATTTATTTATTTTAAATATTTATGAGATTCATCTATCTAGAACAGGGGTCCTTAACCCCCGGTCTGTGGACCGGCACCGGGCCGCGGCATGCCAGCAACCGGTCTGCACAAACAAGCAAAGCCCCATTCACAAGATGCAGGCAGCACACAAAACCACGCCTCCTCCTGTCTGTGGAAAAACCTCTGTCCATGTAACCAGTCCCTGGTGCCCAAAAGGTTGGAGACCTCTGAACTAGAAGATAGATAAGAATGATATTTAGCATCTTTTTTGTTTTTATTTTGCTTTCTACAACTACTCTGGGACTTTGTTAAAAACAAATGAAGATTTTAAGCATAGTTTAATTTTTGTACTGTTTCCTTAATAAACATATAAGTTATTAGAAATTAAGTAAACAAAAAAAAATGTTGCAGGCAAAATGCATATTTTAATGTTATACACTGACCAGCCATATTGCCTGATTGCCTGATTGATTGATTGTTTGATCAATTGATTGATTGACTGTCCGACTACCTGAATATGTTAGACCAGTGTTTCTCAACCTGGGCAAATTTAAGACACATGGACTTCAACTCCCAGAATTCTGAGAGCTGAAGTCCATACTGTATGTTTTCAAGTTGCCCAGATTGAGAAACACTGTGTTTGGACCACTGACTTCATGAATAGCAACAGTTTACAACATCTTCAAATGTAAATCTTAAAAACAAATTCTATTAAAACATTGCATGTTTAAAGTGTGATTTAAACGGAAAAGGGGGACAAAATGGTTGGTAATTTCTATTGAATTGGGCTGATAATTTATTTTGCCAAATTTTTAAGACCATCCACACATGAAAAGCCTTTGAGTGATATACAACATTTAAAATTGTTTTGTAGACAAAACAATGCCGGACAATTTGGCCAGATTGCTCTAAAGATAAATTCCTTTTATCTGTCTGGAAAATGCTGACTAACACCATGGATCAGCACTTCATGGCTACAGATCAAACAGATAATCATTCTTTTGGCTGCCCTTTCACATACAAAAAAGATCCATAATCTTAATTCCTTAATAAATCCTGCCTCACGTCCTGCACAATGCACTGTTGCTGACCTCAAGTAAACTAAGTGGAGTCAGAACCATGAGGAAAACCCAGGGCTGTCAGTCACTTAACAACCGTGTCACTAACTTAACAACCGCAGTGATTCACTTAACAACTGTGGCAAGAAAGGTCGTATTTGGGGGGCAAAATTCAGTTTACAAATGTCTCATTTAGCAACAGAATTTTGAGACTCATTTTTTTAGTCATAAGTCGAGGACTACCTGTAGAAACCTGAGCTCCTGGAATAAGACTGAATCTTCATCCATAGAATCAAAGGGGGGAGACAACATCTGGATCCCCCATTTTCCAAACACATCAGTGCAGCCCCCATGTTTGGCAGGAATGCAGGAAGAAATGCCGCTGGACAGAAAGTGAGGCTTGAGCACCAGTAGAGAGTCACTTAGTCTATAAATTTGGAGAGCAGTTAAATTTCAAATCTGACATATATGCAGTGGTGGGATTCAGCCAGTTCACACCCCTTTGGCAGAACCGGTAGCTAATTTTTGTTGCCCAGGCCCAGAATGGACTTCTGGAAGTGGCATCCACACAGACAACTGATTCTTCACATATTTGAATCCCACCACTACGTATATGCCTCTTTTTTCCACCTGTGTGCATACACACATATGTACGACTATAACTAAGGCATTTAAATAACCCCCAGGTACATTTTAAACAGTTCTAATGAAGGGGGTCAAGTTACAGAAGATTCTTTTAACTCCTCGGGAGCCCATCCTTTGCTTTCTCACTATAATTTTTAAAGGCTTCCTCCTCCCCCCGTTCACTATGGTTTCTTCCATGCTTCAAATTTAAAGAGCACTTTAACTCATGACCTCAGTCTCTCATTAGCAGAAAAATGGTATCTTTGTGTATAGGTTTGTGTGTGTGAGTGTGTGAAGATGTACTGTGTTTCCTGCCTATTTTCCTTTTGGGACTGAAAGTTTCTCATTAAAGCTTTGCTAGTCTTTTCTATCAAACCAAGGAGCTTTCATTTTTTTCTCCCCCTCTCTCTCCCTCCATATTATGTGGCAGATTGAGGTGCATAAATGTTTTAAATCTGCAATAGTTCAAGCCCGAAATGTTCATTTCAAATTTGAAATGAGTGTTCTGATCATTCCGGAAGGATTTCGAACTGGAGACTGCCAAATGCCTGAACTGCCAGTTTTCTGTTCATACTTCCTGAAGATCCAGAAAAAAAAACCATGTTGAATTCAAGCACCTTTTAAAAACTTAGATTACCTCTTTCAAAGGAATTGCTTTGCGCAATCTATTCTGGCAGGAAATGGCTCTCTAATCTAACTAGAGTGCTAGTATTGCTGAATTTTTAAAAACTTCCTTTCCATAATTCTCCAATGCTCTTCAGCTCTCTGGCTTTCATATACTGTAAGTTATTATAATGTCCTTCTTTGGTTTTTAACTGGAATATGCGAGAAGTCAAGGAAGGGTGTGGGCAGCTCAAGAGAAGCAGCAACATTTGTGATTTATTTTCTAACAGACTTTTGTGTATCTTTTAACTGAGGGTCACACAGTAAAAGTGAAGACAGTTAGCCACAATCACTTTCCCATCTTATATTGAAATGAAGGTAGGAAATCAATCCCTGTTGAAATTCTCCTTGGGGTGGGGGTGGGGGAATGCAAACCGTTTCTTTTCCATTGAATTAAATGAGATTGATTAAAATGCAAAACAAAATATTTTGGCATAGCGCAACTTGATTTCTACCACAGCCTATTAAATAGATACGAAAAGTCTCTGAAAAGTCTACCTAACATCAGAACCATCATCAAAAAGGCACAACGGAGAATGTTCTTCCTGCGTCGTTTTTTTTTAGGAAGTTCAGACTGCCTCAAGAGCTGTTGATACAGTTTTACAAAGGAATTATTGAGTCTGTCATTTGTACCTCTATAACTATCTGGTATGGTACAGCAATGAAACAAGTAACAATAACAGAATTGGAAGTGACCTTGGAGGTCTTCTAGTCCAACCCCTTGCTTTCGCAGGAGACCTATGCTATTTCTGATAAATGGCTGTCCAGTCTCTTCTTAAAAGCCCTCAGTGATGGGTCATCCACAGCTTCTGAAGGCTAGCTGTTCCACTGGTTATTTTTTTTAAAATCCCGTTTATATCCTGCCCTTCTCCGAAGACTCAGGGCGGCTTACAATTTAAAGCACAAATCAATGTGCTTAGCAATAGCCTTCATTCTATGTATATGCCTGCTTATTATTAGGGCTTTTGCCCCCCCGCCAAGCGGCATTATTACAAAGTCAGCTTATTGCCCCCAACAATCTGGGTCCTCATTTTACCTACCTCGGAAGGATGGAAGGCTGAGTCAACTGCCTTCCTTGAAGGAGGGTGTCTTTCCTGCCGCCTTGAAGGAGGCGGTGGTGAGACCCCTTCTCAAGAAGCCTGCTTTGGACCCGGCTGTTTTAAACAACTATCGTCCAGTCTCCAACCTTCGCTTTCTGGCGAAGGTTGTTGAGAGTGTGGTGGCGCACCAGCTCCCTCTGTTCCTGGAGGAAACTGATTATCTGGACCCGTACCAATCGGGCTTCAGGCCCGGACACAGCACGGAGACGGCATTGGTCGCGCTGGTGAATGATCTCTGGAGGGCTAGGGACAGGGGTTGTTCCTCTGTCCTGGTCCTATTAGATCTCTCAGCGGCGTTCGATACCATCGACCATGGTATCTTGCTGCGACGTCTCAGGGGGCTGGGAGTGGGAGGCACTGTTTTACGGTGGTTCTCTTCCTACCTCCAGGGCCGCTCGCAGTCGGTGTTGACAGGAGGGCAGAGATCCGCCCCGAGGTCTCTCATTTGTGGAGTTCCTCAGGGGTCGGTTCTCTCGCCCCTCCTGTTCAACATCTATATGAAGCCGCTGGGCGAGATCATTCGTGGTTTTGGGGTGGGGTATCACCAGTACGCTGATGATACCCAACTTTTTCTTTCCACCCCGAACCAACCCAGTGATGCCCTCTCTGTGATGTCCCGGTGCCTGGAGGCGGTTCAGGTCTGGATGGGGAGAAACAGGCTTCGTCTCAATCCCGCCAAGACTGAGTGGCTGTGCATATCGGCATCTCGGGTTAACCAAGTTATTCCATCCTTAATGATGGGGGGTGAGGTGTTACCCCCCGTTGATAGGGTTCGCAACTTGGGCGTCCTCCTGGATTCACGGCTCAATTTTGAAGACCATATAGGAGCCGTGACCAGGGGGGCTTTTGCACAGGTTCGCCTGGTGCGCCAGTTGCGTCCCTATCTGGACCGAGACGCCCTACGCACAGTTACTCATGCACTTGTGACCTCCCGTTTGGACTACTGTAACACTCTCTACATGGGGCTGCCCTTGAAGACCACACGGAGGCTTCAACTGGTGCAGAATGCGGCCGCGCGAGTTGTAATGGGGGTCTCCCGATACTCCCATGTAACACCTCTACTCCGCGAGCTGCATTGGCTTCCGGTTGCCCTACGGGTGAAATTCAAGGTGCTGGTTATTACCTATAAAGCCCTACATGGCCTGGGTCCGGGTTATTTGAGGGAACACCTGCTGCCGGCATCAAATGCCCTTCGCCCAGTGCGCTCCCACAGGGAGGGTCTGCTCAGGGTTCCGCCGGTGAGAGATTGCCGGCAGGTGACACCCAGGGATAGGGCCTTCTCAGTGGGAGTGCCTGCCCTCTGGAACCAGCTGCCGGTGGAGCTGAGAACTGCCCCCGACCTCCGATCATTCCGCCGGGGCCTGAAGGCCTGGCTCTTTGAGCTCTCGGGCCCAGGCTGAGGAGAAATTTTTAATTGGGGTTTTAATTGTGTACAGGGTCAATTTAATATTTTTTAATTCGGTTTTAACTTTTGTATGTTGGATTTTTTAATTCCCTGTAAACCGCCCTGAGTCCTCAGGGAAAGGGCGGTATATAAATGTAACTAAATAAATAAATAAATAACCTTGAGCCTGGTGGGATTCGAACCTGCACTAATTGCAGGCAGCTGGTGTTACTTAAGGAGGCATTAGCCCACTGCTCCACCAAGGCTCTAATTGTTCCCACTGTTAGGAAATTTCTCCTTAGTTCTAGATTACTTCTCTCCTTGGTTAGTTTCCATCCATTGTTTCCATCCATTGATACAGTTTTGCAGAGGAATTATTGAATCTATCATTTGTACTTCTATAAAAATGTGGTTTGGCACAGCAACCAAACAGGACAGGTTCAGACTCCAGTGGATAGTTAGGACTGCAGAAAGAACAAATTCAACCAGCCTCCTTCCATAGAAGACCTGTATATTGCACAGGTCAGAAAGAAGGCTGAGAAAACAATTACAGACCCCTCACATCCTGGATACCAACTGTTTCAATTCCTCATCCTGGGACACTTGCTATAGGGCGCTGCATGCCAAAACAACTGGACACAGAAACAGTTTTTCCCCTCATGCTATCATTTTGCTGAATATCTAATTCTCACGGTACAGCACTGTCTTATGTCTAAGTGTATTTACCCATGTTCTATGGCTGTAGTATTATTATAACCCTTCCCATCTTCTTTACTGAGTACAGAGAAGAGCAACAAAGATGATTAGGGGACTGGAGGCTAAAACATATAGGGAACGGTTGCTGGAATTCGGTATGTGTAGTTTAATGAAGAGAAGGGTGAGGGGTGACATGATAGTAGTGTTCCAATATCTCAGGGGCTGCCACAAAGAAGAGGGAGTCAAGCTATTCTCCAAAGCACCTGAAAGCAGGACAAGAAGCAACGGATGGAAACTAGTCAAAGAGAGAAGCAACCTAGAACTAAGGAGAAACTTCCTGACAGTTAGAACAACTAACCAGTGGAACAACCTGCCTCCAGAAGTGGTGAATGCTCCAACACTGGAAGTTTTTAAGAAGAGACTGGACATCCATTTGTCTGAAATGGTATAGGGTTTCCTGCCTTAGCAGGGGGTTCGACTAGATGACCTCCAAGGTCCCTTCCAACTACTACTACTACTTCTTCTTCTTCTTCTTCTTCTTCTTCTTCTTCTTCTTCTTCTTCTTCTTCTTCTTCTTCTTCTTCTTCTTCTTCTTCTTCTTCTTCTTCTTATTATTATTATTATTATTATTATTATTATTATTATTATTATTATTATTATTATTATTATTATTATTATTATTATTATTATTATTATTATTATTATTATTATCCCCCCCCATTGGTATCATTATAATGATTGTCATTACTCTGATGCTTTGCACGTACAATGAGAGCTTCTGCACTGGAGACAAATTCCTTGTGTATCTAGTCACACTTGGCAAAATAAAGCTAATCTATTCTAATCTGTTCTGTCCTGTCCTGTCCTGTCCTGTCCTGTCCTATCCTATCCTATCATTTATACATTTCTTTGGCCACAAAGCAGCAAGATCTGAAAAGTTACAGTGTAGAGTCTTCTTTCTCAGAAATAAAGAAGGCTCATCTACATCCATCTGAAATGGATTTGAGAAAGCTCATTTCATCTGTAATGAAAACGGGATGCAGTGAAAAGTTTGCACGAAATAGGTATTGATATTTAATCCAAAGACCCTTTTGGTTTTCATATTTCTTGAACTAATATGTCAACCAGAACCCAAATACATAAAATGCAATCCAGTGACCCTTTGGCGCTGCTGTTCTTTGAATTTTGATACAGAGTGGCACAATACTAATTTAAGAACGCATGCAGAATTATGTACAGTGACCTGAGGATAATATTAGTTGCAAAACTAGGTTCATTAGAGTAAACTGCTATAGAGTTTCCTGCTTGAGCAGGAGGTTGGACTAGAAGACCTCCAAAGTCCCTTCCAACTCTGTTATTCTGTTGTTGTTGTTGTTGTTACCTGTATCTACAACTGCATAACAGTTGTGAAAACAGATGGACAAAGTGCCTTTGTATTTCATGTAGACTTGAAATCAGAAATTACAACTGAGTGGGGAGCTGAGTTGTGGTTGAAAAACTGAAAAAGTGTAAAGTGAGAACAAACAGAATAGTCAGGTTCATCCCCCCCACACACACACTTTAATCAAATCAACATGCATTCAGCTGATTTCTCAATATTTGAGCATTTTTGCCTTATTACATAAATCATCTCCTATAAGTATCCCCAACTTACCCTAGAAATTTATTTAACGCCAGTATTTTATTGATGCAAGTTAACCACTGCCTCAATCCTTGTGGACTATGGATGGCTATTGGCATCATGTGGCTATTTGAGTATTTTGAAATGGACTTTTTTCAGCCTTTGGAGACCACTCTCTTCATAAATCATCAGACAAACCTCTTCCATTCGAATCTCTTCCTCTTTGTATGCTTACGCACACCCTCTCACACCCACATGCATGCACAAAAAGCTTAGAATTTCTTTTATACCTTTTTTTTAAAGATGCAACCTTGTTCCTTTCTCTGCAGCTATTGTATGGAATGCCATTATGCTCCATGAATGGGTTCTATCCAGCTTTTTCTTGAGATGACCTTGCGGGCTCATTCAGAGGATCTTATCAAAGACTTTTTTTGCTGAGCTGCAGTGAACCAGAACAAGGCTCAGACCTTGATGACTGATAAGCCTAAAAGTGGCAGTTAATTGGCAAGAACAGCCTTTGACAAATCTCCTTCAAGAGGTTGGAAGATCTCTGAGCTGTCATCCAGGCCTGAGCTGCCCTTCCAAATAGAAACAAGCCACTTGGAACCTTATATTCCACATTCATAAGTACACATTGCCTGCTTTTCCAGCATTTTATGACTGTAACTCCTCTCTTTCTATATTTATGTTGCTTTTCTCCAAGTCTCAAGTGGGCTTCCAAGAGCATTTAAACAATCATCCTAGCAATGTAAAGAAAGAAGCAGCATGCAGGAAGCCATTTGTGTTGCTCTCTTGAAGTTTTGCTTGGACTTAAACCTGATCAAAGACACTCGGGTTTTGATCCTCTCCCATTTGAACTACAAGTAGTCCTCGAATTATAACAGTTTCTTTAGGGACTGTTCAAGGTTACAGCGGCACTGAAAAAAAGTGACTGGTGACCATTTTTAATATTTACGACCATTGCAGCATCCCCATGGTTTCATGATTAAAATTCAGGCACTGGGCAACTGATTCATATTTATGACAGTTGCAATGTCCCAGGGTCATGGGATCCTCTTTTGTGACCTTCTGACAAGCAAAGTCAAGGGGGAAGCTAGATTCACTTAACAACCGTGTTACTAACTTAACAACTGCAGTGATTCACTGAACAACTGTGGCAAGAGAGGTCGTAGAATGGGGCAACATCCACTTATCAAATCTTTCACTTAGCAATGGAAATTTTGGGCTCAACTGTGGTCATAACTTGAGGACTACCTGTGTGCATGCTTGGTGCTTCTTATCTGGACTACCTGGAAGGGCTACCATTCACCTATCTCCAATTATGTCTACTGATGCCATGAGATGCAACAGACTCAGCGTGCTTCAATTCCCCTCCATGAAGCAATGCAATCTAATGGGACCCAAGAGACTTCTCTGTCAAAATGCTTGCCCATTGAAACAGCCTACTCCCCTGAGATTCACCGCCCTGAGTCCCTCGGGAGAAGGGCGGTATATAAATTTAATAAATAATAATAATAATAATAATAATAATAATAATAATAATAATAATAATAATAATAATAATAATAATTATTCAGGTGGTGATCTGTAAAGCTTTAAGAACTTCCTGTGCCCAGCACATTGGGCTACAAGCCTACCCCACAATTTTCAGCCCACAGCTACAGTCTGCATCCTACCGTTTAAGGTTGAGGTTTTTCAGATCTTCCTGAAACATTTGGTGCCATATTTTCTTTGGCCTTCCTCTTTTTCTCCTGTGGTATCCAATTGATTGGATCCAGTTGATTGCAGTCTTTGCTGGATGTGGATCACTCATGCAAATGTGTCCAGCAAAGCACATTCTTTGTTCTGTCTCTATCTAAGAGAGTCTTCAGGTTTAAGAACTTTTTTTTTTAATTCCAAGCACTGGATCAGGATATTTTTAATTCCAAGCACTGGATTGGAATATTGGAGAAACCTATCTGGAAAACTGTATTAGGACTTGGAGTATGTTGTGCTTTGGCCTTTGTCTTGCTTTATATTGTGTGCATTTTTATTGCTTATCTTTTTACATTTTGTGAGTTTTGTGAGTCATTTTAATAAATATAAATAAATAAGTAAAATAGCCAGCTGCCTGTCCCATCAAATATTTGTTTCCTTCTGCAATTTAAAAGGAAAAAAGATAGAAAATTTCCATTTATATTCATGCAGACTTTTATTTTTGTGCTCATCTTTCCTAAATAGGCACATTTCAACACATCATAGGTGCAATTTTGGTGAACTATTTTGAGCTGACAATAGCATGCAAAAATCTAAAGCATGTAAGACCTGAAGAAAAATAACTGCATTAATATATATGTGCCTCAGCATGTGGTGGCACTTGGCACATTTTGTCTGGATTTGGAAGCTAAGCAGGGACAGGCTTGGTTGGTATTTGGATGGTGAACCTATTAGGAAATTAATAAAAAAATCCCATAAGAAACATCAGCAAATCATTCACAAAAAGTTACTCTCGTTGTGGCTAACTTACATTAAGTATGGATGCTCTAAATTTGTTTGAAAAGGTGTCTCAAATGAAGATTTCTGACAATCTATCAAAATCTATCTGATCCATATTTTTTAAGATATTAGGCATTCTTTTTCTTTTCTTCCACTTGCTTATTAATTTATAGCAGAAGAGAAAACAAAGACCAACTGCAATGGTAAATAATAAAACAAAATGAAATAAACCAGAAAATAACACAAATATTAAGAAAAGAAAGAAGAAGAGTATTGATAAATAATAAAGATACAATGTCACTCAAATGTTTACCAATAGATTAAATGTTAACTACACAGAAGCGCATTGATTAGTTTTCCCACAGTGTGAGTAGAAAATTGATTTGTATATAGATAGTGTGTGCTTGTATGCTTTCCATCCAGGATTTTGAGTTGAGCATGCTGGTCATGTTATACAATAAAATAATTTCACTGGCCATCACCTACATCAGGGCTTTTCAACCTTTTCACCCATTGTACCACTTTTAGGATATGGCAACATCTGAGTACCACCAGTCACCTAGCAAGGTGTCAAAAACTTGATGACCAAAAAAAAAAAAAGGAAAACAGTGATGAAGTACAGGTAGTCCTTGACTTACAACAGTTTGCTTAGTGACTGTTCGAAGTTACAATGGCACTGAAAAAAGTGCCCCCACAAGCCACAGCCGAGCAAGACACCTGCCTGCCCGCCCGGCGGCGCTCTTCCTCCTGTCCAAGGTTTTCATTGTTGTGAGCATTTCTGTTGAGGTGGGGGTGGGGGGGTCTGTTTGGTTTTTATTTCTCCTCCCTGCTGGGTGGTTGCAGCAGGTTTTGGTCACTTCACATGACCCTGGGACACTGTGACCATCATAAATATGAATCAGTTGCCAAGCATCTGAATGTAAATCACAAGACCTTGAAGATGCTGCAACATTCCACCTGACTGGCACTTCTTCTTGGTTCAGAAGTGCCAGGATCAGTGCCGAGCTCCAGCTGGAGCCTGGCGTTGATCCTGGAACTTCCGCTGAGCCCTGACAGCCTTGAAGAAGCGCAGATCCTGGCACTTTCGCTGAGCCCTGACAGCCCTGCAGCT
The DNA here is from genome assembly GCF_964194415.1 of Vipera berus. Taxonomy (NCBI): domain Eukaryota; kingdom Metazoa; phylum Chordata; class Lepidosauria; order Squamata; family Viperidae; genus Vipera; species Vipera berus. Next base: position 347,755,288 of record NC_138202.1, read on the forward strand.
CCATCCGTCTCTCGCTCAGGCTTGTGTGGTGCTGCCACCAGTTCAGCTCATTCCCCTCCCCTCCTGCCACTTTTCTAGGATGGTCGCGTACCACCTGCCAGGTGCCAATGTACCACAGGTGGTACCCGTACCACTGGTTGAAAAGCCCTGCCCTATTGACTTTGCTTGCCAGAAGGTCACAAAAATTGATCACATGGCCGAGGGACACAGCAATGGTCATAAACATGAACCAGTTGCCAAGCATCTGAATTTGGATCACATGATCATGGGGATGCTGCAAAGGTCCTAAGTGTGAAAAACAGTCATAAGTCACATTTTTCAGTGCTGTTGTGACTTTGAACGGTCACTAAACAAACTGCTGTAAGTCAAGGATGGCAAAGTGTAGTCAGCAACAACTAGTGGGGTAAAATCCACAGGGATTTCTTTATCCTTTCCTTTTCCTTTAACAGATTGAATAAGAATGGAGGTGAGCAAACAAACAAATCAATTAAACAAACTGTTGCAATCAAGGACTACCTATATAGATTTGAAACAGAGAGCCATACCCACCCCCATCAGAACCCTGTATTGCTTCCAAGTATAAAGGAAAGTGAAACACACACACACACACACACACACACACATGCCAACAAGAGAAATTTGAAGGCAATTGGCATTCATTCTAAGAAGATAGAAAATTAGAAACCTTTTTCCTAGGAGAAAACCACTTTTCAAGAACTGAAATTGCAGATTGCAGCACAACATTATCCTTTTCTTGCATTATCCTCTGAATGAGCTTTTCTTAATGGGCAATAATCTCATGCCCCAATCTAACGCTGAAAATGTAGATATATTCAGGAATCGATAGGTAAGACAGTGTTTGGGCACATAAAGTTAAACAGTGGAGAAAACCTGACATCGCCATTGTTTGAGTCATTAGTTGTTTGACTCCATAATTATATGCATCCATTTATCTTGACGCTTAATTAAAGAGCCTGACTAAAATAAACTATCAAGTCATTTGTAATCAAAACTAAACACACTGTCCTTTGCTCTGAAAATGCTGTCAACCTTTTTTTTTTAATGGAGGCTTAATATGGCATCCAGTCCCATTACTTCCTGGCAAATAGAAGGGGAAGGAATGGAAACAGATTTTATTTTCTTGAGCTCCAAGATCATTGCAGATGGTGATTGCAGCCCTGAAATTAAAAGACGCTTGCTCCTTGGGAGGAAAGCTATGGCAATCCTAGGCAGCATATTAAAAAGCAGAGATAAGACCTTGCTGACAAACGTCCCTATAGTCAAAGCTATGGTTTTTTTCCAGTAGTAATGTATGGCTGTGAGAGTTGCACCATAAGGAAGGCTGAGTGCCGAAGAATTGATGCTTTTGAATTGTGGTGTTGGAGAAGACTCTTGAGAATCCCTTGGACTGCAAGGAGATCATATCAGTCAATCCTAAATTAAATCAACCCTGGTCGTTCTTTGGAAGGACAGATCCTGAAGCTGAAGCCCAAATGCTTTGGCCACCAAATGAGAAGAGAGGACTCACTGGAAAAGACTCTGATGTTGAGAAAGATCAAAGGCAAAAAGAGAAGGGAGGAAGGGATGGCAGAGGATGAGATGTGTCATCAACACAATGAACATGAATTTGGGCAAACGTCTGGAGACAGTGGAGGACCGGGGGAGGTGGGGTAGCATACTAGGATCCATGGGGTCACAGGGAGTTGGACATGACATAGTGACTGAGCAAAAAAAAAGAGTCAAAGTAGGCGGCTTAAAGTTTCAAGGCTTGTTGTAGGGAAAATAGAGTACTAGCATGTGTTAGATATATTTGACACCTTGAGTTATTTGCAAAAATAGAAAGGTGGGATAAGAGGAGGGGCTGGAGGTTATTGTTTTTATATTGGGTTTTTATTTGTAAACTACCTGTAGTCACTGAGAGTGAATTGGTTAGCCATGTACATTTCCTTAAATAAGTAAATACAAATAAATAAAAATACAAATGGGATACATAAACACTGGGGTTTGCAGGCAAGATGCTCATTACCACAGTATAATGAAACCCCATGTTTTTGTTCATGCATGTGGCATTGGCACATTGGTGAAGGTTTGATCATGCTTCTGCAGTTGCTATCTTGCTTTTCTTTTAACCCCTGTCCCTGGTCTTAATACCAGGAGAGTGAGAATTTTCCCTTTCAGTTGCATACATCAATACCATATAAATTCTGTCCACCCAGTTCTATGTAAATTCTACCTCCATTCAGTTCCATCCATCAATGCCATATAGAAAGAAAGAAAGAAAGAAAGAAAGAAAGAAAGAAAGAAAGAAAGAAAGAAAGGAAGGAAGGAAGGAAGGAAGGAAGGAAGGAAGGAAAGAAAGAAAGAAAGAAAGAAAGAAAGAAAGAAAGAGGAAGGAAGAAAGAAAGAAAGAAAGAAAGAAAGAAAGAAAGAAAGGAAGGAAGGAAGGAAGGAAGGAAGGAAGGAAGGAAGGAAGGAAGGAAGGAAAGAAAGAAAGAAAGAAAGAAAGAAAGAAAGAAAGAGAGAGGAAGGAAGAAAGAAAGAAAGAAAGAAAGAAAGAAAGAAAGAAAGAAAGAAAGAAAGAAAGAAAGAGAGAGAGGAAGAAAGAAAGAAAGAAAGAAAGAAAAAGAAAGAAAGAAAGAAAGAAAGAAAGAAAGAAAGAAAGAAAGAAAGAAAGAAAGAAAGAAAGAAAGAAAGAAAGAAAGAAAGAAATCTCCACCAAAAGTAAATCAAAGGTTAAATGCATTTCTCTTATTCAGTGAGGCTTGGTAAATACATAAAGGCCTATGGACTACAGCTGCAAATCCATCTGCATTTACCCTAGAGTAAATTCCACTAAACTCAAGCTTTCTTTTCAGCAAGCAGATTACATTATTACATTATTCAGCTGTGCACATTTTTAGCTTTTTGTCCTTCAGGGGCAACTTTTTGATTCCAGAACAAGATGAGAATGGAAGCATGCATTTATACAATTGAAAAGAACAACAACAACAAAAAATAGGACCTCCAAATCTTAGGTGAAATATTTCACACTTAAGAAGGTCTTGCCCTGCACATTCTACATATACAAGGCTATAAAAAAATCTCAGTTGTTTTATACATTCCAGCTACTAAATAGATAGAGGGGGTTAGACTCTTTTCAATGAGCTACAGTGGTCCTGAACCTCATAGCTGTAAAAGGTAAAAAGGTAAAGGTTCCCCCACACATGCGTGCTAGTCGTTTCCGACTCTAGGGGCCGGTGCTCATCTCTGTTTCAAAGCCAAAGAGCCAGCGCTTGTCCGAGGATGTCTCCGTGGTCATGTGGCCGGCATAACTAGATGCCAAAGGCGCACGGAACGCTGTTACCTTCCCACCGTAGTGGTCCCTATTTTTCTACTTGCATTTTTACGTGCTTTCGAACTGCTAGGTTGGCAGAAGCTGGGACGAGTAACAGGCGCTCACTCTGCTACGCGGTACTCGGGATTCAACCCGCCAAACTGCCGACCTTCTGATCGACAAGCTCAGCATCCTAACCCACCGCATCCCTTATTCCATTTAACTTCAAGCATGTGACATTTAACTCTTTCTGCAGCCTGTTCAGGGAAGAGTATGAATATTTTTTCCACATGTTTCTTTCATGACTCTTGTAGTTCTCCACTTAGTTTTGAAAGGTCAGAGCAATAGGCAGCAAGACGCTGAGAATGAAGAGAGAGCTTTATTTCAGGGAAAGTTCTTGGTGACGGCAGAAATACTCTCAACATTTTCCTCTTTTAATTAGTCTCCAAATGGATTTCATAAGTTCACTCCTTGTCAGGGCAGCAACAGCAGCTGCCACCTAATGGCCTCTCCATCTCTGACACCAGATTGTGAAGCTTAGTCATAAACAGTGATTTGTTGTTGGATTTCATTGACTTCCTTGAGAATTCCAAGGTCATCCCCAGGTATTTTGTTGCTTGTGATAGAGCATTAATTGGTGGCAGGTTGTGAAGAATGTACATCTCTCCCTAGTGGTATTCACAAATGTGGGTAATGGAGAACAGACTGAGGACAGCAGTGTTGTGATACAAGACCTGGCCCTTTTCTCTGTGTGTTGTGAGATTGTGTGCATGCCCGGAAGATAATAAGAACTAACAGGTGAAAGCTTTGCACAGAAAGATTCAAACTTGAAATAAGGAGGAATTTCCTGACTGTGAAGGCTTTTAAACAGTGGAACAGCCTGTCTCCTGAAGTCATCAATGCTCCATCCCTGGAAGTTTTTAAGCAAAAAGTTGGGCAAACATTTATGGATAGTCTGAGGATTGCTTCCCTGGGCAAGACTAGGAGACCTCCAAAACCTCTTCCAACCCTGATTCTGAAATCTCAGTCATGCTATCTGAGATAACGGCCTCACTCTGCCTTGGGGCAAGGCTAATCCTCTTTACAATGGAATAGTTTTCTAACTGTGCTTCAGAATTATATTCATAATGGAAAGCTGGGAACAAATGTTATTTATCAGTGATGATAGGTCTCAAAGGTTTGTTTTGTTATGAGAAAATGTGTATGTTCCTGACTTGAGGCACTTCTGTTTTAGGTTTTGGAAAATGAGGTATGAAAGACCAATATTGGTTCTGTGGGTATATGTTTAAGGGATGAACATTTGTCACTTTGTAAATCAATGCAGTTAAACAATGAACCCTTCTAAAGGACTAATTTTTAATGAATGATGAATTGAACAACATTTCTGTACATTTAAATATAAATATAAATAAAATAAATAAATGTGACCTTCTTGATTACTTGGCCTGAAAGTTACCTATGTATAAACTAAGTGAGTTGAGCTTCCAGCTACTTGGACGGCATATTTTGCTTTCCTGGCAAGAATTAAAAAGTAGTTTGCCTCTGAGTTTTTCTGAGAGTTATTTTTTTCAACCTCCTAGTCTTGTCTACAAATCTAAGATTTCTTGGATTCCCTTCCAAGTGCAAACTAGATCCAATTCAACTTAGTTTGGTTAGGATCAGCCACGATCAGCCAGATACTATTAGAACTGGGTAGAGATGGCTGTTGGAAGTAACCATCCCCATAGAAGGAGATTCTTCAACAATTTTTTTAATGCAGAAGTCTCCTTTAGCTTTCTGTTCAGTGGAAGGAGTTACTGTATCTCATGAAGTTAAAGGGATTTATTGGAAGAATGGAAAATAAGGAAAACTCTAGATTTCTACTGTAGAGAGAGTATACCTCCTGGGCAGCTTAGTATTAAATATTATGCAAAAACTAAAAAAAATCTCTAGCTTTAAGCATTTCTCCCGTGTTCTTTTCTCTGTAGAATAATTTTAAAACATTTTTCCCCTTTATTGAATTGTTAGGTTTGCAGGAGCTGAAGCGAGGAGGGGAGCTCACCCTGTTGCATGGTGCTCGGGTCTTGAACCTGGGCTGCTAGCTTTCAAGCTGTTAAGCCCAGCATCTTAAACACTGAGCCATCACGCCACCCTAACACTTTAAAAGTATGCAAATGCGAGTAGATAAATAGGTACCTCTTCCGTCTGAAGGTAACAGCACTCCATGATGTCATGCTGGCCAGACAGCGCTAGCTCAATGGCCTTGAAATAGAGATGAGCACTGCTCCCGACACAGGTGGTCCTCAATTTAGAACCACATTGGAGCCCAACATTTATGTTGTTAAGTGAAGCATTTGTTAGATGAATTTTGCCCCATTTTATGACCTTTCTTGCCACAGCTGTTAAGTGAATCACTGCAGTTCATAAGTTTGTAACCCGATTGTGAAGTGAATCTGGCTTCTCCATTGACTTTGCTTGCCAGAAGGTCACAAAAAGTGATCACATGGCCGAGGGACACAGCAATGGTCATAAACACGAATCAGTTGCCAAGCATCTGAATTTGGATCACACGATCATGGGGATGCTGCAAAGGTCCTAAGTGTGAAAAACAGTCATAAGCAGGGCTTTTTTTTCTCATTGAACAGTCAGAATGGACTTCCGGCACCTTTTTTGGATGGAACCTTGTAGGGTAGGCAAGGCGGGTTGTATGACATGTGTGAGTTCTGGCACCTTTTTCTTTTACAAAAAAAGCACTGGTCATAAGTCACATTTTTCAGTGTTGTTGTAACTTTGAACGGTCACTAAACAAACTGCTGTAAGTCAAGGATGGCAAACTATAGTCAGCAACGACTAGTGGGGTAAAATCCACAGGGATTTTTTTTTATCACCTCCCTTACCTTTTCCTTCATCAGATTGAATAAGAATGGAGGTGAGCATTAGGAAGAAAAGTTCTAAAGGGCATTGAGCTAGCACTGTCCAAAGACATTTCTATGGTCATGTGGCCAGCATGATGTCATGGAGTGCTGTTACTTTCCCACCAAAGAGGTTCCTATTTATCTACTGGCATTTATATGTTTTCACAGTGTTCCTCGGTGGCTCAGCAGTTAAGACGCTGGGCTTGTCAGCTGGAAAGCTGGCATCCCAGGTGTGAGACCTGAGCATCACAGGACAGGGTGAGCTCCCATCCTCACACCAGCAGCTGGAAACCTAACAATTGGATGATGGAAAAATTGCACAACTTAGGAAGATTTTTCAGATTTTTACGTATTCCATGGCCATTCCACACTTTCACCATCTCAGATCCTGTCCTGTCTTCACCATCCATTATAGCAGATGTTGGAGAGATCACCAGAATGGTATTAATGAAGGAATATAGTAGCAGAAAGGGCTGGGTGCCTACTGTCTTGAATCCTAGTTAGAGGAAGTTAAAGATCAGATTCACAGATTGGAAGAAAGTTGTCTGGGGGGAAAAAATAATCATTAAAGCTTGTCATCTTAAATGTTGTCTGTCTCCCAGTGATTTATTTATAGACCACATGCACCCACATGCACACACACACACACACACACACAGAGAGAGAGAGAGAGAGAGAGAGAGAGAATAAAGGGATTCTATACTGCACTCTAATTATATGTAAGGAATGGGAAACCCTATGGGAAATTAAATAAAATTTACAACATGATAGTTTTATGCTCTTGGGAGCTGTCCCTTCTTAATAAGATCTTATAGCTAGGAAATATTTATGAGGTTATAGTCATAGGGGCAATCATGCAAGTAGTGTATTATCTATAGGCAGGGAACATCCAGTCTTTTATTTGATCATTGATCAGAATCGTTCTTTCATATGATCTACTGATTATTAATTCTTTAAACAACTCCAAAGACCACTCTACTTTTATTTTATTTCTCTCCACCACCCATATATTTAGAAAAAAAATATTGTGCAAACTAAATGTGTTTGTTGGAAAATAAGATTCCATGACATCGAAGGAGGCTTTATCTAAAGCAGTTTGGCTTAATTTGGGTAAAGTTAGAAAAATGCAGTGCTAAGAAGGGGTAGTTCTCTTTGATGGAACTCCAAAGAAAGCATCTTTTCAACGTAATTCTGTGAAGTAGAACCCCACTTTTAATTGTGGACTGGCCCGCAGTGTTTTAGTCTAGTGTAGGGGTCTTCAAACTTGGCCTTTTTATGACTTGTGGACTTCAACTCCCAGAATTCCTAGCTGAGGAATTCTGGGAGTTGAAGTCCACAAGTCATAAAAGGGCCAGGTTTGAAGACCCCTGGTCTAGTGTTTCTCAACCTTGGCTGCTTGAAGGTGTGTGGAATTCAGTTCCCAGAATTCCCCACACAGCTGGGCATTCTGGGAGTTGAAGTCCACATATCTTCAAGCATCCAATGTTGAGAGGCTCTATTCTACTCCACCTGGCAACAGTAACACGGATTTGCATGGAAATCATATATTTTTTTCTTTCTTCAGAAACAAATCTGGCAGGTGACTCAGAGCATAGTGAGATGCAATGCATTGCATTCACCATGCAAAATATACAGGTAGTTCTCAACCTACAGCCATAACTGGGACCAAAATTTCCATTGCTAAGCAAGGTGGCTGTTAAGTCAGTCATGCCTGATTATACAACAGGCAAATTTTTTTGCCACAATCGTTAAGTGAATCGCTGCAGATGTTAAGTGAATCACATGGTTGTTAAGCGAATCTGGCTTCTCCCATTGACTGTGCTTGTCAGAAGCAGGGTGGGAAGGTTGCAAAGGACAAAGACATGACCTCAGGACTTTGCATCCATAAGTTGTGAATATATGTCAGTTGCTAAGCACTTGGATTTTGATAATGACCAACTAAATGAATGGTTGGAAACTGAGAATTATCTGAAACTGGAGCTTCAACTTAGAATTTTGGTGAGATCCAAATAATACATGGGGAGGGAGGATAATGCAAAGTGGGGTAGGTGCCATCATATACTTGCAGGATATTTTTTTTCCATTTGGTTGTGGGGTTTTAATGGGGAATGTTTCATGGAAGAGTATCTTTCTTTTAAGCATGTCATGTCTGTTGTAGAACTTACACTTGACCTGGAATTCCACCTCAAAACAGTTTTCAGCAATCATGAAAGCCTGCAGGGGCAGATCTGGTGATGTGTTGAATCACTATGATTGTAGCCAAAAATGTTCATCTGTCTTGGGGGTTGGGTTGTGTGGAATTTCAGATGCAAAGCAGGTGGTTAAACCTTGTACTTTGGTGGAGGGGGCGGGGAGACCGAAAATGACAACATTCAGTCACTTAGCCTGGGGAAGTTGTCTGGAGCTGTAAAATGTGTCCTGGGAAACACGTGTGTGGTGGGTTCAGGGGAAGAGACCTTCTCCCATTCATTGCTACATTAGCAACGTAATTGTTTAATTTTATTTATTCAATTGATATGCCACCCACCTCACAGCCAAGCAACTCTGGGCAGGTTACAATATAAAAAAACATAATGCAATGAGAATATTAAAAAGAAAACATTCAGCATTAAGAATTAAAACACGAAAATTAACCAAGAATGTATCTTGGGCTGACTTTTCTATTGCCATGCTATGGGTAGGATTTGGTCCTGTAAACATATTGGAGCTTTGGTTCTTCTCTCTCTCTCCTCTCTCTGTTCTTCTGTCTCTTCTCTGTCCCCTCTCTCTTCCTCCCTCTCCCTCTTTCTTTCTCCCTCTCCCTCTCTCCCTCTCCTTCTTTCTCTCTCTCTCTCCCTCCCTCTCCCTTTCTCTCTCTCCTCTCTCTCTCTTCCTCTCTCCCTCTCCTTCTTCCTCTGTCCCTCCGTCCCTCGTCCCCCTCTCCAGCTCTTCAATGAAATGGTCTGCAATTTTTCTGGCTATCAATTTGGTAGGAAATATTGAGCCGCCATTAAAACTCAGCAAAATGAATTATGTTCAACTGGAGAGGCAGCTGGTTTAGTCTGCCACCTTGGCCTGCTAGCTCTACCACCTCTTTTTTGGCACCGAGAGGTGGAGATGGCTTTGTATGGGGGGGATGGCTTGTTCTACTCCAACCATTTAGTGTGGGGGTGTCCAACCTTAGCCACTTTTAGACTTGTGGACTTCAACTGCCAGAATTCCCCAGCCAGCATGGGTGAATGGCTGGGAAATTCTTAAAGCGGCCCAGGTTGGACACCCCGATTTAGTGATATCTTCTCTTCATTTCTCCCTCTGCCGGCCCCTTTCAGCCTTTAAGTGAGATGTCTGGTCTATTCAGAGTAAGATGAAGGAGAAATTTATTAGTGAATGACAAGGCTTACTGATAATCAGGGAGTATTGAAATCCCAGATTTAATTTGAATATGACATGGAGTAATGTCTCCTTTCTCCCTTCATTCTGAGCAAAATTCAGATGACGATCTATCTTCTTCTCTTTTTTTCCTAAGGATATCACAGAAGAGAGGAAAAGAGGGAATTTGATAGACCACTCCAGCAGGGGTCACCAAGGTGTTGGTATCTTTTAATCAAGATGGATAGGGCTGACGAGGTTTGAAATGCATGAAGGCAGCATTTGCTATGCGATACAAATCAAAGCCTGAAAATGTCACTTATCTCCTAATGATACTACTTACACAGATTATTAATTCCGTTTTAGGAGACCAATTGATGTTACATTTTCATGACATTGATTAAATGTCCCTCCTGTGGTATTCCCTCCCCACATCTGCCCTTTTTCCTCTTCAGAAATCCACCACGGACTTAACACTGGAATGGAAAGAAAGCAGAAGCAAGGTGTATTAATCTACTTTCCTACTTAAAGTTCACTGATCTAGAATTTTTTTATTTTTTTGCCACTTGTTGAGGTTCTTGCAAGCTTCAGCTCTGCAGCCTGCTGGGCTCAGGAGGTGTAGGTTGATGTCATATCAAGCAACGTGCCATGCTCAAGAGATCTAGCTTGATATCAAGAGAAGCCATATGAATATCTACACCAAACAGAAAACAGTGACATTCAATTTTAGGTTTACAGTGATACCTTGATACTCAGCTGCTTTGAAACTCATCGAATTTGGTACTCAATGGATTTTAATGTGAAAATTTTGTCTCACTACTCATAATTTGTTTGGTTCTCAATGCACAAGCTAGAACGTATTGGTGTCAGCTGCCTTGTGACTCACTACATTATTCCTTATGGGAGAAAATTGTTTCTAACTCGTCGTTTTTGGTACTCATCATGCCCGCTGGAACTAATTAACAATGAGTATCAAGGTACCACTGTTCTTCTCTTTTGTATCAGGAATATATCAGAAATATCCTGGGGATCCCAGAAAACACTGCAGTTTCTTGGACCTCATAGAGTACAAGTTCCCAGTTTTAATCCCAGTCGAGATCCCGAGGTGCTTTGGGATAAGCAGTGGAACTACAATGAGAATTAAATTTATCCTTCTATTTTATATGTTCTGTACTATTATTTCAAGCCTGAAATTTTTAATAAGGATAATTTCTAAATCTATAAAAGCATTCTGTTTTTTGGACACCACCTATACCCTAAATGGAATTTTATGAAAAGAAAAAGAGATGTAAACTTGGAATTTTGAATGAAATGGAACCAATTTACCAATGAACATATAAGAAATTAATAGTTTAATGTTAGACTCTGGATATGCTAGTATTTAGCTTAAATATAGGGGTAGCACTTAAGAGTTGTATACTGCCCCATAGTGCTTTACAGCACTCTCTTGGTGGTTTATAATGTCAGTATGTTGCCCCAACAATCTGGGCCCTTGTTTTACCAACCTCAGAAGGATGGAAGACTGAGTCAGCCTTAGAGCCCCATCAGAATTGAACTCTAGGCTGTGGGCAGAGTTTGCCTGCAATACTGCACTTTAACCACTGTGCCACCAAGGCTCTCATATATAACTTTATAATGTACTCTTCAAGCCTTGGATGGTTTATATTGTGCTAAACTCTTCTTGTGAGTTTCTATGGCTAAGGTGGACTAGACTCTGGATCTCGCCACTTTATTCCCATATATTAACCACACTACTGATAGCTGGATCCTTATAGATCACATGTCAGGGCTGACACAAGCCCACTTCTAGATTATTGAAATGAATGAAGACTTTTCAGACTGCCTGAAAATAGGGCACATGCTAATTTCAGTTTGTTCGCTCTTTATCAAATTAATGAAGGCTTCTAAACAGTGAAGATATTTTTTTTTTCCATTTAAGAGCAATGAAAAGTGCAGCTTCAGCTAAGGAGAAAAATACAGGGCTTGATTCAAGTATGACTCAACTAAGAAAGAGTTGTGCTGAAAAGATTTGGTGTTCATCTTTGTAGATGAAGGTTGATGTCTGAAAACCCGTAATTTGCAAACAGTGGGGAAAAAATCTGAGAAAAATTTAATCACAGGCATGGCATCTTTTCCTCCACACAGTTGTGACAGTGTGGTGGATTCACTGCTCTTCTTTACCACAAAGTGTTTAGTAATCGTGCCCATCCTCTCTTCTTCCACAAGAAGCCTTTAGGTCCTCATGTGTGCTAAGCAAGTTCTCATGTCAGGCTTTGCAGTCGGCATTTCCTCCCTTCCTTCTCTCTCCTCCCTTCTTTTCTGAGCAACCTTCAGAGGAAGATTTGCAAGTTGCTGGTTCTCTTTCTCCTGTTGCAAATCCTCCCCTGTAGGTTGCTCAGAAAAAAAGGGATGAGAGGGAAGGGAGGGAGGGAGGGAGGGAGGAAGAAGACAAGAGAAGGGAAGGGAGAAGAGAAGAGAAGAGAAGAGAAGAGAAGAGAAGAGAAGAGAAGAGAAGAGAAGAGAAGAGAAGAGAAGAGAAGAGAAGAGAAAGATAGGGGAGGGGAGGAGAAAGAGAAAGGGAGGGATGGAAGGAAGGAAGGAAGGAACAAACAAAGGAATGAAGGAATGAAAGAACGGGAGGGGAAAGACAAAGGAGAAGAGGAAGGAAGGAAGGAAGGAAGGAAGGAAGGAAGGAAGGAAGGAAGGAAGGAAGGAAGGAAGGAGAGAAGGGAAAGATAGGGGAGGGGAAGGGAAGAAGGGAGGGAAGGAAGGAAGGAAGGAACAGGGGAAGGGAAAGATAGGAGGAAGGGAAGGGGAAGGAAGCAGGGAAGGAAGGAAACAAGGAAAGAACAGGGGAAGGGAAAGCAGGAAGGGAAGGAAAAGGAGGGAGGAAAGATAAAGTTACATTTTTTGAGAGGAAATTCTGGGAGCTATTAATATGCAGGAGCAGTTCACATTCCTGTTTTGCCTCCTTCTTGTTTTTGCTCACACAAAACAGCCACAGCTAACTAATGAACCCCCAAGTGGTGCCCTTTGGTAACGTGATACCTCATTACCCACAAGCGGCCTCCATCTGCCCTCATGGCTGCACCGGGAGTCATTCCGATCATGATGGCAGTCTCTGGAGCCATTACCAAGTAGCAACAGAGGGCCTACACAGAGAGCCTAATGGGCTAATTTGTAATTGGGGGAAGGGAAACGGCTTTGCAGACTCTGGTTTAAGAGGAGTTGGAGGCCACTAGGTGCATACTCTCACAAGATTTTGTGTGTGTGTGTGTGTGTGTGTGTGTGTTTGTGTGTGTGTTTGGAAGTGTGCATGCCAAATGTGAAAAATGAGCAGGAATTGGTTGTTAGTCTGGTGGGTTTTACAAGGCCTTCCAGCTCTTTGGGGAATTGAAAGAAAGGGTGGTGAAAAAAAACAAAAAAAAAGGAGGGAGGAAGGAAGGAGGGAGGGAAAGGGAGAAAAGTGATGGAATAGGAGATGATAAATTGGCTCAAAAAATGAATGCATGTATGTGCAAGTGGATTGTTGACTTTTTTTAAAAAAAAACGGGAATTGGTCATGAGGATATCCTTTTCTTTGGGTCTAGGTCAGGGGTGGGGAACCTTGACTCTTTCATGACTTGTGGACTTCAACTCCCAGAATTCCCCAGCCAACATGGCTGGCTCAGGAATTCTGGGAGTTGAAGTCCACAAGACATAAAAGAGCCAAGCCTGGCTGGCTCAGGAATTCTGGGAGTCAAAGTCCACAAGTCATAAAAGAGCCAAGGTTGCCTGGTCTAAGTCTAGAGCAGCAGTCTCCGATTTTTCTGGCTCGGCAGACCAGCGGAGGTGGTGGTGGCAGCAGGGTGGGGAGAAGGGATGGTGTTGCACATGGACATGCATCACTTTCACAAATGCAGCTTTGCAGACATGCACCAACCACTTCTGCAGCCAAATGGACTGCAGCCTGGCACTGGGCCACGGACCAGGAGTTGGGGACACCGAGTCTAGAGAACTGAGTGCTGCATTTTAGGAAAGACATAAATAAACTGGAGTACCACTAAATATCCAGGTGAGAGAGCTGCTTCTTAAGACAGTGTTGGAACTTGGAACTTTAAGAAATGTGGACTACAACTCCCAGAATTGTCCAGCTAGCTATGCTGGCTGGAGAATTCTGGAAGTTGAAGTCCCTACATCTTAAAGTTCCTTAAGATGGGAAACACTGCCTTAAGAGGAGTTGTTGAAAGAGCAGGATAACATCCATCACTGCCCACCACTGACTTTAAGAAGTGATTTGTTTGGACAATATTCTGAAGAGTGATGTCAACAGGCCTTGTTGCATTGCTTTCTGTTACCTCTGGCACCAACTCTAGCATGATGCCGGCTTCATGACCAGTGTCAGGAAGAAGCATCAGCCTATGTTCAGCAAAAGTGTGGTGTGGCTACGCTGTGTGCTAGAGATGGCCTAGAAGTGTGGCAAAAAACCTTGTCAAAATGAACCACATCATTCCAGCATGCTAACGAGGCAAAAAACATGGCCTCCATCATCCAATCTCTTCTTTAAAATATCCAGTGATGGAGCATCCATAATTTCTGAAGGCAAGTCATTCCACTAATTAATTGTTCCAACTGTTAGGAAATTTCTCCTTATTTCTGGATTGCTTCTCTCCTTGGCTAGTTTCCACCCATTGCTTCTTGTCCTGGCTTCAGGTACTCTGAAGAATAGATTGACTCCCCTTCTTTGTGACAGCCTCTCAAATATTGGAACTCTGCTATCACGTCAACCCTAGTCTTTCTTTTCATTAAACTAGACATACTCAATTCCTGCAACTGTTCTTCACGTTTTAGCCTCCAGTGAAAGAAAGCTGAAGCATATCCTTGATGCCTAGGGGTAAACATTGAGAAAAACAAGCATTCCTCTCATTTTTTTTTAACTCAGAGCAAGTCAGTAGTACTTTTAATCAGTATTCCTATTTAACAGATCATTTATTCTTTCCTTGCCTTTTCCTCTGAATCTCCTTCCCATCAAACTAGCTCAATGTGATCAAAGGGCTTTCTGTGTGAGAGGAACACCAGATATGCCCTTCCAGCTTTATTTCATGCTAACTCCTGGATGGCTTGCAAACCACTAAAAGGAAAATCTTGCTAGGTCATCCTGTCTTCATTGCAGAGGTGTCCAATAGAGTAAGTTCAAAAAGACAAAATGGCATTAAGGTAAAGGTAAAGGTTCCCCCGCACATGCGTGCTAGTCGTTTCCAACTCTAGGGGCTGGTGCTCATCTCCGTTTCAAAGCCGAAGAGCCAGCGCTTGTCCGAGGACGTCTCCGTGGTCATGTGGCCGGCATGACTAGACACCAAAGGCGCACGGAACACTGTTACCTTCCCACTGTAGTGGTCCCTATTTTTCTACTTGCATTTTTACGTGCTTTCGAACTGCTAGGTTGGCAGAAGCTGGGACGAGTAACAGGTGCTCACTCTGCTACGTGGCACTTGGGATTCGACCCACCAAACTGCCGATCTTCTAATCGACAAGCACTGCGTCCTAACCCACTGAGCCACCGCGTCCCCATTAAAATGGCATTACAAGAGTTCAATCAATGCTCTGTCTGATTTTTTATGTGCATCCATATAAAAAAAAACCAGGTAGAACTCCTATCACTCCATCATGGCTACTATCTTGGACAATGTGGATACCCCTGCATTGCACCAAATGCTGTAATCTGATTGTATTTTGAGGATTAAATTATCAAATATATTTTATACATATGTAATACAAATATCCTCAACATACAACAGTTTGTTTAGTGACCGTTCAAAGTTACAACGGCACTGAAAAAAGTGACTGATGACCATTTTTCACACTGATGACCAGTGTAGCATCCCCGTAGTCACATGACTTACATTTGAATGCTTGACAACTGACTCACATTTATGATGGTTGCATTGTCCTGGAGTCACGTGATCCCCTTTTGCAACCTTTTGGCAAGCAAAGTCAGTGGGAAAGGCAGATTCTCTTAACAAATGTGTTACTAATTTAAGAACTGCAGTGATTTGCTAAACAAATGTGACAAAAAAGGTTGTAAAATGGGAGAAAACTCACTTAAGAAGTTTCTCACTTAACAGCATAAAATCTGGG
The DNA here is from genome assembly GCF_964194415.1 of Vipera berus. Taxonomy (NCBI): domain Eukaryota; kingdom Metazoa; phylum Chordata; class Lepidosauria; order Squamata; family Viperidae; genus Vipera; species Vipera berus. Next base: position 347,770,960 of record NC_138202.1, read on the forward strand.
CTCAATTGTGGCCATGAGTTGAGGACTACCTGTAGTTTCTTGGCATAGTTGTATTGATTCCGATATATAATTCTCTTTTTTTTTTGGTTAAGAAGAACTAGAAGTTGAGTGGCTATGGCAAAATACTTTCTAGTGGGGAGACAAGGCCCTTAAGATTGATGATTAAACTTAATGTACTGTTTCTGAACAGTATATGGCATATTTAAATTATGCGAACTTCAACTCCCCAAATTCCCCAGTTCAATGGCTGGCTGGGGAATTCTAGGCATTGAAGTCCACCCATCTTAAAGTTGCCAAGGTTGAGAAATACTGGCTTAACATATAAGGTTATTTTCCCAGAAGAGATGGAATCAAGGAGATATCCTTTCTAGAACAAAGGAGAAATTGCCCACAGTGAAAACAATTAACCAGTGGAATAGCTTGCCTTCAGAAGTTGTGGTACTCCATGACTGGAGAATTTTAAGAAGAGATTGGACAGCCATCTGTCTGAATTAGTACAGTATAGCAGGGCTTTTCAACCAGTGGTATGGGTACCACCTGTGGTACATTGGCACCTGGCAGGTGGTATGTGACCATCCTAGAAAAGTCATAGCGGGGGAGGGGAATGAGCTGAACCAGTGGCAGCACCGCACAAACCTCAGCGAGAGATGGCTGGAGCTGCAGGTCTGTCAGGGCTCAGTGGAAGCGCCAGGATCAGTGCTTCTTTGGGGCTGTCAGGGCTCAGTGGAAGCACCAGGATCAGTGCCAGGCTCCAGCTGGAGCTTGGCGTTGATCCCGGTGATTCTGCTGAGCCCAGAAGAAGCGCCAATCAGCTGGAATGTTGCAGCATCTCCAGGGTCTTGTGATTTACATTCAGATGCTTGGCAACTGATTCATATTTATGACGGTCACAGTGCCCCAGGGTCATGTGAAGTGACCAAACTTGCTGCAACCACCCAGCAGAGGGGGGGAATAAAAACCAAACACCCCCACCCTACCCCCGCTGCCAATCCTCAACAGAAATGTTAACAACAATGAAAACCTCGGACAGGAGGAAGAGTGCTGCCAGGTGGGCAGGCAGGTGTCTTGCTCAGCTGTGGCTTGGGGGGCACTTTTTTCAGTGCCATTGTAACTTCAAACAGTCACTAAGCGAACTGTTGTAAGTTGAGGACTATCTGTACATCACTTTTTTCCTTTTTTTCTGGTCATCAAGTATTTGACACCTTGCTAGGCGACTGGTGGTATTCGGATGTTGCCATATCCTAAAAGTGGTACAATGGGTGAAAAGGTTGAAAAGCCCTGCAGTATAGGGTCTCTTGCTTGAACAGGGGTTGGACTAGAAGATCTCCAAGGTCCCTTCCAACTCTGTTATTCTGTTAACTTGTATTATAGTTGGATCTATCAGCAGAACAGGGACGCGGTGGCTCAGTGGGTTAGGACGCTGAGCTTGTCAATCAGAAGGTCGGCAGTTTGGCGGGTCGAATCCTGACTGCCGCGTAACAGAGTGAGCGCCTGTTACTTGTCCCAACTTCTGCCAACCTAGCAGTTTGAAAGCACGTAAAAATGCAAGTAGAAAAATAGGGACCACTACGCTGGGAAGGTAACAGTGTTCCATGCACCTTTGGCATCTAGTCTGCCGGCCACATGACCACGGAGACGTCCTTGGACAAATGCTGGCTCTTCAGCTTTGAAACGGAGATGAGCACCGGCCCCTAGAGTTGGAAATGACTAGCACGCATGTGCGGTGGAACCTTTACCTTTTATCAGCAGAACTGAGAGGGAGGGACAATGTCTTTTTCTCTCATCATTTCTTTGGCACCAATTCTGCTTCAAGCATTCTCATCTACGCACAATCTTTGATAAAGGCAACTGCACAAACACCCACCTGCTGGCTGATTTGGTGGGTACCCAATGATGCCACTGGTTTTTGTTTTCTATGTTGGGGATGAGGGTTCCCATTCTTGTTTAGTTCAAATTAGAGCCAGTCTCTATGCTTAATGTTCTCTCTCTCCTTTTTTTTGTTTTCATGGAAACATCTGGGTTCATTTAACTGAGAAAAGAGCTTTTTTAAAACTGGGTAACTTTCCCTTCTTCATATTCAACTCTTTTTACCACAGCGATCACCATTCCCAGGAAAATATGCAATATGGAAATTGTATTGGCCCACATCCACCTCAAAAACTAAGAGAAGTAGTTTCAGAGAAGCTGACCTTGGCTGCCTTATTCCATAGGCCAGGAAATATAAACCCACTCTCCCTTACTTTTCTCCCTCCCCTCTTCTGTTGATATTCAGCCCACTGAGAGACACATGAGCAATGGGACAGGTTCACAAGTATGTAGACACCAACAGTGGTTTGTTTTTATTGGTTGGCTGCCGGTTTGAGGAACAAAAGTATCACAGTTACCGAGAAAGCTCCTCAAGAAAGCATAAAGGAAGCCTTTCTGGTATAAATAAGGTTGTTGAAAAATGAACCGTCACTTTTCTTTAATGGTTAGAATGTGTTTGACAATGTTTATCTTCTGATGGACCAAAGGCTTAATTTATTTCCTGCTTTGTCTGTAAAGAAGGTAAGTCCCACAAGAGGACTTTTTGACCTCTGACCAGGAATGAATTGAAGGCAGTTGTTTTCAGCATGCTGGCAATCCAATCTCTGAAAACCAACAGGGCATAAATGCCAAAATTCAGTCTACAAGTAGTCATTGACTTACAACCATTCATTTAGTCACCATCCAAAGTTACAATGTCATGGAAAAGAGTGGCTTATGACCATTTTTCACACTTACAACCATTGCAGCATGATCAAAGTTCAGACGTTTGGCAACTGGCTCATATTTATGATGGTTGCAGTGTTCCCAGCTCATGGGATCACCTTATGCGACTTTTTGACAAGCAGAGTCAATGGGGAACCCAGACTCCAACAACCATGTTACTAACTGAACAACTGCAGTGATTCACTTAACAGCTGTGGCCAGAAAAGTCGTAAAAATGGAGCAAAACTCACTCAACAACTGTCTCGCTTAGCCATAAAAATTTTGGGCTCAGTTGTGGTCGTAAGTCCAGGACTACCTGTACTGTCCTAAAATAAAGCATGTGTTTCTGTCAAGAGTCACTGAAGGCAGAAACCCAGCCAAGAAATCTTGAATGTTCTTGTTTTAGAAAACTAAGAGACTGCAGAACGAAGGGTCCCCAGCTCGCCAAAATGGTTCCTAGCTGAAAAAGGTTTAACAGAATATTTGTATAGCTTCAGCTATTTGCCTGGAGAGCAGATGTGAAGTCTCATGATTACAAATCTCAGACTGCCTTGGAACCAAATGATTTTTCCAAGGGTTACTGTGGAACACTGGACAAATTCCACAAAAGTTGGAATCTGGGGCAGTTATCATGGCAACCATATACAAAGTCAGTGGGGAATAATGGGAATTGGATGGGGAAAGACCACATTCGAAGGTGGACTTATGGTTTTCTTATTGTGAGGGGAAGAGGCTGGAGTTCCTTCCCAGCTTTATTAAATATTCAGCATCTAGTTCAGGGGTAGGCAACCTCGGCTCTTTTATGACTCATGGACTTCAACTCCCAGAATTCCTGAGTCAGCTATGCTGACTCAGGAATTCTGGGAGTTGAAGTCCATGAGTCATAAAAGAGCCGAGGTTGCTTACCCTTTCATCTAGTTCAGACATGTCAAACACAAGGCCCGGGGGCGAGATCCGGCCCGCGAAGTGGTTTCATGTGGCCCGCGAAGCCATCCTGGAAGCAGTGAGGGAACGGCCCCCATTGCCTTGGCCCTGGCCCAGAGACCCTCCTTCTGCCAGAGACCCTCAGATCTGTCCCACTCCTGCCCAGGCCCCCATAGGCACCCTTGATGCGAACGATGTAGAGCTGGCCATGCCCACCCAGTAGGCCATACACACTCTAGCCACGCCCACCCAGTAGGCCACGCCCACCCCTGGCCACACCCACCCGGCCCCCTGAGGGCAACCGCAATTCTGATGCGGCCCTGAATGAAATTGAGTTTGACACCCCTGGTCTAGTTGAAGATGGCTTAAACAACTGTTTTGGTATACTTTCCAGCTACATCTAATAGAAACCTATGATATTAAAGTTTGATGTCATAGCTGAAGAAAGCTTTGAGTCCTGAAACCACATCTATATAACATTACTGTAAAGCGCTATATAAGTCTAAGTGCTATTGCTATTACCCTTGAAGAGTATTTGCAACATATGATGGCTGATTTGCCACTCCAGAGTGCATAATAATATCTTCCTCATGTTTAAGGATCAGTATTGGTAGAGAATTTCTGGAATCCTGGCACTCAGACAAATCAGCCATCAACAGGCACATATGATTTAAAAGAGGCAATCAAAAAGCTAAAAGGATACAAAAGGATCAAAACGCCTTCTCGCCAGCAATCAACACCAAGATAAGCAGAGATTAACACCAAAGTTCCTAGACTGCATACACTTGGAGGAGGAGGAACCACCTAAACTAATTAGGGTGCTTATATATAATTATTTTCATAATAATTTATCCCTAAGCTAGAATAGAATAACAGAGTTGGAAGGGACTTTGGAGGTCTTTTAGTCCAACCCCCTGCTCAGGTGGGAAACCCTACTATTTCAGACAAATGGTTGTTCTTAAAAATGTCCATGATGGAGCATTCACAACTTCTGGCTGCAAGTTGTTCCACTGATTAATTGTTCTAACTGTCAGGAAATGTCTCCTTAGTTCTAGGTTGCTTCTCTCTTTGGTTAGTTTCCATCCATTGCTTCTTTTCCTGCCTTCAGGTGCTTTGGAGAATAGCTTGACTCCCTTTTCTTTGTGGCAACCCCATAGATATTGTAACACTGCTATCATGTCACCCCTTGCCAGTGGAACAACCTGCCTCCAGAAGTGGTGAATGCTCCAACAGTGGAAGTTTTTAAGAGGAGACTGGACAGCCATTTGCCTGAAATGGTATAGGGTTTCCTGCCTGAGCAGGGGGTTGGACTAGATGACCTCCAAGATCCCTTCCAACTTATTATTATTATTATTATTATTATTATTATTATTATTATTATTATTATTATTATTATTATTATTATTATTATCTTCATTAAACTAGACATACCCAATTCCAGCAATCATTCCTTATACGTTTTAGCCTCCAGTCCACTGATCATTTTTGTTGCTCTTCTCTGCACTCTTTCTAGAGTCTCAACACCTTTTTTTACATCGTGGTGACCAAAACTGGATGCAGTATTCCAAGTGTGGACTTACCAAGGCATTGTAAAGTGGTATTAACACTTTATGTGATCTTAATTATGTCCCTCTGTTAATTTCATTTCTGTAAATCCCCAATGACATAGTTCTGACCATTTCAGTCAGGGTTTTTGTGGGACATAGAATTGTTTAATCATCTGGTAAATATCCTCCATCAGGAGCAGAATAGGGAAGTTTGATCCTATGTTTCATCTTGGAGTCTTAGCAGCTTTTACTACTGTCAATCATAATATCCACATTTGATGGGATTAGATCTTGAAGACACTGGTTTGCAGTAATTGTGGATTTCCTTGTCTTCAACACCAATCATTTTCTAGGTTATTTAACATTTACATGAAGCCATCAAGGGAATCATCCAGAACTTTTGAGGGAGGGACTAACAGAATGCTGTTGACACCCAGCTCTAATCCAGCTAAATGTATAACTTCAAAGAAGCCCTTTCTTCCCTTAAGCATTGCCTAAATCCATTAATGACCTGGATGATAGTGAACAAACTGAAATTAAATGGTGTTGCTACTTAAAGAGGAAAAGTGACCTGAGTATTGGGGTTCTTTGTGTTTTGAAAAAGGCTGCATCTCCTGCAAGAGAGCATCTGAATTCTTGGGGTCACCTTGATCTTTAAGTACTTCTAGTACTTCAAATGATGGCAAGGAGATCATTTGCATGAATGTTAAATCTGTCAGCTGGGATGGTTCTTGAGGTGGCCAGATCTGGTCACATTTATCCATGCTTGGTTCATATCATGATTAATGCTTTTGCAGGGCATTTATATAGCATTACCCTTGAAGAGTATTTGCAGCATATGTTGGCTGAATTGCTGCTCCAGAGTGCACAATAGTATCTTCCCCATGTTTAAGGATCAATATTGCTAGAGAATTTCTGGAATCCTGCCATTCATACAAATCAGCCAGCAACAGGCACATAGAGATAAACAACATCTATCTACATACCATTTAAGAGAGGCAATCATAAAGCTAAAAAGGAAGCAAAACAATCGAAACACCTTCTTGCCAGCATTCAACACCCAGATAAGCAGAGAGTGACACCAAAATTAACACTAGACCAACAATCAAACAATAAAAAAACATCCCAACAGCTACCAAGAGTACTCCCATCAACATTAGCAGGGTAAGCACTTGTACATAAACAAAGAGCAAACCTCAATCCCTTCTAAAGCTGTAGATATTACCTAGTGGGCTAAGGTAGGGGTTCCGAATCCCTGGGCTATGTCCCATATTGGGCTCTGAGCTGTTTTGAACCAGGCCGCAGAAGTGATGAGTGAGTGAGTGTGTGCACACGCATCCCCATTTGCACGAGCAGTTGGTGAGTGCGGGTGCGCGTGGTCCATTTGTGTGAATAGTGGGTGCACATGCCCACCGCGCACGCAAATGGAGCTGCATACACACACATGCATTTGTCAGCAGCCATCCCCTCTCCCTCTACCCACCGGTCCGCAAAGCCGGAAGGCTAAGGGAACTCTGGGCTAAAGAAAGGACTGCAAGTAAAACAATCAAGCTCAGAGATCACCAAGGATCTCTCAGATCAGCTGGCAGTGTTCCTGCATCCAGGAACACTCTGTAAAGAAGCATTCTCTCCTTACAGCATTAGCGATGAGTGGTATGCTATGCAGAATGGTTTGTGCTGCTTAACCAAATTTTTATAGGGTGATGTAGAATTATGGAATTATTATTCGCAAGAAGAAAAAGAAAACAAATCTAACAACTTTGTCAGTTCAGAGTAGAACAGGCTGATGGAAAAGCTTTCCAGATGTTGGCAAGACTCTCAGAATTTTGAAAGCACAGACTTGAATTTTCCTAGTGGCAAAATTGAAGCCAAATGATGTTTTATTCAATTAGGTCAAAGAATACGCTATATTTTTTTTTAGTTTTTGTTAGAGCATTTTTTTAGGGATGATTGATGGTCTTTGTAAACTGACCTCTCCCAAAAAACGGAAAGCGATAGAGGTTCCCCTCCTTTTTCTATCCCTTTATTTGCCTCTGAAAAATAGTGGGCATTTGCTAGTTTCTAACAAGAAAATGGATAACATCTGAACTGTGTTGTGCAGAGAAGGAGAAATTGTATTAAACCCACAAAATACATAAAGTGAGCTCTAAAAGACTTGAAAAGTTATTGTTAGCTCTTGTCAAAACCTGTCCAGCGCTTATGAGTGAAAAGATATTCTCCGCAGGTGTCAAATGTAACTAATGAGCCATGAGGAGTCGACAGGAAAAATAATGGAGATTATAGGTAAGGAACATCATGAATGAAGTGAGAATAGACAGCTGGGATGTGTGACTGACATACCAAAGAAACTAAGACAGGCAGAAAAAGAAGATCCATCATTCACTTAAAGAGAATGGACGTGTTCTATTGCTTGATAGATATCTTCCTGTCCAGTAATCTTAGGAACATCTGAAGGAGTTTGGTGTGAAAATAACCTCTGCAAAATTGTAAGTTGATTACTCGTCTTTGGGGAGAACATTTAACTTTTCAAGGAAAGGAGGAAGAATAAAGTTCTATTGCAGATATGCAAGCGTGAGGCATTTAGAAATCAAAATGGGACACAAAGAGAGCTAGTTTAAGCAAAACAGGGCACCATCCTCCCAATCTCTTCCCCTATATAAATGATATTACATTTAAGGAGAGTAAAATTAATCACTAAGTAATCTATATTGATACTTAAGGCTTAGGCTTGATTATCTAGGCCTAAATACAATCCAGATTTAAGTAAATTGATGTGCTAAAAGTACCTGTAAATTGGGAGAAGAGTAGCTGAGACATTTTTGCTAGAGGGAAAGAAAAAGAAAAAAAAAAGAAATCATATATCTGCTTCTTGTTTGTACATGCCTCAGCCCAAGAAATAAATGAGGTTTCAGTTTCAAAGAAGGCAGCTCATGAGAGGAACTGTTCATTTGTTTTTTGGGGGTATTTTTTTGTTGTTTATTTACAGTAGAGTTATATCTTTGGAGCAAAAGTCCCAGAATAAATCATGAACAGAGGTATGGTAGAAAATCAAATTGATTCCCATCCTGTTGTCTGAAATTTTTGTGTGTTTCCCACAAAAAGGGTTACTATATTATATATGTTTTTTTTTCCTTTGCTAAGCAATGAACAAATGAACTGGGGAAAAAATCACTTTGGATCAGAGCAACAAGCTGGTTCCAAATGTATTTAGATTTTTTTTTAATTTTTAATCCCATTTTTATCCCGCCCTTCTCCGAAGACTCAGAGCGGCTTACAATTTAAAGCACAAATCAATGTGCTTAGCAATAGCCTTCATTCTATGTATATGCCTGCTTATTAGGGCTTTGGGGGGGGGGGCAGCGGCATTATTACAAAGTCAGCTTATTGCCCCCAACAATCTGGGTCCTCATTTTACCTACCTCGGAAGGATGGAAGGCTGAGTCAACCTTGAGCCTGGTGGGACTCGAACCTGCACTAATTGCAGGCAGCTGGTGTTACTTAAGGAGGCATTAGCCCACTGCTCCATCAAGGCTCATGACTCGAACTGTGTTGGATCTTTTCAGACATTTTGAATTAGGCCCCTCATCTCTGCATATCTTTTCTGTGCTGTGAATGTACAGGTAGTCCTCGACTTACAACAGTTCAATTAGTGATTGTTCAAAGTTACGACGGCATTGAAAAAAGTGACTTATGACTGTTTTGACTCACTTATGACTTGTGCAGCCGTCCCCATGGTCACCTGATCAAAATTCAGACGCTTGGCAACTGACTCATATTTATGATGGTTGCAGTGTCTCTGAGTCACTTGACAGCTGTCTCACTTAGCAACAGACATTTGAGACTCAACTGTAGTCGTACTTCGAGGACTATCTATATACCCACCTCTGTGTTTGTGACTCAAGAATAAAGCCATTGAGTCTTATTGTTATTTGGATGGTCCAACTGGTCATAACTGGATTGATTCTTCAACTGTGTTTACGACTTCTTGGTTAGTCGTTGTCCTACTTGAGTTGCAAACCGCTTTGTCGATATTAATTTTGAAAAGTAAGATGTGAATTCTCCAAGACACCCAAGTTGATCCACTGGCTTTAATTTTTCTTTGCTTCTGAATAATGACATTCAACCTGGAGAAACTGTACCAAGGGGAAGACGGTTGCATAAAGTATGCGATAATCTTTCTGGAAAGGATGAAGGCTGTGTGGCAAATGTTCCCTATCTAGACTCTGGAAGGAAAACAGAGGGCAGCTGTCCAACCGTTCAGTTAGCCATTCTCCACCGGGTCTTTTCGTTCTAAAACTTCTCCACCGGATTCCATTCAAGCCTAATTAAAACTACGGTGGTGATTCAAGACAAGCAGTGTCCATATGAGACGGGAGGCATTTCTGCTTTTCCCATTGCACCAGATCATACGGCATTCAGACAAGGACACGTTTTCCAATCAGTTGCTCTCTGGTGTAATTGGCTGGCTGAAAGCGAGGACAGATGGTTGACTGTTTCATTTCTTCCCCCTTCAGATTTTCTTTTATGCCTTTAGGAAAGAAAAACAGAGAAGAAAATATTACTTAAGAACAACAATCTCCTGGAGGAAAAAAAACAAAAAAAAACAACAACCAACAACCACACACCACCACGCCACCTGCTAGGGTTTGTTTTCTCTCTGTCTGTGTATGTGTGTTTATGAACGAAAAGATATGTTGGATGAGGGAGAGTGTTAGAAACACTAGGCATATTGACTGCTGGTTTCTTATACCCTGGTGGTGTTAACAAACGCTAGATTGTTAGTGACAATCACATTTTCCTGGCACTCCAAGCGGGTGGCTTGATTTAATCGCTCAGTTGCCGCTTATTATTCTGTTGTGCTCTTCCACCAGGGAAAGTGACTGATCAAATGCTTGCTCTCTGGAGCAGATATGGGGCTTTTTATATATATATAGTGGGGAGGGCTGTGTCTTAAATCCTCAGTACAAATTGCAGTATTTCTGGATTCCCAATGTGGCCTATTAAAGCCTGTGGGGCATTAAAAGCTCATTAATACCATGTCAGAGAGAGACAGGGGGAGAGAGAGAAGAAAAAACGGGCTAATGATCCAGTTGCTTAGCTTCCTGAGAAATTGGAAATTAATACAACTGCTTCATTAATATTGGCCTGCGTTTGATGTTTGTTAGCTGGCAGCTTTAATGATCTAAATGCTTACCAGCCAACCTGTTTGCTTGAATTGAATACACTTTCAATTACCTAAAAAAAAATTGTTTTGTTTTTCACCGAGACTTCAGCCCTTTCCCAGTTGACAAAGTCATCCACTAACTAGCAGCATTTTCCAAAAAAAAACCAAAAAACCTAACAGGCACAGAAAAGAATTGGTTTATTTTTATTCTTGTTTCACAACAAGGATAGGTGAAATCGACTTACTGTCTAGTTGGCATTGTGTCTCAAGAATTTTTATAGGGTGAACATGAAATGCTTGGGTGTCCTTGTGATGGGATTCGTATGGTCTCTAAGTAAATGTTAGCATTCAGAAACATAACGCTGGTGCATACCAGGTCCAAAGAACATTATAAATTGTAAAGTTCTTGGTATTCTCTGAGATTGGTCATTGGCTTGCAGACATTTCGTTACCCAACTAGGTAACATCATCAGAGCCAACAAACACATTTGGAAATCATCAACCCTAATTTACATATACTCTGTTCTATTGAAACCTATCAACTTTCATGTCTAGGTTTGTAGAACTTGCAAGGCTATGTCTATGGAGATTCTCAGTCATCCAGGTCATGGTTGTCCCAACGACGCTTTTTCAAGAGGCAGCTGGACCTTCTTGTTTTGCTAGAAGACAGAACTGAAGAAGCTTCTTGAATGAGAAGTGAAACATCTTCAAGGAAAAACAAAGAAAGTCCAGTTGCCTTATTAAAAAAGCACCTTTGAGTCACAAGTCAATGATAAAGTGGGATTGGGTAGTTTGTGGCTCAGTGTCATTGTCTTAGCACAGGGGTAGGCAACCTTGGCTCTTTTATGACTGAGCATGGCTGGCTCAGGAATTCTGGGAGTTGAAGTCCACGAGTCATAAAAGAGCCAAGGTTGCCTACCCCTGTTTTAGTATGTTGAGTGAAACAGTCATCAAATTATGCCATAACATGTAAACAGGTGCTTTGTTAAACCTGTTTTGGGGTTGTGTTGGTTGAACCCATGTGTTATGGCCAACAACCCAGATGTTGTTGGATTACAATACCAATTACTCCTCAGCTTTGACAGATATTGAGCTGAAGCAGAGTAACATTTGGTGGGACATATGTTACAGCACCTGACATACACAAAAGAGATGGATGGATGGATGCACTTATCAGTTATTCTCTTGGTTGAGTCTGCCTAGGTAGACACATGGACAAAAGAGATGAGTAAGGGCATTAGTAGCCACAATGTAATTAGTGACGTATGCTCTCGAGAATGCCGGAGCCATGAATTTAGCCAGTATTGATGGCCAAACTTTTTGTTTATTTATTAAAATCCATATCTTTTCTTCATAACTGGAACAGAGAGTCAACATCTGACTGTCTACTTACCTACTTACCTACCTATCACATTGAGGAATATTTCTTGATGTTAGAATACAACTACAACACTATTTCATGCCACACACCATGCAATTCTATAGTAGCTTCAACTGTTGTCACTGGATCTGCTTTGTAGATCCTTTTCCTCCTTTTTCAGGGCATTTTCTCAGCTGCTCTTAAAGATTTTTTTTAAAAAAAATAATTAAAATAAATAATTAAACAATTAAATAATAAATAATTTTAAAAAATTAAAATAAGATAATTAAATAATAAAAATCCAAACCAGATTGGATTGGTTGCGGAATGCACATACCAGGACAGTGATTAATATGGATTTCAAATGACATATTACACCATTACATTTAGCAAATATTACATTGCTATTTTCCTTATTCTGGTTTGGAAAGAGTTTGGAAGATGTGTTATCAGAATTTTTCTTTCTCTTTCCTGTAGAATGGAACAAATTATTTGCCAGTTTGGTGTAGTGATTAAGAAACCAGACTAGAAATCAGGAGACTGTGAGTTCTAGTCCTGCCTTAGGCATGAAAACCGACTGGGTGACTTTGGGCCAATCACCAGGAGACTGTGAGTTCTAGTGCCACCTTATGCACAAATGTTGGTGGGTAACTTTGGTCCAGCCACTCTCTTTCAGACCCACCCAGTTCATTGGGTTGTTATTGTGGAGATATTAGGAAGAGAGTATTAGATATGTTTACCACCTTGAGTTATTCATAAAAAATATTAATAAAGATGGGATAAAAGAAATATTTATAGAAATCAGAATTGCTTTTCACTGAGTATGGTCAAATGGAGGCTAGATAGTCATCTATCCAGGATGCTTTAATATTAAATTAATTTATAAATTTAATTGGGACGTTTGTGCTCAGCTGGAGTCAGTGGGCTAAATGAAGGTGTTGAGAAAAAGTCTTCAACTTACAGCCATAATTGAGCCCAGAATTACCGTTTCAAGTCATGCCAGTTGTTAAGCAGGTCATCCCATGTCTGCGACTGATTCTGTGATCTTTTTTGTGGCTGTCGTTAAGTAAATCCATTGTTTTTAATGTGTGTTTTTGCTGAAAAGTGGAAATAAATGCCAGGTACCAGCGGAAAACTCAAATCATGGCCATGTAACTATGGAATGCCGCAAATGACCGTGAATGAGGGCCAGTTGCCAAGCACCCACAATACTATCAAGTGACTTGCAGGGGGAGGGAGGGGGCAGCTGCCAGAACTTCGTAACCAGGTCATAAGTAGCTTTGTGGAAGTCAGTTGTAACTTCAAGCGGTCACTAAGCAACCGGTTGTTACTTGAGGACTGCCTGTAGTCTCGTCCAATTCTGCGGTTTCATGAATTTGGAGAAAACCATTGGTTTTCCTTTTGCATCCAGAAATTTAAAATAAGAAGGGTTTCACCACAGAAGTGTAGCTTCCACTTTTCATCATATTGCAGTCTAGCAGTGGAGGCATAAAATCAGTGAGAAATAGTAGTTTAGAGCAAGTATGGTTTTTTCCAGATGCTTTAGAATTAATAATATCTGGTCATCTGAGTGATTATATTTTCAACAATACAGAATAATAGAGTTGAAAGGGAACTTGGAGGTCTTCTGGTCCAACCCCCTGCTCAAGCAGAAGACCCTATACCATTTGAAACAAGTGGCTGTCCAATCTCTTCTTAAAAGCACTCACAACTTCTGAAGGCATGTTGTTCCACTGATTAATTGTTCTCACTGGACAGAAAATTACTCCTTAGTTCCAGTTTGCTTCTCTCCTTGATAAGTTTTCATCCATTGCTTCTTGTCCTGCCTTCAGGTGCTTTGGAGAATAGGTTGATTTCCCTCTTCTTTGTGGCAACCCCTCAAATACTGGAACACTGCTATCATGTCACCACTAGTCCTTCTTTTCTCTAGACTAGCCATGCCCAGTTCTTCTAACCATTCTTCATATGTTTAAGTCTCCAGGCCCTTAATCATCTTAGTTGTTCTTCTCTGCCCTCTTTTCAAAATGTAACTTAGAGAATTCTGGATGGGATTATTTCTCCTTTAGAATTGTGTGATAGACACCTTTCGGGATGTCTGTTTGATATCCTGTGTTGCAGCGTTCATGAGGACTGGGCTGTGCACTTGTGCACCAGTATGGTGTTTAGCTACTTTTCTCTGTGTTATGGCAGTTTAATAAATTCGATGGTTTTCATGTGTCATTAGTGAAGCGTCATTTGAGGATGATTGAACAGAAACCAAATCTAGAGTGAGAGACAAATATTATACTACACTCATGAAAGGTTGAAACATTTATTCATTCGTTCCCAATGAACTCTTCTGGGAATTCAGGGCAATTATGGGGAGGGAGATGAAACATAATTGTTTGATGAAGTTCATGGTAACATATATCCCTGTGTCCAAATGTACTTATATCCATTAAAAGGGGCATTCAGATAAATTAGAATCTTATGTTTATCAGAAGGAAACAGAACACAGTAAACTGAACACTGGGATTTTGTGTGCATAGGCAAGCAAAGCCAAAAGACTTTGCCTTGTGTATCTGGGACATTGATAAACAAAATTATTTTAGCCAAATGGCCTGATGTTATGCCACCGGGAATGTTATTAAAATCTCTGCCCTGACTGCAGCGATTCTCTCCAAAGTACCGTTGTCCTTTTTTTTTTTACTAACCTGGGTGAATGTTCTAACCTTCTGCAATTATTCAAGGTATGAAAAAATGGCTATGCCCCAGACTTTCAATTTTGTAGAATCAGTTGCACATATTTTATTCTAGGGGTAGTCCTTGATATATGACCACAATTGAGCCCAACATTTCTGTTGCTAAGCAAGGCAGTTGTTAAGTGAGTTGCTGCCCATTTTTATGACCTTTTTTGTCTTAGTTGTTAAGCAAATCACTGCAGTTCTTAAGTAAAGAAATTCTGGCTTCCCCCAGAAGTGAGGGTTATAAACGGTCACCCCCCAGGACAGTGCAATTGTCATAAATACCTGCCAGTTGCCAAGCACAGAAATTTTCAGGTGTTCTACCCCTTACAACAGGGGTCCCCAAACCTGGGCCATGGACCGGCACCAGTGCGTGGCCCATTGTAAACACAGCTGTACCAACAGCGGGCAAACACATGAAGCTTTATTTGGGCACGCATGGTGAATCATATCTGGAAACCAAGGGTTTCCAAGCCGCAAGTAAAAAGCCGGGCCGGCGGACATTTGACAGTTGACAGCTGTCAAATGGCTGCCCGAAGCAACAACGCATGCGCACCGCCCCGCCAGCCGCCATTCCCGATGACAGCTGTCAAGAGGCTGCCGGGGGCCCAACGCGCACGCGCCGGATTTGACAGTTCCCGGAACTGTCAAATCCGCAGTTCACAATTGGGTCCTCCGAACTGAGCTAAGCGCTCAGCTGAGAGGAATTCCCTGACAGCCGCCGAGCTGTCAAAGTGCCACTCGTTGATTGGCCGTTCTCCGAGCGGCGGGAAAAATACTGTTACCTGATTGGTTATGTTTTCTGACAGTTCCCTATATAAACCCGGATTGTTTTGACAGTCAGCTGCCGGGAGCTGAACCGAATAAACTTATGAATCTTTGCCTACGGTCTCGCGTCTGTCTTTGTAAAGACAATTCACATGGGATTAGGTTGCATGTGTGAAACCATCCCCTCCATCGCCACTGCCGCCACTGCCACCACCGGTTCATGAAGTCAAAATGTTTGGGGACTGCTGACTTACAAGATAGCAAAATTTGTTTCTGAGACTATACTTAGAAAGGGAGGTTGCAGTGATAAAAAGGTTGATCCCCAGATTTAAATCCAATTCTGCTGTTTGATAGAAATTTTATACAGTTCTTTTATGCATTTTTTTTCTGGGGAGGTTGCTATGTTTCTAAAGCTTTCATTTAATCTGTCTGTCTGTCTGTGATGTTTCATTAGAAGATAATAGCAATAACACTTAGACTTATATACCGCTTCACAGTGCTTTACAGCCCTCTCTAAGCTGTTTACAGAGTCAGCTTAATTGCCCCCCAACAATCTGGGTCCTCATTTTACCAACCTCGGAAGGATGGAAGGCCGAGTCAACCTTGAGCTGGTGAGAATTTTAGTCATAGCTCCTATTCAGTTTGCTGTTGATAGGCCAGCCAAAAACCCATTTTGTTGCAGTGGTAGAAGAAAACTTTTGTTTTTGTTTTTGTTTTTAAAAAGAATGTTGCTTCTTGTATACATAGGGTTTGAATCTTAGATTTGGTGGTTGCTTGGTTTTGTAACAGTTTTCCCCAATTCTTGCAGTAAATGTATTTTAACAAGCTGAAACCTTAACTGTGAGACTTTTAGTTCTACTATCATTTGGGAAGTCTGACTATTATTAACTTCCATTCCAATAACTTTTTTTTTCTAAGTAGCTTCACCAGGCCAGATATCTTCATTTATACTTGTGCATTGATTTTAATTTGTTTTTTGCTTCCTAAGTGAAGAACTTATCTCTGCTAAATTTAATAGTGTTACTTGCAGACCACTTCTCTAATTTCTTCTAAAGTATTCCTATCCTATCCAAGTTTGCATCATCTTTCAATTCAATAAGCATTTCCGCAACATCAACCAAATCATTAATAAACATATTAATGAAAATTTTCTAGAACTCAGGATAATCCTTGTGGTATCACACGTAATATTTCACTGAATGAGGAATCACAGATAAGGTAGCTATATCTCCATTTAGTTTTTTATGCCATCTAATTTGCACTTACAGTAACTAATTTGCTAATTTAGTCAATTATGTCTCCAGTATTGTAATGATCTATTAAGTAAGATTCCCATTTTTTTAAAAAATGAGATGTTAATCTGGCAAGATTTTTTTCTTGAAAATCCATGTTGACTTGATCCTTTAACAATTTAAAGGATTTTACATTTTAAAATTGCCATTGATATAATTAAAGTAAAAAGATCGCCCTTTACTATTAGATTCCAATTAAAACATTGTAACTCATACAGTAAATCTATTAGCAAAAGCTGAACTTGACTTCAGCATCCTCTTCCTTAGGATAGGAATGAGGCACAATTTCTTTCCATGTAATTGACATTAAAGGTATTTTAATTTAAGCTTATTCATACATCTGAAAACAACGGCTAGGGGCATTTAGTAATTTCTGCATTATAAACTCCAGTGTAAACATGAGGGACATGGTGGCTCAGTGGGTTAGGACGCTGAGCTTGTCGATCAGAAGGTCGGCAGTTTGGCGGGTCGAATCCCGAGTGCCGCGTAACAGAGTGAGCGCCTGTTACTCGTCCCAGCTTCTGCCAACCTAGCAGTTCAAAAGCACGTAGAAATGCAAGTAGAAAAATAGGGACCACTACAGTGGGAAGGTAACAGCGTTCCGTGCGCCGTTGGCATCTAGTCATGCCGGCCACATGACCACGGAGTCGTCCTCGGACAAGCGCTGGCTCTTCAGCTTTGAAACGGAGATGAGCACCGGCCCCTAGAGTCGGAAACGACTAGCACGCATGTGCGGGGGAACCTTTACTTTAAACATGCCTATCAAGAGGTACAGATTGGATAAAAATTCTTCATCAAAGAAGCATTAATGCATAGTGTTTCAAAAATAGAGAAATTTGCATATAAATATGCATCATTCTTGAAAAAAGGATTCAAACTATTTCAAAAATTGGGTGGATAAGTATTACAATAGCAATCTAACATACTGTATCTATTACTTACTTCACAGTGGTTAACTCAGTACTTCCAAGAAATTCACAGCTCATGGTGAAAGGTTTCACTTTTGTGCCACCGACCGCCTTCAGCAGTGTAAATCTATTCTGTAGACCATTTCAACATTTATTTTTCCCAATGCCAATGGTTATGAAAGAGGTGTGAAACTCTTAGGTATTGACAAATAAAGAGCTCTTCTGTCTAATAGGGAACAGGTGAAAACTACTTGTTAGAAAGGCCTTCAAAAATTACAGGCTTGTTGCTGGGTATGATTGGAATGACTGGGGATCAGAGCTTAGATGAAATAATATTTTACCTGGAGTGTTATTTTGTTCGATATAAGTGAATAGATTGACCACTGTAGTAGAAGGAGTGGCAGAACCTGAGGGCAGAGTCAAAAGAAGAATCAGCCTAGCGTCTCTACGTAGCCACAAACAGACTTAAGTCCCACTCCTCTTGAATTCCATTGACCCTTAGCTAATGCCAAGATAGCATTAATCATTAGTTGAGTAGATTCCTGTGCATAGGCATGATTAGTAATAAATGAATTTAATTGGAACCTCCTATGTGGCCCTGATCTTTTGGGCCTGCAATGACATTATTTATTGTCCATCTCAAGAAATAGCAGTTCAGGTCTCCATGAATATAACTTGAAAATTAACCAACATTTGACAGCCATTTTTATCTAGCGGTTAAGCTACCAGAATAGAAGCTAAGAGATGGTGAGTTCTAGTCCAGCCTAGGTATGAAATCTAGCTGGATGACTTTGGGTCAATCACCAAGGAACCAGAGTTCTAGTCTTACCTTAGGCCTGAAAGTTGGTTGGGTGACTTTGGACTAATCACCAGGAGACCAGGAGTTCTAGTCCTGCCCTAGGCAGGAAAGCCAGCTGGGTGACTTTCGGTCAATCCCCCTTTCTCAGCCCAACCCACCTCACTGCTTTGAGTTGTTCATAACAATAATAAAAGTGAGATATAAGTAAAAAAAAAGTCAAACATTCATCCATCTATCCATTCTGGTCTCTGTTCTGCTTTTCAGAAAGAACTATCAGGATGGCTTACACTTAAACCAATATTGTTGTTGTTAGTTGCAAAGTCATGTCTGACCCATCGCAACCCCATGGAAAATGTTCCTCCAGGCCTTCCTGTCCTCTACCATCTTCTGGAGTCCATTTAGGGTCACGCCTACTGCTTCAGTGACTCCATCCAGCCACCTCATTCTCTGTCGTCCCCTTCTTCTCTTGCCCTCAATCTTTCCCAGCATTAGACTCTTCTCCAGTGAGTCCTTCCTTCTCATTACGTGGCCAAAGTATTTGAGTTTCAACTTCAGGATCTGGCCTTCTAAAGAGCAGTCAGGATTAATCTCCTCTAGGACTGACCGGTTTGATTGCCTTGCAGTCCAAGGGACTCGCAGGAGTCTTCTCCAGCACCATAGTTCAAAGGCTTCAATTCTTTGGTACTGAGCCTTTCTTATGGTCCAACTTTTACAGCCATACTAAGCCAATATATGTAGACATAAATGTATTTTAAAAATGGGGGGAAGTATTTAAAATGCAGGATGATAAAAACTTATATTTTTTTTAGTTTCTTTCATTTATTTATTGGATACGAGCAAAGTAAAGAAAATTTATTTCAGTTACCTGTAGCCTGCTTTTCTGGATCATAATCCACTAAACGTGGATTTCCACCAATGTAAATAATTAGACATAAATGTATGTTAGGCTTTTGAGGTAGTGCAGATGAGAAACACAACCTGGAGTGGTGGCTCTATCTTTATTATAAGGTTACCTTCACAGAATCTTGCAGGTCTGAAAGTATTTGTATCCTCCTTTCCTTTTCCTCTCCAGAAAACTAAGGAAGGTCTTTTTTGAAACACTTCCCATATAGCCTTTTGTTTGAATGGGCTATCTTTTGCATAATCTTTGTCTGTCCCAAAGGTGATTTTTCAAAAGGGCAAGTGGACTTTGTTTTCTTTTGATAACGTTTTGCTTCTCATCCAAGAGTTTTGACTGAATGGTGGAGCATGGAAGGATTTGTATTCCTTGCAATCATTCATTCAGGTGACCCTGAGGGCACAGATAAACCTCCAAGTAGCCTCAATGACTTTCAGAAAGAGTACTAAGGACCAGAGGACTGCAAGGAATATAAATCCTTCCATCCTTCACCATTCAGTCAGAACTGAGGATGCTTCTTGGATGAGAAGTGAAACATCTTCAAGGGAAAACAAAGTCTAGTTGTCTTTAAAAAAAAACACAAAACAAAACACCACCTTTGGGGCAACCATGACCTGGATGACTAAGAATCTCCACAGACATGATGTTTGTCTAACCTGCAGCTTTTCTTCCTATCTCCCAAGGTCATTCTCATACACAATCGCAATATAGAATAAATATTGTTTTAAAAGATAGTTTTATTGCACTAGGAAGTCCCAGTTTCATTTTAAGGCAGGGAAAAGTTGAGGACTAATGCAAAATTGAATGATTCCCCCCCCCCCCATTTCAACTAATTCCCCTTTGCAAATGGCATAACTAAAGCAAATGAGGGTGTGGTCAAAAAAGTAAAAAAAAACAACAGCCAAATCTTTGATCAAAGCTCCACCTATTTTTAAAGGGGTCTACATAGTAATTACAGGGACACGGTGGCTCAGTGGGTTAGGATGCTGAGCTTGTCGATCAGAAGGTCGGCAGTTTGGCGGGTTGAATTCCAAGTACCGCGTAACAGAGTGAGCGCCTGTTACTCGTCCCAGCTTCTGCCAACCTAGCAGTTTGAAAGCACGTAAAAATGCAAGTAGAAAAATAGGGACCACTACAGTGGGAAGGTAACAGCGTTCCGTGTGCCTTTGGCGTCTAGTCATGCCGGCCACATGACCACGGAGACGTCCTCAGACAAGCTCTGGCTCTTCAGCTTTGAAACAGAGATGAGCACCGGCCCCTAGAGTTGGAAACGACTAGCATACATGTGCGGGGGAACCTTTACCTTTACCTTTACATAATAATTGGGTGGAGCTTTGAAGGCACAATCATGGCTGTCATTTTTTTTATTTACCATACTCCAAGAATTATTATTAAAGACAAGAATTCAGAATGAGGGAGGAAACAGTGATCATTTCCATTTTGGACATTTTAAATTTTTAATCCCTTAAAAAGTTTTCTTCAGATTAAAAAACCTTCACACACACTTGTTCCGCAGGCAAGAATCTCTTGCAAGGATGTGGGAGGAAGAAAAAAATCCTGTCTCTGTTGCAGGGAGTGGAGACAACAGGAAAAGTGAGACATAGAACATAAAATTACAGAGTTGGAAGGGACCTTGCAAGTCTTCTAGTCCAACCCCCTGCTCGAACAGGAACCCTAAACCATTTCAGGCAACTGGCCATCCAGTCTCTACTTGGGGGTTCCCACAATTTCTGAAGGCAAGACATCCACTGATTAATTTTCTCACTGTTAAGAAATTTCTCCTTAGTTCTAGGATTCTTCTCTCCTTGATTAGTTTCCATCCATTGTTTCTTGTCTTGCCTTCTGGTGCTTTGTAGAACAGGTTGGCTCCCCTCTTCTTTGTGGTAGCCCCTAAAATATTAGAATACTGCTATTATGTCTCCCCCTTTTTTCTCTAGACATACATACCCAATTCCTGCAACCATTCTTTCTAGGTTTTAGTCTCCACTCCCCTGATCATCTTTGTGGCTTTTCTCTGCACTCTTTCCAGTGTCTCAACATCTATTTTTTTTATCTTGTGGTGGCCAAAACTGGATGCAGTATTCCAAGTGTGTCTTATTAAGGCCTTGTAAAGGGCTACTAATGCTTCATGTGATCTTGATTCTGTCCCTCTATTAATGAGCCTAGGAGCGCATTGGCTGTTGCCACACACTGTTGGCTCATACTTAAGTGGTGACCTTGGTGTGGTTTAACATGAGTCAGTGGGAGTCTTGTTCTTCAGCTGAAGATGTGCATGTAGATTAGCAGCATCTAATGTTTTAACCAGCTGCCTCATTATGTCTCATGGTAGGACCGGCCTGATTAAATCAACCTTCCCTTCCTTTCGGCTGTTATTAACATTTTAAAAGAAGTAGTAGATCTTTGCACCCTTTGTAGACCAGGTTGGCCCCGAGAAGTGATCTCCCCCCCAACTGCTACATTTTCTGGTTCCCTTCACACCCATTTTTCTGCCTCTGCCTTCACACACACCTGCCCCCACTCTTCTCGTTTTAATTTTATTTCTCAGTTTAAATCATGTGTGCTATAATACAATAAGCAGTAAATCATGCAAATTGGTCTAAGTTACATTTTGAAAAATGTTAAGAGGGAACTGTTAAGAGACCAGCTTCTGACAGGCAATGCATTTTAAAGTTGAGGGATTTGAAATATTTCAGCAGTGGACCTAAAACAGCATTATAAATTAGTTCAACTTATCAGTCCCAAACAGAATTATTCATCTTCCAAAAGGGTATTTCATGCCCGCTAGGCCCAAATGATCGTTCACCTTCATTCTTGCCCTGCTCTAAGGGTAGGTCTCACTTTGCTGAATTCTCCTGATTCATTACAGTGTGTTACTTTATGAATTTTTTATCAGCATTTTAATAGCTCTTTCAGATGATTGAATGTAACTGATTCTTGTACTAGAACACTGATTGAACTGAAAGACGTTAATATATGTCGCAGGGGTTAGCTCCTAGCTAAGCAACACAATTTTTAGCTACAAGATGTGTATGTTCTCTCTTTCTCATATTACAGTTGCAATATGCATGTTGCAAGGCAGTTATTCTAGTCTAGGAAGTAGGAAGCTGCCTTATCCTGCCAAGCCTCATTGATACCACTACTACTACATTTGTGTCAGGAGCACTGAAGCCCTTCTGGGGTTGAAAGCGTTGAATGGTGACATCACCGTTACCCAGTTGGGGGCTCCTTTCATGTCCCCATTAAATTGCCCACTGAAGTGGTATCCAGCTATCTACTTTCAATCTACTGGCTCAGCAGCTCCCATTGATATGTCCCCGAGCCGCCATCCCATCCTGAACTGCTCTATTTTCCAATTCTGACCACCATTGCTGAGGATTGGGTTCCTACTCTTCCGAGACAGAAAGCACATGACAGGTATAGTGTAAAACCTAAAAGAGGCTAAGCAGAGATTTGAAACAAAGAATAAACCCATCCACCCCTCCCTCAAAGGAGCTGGAATGAGCCCCATCCAGTGTGATCCTACTCAAGTGGTATGGGTGGTCCACAACCACCAAAAGAACCTCAGCTTTCCTCTAATCTATGTACAGTATTGTATGAGCAGAGATGTAGACATGGATGTCGTAGACCAAATCTTGAACATGAGCATGTTCTACATCACTGTGTATATATGGGCATCTTCTATCTATTATCTGCATCCAATGGGCAGGACAGTGGTGACACTGAAGTGAACAAAGCCAAAAAGCATATAAAAAACTGCATTTCTCTTAAACCTCCTTTCGTTTTTCATAAGATGAGGTCTCCTGCCCTTTCGATATTCCCTCCTTTTAAACAAAAATAACCACTGTGCCAAAATTTGTTTTTGGTTGGTTGTATGCTGTAGGCTATGAAAGAGCACCATTCTTTCCCATCTCTTAAACTGGTGATGTGGTGGTTAAGGCATCAGGCTAGGAAGCAAACAAGTGTAAGTTCTAGTCCTGCCTTGGACGTGAACCCATCTGGTTGACCTTGGGCCAGCCATGTTTCTCAGCCCTAAGAAGGAGGCAATGGCATACCACTTCTGAAAAACCTTGTCAAGAAAACTTCAGGGACTTGTCCAAGCAGTCACCAGGAATCAAAGGCATTTAAAAAAAAATCAGACTACAAACCTGGTGATATTAGGGGCTGAACTTCAAATATTCAGCATGGAAAGACAATCAACAAGCTATTTTTACCCTCCAGTTTCGTGGGGGTCATATTGGTTGAAGCTCTGGTCTAGAATTGGAAAGAGTCAAGTTCAAGTCTGTCATCAGCCTTAGAAACTCATTGTCTAACTTTGGGCCAGTAACACTCTCTTTGTCTCTGGGCCAGTAACTCACTCTCTTTCTTTCCTAAATTTAATACAAGCCACCTTTGTGGATTGGCGGGCCGGCTGGGGGTAGATGGGAACGCCCGACTGAGCTTGAGCAACTCATGTGAGTGGCAGGCCGGCATGCACATGCAGTTCAACTATTTAAGTTATGCATATGCTGGCCCAGCACTTATGCGGCCTGGTTCCCATCCCCCACCCACCATGAAAGCTGCAGTTTGCAAGCTGCAAGTGCAAGCATGCGTGCCGGCCCACAACTCACATGAGTCAAGCTGTGCGTGCACATGCACACTGCCCTACCGTTCATGCAGCTCAGTTGCAAATAAGTCACGGCCCGGTAGTGGACCATGGCCTGGGGGTTGGGGACCCCTGATTTAATGGATAGATACGAGAGGAGCCTATCACTGATGATGTTACCTAGTTTGGTAATGAAAAGTCTGCAAGGAAACAACCAAGCTCGGAGAGCACCAAGGGCCACCCAGGAACATGTCAGGCTTACATTCATAAACCTGCATCAAGATATACCAACTCTTGATAGCATGTATCTTTCGGATGAAGACCTTCCAGCTTCTTGTAATCAATGGGAATCAAGTGGTGATTTGAAAGAAATCCTCTCAGTCACCTCTATTACAACTGGGGTAGGCCTCTGCCTTTCTTGCTTGTTTGATTCAGCCATCTTCTGCCCGAGAAACTTGCTTTCTTTGTGCCCGAGTATTTAAAATGCCATGCTTGCTCTAAAAGCTTCTCTGAATTCTTTGGTGGTTTGCTTCTAATTTTCTTTGGGGCTATTCCAGCTCTTTAATTTTTAACCATTCATCAATATGAGGAGATTAACTCCCTGGATATATATATATATATATATATTCAAATAAATCATTAATGAGAATCCATAGTAGCAGAGTTCCATAAAGGTTTTGCTAATGGAAGGAAACCTTTGACTCAAGGGTTCATATCTGCCTTACAGAAGATCATATGGGGGGGTGGGGGTGGAATCCATCACAGAATGAATAAAGTAGCTGAAGGTTTGGTGGTGTGACTGAGGTGTGTCCCTAATGTTTGTAAAGTGGATCCTCCATCACTGTATCATCCCTGAGCTGATTCCAGCTATATTCCAAATACCCCTATCTCCCACACCAAAATGGAGGCAACCATTGATCTTTAAATGGGGCTTCTCAGTGGTTACTTCACGACACCTTTCTAAGGTGATTTCCTTAGAAAGTAGCCTAGGACAGGGGTCCCCAACCCCAAGTCCATGGACTGGTACTGGGCTGCAGCATGCCAGCAACTGGTCCACACAAACAAGCAAAGCCCCATCCATGGGATGCAGGCAGCACACAAAACCATGCACTTTCCAGTCTGTGGAAAAATCTTTTTCCATGGAACCAGTCCCTGGTGCCCAAAAGGTTGGGGCCTTCTGGCTAGGGCCTTCTTTATGATAGGCTTATTTTGATATCAATTGAACCTTTTTTAAAAAAGAAAAACCCTTATTCTATTATCTAAAACAGACATGTCAAACACAAGGCCCGGGGGCCGGATCCGGCCCGCGAAGTGGTTTCATGTGGCGCACGAAGCCATCCTGGAAACAGTGAGGGAACGGCCCCCACTGCCATGGCCCTGGCCCAGAGACCCTCCTTCTGCCAGAGACCCTCAGATCTGTCCCACTCCTGCCCAGGCCCCCATAGGCAACCTTGATGAGAACGATGTAGAGCTGGCCATGCCCACCCAGTAGGCCATACGCACTCTAGCCACGCCCACCCAGTAGGCCACGCCCACCCTGGCCATACCCACCCAGCCCCCTGAGGGGAACCGCAATGCTGATGCGGCCCTCAATAAAATTGAGTTTGACACCCCTGATCTAGAATAATGTTTCCCCACCTTAGCTACATTTTAAGATGTGTGCACATCAACTCCCAGAATTCCCCAGCCAGCATCTTAAAAGTAGCAAGATTGAGAAATACCAATCTAGAATAATCCTTGGGTTCTCAATGTTTTAATGTGGATTTTATTCTGAGCTGCAAATTATTTTTGTTCTCTCTGACTGAAGGAAAAGATATGTATTTTGAAAAAAGGTATTATGTTTATTGCTTGCCTGCTTTAAAAAAAGGGGGGGGCTTTTGAACACTGTATTTCATTGTCTGCAAGGACATCTATTCAGAGGCTATTGCACTCGTTGGTAGGAAGACACATCAATTTTATCCATTTTGCATAAACAATTATATTGAGCCTCACATTGGATTAAATGTCCAATTAAATAGCCTTCCAATTTTATATTACTAAATTATTATTATCACCATCGTCATCATCATTATCAATAGATCTAAATTATATGTATTAAAAATAAACCAGAACAGTAGGATAAAAGCAATCTATATAAAAGCAAAATATTGAGCCGAATACTGTGAGACCTAAAAGCTTGGGCTTATGTCCAGATCTTCTCTTCATACCCAGTAAAAAAGTAATGTTGGTGCTTGGCTTTCAGCAGAAGGAAATCCATAATCCAATTTCCATTGCTTAGAAGGCCTCGTCTCCCATCTTGGGAGTTATTTGCAATAATGAGATACAAAGGAGACTGGGGTTGCAAGCTCCAGCACCCGCCACTTGTGCTAGTGGGGCTGTGTGTGCTCCCCGCCACTCACAAGGCCCGGTTGCGAATAGACCACAGCCCGGTAGTGGACTGCAGCCCACAGGTTGGGGAGCCCTGTTCTGGAGTCTCAACATCTTTTTATAGTGTAGTGAAAAGGGACTCGCTGGGTCCCTTTGATTACACAGTGTCATCTTTGAGGACACTGCCTTCTCTGTAGCTGTATTGCCCTTTGCAATGAAGTCCCTTCTGAGATCTATATGGCTTCTACCATGATGATGTTTCAGAAGCCCTGGTTATTTTCCCAGACCTTGGTGGGGCAGGGCAGGTGGGACTCCATTGTTGGTGATGTTTTATCTTTTCTTGGTCATGTGGTTTCCCTCCTGTCCTTACTGTATCTTGTAATTATTTTTCTCCTTGTGGCTGTTTTCTATCATGTTGCTTTTATTTTACACTATTGCTGGGAGTCAGAATCCTAACTGAATAAGTAATAAAATAAATAACAAGAATATCAAAGGGCAAAAAATGTTTTCTTGGTTTGGAAAAGCAAATTAGGTGGAGTCACATGGAAACCAAACTCATTTTTTTTCCATTTCACTAACATAATCTTGGTTGTTTATGCTTTGGGTACGTGCTTTGGGCTTTTATGTCATGGGAAGATTAACTGTGCCAGATTCAAACAATTGCAAAGTCAGTTGCTGGTGGCATATTACGTTCACATTGGATGCCCATGTTCAGGCAGCTCTCCTGTGCTGTGGAAATTGAGATGTAATACACATGCCCAACGTTCATTTGTGAACGTTTGGAGGTATGGTTGTATGTGATTATCCTGGATCACCTCAGTCACAATATGGTTGCATTCAATCCTTGATGTGTTTCCAGCATGCCAATCAGTTGGATCATGTTTTCCTTGCCTGCTCTCTGTCCCATTCCTTGATTTCTGCAATGAACCGCTTCATCTCATTTCCAAACTAAACTCAGCCTTAGCCAACCCATTTTGTTATTTGTATTTCTTTGCCTGAAAAAAAAAACATGCCAGGGAGATTCCCAGGACGTTTAACTTGCTTGCTCTTACCCAGGTAGATTTCAGCCACTTGACTAGGCTCCTGGATGTCTCTTGCAGCAGGCAACCAATGCCAGTAGGTATCCTTTTTGCCTGCTTCCAATTTCCTGCATGGAAGTTGTGTATAGCTATCTCTTTATATGTATAAGACAAAGCAAAACTGCATGACTTTGGTGACAGGCAAAAAGTGATATAGGTTTATGAAGAGAGTGATTAAAAATGTATCAAACAGCCTTGTAAAGCTTATGGTTCAAGTTAACTGTATGAAGTAAACAGCCTTTAACAGCCTCTTGGGACACTGACAGATCATCTGTGGGTGTTACAGCAACATGGTATGCGCAATTGTTCTGGCCATCCCAAACTAATCACCATCTGTTTGGATGAGCCTCCAGGGAGAGTCTCGTTGTTGGACGATCATGGCTGTTAGCATTTTTAATCACTTTCTGTGCCACACAGACACAAACCGTATGCTCCCACCTTTGTTTTCCTCCTCCTGCATGGGAGGCAGGCTTGCCGTTCAGATGGAAGATTGCTGGAGGTAGTTAGGGATGGGGGAAACGTGGGAAGGTGCAAGGAACCTGCGTTTGCCTAATCCAGGTGAGAGCTACAGCCTGGGCTTCATTTGTCCTTAACCCCCATCTGACAGTAGACACCATCTGCCAAACAGACTTTAGCCTGAGTTGAAATGGCAACGAGAACAATGAGGGTGTTACAGAAGCGCCATTAGGAAAAAGAAGGAAAGAGTTGCATGAGATCAAACTCACAAAGCTAGGGGTGGGGTTAGGGTTAGGGTTAGGCCTTGAACTTTGATGATGAAGTTGCATCAAGTGGCTTAATGTAACATCTTGAAGAACAGGAACTCATCTGGATAGTCTGTCAAGCTACATACCCTAGAAGAAACCATGTTCACATTCCCAGAAAAGAGAACATGTGCAAGAGGGTTTTTGTCTTATTTAAACTCAGTTAGTAATCTTGAGTACTCTTCGTGCACATACATTTATATACATATTTCTAAATATACATTGTGTCATAATTGACAGATGTCAAGCAGGCGTGACCACCATTTAAGGTTTTTAATCCTCCTTTCTTCCCACAGATGTACCTGCTCTTCTTTTATAAGAGCAACCCAAGAGAATACAAGTAGTCCTCGACTTATGACCATAATTGAGCCCAAAATTTCTGTTGCTAAGTGAGACACTTGTTAAGTGAATTTTGCCCTGTTTTATGACCTTTCTTGTCACAGTTATTAAGTGAACCCGTGCAATTGTTAAGTTAATAAATTGGTGGTTAAGTGAATCAGCCCTCCCCCATTGACTTTGTTTATCAGAAGGTTGCAAAAGGTGATCACATGACCCCAGGACACAGCAACCGTCATAAATATGAGTCAGTTGCCAAAAGTCTGAATTTTGATCACATGACCACAGGGATGATGTAATGGTCATAAGCAGGGCATTTTTGTGTCATAGAACGGACTGGAATGGAGTTCCGGCACCTTTTTTCAACGGATTTTCCAGAGTTGCCTTGAACAAAATCCTAGTCCTTTACATACACTAAAAATTGAAGGTTTGTTTTTTTTTAACTGGCAAGTGTGAGTTCTGGCACCTTTTTTTTTTAAACAAAAAAAGCACCTGTCGTAAGTGTGAAAACGGTCACAAGTCAGTTTTTCAGTGCCGTAGTAACTTGGAATGGTCACTAAATGAACTGTTGTAAGTCAAGGACTTACATCATCAGAGACAGAACATACTGGTACAGAATGCAGCCGCGAGAGTTGTGTTGGGAGTCTCCTGATACTCCCATGTTACACCCCTGCTCCGCGAGCTGCATTGGCTCCTAGTTGTCTTCCGGGTGAGATTCAAGGTGCTGGTAATGACCTACAAAGCCCTTCATGGCATGGGTCCGGAATACCTCAGGGAGCACCTGCGGCCGTCATCAACTTCCCTCCGCCCAGTGCGCTCCCACAGAGAGGGCCTCCTCAGGGTGCCACCGGTCAAATAATGTCGACTGGTGGCCCCCAGG
This sequence comes from Vipera berus, assembly GCF_964194415.1. NCBI lineage: Eukaryota > Metazoa > Chordata > Lepidosauria > Squamata > Viperidae > Vipera > Vipera berus. The sequence goes on from NC_138202.1 coordinate 347,800,078, forward strand.
GGGAGGGCATTCTCTGTGGGCGCGCCGGATTTATGGAACCATCTTCCGGTTGAGCTCCGGATGGCGCCCGACCTTCGCTCCTTCCAGCGCGATCTAAAGACTTACCTGTTCGAACAAGCCAGCCTGGCCTGATGGGTGATGGGTTTGGGTTTTATTGTTTTTTATGTATTTTAACTTAACTTATTGTTATAGTTTTGGGGCATCTTGTTTAATCTTTTTTAATTTTTGTATTCTTGTTTTTTAACATGTATTGCCCTGTTCACCGCCCTGAGTCCTTCGGGAGAAGGGCGGTATACAAATATAATAAAATAAAATAAATAAAATAAATACCACAGCATATGCGATGCAGACTATTATACACTGCCCAGGAGTTTTGAGAATCGGGTGGTGTGGAAGTTTAAATAAAGATAAGCTTTGGGCTGCAATCTGCATTTTCAAGAGGCACTTTGGTGACACATGTTTGCAAAAATTCAGAGCTTTCCAAAACTCATAATGGCAAATTGTGGGGAGGAGAATTGCTTGAATTTATAATGTTGCATTTTATTTTGTTGTTGTTTTGCATTTGCCCAATAATAGACTTGGCCAGCCAACAAGGAATTAGCACAGGGTGAGTTTTTCATCACCAGCAGAATTTTGAGCAGAGGCACATTTTAAACAGAAATGAAAAGCCAGCAAAAGCACATTTTCTTGACTTGTTGAATGTTTCAGTTGTCCCCTGGGTGCTTGTGGATGGAAAATCTGTGAATTTTAATGTGAACTGACCTGAGCTGTGTTTCCCAAATGGATATGTAGACTTGTATTAATATTTCTTCTAATGTTGTGATGCAGCTGGGAAAGCAAAGAGAGGAAAAAATATAGACTTTAAAATGTGCCTTTTGAAGAGAACATACTTTAGAAATGTAGTTTGGGGAAGATATATTTAGAAATGGACATTTTGAGAGTTGATTTGTCTTAAAAGACAATACTGAAACAATTGTTGCAGAATATTGTTTAAATGTGTAATATGCTACAATTGTCCTTGCTTAATGACCATTTGTTTATTGAATATTCAAAGTTATGACAGTGCTGAAAAAAGAGTAACTTATGTTCATTGCATCATTCCTGCAGTCACGTGATTATGATTTGGGTCTTGGCAACCATCACACATTTACAATGGTCACAGTATACTGCAGTCATGTGATTGCCATTTGCAATCTTTCCAGTGGGCTCCCAATAAGCAAAACCAATAAGGAATCCAGCAGGGAAGTTTGCAAGTTGTGGTCATGTGATGTCTCTCTTAAAAACTACAATGATTCACTTAATGACCATGGCAAGAAAGATTATAAAATAAGATGCCTCGCATAATGACAGGTGACACTTAACAACAATTTTGTTTTCTGATCTTTTGGTTATATGCTGAGGACTACCTGTATATATATGTCTATGGAGAATCTCAGTCATCCAGGTCATGGTTGTCCCAAAGGCGCTTTTTCTTTTTCTTTTTTATTGAAAAGTTTTAAAATACATTTTTAATAACATAAACTCCCTCCCCCTCCCCTCCCCCTTGCCCTTCCTAACCCTCCCCCCCCCCCCGACTTCCCAGAGCTGAATACAGGGTATTAACTTTGCAAACTTAAGCTAAAATATGCTACCTATCTAAAAAAACATATTAAATTCTATCGCGCTTTGACTCCCCTTAAACATAACTAAATTACTAACCAATAATGAATAACTGATAATACATCATGTAAAACTAATACTTATTCAAATACTAAATGAAACTTTTTAGTCCCATATTTATTCTGAATATATTCGATCCATCTTCTCCATTCCACAATATATCTTTGTTGCGATTGTTCTTTCAAATATGCGGAATCTTTGCCAAAGGCGCTTTTTCAAGAGGCAACTGGACTTTCTTGCTTTTCTTTGAAGACGTTTCACCTCTCATCCAAGAAGCTTCTTCACCTTGTATACTGCTTCACAGTCCTTTACAGCCCCCTCTTAAGTGGTTTATAGAGTCAGCATATTGCCCCCAACAATCTGGGTCCTCATTTTACCAACCCCGGAAGGATGGAAGGTTAAGTCAACCTTCAGCCAGTGAGAATCGAACTGCCAGCTTGTGCTGGTTTGTGTCTTCCTTCCTTCCTTCCTTCCTTCCTTCCTTCCTTCCTTCCTTCCTTCCTTCCTTCCTTCCTTCCTTCCTTCCCTCCCTCCCTCCCTCCCTCCCTCCCTCCCTTCCATTGTCATAACAACAAGAGCTCCTCATTCATTCTGTCCAACATTCACCAAAGGTTGCCTTCTGAGGCTGTTTGGCTGGTACATGAGTTCCATAGTGAAATATTATTCTTACATTCTTTTAGCTTAAAGATTTAAATCACTGATTGTTCCCCTTTTCTTCCTTCAAGGCAAAAATCAGAGCCTTTTTTCAGCAGATATGGGATGGTGGAAGGGATAAAATATCTTAATCCTCACTCACTGTATCCACTAATATTTCCATAATCTTGAAAAACAAAGCCAAACAGACAATCGGTGAGTATTCTAGTCTCCATCCACTCTGGGAGCAAGCTGGATGTGGTATCCGAGCCCTGAACCACTTGAACTTTTTGAAAAGACCTCAACCACACCAGATTTGGTTCTTATAAAAAGTGAAGTAAGTTATCACGTGAAGTCAAATCATGACCCCAGCTTACTGCAAATGGAAAAAGAGGAAGGCCCGAGTTCTCCCTCATGCTCTGCTCTTCACTTTATTTGATTTAGGGTAGCTATGCAAACTCTATTCAAGTTAAACCAAGCTTTTCAAAAAAGTGCAGATTTTCAGCCAGCAGGTTCCCCTTCTTCCTTTCCCTCTGTTATATGATATAATGGTCAGAGCAAGTGATGCAGACAGCTGTAATAAGGCCCGTATCACTAATGAACGACATTTTGGTAAGGAGCTGGTGTACTTAATTTGTTAAGTACGAAGTGGCCCATAAATCACATACATTTTCTGAGAAAGGAGTAAGGTTCTTTTTTCTCTTCTAAGTTGAGACAGAATAATTTCTTCTTCTTCTTCTTCTTCTTCTTCTTCTTCTTCTTCTTCTTCTTCTTCTTCTTCTTCTTCTTCTTCTCCTCCTCCTCCTCCTCCTCCTCCTCCTCCTCCTCCTCCTCCTCCTCCTCCTCCTCCTCCTCCTCCTCCTCCTGCTTAATTCTTTACTAGGCTGGCCTAATTAGAAATAGTGTGCCCAGTCCTCCACTTTTAACCATCCAAACATTAGTGTGGGTCCTTCCTAAATTTCTCTCTCTGCCTGTTAAGCCACTAGGGGTTCCTGCCTCTCTTCTCTGATTGTTTCCTAGGCAACAATCTCCCTCCTCATCCCCCAAGGTCATCCACACATTCCATTACACTTTTAGAAGTAAGGTCAGATAGTTCAAAACTCAAGAATCCAGACACAATAGAAACGAAAGGAATTTTGGAAACCTCCTTATACAATGGTACCTTGCTACTCAACCACTTTGAAACTTGTCAAATTTGATACTCAACGCATTTTGTCTCTAAAATTTGTCCTGGTACTCATCGTTTGTTTGATACTTGACGAACAAACTAGAACTTTTCAGTGTTGGCTGCATTGTGACTCACTACATTATTCCTTATGGATAAGATTTGTTTGGTATTCATTGTTTTTGGTACTCATTGCACCTCCGGAACCAATTAACGGCAAGTACTGAGGTATTACTGTACTTGGCACACTAAAATAACTCTTTGTGGGAAGGAGATGATATTCTCCTGCCTGTAACTTTTGAAGGCCAATCTCTTTATTTTGAGGTCTGAGGTGTGCCAAATGGATGCAAAGCTCCATAAGAACATGCCAAAACCTTATTATTTCTCACAGCCAATTAGAAACATAGCTTGCAATTGTTGGAGCCATTTCCTACCATAATTGTTCACCATTATGGGCAACCTTTTCCTGCAGCCTCTTTTTCAGTGTGTGGCTTGTGAAAACACTGGCCAATACATTCCTAAATAAAATAGCTTTTCAAATATTAAAAAAGGTTCCTTTTTATAATCTTTTCCACTGGAACTAGGTGGCGTGAATGTTATTTTCCTGCTACCCTTTCAAACAAATCTTGTTCCAATTATTTTCTTTTCTTTTTCTCCCCATAAAGTTGAAGGGGATATATTCTCCCCCCTCGCACCCCATACAGCCCTTTTCTGGCTGAGCGGAGGCATGATTTGTTTAGATTAGGGTTTTCTACTGAAAAACACCAAAGCTCTGGAGACTTAATGCTTTTCTCCAAGAATGGCTAGATTTGTTAGATTCCATTTTAGCACCTGCTGTGCCTGAACAGAATAGCATAATAATAATAATAATAATAATAATAATGGAGGTCTGGGGTATGGGGAGGGAGGAAATACCCAACTGCAAGAGCATTACAAAAATACAGCCATTAAACATTAAAGTTGTGCCAATATTTTTCCAAGGAAATGCTTCAAAAGCATGTGTGACCTCGAATGCAGCACCTCCTTACAATTCAGTGTCATATGGAAATGTGGTGGAAAATCTCATTAAAGCAGCCATTTTGTTAATGGGACTTTAGAAACAACAGCAGGTTCTCTTTTTTTTTTTCTTCCTCCTGGGCTCCTGTAGAATCTTAATGCAGGTAGTCGACACTTGGAATACTGCACCCAGTTTTGCTCACCACGATGTAAAAAAAAATGTTGAGACTCTAGAAAGATTTCAGAGAAGAGCAACAAAGATGATTAGGGGGCTGGAGACTAAAACATATAAAGAACGGTTGCTGGAATCGGGTAAGTCTAGTTTAATGAAGAGAAGGGTGAGGGGTGACATGATAGCAGTCTTCTAATATCTCAGGGGCTGCCACAAAGAAAAGGGAGTCAAGCTACTCTCCAAAGTGCCTGAAGGCAGGAGAAGAAGTAATGGATGGAAACTAATCAAGGAGAGAAGCAACCTAGAACTAAGGAGAAACTTCCTGACTGTTACAACAATTAACCAGTGGAACAACCTGCCTCCAGAAGCTGTGAATGCTCCAGCACTGGCACTTTTTAAGAAGAAACTGGACAGCCATTTGTTTGAAATGGTATAAGGTTTCCTGCCTGAGCAGGGGGTTGGACTAGATGACCTCCAAGGTCCCTTCCAACTTCTTCTTCTTCTTCTTCTTCTTCTTCTTCTTCTTCTTCTTCTTCTTCTTCTTCTTCTTCTTCTTCTTCTTCTTCTTCTTCTTCTTCTTCTTCTTCTTCTTCTTCTTCTTCTTCTTCTTCTTCTTATTATTATTATTATTATTATTATTATTATTATTATTATTATTATTATTATTATTATTATTATTATTATTCACTCAATGGCCACTGCATTCACTTAATAACTGCAGTGTTTTGCTGAACAAGCATGGCAAAAAAAGGTTGTAACATTGGGTGTGACTCAGTTAACAACCGCTTTGCTTAGCAACAGAATTCTAGTCCTAATTGTGGTCGTACGTCAAGGAGGACCTGTAAAAAACAGTCTGTTTTAATAAATAATGGGGAGGTGCAGCACTTATGCTAGAACCTGTGTCAGTCCCAAAGCATTTCTTGCAAGTCCATATTCTTTGGCATGTGGCAGATTGGGAAAAGAGCAATACTGGTTAACACTTCAAGTTCAGACAATATGTGTTCCCATGGACTGCATATTTATTTATATATTCAGGACTAAAAAATAGATACATTCTCCGAGAAGGCAGATCCTGAATTTTTAACCCATTTGTGGCCATGGGAGAATTTTGGGCAAAGTAGGTGGATTAAGTCCAGTTGGAAGTTAGCAGATATACCTTCATCCTTGATTTCAAGTGGGAAAAAGGTAAAACATTTTGCTGCTGTACTTCATTAATGTGACGGATTGGGGGAGAAAGGCATGAAGGCATAAACAGGCATTTATATATACAGTGAGTCCTTGACTTACAACAGTTCATTTAGTGACCAAAGTTACAATGGCACAGAAAAAAGTGACTTAGAATAGAATAGAGCTGGAAGGAACCTTGGAGGTCTTCTACTCCAGCCCCCTGCTCAAGCAGGAGGACCTATACCATCTCAGACAAGTGACTGTCTAGCCTCTTCTTAAAAATCTCCAGTGATGGAGAGCCCACGATTTCTGGAGGCAAGCTGTTCCACTGGTTAATTGTCCTCACTGTTAGGAAGTTTCTCCTTAATTCCAGGTTGCTTCTCTCTTTGATCAGTTTCCAACCATTGTTTGTTTCTTGTCCTGCCCTCTGGTGCTTTGGTGAATAATGTGACCCCCCTCTTCTTGGTGGCAGCCCCTCAAATACTGGAATACTGCTATCATGTCTCCCCTATTTCTTCTTTTCTTTAGACTAGCCAAACCCAAGTCCTGCAACCATTCTTTGTATGTTTTAGTCTCCAGGCCTTTAATCATCTTAGTTGCTCTTCTCTGAACTTTTTCCAAAGTCTCAACATCTTTTTTGTATAGTAGTATGGTGACCAAAATTGTCTGCGGTATTCCAGGTGTGGTCTTATTAGGGTTCTATAAAGCGTTACTAATTCTTTGTGTGATCTTGATTCTATGCCTCTGTTTATACAACCTAGGATTGGATTAGCTTTTTTGGCTGCTGCTGCACACTACTAGCTCATGGTTAAGTGATCGTTCACTAGGACTCCAAGGTCCCTCTCACAGTTACTGTTTTTTTTATTTTTTTTTAATTCCATTTATATCCCGCCCTTCTCTGAAGACTCAGGGCGGCTTACAAGCTGAGCAGTAGCCTTCATTCTATGTATATGCCTGCTTATTAGGGCTTTCATACACCCCCCAAGCGGCATTATTACAAAGTCAGCTTAATTGCCCCCAACAATCTGGGTCCTCATTTTAAGGACCTCATTTTAAGCCAGGTGTCATCCAATCTGTACTTGTACCTTTCATTTTTCCTGCCTAAATGTAAAACTTCGCTTTTCTCCACACTGAAACTCATTTTGTTGGATAGGGCCCATTGTTCAAGTTTGTCAAGATCTTTTTGGATCCTGAGTTTGTCTTCTGGAGTGTTGGCTACTCCTGCCAGTTTGGTGTCATCTGCAAATGTGATGAGTTCCCCTTCAATTCCCTCATCTAAGTCCTTGATGAAGATATTAAAGAGTACTTTGACCATTTTTCACAGTTACGACCTTTGTAGCATCAAAATTCAGAAACTTGGCAACTGGTTTATATTTATGACAGTTGCAGTGAGTACCAAAAATGATCAGTACCAAATAATTTTTTCCCATAAGGAATAATCTAATGCAGGGTTGTCAAACTCGCCGTGTCACATGACTTGTCATGATTTATCGTGAGTTTTTCCCTCTTGCCGGAGCTGGGATGGGTGCCGGTTCCACGTGACGCATCCACCCTATGGGCTGGCAGTTTGACACCCCTGATCTAGTGAGTCACAAACTGGCCAACACTGACAAGTTCTAGCTTGTGCGTTGAGTACCAAACAAACCATGAGCACTGGGACAAAATTTTCACAACAAAATGCATTGAGTACCAAATTCAATGAGTTTCAAAGCAGTTGGGTACCAAGGTACCACTGTATATAATTTAATTTAATTTAATTAATACATTTTAAAGACTAAAGTAAGCAAAAAATAAGAGATAAGGAGAGATCCTCAAACCCATATAAAACACACTTTCATCTTCATCTGTTATTCTTCTGCTGTGAGTATTTCAATCTGTCTGTTTTTGTGCAGATAACAATCTTGCAGTTGTTATCTTGTATGAAAACAATTTCCCATAACTCTTTTCCAATTGTCCAGTTGTTTCTGGAGTCATGTACCAATAGCACATCAGTTTATAAAAGCTCTCTTTTTAATTATAATATAAAATTTAATCCTACAAGTCTCATATTTTCCGATTGTTTGATTAATATATTATGTTCAAAGTTCTTGGCCCATTTTATCCTATACTCTTTTGCTTGTTCTTCAGTTTCAAATTTCAAAAAAGAAAACATTTATACAATTATTTGTTCAGTATTTCTATACAGACCTGATGTTACTTCTAAAGAATCTCTTAATCTTTTGTAGGAAAGAAAGTTATGAAATGCAAACCCTAATTTCACTTCCTTCATTCTTATCTAGGAAATAAGGCTGATATAAGTCACCTGCCATGGATATGCTTGATTTACTGTATACTTGCTGAAGCCCTAAGCTAGATAAAGTTTGGAAGTTCCTTGTCAAAAGTTGTACCAGAAGGTCTCATTAAGTTGTATATCAAAATAGGACCTTGGGTCATCACAATATATATCAAAATACAGGAAATAAGATTTGTCCCGTGTCTGGGACCAAGCAAGTGTATTCTGAATGCTTAACAAACATTTAACATATATATATATGGAACACTCATTGTCACTGACATTGTGACTGAGTCCATCCACCTTGCTTATAGTCGTCGTCTTCTTTTTCATTCCACCTTTCCCGGCATCAAAGCCTTCCCCAGAGAGCTGGATCTTCCCACAATGATTCCAAAATAGTATAATTTGAGCCCGGTCATTTGTGCCTTGAGTGAGAACTATGGGTTGACTCTATCAATTTGTTTTTGTGACTGTCTATGGTTGTCCCAAAGGTGCTTTTTCAAAAGGCCACTAGACTTTTTTTTTTTGTTTTTACTTGAAGACATTTAGCTTCTCATCCAAGAAGCTTTCTTCAGTTCTGGCTGACAGTCAGAACTGAAGAAGCTTCTTGGATGAGAAGTGAAACATCTTCAAGGAAAAACAAAGAAAGTCCAGTTGCCTTTTGAAAAAGCACCTTTGGGACAACCATCATCTGGGTGATTGAGATTCTCCATAGATGACTGTCCATGATATTCTCAGTGGTCTTCCCCAACACCAAAGCTCAAAAGCATCAATATTCTTCCTATCCTATCTAAGCATGTACAATTCTGCAATGATCAAAAAATGTTTTCTGTTGGAGTTGCCTGATTGAGGTTACAGCTATTGAATAAGCAAGTTTTCTTTCTCTTATCCCATCAGAGAAGGCTTCCTAATATGACTTCACAAATAACACCGAATTGTCTGAATCCAATATAAAACCAATGTTCTTATCTGTACCATGGACAATTTCAAATTCTAGAACAGATAAATCTTCTCTATTTGAGTTTGTGTGTGTGTGCACACGTGTGCATGTGCTTCTGTGCGCATATGGATTTTCTCCACATGCTGATTTATTCATGTTATTATTTATTTATTAGATTAATTGGTGGTGTACGGAAAGTGATTAGAAACATAAGCATAAAAACATCCATAGTGCAATAATGAATATTACAGGAACATGCACAAATAAATGCCACATTCATCAACACTCCTAAACATTTGTTTCCTCCACTAGATTGAAAAAAAATGGGTATTTTTTGTTTTGGAGAAAAAATATACTTGAAAGATACAGAGAGTTGAAAAATGCAATGCCTACTTTATAGAAAAGAATTCAATGGTAGCAGAATGTGACAATCAGGACCACGCCACTACTCAAAAAGCCCCCAAACTTTGCTGTATTTTTCCCTCCATTCTCAGCAAAGCTTTGCTTTCAGAATTTCTTTCAACGTTGAGATAATTTCAGTGCAATTTTCACAGTCAGAATGTGAGGTTCTTCTATCTATTGAGTTACAAGGCAGCTACAGCTTGTCTGTGAATGCCCTCTCATTTCTTCAGTGACCCACAGTCTCCCCGGCTTCCCACTGGTGTGCAACAGAATTATCCAGTGATGTGTAAGAGAAGACACTGCTACCAGCACTGGCAACCTTAGCCACCTCAAAAATAAGAAGAAAGGACCACCACAGAAAATCTGAAAGAAATTCTCAGGCTCCCACAGTAAGAAAGACAACCAGAAGCCTCTTTAGTAGAGAAATGAGTCTTTGGGGGAAATTGTTAACAGATTTCAACACAACATTAATGATAGGTCATTCAGGCACCACCTCGTTTTTTTGCAGAAATGACTTGACACATAAGTCATGTACCATAGAAACATCAGAACAGGACTGTGTGCAGCAGCCTGATCCCTAATGCCACAAATCCCCCTGGCCTGGTTCTCCAATATCTATTCTTTTGGCTCCTGGTATATAGACTTTCCATGTAATGGGGTAGGGATTAAAAAGAATTTCATGGCAGATCCTCCTGGGAGCTAATTTATATATTGCACTGCCAGCTGATCCACACTGAAGCAAACATGAGAGGGAACAAAATGTGGCTAGCATTTGTACCATCCAAGCTGAGATTCAGTGGTGGCTTCATTTGTTTTCCAAAGTGTAGGATGTGATTGAAAGTCTACTCTGCCTTTCCTGTTGTTATTATTATTATTATTTTAAGAATGCACTGAAAGGAGTGTGGCATTCGCTGAGGAAGACTTATTGCCTGGACTGACACTCTCTGCCATAGTATTATCTAGGGCTTTTTTTGTAAAAAAAAAAAAAAAAGTGCCGGAACTCACACACGTCATACAACCCGCCTTGCCTACTCTACAAGGTTCCATCCAAAAAAGGTGCCAGAACTCTGTTCTGGGCATTCTATGATAAAAAATGCCCTGATATTATCAAGGGAGTATTTTTATGGGTTGTTACAGTCAAATGATACTAAACTGGATTTAATTTTCGTGGATTTGATCTTTTATCAGTTTGGTCTAGCGCAGGAGTCTCCAAACTTGGAGATTTTAAGACTTCTGGACTTCAACAACTTTAAGGATTGTGTCCACAAGCCTTAAAGTTTCCAAGTTTGAAAATAAATGAAATCCTTTACGCTTCTTCAACAAACATCATTGACCAAAAGGATATAAAATTTGGCAACTTTTAAGACTTCTGCACTTCAGCAAATTTAGGACTTGTGGACTTGAAATCCACGAGTCATAAAGTTGCCAAGTTTGGAGACCCCTGGCTTAGTGGTTAAGGCACAAGGCTAGAAAAGTGGGAGACCATGAGTTCAAGTCACACCTTAGCCACGAAAGCCGGCTGGGTGACTTTGGGCCAGTCATTCTCTCTCAGTTCAACCCACCTCACAGGGTTGTTGTTGTTGTTGTGGGGAAAAGAGGAGGAGGAAGGTGTGTTGGATATGTTTGCTGCCTTGAGTTATTAAGGCAGTATATACTGAAAATTAACAAATAAAATAATGAATGAAAAACAAACAAACAAATAAATAAATAACTGACAAGGAAAAACAAAGAACAGGGGGAAAGAAGGAGGACAGCAGGAATTTTTCAATCTGAGATGGATGTCAAATAAATCTTATGAATAAATAAGTTACATCAGCTAAATGAGACGTTCATAACTAAGACAAGAAACCCCTAGAAGTCTTGGATAGAGCCGGGTGAGATCTCTTTCCTTGGAGAACTCCACCACCCCTAAATTTGTATTTTTAATGTTGAGGAAGAGGAAATGCTGACCAGCACAACTGGAAGGAATCAAGTCAACTGCAGATGATTTGAAGGACTCTGCTTTAGGCCTGCTCTATTATTATTTTGTGGATCAGAAGGTCGGCAGTTTGGCGGGTCGAATCCCGAGTGCCGTGTAACAGAGTGAGCGCCTGTTACTCGTCCCAGCTTCTGCCAACCTAGCAGTTCGAAAGCACATAAAAATGCAAGTAGAAAAATAGGGACCACTACGGTGGGAAGGTAACAGCGTTCCGTGCGCCTTTGGCGTCTACTCATGCCAGCCACATGACCACGGAGACGTCCTCGGACAAGCGCTGGCTCTTCAGCTTTGAAACGGAGATGAGCACCAGCCCCTAGAGTCGGAAACGACTAGCACACATGTGCGGGGGAACCTTTACCTTTACCTTTATTATTATTTTGGGGGGAGGGAATGGTGAGAGGCATGGAGTGATTCTCAGGAAATCTCTCAAGTGTAGCCCTTGGCTCTCCCTCAGGATAAGCGTAGCCCTCAGCTCTCTGAGAGTTTATATCTCTCTTGTAGAGAAAATAAATGAAATATTGTACACTTCTCCACCAAATGTCATTTACCAAAAGGATATAAAATTACCCAGTTCCCCCTTCAGCTATTATAGAGTGCCTTTGAAGAAAGAACTGGCCCTGATTCTGTGCACATCATGTAATTTCTCTAGGGCAGTGTTTCTCAATCTTGGCAACTTTAAGATGTGTGGACTTCAACTCCCAGGATTCCCCAGCCCAGCATTTCTGGGAGTTGAAGTCCACAAGTCTTATAGTTGCCAAGATTGAGAAACAGTGCTTTAGGCCATACCTGGAATTGCTCATAGTGGTCAAAACTCCCACTCACTTACTGGAGTAGAGACCAGCCCAATACTGTCTTGAGATTTTCGCAAAACAACTTTAAATCTTTATTTTATTTATTCTTAAAAGAATCAGAGAGAGGAAGTCTTTCTTTCAAGGCTTATTAAAGACCCCCCCTCCCTTCCTCCCAGAAGCTAAGAAAGCCATCTGTTGGAACCTGTTCACATGTTTGTTTTCTACAATAAAATGCAAAATACTTCTTCCTGTTAGAAGATGATGCCATATGTCACTCTTGGTAACAAACCCAAAATGTTTATTAATGAACCCAATCAGAGAAAAAGATTTAGAAAGATTTAAAGGGAACAGGTTTATTTTTTACATCTTTTTTTTTCAGTTCAGTGTTTAAAAATGGGGTGGGGGTAAAGCTGCAGGCTTTCTAATGTATTATCAACGGGCTAAAAGTTTAAAATGTAGAAAGCCCTGTTATGTTTTTCCTAGGAACTTTCTAATTTGGCAATAGAAGCAAAGGAGAGGCATGCCAGAGGAGAGGAATGGCACACACTGGCTTATCTGATTATTTCACATGTTGGAACCGGCAACAGATTTTGATCTGCAATTTATCTGCGATTAATATTTAATTTGATCAGTACAAGTCTGTTGTCATCAGTCCATCCTCTTCCTGGTAAGCTCATTAAAGAAGAAGATAGCAGAGAGAGAGAAAAATATTTCTGTGGTGAATATAAGTAGATCTTGGCTGGATTATGTTCTGTTATTCTGTTATTGTGAGAGATGCTGCTCTGATTCTGCCATTCTGCACGGTCCTGTCTGCCCAAGGCAAACGAGGAGCTTAGAATTTTGAAATGCACATTTTTGTGGTCTGTGGTTGGGGTCTCAATCATGCAACTTCACCCATTAGGGATGTGACAGTGTGCAGTGATTAAAATTTTGATGATTGGGGGACTGGAGGCTAAAACATATAGGGAACGGTTGCTGGAACTGGGTATCTGTAGTTTAACGAAGAGAAGGGTGAGGGGTGACATGATAGCAGTGTTCCAATATCTCAGGGGCTACCACAAAGAAGAGGGAGTCAAGCTATTCTCCAAAGCACCTGAAAGCAGGACAAGAAGCAACGGATGGAAACTAGTCAAGGAGAGAAGCAACCTAGAACTAAGGAGAAACTTCCTCACAGTTAGAACAATTAGCTAGTGGAACAACCTGCCTCCAGAAGTGGTGAATGCTCCAACACTGGAAGTTTTTAAGAAGAGACTGTATGAAATGGTATAGGGTTTCCTGCCTGAGCAGGGGGTTGGACTAGATGACCTTCAAGGTCCCTTCCAACAACTACTTCTTCTTCTTCTTCTTCTTCTTCTTCTTCTTCCTTCTTCTTCTTCTTCTTCTTCTTCTTCTTCTTCTTCTTCTTCTTCTTCTTCTTCTTCTTCTTCTTCTTCTTCTTCTTCTTCTTCTTCTTCTTCTTCTTCTTCTTCTTCTTCTTCTTCTTCTTCTTCTTCTTCTTCTAATGTTGATTGGTGGCCCCCAAGGGGAGATCCTTCTCTGTGGGCGCCCCGGAGCTATGGAATCGGTTGCCGGTTGAGCTCCGGATGGCGCCCGACCTTCGCTCCTTCCGTCACGATCTGAAGACATTCTTATTTGAACAAGCCGGCCTGGCCTGAAGGGGGATGGGTTGGGTTTTTATGTCATTTTTAATATTTGTATTTATTGTTTTTAGCTGGGCATATGTTTAATTTTCTTTTAACTTTTGTATTTTTGTATTTTTTATATATCTGCCCTGTTCACCGCCCTGAGTCCTTAGGGAGAAGGGCGGTATATAAATAAAATTATTATTATTATTATTATTATTATTATTATTATTATTATTATTATTATTATTATTATTATTATTATTATTATTATTATTATTATTATTATTATTATTATTATTATTGGAAAAGCAGACTCCCTATGCTTCTATTTTCAGGGAGGTTCTCTCTCTTCCCTATCCTTCTTTGTGATGTTTTAGACAGAAGCTCACATGTGTTAATGCCATCTAGAGAAGTTCTTCAATCATCTAGTGAACGCCAGTTTATTTTCTCCTCTCAAATACTAGATAGAGAATAGCTTACATTAGGAGTTTCATGAATTTTGCAATGGATTCCAGAATCAATGTCACTCAGATCTCCAATGTTGATGATTTACCTTTTTTTTCTTCCAAATTTTAAGTTAACTTCTCCCCCTTCGCCAGTAGCATTGGCTAGTGTTTCTATTTTATACCTTTAAAAATATGAACTCTAGAAATGTAAAAGAATACAGTTAAAAGCTTATGTGGATTTTCTTGGTGGTGATGTAATTTTCTACTGCAAACCATTATTTTAATGACAAAAATGTACAGCTCAGTTTCATAGCTCAAACTCTGATGTTTGAAACTGAATTCCTGACATCAGATACAAGTATATAACTCATAGAACTTGTATTGTGATGTCACAATGCATGTTCTTTTTTGTATTTGAATATGGATCAGAATCACTTTGTAACCTTTTGGTGAATTCTAGTTCATTTACTTCCTTAAAGCAAATTATCCAGGTTAATGATAAAGGCCCCTTATCATTTTTTAATCCATTCCTGGGCCCATGTTGCAAAATGCAGTGTGCAGGGCTATGGAAAAAAATAAAATTTGTTTGGACTTAGCTATCTCAATTAAAATGAAATATAGTTAACATGGTTACTCTGCTACCAATGCTTAGTAATTTTTTTATCCTGTCCATTAAAATTTAGCAAGAATGAATTTAGATCCCAGAAGCCATACCTACGACATACTGTCAATCAATAATAATAATAATAAAAACAGCTGATCTGTGTTATTACATCATCCAATATTTACAGATATTTACAATATCTTCAGGTTGCCTTTTGCTTCCTTGATCTAAGAGGTCGCCAGTTCTTGACTGTCTCCTTGTATTTTCAGTCGCCAAAAAAAATAATCAATGCAGTCCTAGGTTGCATCAACAGAGGAATAGCATCAAGATCACAAGAAGAAATAGTACTGCTTTATACTGCACAAGTGAGGTCCCACATGGAATACTGCATCCAGTTCTGTCCACCACAATACAAAATAAAAACCATGTTGAGACCCTGGAAAGTGTGCATAAAAGAGCAACAAAGACGATAAAAGGTCTGGAGGTTAAATCATATGGTGACCCCTTGAGGAGCTAGGTATTTCTATCCTATCAAATGGAAGGATTGGGGAGACATGATAACTGTCTTCCAGTAGAGGGGCTGTTACAGAGAAGAGGGGATTGACTTATTCTCCAAAGCACCAAAGGGCAGGACAAAAAATAATGAGTGGAAGCTTATTAAGGAGAGTTCCAGCCTAGAAGTAAGAAGAACATTTTTGACAATGAGAACAATTCATCAGTGGAATAGCTTGCCTCCTGAAGTTGTGGGTGCTCCGTGATTGGCTGTTTTCAAAAACAAATTGGACAATCATCTGACTGGGATGGCATAGAGCTCATGCCTTGAGTAGGGGTTGGACTAGAAGACCTCGAACTTCCCTTTCAGCCCTATGATTCTCTGAGTAAAGTTTGTTTATGCCCTTTCATTTGCACTACCCTTTGATTTGTTGTTTGATAGCATCTACTCATAAATTTCCAACTGTGCAAGACACCTGAAGCCAATAAACTTTCCCACTCCACCCTCACACACATGTCAGGGGAAGATTTGTTCTCAGACTTAACAGAAGCCCTGATCAATCGAACTGAAGGAACATGCAGAAGCTTGTTCCTAGCGGTTGTTGGCATCCAACACCAGAGATGCCTGCATGCAGGGACACCCCTTTTGCATCTTTCTCGCCGTGATGAAACTGTGTTCTTATTCTGGCTGCATAGTTTGGCTTGTTACTGAGCACATGCTTTGCAGATTAGCCTGTTTGTACAGCCAATTGAACATGTGCTCCATTAAAAATTAAAGCATCCTGTTTTGAGAATGGTACAGGAGACATCAGCTGCCATCGTGCAGCAGACATGGGTAGCCCCTTGAGCCCATTATCATAGGTTACAGCAAATGTTAAGCTGTGCCAACACCATTCAATAATGCAGTTCATGCAGATGGCCTCTACTACATCTACTCACAGATGTGGCCTCCTGTCCCTGAGGTTGCAGTATAACAGGAGTTGTCGGGAACCATCAGATTTGATGCTGACAGGAGCAATCACCATTTGTGGCTGGGAGGGGGGATTTTTTTGGCCAGATGTACCAACTAAAGAAGAAATAACACTCTGTACATGCAACCCCCACACTTGCCAAAAAAATTAAAAATGACTTTAAGAGCAGTAAAACATTTTTTTTTAAAAAAAGCCAGATGACAAGAAGTATACAGCTTATCAAAGATAAGGGAATCCTTGGTGGATTTGTTCATGAAAATTATTGGAATAAGTGACTTGTGGAAGATGGTACAAATTGTTGTTTTTGTTGTTAGTTGCGAAGTCATGTCCGATCCATCGTGACCCCATGGACAACATTCCTCCAGGCCTTCCTGTCCTCTACCATCTTCTGGAGTCCATTGAGGCTCACGCCTACTGCTTCAGTGACTCCATCCAGCCACCTCATTCTCTGTCGTCCCCTTCTCTTGCCCTCAACCTTTCCCAGCATTAGGCTCTTTTCCAGTGAGTCCCTACTTCTCATTAGGTGGCCAAAGTATTTGAGTTTCAACTTCAGGATCTGGCCTTCTAAAGAGCAGTCAGGGTTGATCTCATTAGGACTGATCGGTTTGATCGCCTTGCAGTCCAAGGGACTCACAGGAGTCTTCTCCAGCACCATAGTTCAAAGGCCTCAATTCTTTGGCACTCACCCTTTCTTATGGTCCAGCTTTCACTGCCATACATTGCAACTGGGAAGACCATAGCCTTGACTATACGCACTTTTGTTGACAGGGTGATGTCTCTGCTTTTTAGTGTGCTGTCTAGATTTGCCATGACTTTCCTCCCCAGGAGCAAGCGTCTTTTAATTTCTTGGCTACAGTCTCCATCTGCGGTGATCTTGGAGCCCAGGAAAATAAAATTTATCACTACCTCCATTTCTTCCCCATCTATTTGCTAGGAATTGAGAGGGCCGGATGCCATGATCTTGATTTTCTTAATGTTAAGTTTCAATCCAACTTTTGCATTCTTCTTCACCCGCAATAAGAGGCTCTTTAGTTCCTCTTCACTTTCTGCCATTAGAGTGGTATCATCTGCATATCTTAGGTGTTCATATTTCTCCCAGCAATTTTAATTCCAACTTTTGATTCATCTAGCCCTGCCTTTTTCATGATGTGCTCTGCATATAAGTTAAATAGGCAGGGTGACAGTATTCAGCCTTGCCGGACTCCTTTCCCAATTTTGAACCAATCAGTAGTTCCATGTCCAGTTCTCACTGTTGCTTTGTGACCTGCATATAGGTTTCTCAAGACACAAATAAGATGGTCTGGTACTCCCATCTCTTTAAGAACTTGCCACAGTTTGTTGTGATCCACACAATCAAAGGTTTTAGCATAGTCAATGAAGCAGAAGTAGATGTTTTTCTGGAACTCTCTAGCTTTCTCCATGATCCAGGATATGTTGGCAATTTGATTTCTAGTTCCTCTACCTCTTCGAAATCCTGCCTGTACTTCTGGTAGTTCTCAATCCACATAACTGCTGGAGTCTAGCTTGTAGGATTTTAAGCATAACTTTACTAGCATGTGAAATGAGTGCAACGGTGCGATAGTTTGAACATTCTTTGGCACTGCCTTCCTTTGGAATTGGAATGTAAACTGATATTTTCCAATCCTGTGCCCACTGTTGAGTTTTCCAAATTTGCTGGCAAATTGAGCGTGGCACTTTTATTGCATCATCATTTAAGATTTTGAATAGCTCAGCTGGAATACTGTCACCTCCACTAGTTTTGTTGTTCCTTAGCTTTCCTAAGGCCCACTTCACTTCACATTCTAGGATGTCTGGCTCGAGGTCAGTGACCACCTCATTGTGGTTATCAGGGATGTTAAGCTCATTCTTGTATAGTTCTTCTGTGTAATTTTGCCACCTCTTCTTAATCTCTTCTGCCTCTGTTAGGTCCCTGCCATTTTGGTCCTTTATCATGCCCATCTTTGCATGAAACGTTCCCTTCATCTCTCCAATTTTCTTGAAGAGATCTCTGGTCCTCCCAATTCTATTGTTATCTTCTATTTCTTTGCACTGTTCATTTAAGAAGCATTCTTATCTCTTCTAGCTATTCTCTGGAATTCTGCATTCAATTGGGCGTATCTTTCTATTTATTTATTTATTTATTTATTTATTTATTTATTTATTTATTTATTTATTTATTTATTTATTTATTTATTTTATTGGATTTATATACCTCCCTATTCCCGAAGGACTCAGGGCGGTTTACAGGGTATTTAAAACAAGGAATACAAAAGTTAAAAACAATTTAAAAAATTACATCAATCCCTGAAAAAAATAAAAACCCCAATTAAAATTAAAATTCTCAGCCTGGGCCAGAGAGCTTGAAGAGCCAGGTCTTCAGGTCCCGGCGAAATGAACGGAGGTCGGAGACAGTCCTAAGCTCCACGGGCAGCTGGTTCCAGAGGGCAGGCGCACCCACTGAGAAGGCCCTCCCCCTGGGTATTAATATTTTTCTCCCTTGCCTTTCACTTCCCTCCTTTCCTCAGCTATTTGCAAAGCTTCCTCAGACAGCCATCTTGCTTTCTTGCATTTCTTTTTGTTTGGGATGGTTTTAGTTGCTACCTCTTATACAATGTTGTGAACCTCCATCCATAGTTCTTCAGGCACTCTGTCTATCAGATCTAATTCCTTAAATCTATTTGTCACCTCTACTGTATATTCATGAGGGATATGATTTAATTCATACCTGAGTGGCCTAGTGCTTTTCCCTACTTTCTTCAGTTTAAGCCTAAACTATGCAATGAGAAGCTCATGGTCTGAGCCACAGTCAGCTCCTGGTCTTGTTTTTACTGACTGTATAGAGCTTCTCCATCTTTGGCTGCAGAGCACATAGTCAATCTGATTTCTGTGTTGACCATCTGGTGATGTCCATGTGTAGAGCCATCTCTTGGGTTGTTGGAAAAGAGTGTTTGCTATGACCATCGTATTCTCTTTGCAAAATTCTGTCAGCCTTTGTTCTGCTTCATTTTGTACTCCAAGGCCAAACTTGCCTTTAATTCGTTATCTTTTGGCTTCCTACTTTAGCATTCCAATCCCCCATGATGATAAGGACATCAGTTTTTGGTGTTAGTTCTATAAGGTGCTGTAGGGCTTCATAGAACTGGTCAACTTTTATCCTCTTCAGCACCAGTGCTTGGGGCATAGACTTGGACTACTGTGATATTGAATGGTTTGCCTTGGATTCGAACTGAGATCATTCTGTCATTTTGGGTATTGTATCCCAGTATTGCTTTTCCTACTCTTTTATTGATTATGAAGGCTACTCCATTTCGTCTGAGGGATTCTTGCCCGCAGAATTAAATTTACCCATTCCTGTCCATTTTAGTTCACTGATTCTTAAGATGTCGATGTTCAGTCTTGTCATCTCTTGTTTGACCACGTCCAGCTTGCCTTGATTCATGGATCTTACATTCCAGGTTCCTATGGAGAAAAAAATCATTACAGAATTGGACTTTTCTTTCACCACCAGATACACCCACAGCTGAGCGTCTTTTTGGCTTTGGGCCAGTTGCTTCATTCTTTCTGGCGCTACTAGTTCTAGCCCTCTGCTCTTCCCCAGTAGCATACTGAATGCCTTCTGACCCGAGGGGCTCATCTTCCAGCGTCATATCTTTTTTTTCCTTTTGGTACTGTCCATGGGGTTTTCATGGCAAAGATACTGGAGTGGGTTGCCATTTCCTTCTCCAGTGGATCACATTTTGTCAGAACTCTCTGCTTTGACCTGTCCATCTTGGGTGGCCCTGCATGGCATAGCTCATAGCTTCATTAAATTATGCAAGCCCCTTCGCCACGACAATCCATGAAGGGATGGTACAAATTAGTCCTGGGGAAAAGAAGGATAATTTCTGCTAGAGACAAGATCCTCCTTCACACATCAAAATGTTATTTTATTTCTATAGTTATTCAATTTCATTATTCAAGGGAATAGGAGGAGTCCATTCTGCAGATAGTTGAGTTTCACAAAATTGGTTTGAGATGGGGAATGGTGTTCCATAAGAACAGTCAAGTCAAAAGCAACAATTCTGGTTTTACTTATTCAGGGACGGATATAATTTTTTAAAATTTGTTTTTAACTTTTGTATTTTTGTTTTTAATCACCCTGTAGACCGCCCTGAGTCCTTCGGGAAAGGGCGGTATATAAATGTAATAAAATAAAATAAATAAATAAATAAAAAAGGAGAAGTTGGTGCCAAAATCAGCACCATGGATAGTTCAAAGAGAGCAAAACTTTTTGAAACTGTGGCCTATGAAAGCAGGAGGATGTTGTTTCAGCAGCAAGTTGCATACAATCCCCAATTTATAACCATAATTGGTTGTTAAGCTGGTCACCATGTGACCATGCCAGATTTTACAACTCTTTTTGTAATGGTAAATGGCAATTTCCTGGAAAAATGTCATAAATTGTGATCATGTGACTGTAGAACTCTGCAAATGGCTGTAAATGCAGACCAGTTGATGAGTGCCAAAAACATGATCATGTGACCCTGGAACTGTGTTTCCCAGCCTTAACCATTTTAAGATATGTGGACTTCAACTCCCAGAATACAGCAGCCAGCAATGTATTCTGGGAGTTGAAGGTCACACATCTTAAAATGGCTAAGATTGGAAGCACTGCCTTAGACTCTCTCAGGATATATCTAATAAGTAAGCAGGTTATAGCTTTAATTTGGCAAGATTCTGTCCATTAGGTGTATGCAAATAAGAGGTTTGATTCAATTAGATCTCACTGTCTCATCACTGGGCTTGAGCCTTATAGAGATGCTTTTATTGCAGGATGTTTTAAGGAAGCTGTTTTCTTGAATAGTATTTTGTTGTTGTTTTTCTTTTGCATACCACTCCAAATCCTTTAGGAAAGGTAGAGAAATAAAATAAATATTAAATTTGGAAAAGGTAACGTCTATGTTTGGTAAATGTAGATAAAATGTGTATCAACTAGAAAATTATTATTATTATTAAAAAAGCAGAAAATATGGTTTAATACTGAACATTAAGGAAAATTGCTTACAAAAGCTGTGCAGGTTAAGGGAAATTGTGGATGAAAGAGAATACAGGAATTTTAAACAGCAAAAAAAAAAAAAAAAACAATTACAAAAGATTGACCAGAATAGTGTCTTACAAAAATGGAGAGAAAAACAGCTACCAATCTGAACTATCCTTTCAAGCATAGAACTGTGAGTTAGAAATGGAAAAGCTATGGTCATGGACCTTCACTATTTCTCTGGCTTAAATGTATTCACGAACATAATTGCTAGGCCTGATTTATTTTTCCTACTTTGAATCTTACAACTGCTAGCTGGCTGACTTTCCAACAGGCCAGCTGGAGATAATAGCCTCCTTTTGCAAACCTTTCTGTGCTACTTTCAGCAAATAACCTTTGAAATAGATTTTGGAATCATTTATCTCTTACAAATGTATGGCAGCAGGGTGCAACTGAGTAAAGGTTGAATGGCTATCTGCTTCTGAACTCGCCTGCTTTATCTTCAAAAGCTCAACTCGGTGCATCCAAAATCTGCAAAACTGACCGCTGATCAAAGGTGGCTATTTTTTTTCCTCCTTCCAGAAGGAGGGGAATTGTTTTTTTTTTCCACAAAGAGAGGGTAAGATCCTTTCCCCCCCCCCAAGATGGGAGTGGGAAGAGTATTGGACATATTTAACCAGCATGTCTGTATTTGGACGTTCTCCATCATCCTTCCATCGACCCTCTCTTGCAGTCAGCTTAACATTACAACCCTCACTCTGAGTGTTGCATTTACTGTCTTCTGCTGTCAGTTCCAATAAAGCAAGTTGGTCAGCTCCAATTCCCTGGAAGTGCCGCACGGTGCTTTGTGAACTACATGTGCCTAAGGCGCCTCATACATGATTTAACATGCTTTGTAAATGTCAATACTGTAGGTGGGGGAAAACAGGCATCTCCTGGCTGGCTTTCTCAAATCCTCTTTGGAGCCCCTGTCAATTCTGCATAATGCCACGGTGGCTTTTTTTTCCCCCGAGGGCTGTCCAGTTTGACACCTGTCTGACCGGAGGGGGTTAGGTCAGACCTGACTTTGGAGTATACGTCAAGCTATTGCTGGGAGCAAAATTCTGGCAGATTTCAAAAGTGTGCCCAGCAGCCAGCCAGCAAGTTGTTTTATTTCAAAGACCGTGGCTCCCCTGGAAAAAAAACAAAACCCTGCTGAGAATCTGTGGGCACAACCTGTAAACATTGTTCTCTGTCCTTCAAACGTTTTGGCTTCATGTTTCTGCTTGAAAAGAAGCTTCCTCTTTCCAATTATCTCAAAATGAAATATAAAGTTAAAGATACGGTAGCAGAGATGAACAAGCTGTGCTCGGGGAGAGAAATCCCTTTCCCAAGGCTAGAGTCAATGAAAGTCAGGCAACTTTAAAGAGTTCAATCTTTAAAAGTATCATTTAAAAAAAAAACATTCTACACAAGTCTAAGGAGCAGAGAGGCTGTTTTAATGAAAAGCCAGGAAGTGACGCCCTTTGGGGGTAAGGGGAGGATGTCCCTTTTCCCAACCTGTAAAACAAACTGCATCACTGTCTGGTTTGGTGGCAACAGTGCCTCAGATAGAAAGTCCATGCAAAGAGTGGTAAGGATATCTGAGAAGTTCACAGGCAGCTCGCTCCCTGGTATTCAGGATGCTGCTTACAAGCGCTATGTGCTTAGAGCTCAGGGCATTGTTAGAGACCCCACATACCCACTTTACGGTCTGTTTCTGTTGCTGCCCTCTGAGAGGAGGTTTTGAAGTATTTCTAGCAGGACTACCCGATTCTGTAATAGCTTTGTTCCCTATGCCATCCGTCTGGTAAACTCGCAAGATTCATTTTTATCGCCATGCACATGTATACATAATCCAAACTAGACTGTGTTGTTTCTCTGTGTCATATAATATGTGTGAGTATATGCATAATTAGGCCTTTGAACTATGGTGCTGGAGAAGACTCCTGCGAGTCCCTTGGACTGCAAGGCGATCAAACCGGTCAGTCCTAGAGGAGATCAATCCTGACTGCTCTTTAGAAGGCCAGATACTTTGGCCACCTAATGAGAAGGAAGGACTCACTGGAGAAGAGCCTAATGCTGGGAAAGATCGAGGGCAATAGAAGAAGGGGATGACAGAGAATGAGGTGGCTGGATGGAGTCACTGAAGCAGTAGGCGTGAGCTTAAATGGACTCCAGAAGATGGTAGAGGACAGGAAGGCCTGGAGGAATGTTGTCCATAGAGTCGCGATGGGTCGGACACGACTTCACAGCTAACAACAACAAATATGCATAATTCTGTGTTTGTTTATTTATTTTTACCATATTTATGTAGTGTATATCGGAGGTGGTGACCCTTTGAGAGCTGTATGCAATTAAATTTAATTTTAATGTATGCTGATTAGTGTACATTCAAAGTGACCATAAAGTTATTATTCTATTCTATTCTGTTCTGTTCTGTTCTGTACTATTAACAGGGCTGATGAACATATTGCTGATCTAGTGCTTCCAATATCCTTTCCTATTGGCTGAGATTGTTGAGAGACGCACTGCAGTTCCATCTAAAGGACCATAGGACCTCCATCTTTAATATAAGACCACATGCTCTTTTGCTCAAAAGCAAAAGAAACACAGATATTGCATTTTTTAACATTTTTGTCAGGCCCCAAACCAAGAAAGACACCTGGTGATTCTTCCAAGCCCTTTATTATTTCATATCTATAGACAAAATCTATTGGAGAGTGGTTGTCTTCATCCTCTTTCTCTCACACATAAATATGTCTGGACCAAGTTGCCTTTTACGCCTCTGGAATGTACCCCTCCCTCCTGGGGATCCACCTCCTAACTACGTTTCATTACAATTATACTTATAAAAGCCATTTGAGAATGTTTAGACATTCAGGGCAGTTTTTTTAAAAAAATTGCTGACATATTTTCTGGAAGTAATACACAGGATATCAGGAGCTAGATGGTCATCTTTACTTTTCTCCTCCCTCCCCCCCTGCTCATATTTGAAGTGGTTTGAAATTGAGGTAAAGGATAACTAAATCTGTAGTACAATAAAAAAGAGAGAAGTCTACAGACTGGCCCCGGTCCCATTTAGCAGATTCTTGAATCCCAAAATTTGTATTAATGAATGTCTTTGCATTTTTTGGAGGCACAAGCAGACATTATTTTTTAACTTCTACTAGGGTTCTCTCTCTATTATGGGTTTTGAAGATGCTATAAATCCTTAAATGCTCCCTGTCATGCAAAAGCTGAACATTTAGCTCTCCTCCTCTTCCCCCAACATCATTACACAACCACCGTGGCTCTTGCAGGTCAAAAACAAACAAAAAACCAAAAGAAATGGGAACATTGGCAAATCCTGGTTGGCAAAATTGTGCTTTGCCTTGAGGATGGTTGCCAACTTCTAATTTACATTGCAACCAAGACCAACTAAACAGGGGTTTACAAAATCAAGACATTGGTCCTGACAGCACAATCTAATGTCCAGCCCTTTGCATGTGTGATAGGACTTTCCTTTGTGTCATCTTGAGTTTTTTTAGACATTGGTTCTTCCTTCCTTCCTTCCTTCCTTCCTTCCTTCCTTCCTTCCTTCCTTCCTTCCTTCCTTCCTTCCACAATGTATAGTAGAAGTTCTCTCTTTTCTGCTGATTACTGTTGCCACCAGAGAACAAAGAGTAACCAAAAGCTTGAATCCTCAAAAGGATTCAGGGGAAAGGATCAGTGCCTATACAGTTAGACAGCTCTTTATTCTGTAGCAATAGTGCTAGAGTGAATAATTTCTTAGAAGAGTAGAAGCTTAGTTTTAAATGTCACTTGGGCCATTTATAAGCCTTAGATAGCCACCAGGTGTAAGCTTTGTTATTGCCGTTGGCTGAAAGACAGGCCCACCCATGACATTTCCCAGGTCACTGAGATATTTTGAAAAGCTCAGCTGTTAAGTCCGAAGATTTAATTGACATATGGAATGGATGTTGAAATAAGAGTCTTTAATGCACCAGAAGTGATCCCTTTGGTCTTTGATTCATTTCTCAACTTCCTTTTCTAAGCTGTTGGATACCCCAGATTTCTTTTTTGGTGGGGGGAAGGTTGGTACTACATGAATAAATGTTGAATGGATGGACTGTAACAGTAACACCTGATTAATGATGCCTTTAAGGGAAGAATAAAACAGGCAAGATGGGGGCTACAACATCCCAACTGAAACTCCATTCTTTTCTACTTATGCAGGTCACATGCATGTATAAAGAATCACCACTGTAGTAAGATGGGCTGCAAATAAATTTATTAAAATTAAAGGACAGGGCTTCAGTTATGATGCCATGGACCATTGCTAACCCTCAGTAACTAGTACAGTCAAATTACATCCTACAGTGATGATCCAGGTCAGTTTCACCATAGTGAAGTCCTATGCTGTTACTACATAACTCTATTTAGCTTTTTCCAAGATAAGCAAAGTTGACTGGATATTATCATCTGCTGTATCTTTTACATTTTCAGAATGTGGGTTGCAAAGATACCTTGTATGTTTTCGAGTTTAGAAAAAAATATTCCAATGTGGTTAACTAGGTATGGTGATATGGTCTCTTCTTGCTTTGGAAGGTTTAGAGACTAGAAGTCCTCTTGTTACATTCTGGTAGGACAAAGCTTTAGCTCAGGGGTCTTACCTGGCTCTTTTATGACTTGTGGACTTCAACTCCCAGAATTCCTAAGCTAGTGTGCCTGGCTGAGGAATTCTGGGAGTTGAAGTCCACAAGTGAAAAAAAGGCCAGGTTTGAAGACCCCTGCTTTAACTGGATGGGGACAGAGCTTATTTTAACCTGGCCCGCTGTGATTCAGACCTCTTGCATCCTGAATACAATTCTTGGCAAGTTACATTTTTAAAATACTTTTTATATTGCATTCTGGGGTATGGATATTTTATGATTCTTGAAGAAATCCATCTTTTCTGTGAGCAAACTCTGCCTTATAACTCTTAACTTCACTGTAATCCACATGCAGGATTATAACCTGCATTCCTGGTTATTTTTTTAAAAAAATACTCATGTATTTGTTCATTTGTTTAATTACTTTCTGTACCCACATTTAATTTTCCTTATTTGGTTTTTTTTTCTTTCTTTCTCCATTGACACATTCCCCCTGCAATGCTTGATGGGGAATTTTTGAAGTTAAATTCCACATATCTTAAAGTTGCCAAGGTTGAGAAACACTAATTTAAAGAGAAACTGCTTTCGTTTGGCAGCTGTCATTATTTTATTTATTTACTATTGGCCAAGTCTTCTTCAAATATTTAATGTTCTCTCCCTCTCCCTTTTTTAATCTGTTTTCTCCTGGAATGACCAGAATGAAAGTATCAGCTATGGTTTGGCAATAAAACGGCACCTGTTACAAATGCCTTTGAAATGAGCTCTATTGCTATAAGAACATAGATCTTTTCTGAACTCTGGGTTACAAACGACAAAGTTGCTAATACAATATAATCTTTCAGTGCTCTTGGCATTTACTTTTTTTGTACTTTTTAATTGTTTCAGTAGAGGAACGTGTATGGATCTGCTTTGGATTGCTTAGTTCAACCGACAGGAAGTGTGTGGATGAATGTTCATTCATCAGTTGCCTTCCAGAGGCTCCCTTGCGCTGAAGCATACACTCTATTTATAAATTTATTTTCCACTCCTCTCTCCCATGGCTATGTGGGCGCCATGCACTTGGTCCTTCCATACAAAGTAATTTGATCGGCCATGCTGGTTTTCAAGCAGCAAGGCCAGCTTGGCCTCTGCCGGGAAGGTGACAGGTGTTAGCTACAGATAGTCAGCTCCAGACCCTGGCTGCTAAAATCCACTCATTCATTCTTGCCACAGATCGTTGCCCACAGCTGGAAGCTTTGCTTTTCAGTCTGCTGATTAACTGGCAAAGGATCTACATACTGTATTAGCAAGGTCAGCAGCTGAGATACAAGCAAAAGCCCTTGTCCATGGGAACCATTTTTTAAAGAGATAGCCTTGTGCAGTCATTAGGCATTTGAACATGACCTTTCTTTCTTTCTTTCTTTCTTTCTTTCTTTCTTTCTTTCTTTCTTTCTTTCTTTCTTTCTTTCTTTCTTTCTTTCTTTCTTTCTTTCTTTCTTTTTCTTCCTTTCTTCCTTTTTTATCCATCCATCCATCACTATTTTATATAATAGAATAACAGAACAACAGAGTTGGAAGGGACATTGGAAGTCTTCTAGTCCACCCCCCCCCTGCTCAAGTAGGAGACCCTATACCATTTCAGGCAAATGGTTGCCCGATCTATTCTTAAAAACCTTCAATGACAGAGCACCCACAACTTCTGAGACAAGTTGTTCCACTGATTAATTGTTGTCACTGTCAGGAAATTTCTCCTTAGTTCTAGGTTGCTCCTCTCCTTGGTTAGTTTCCGTCCGTTGCTTTCTTGTCCTGCCTTCAGGTGCTTTGGAGAATAGCTTGACTCCCTCTTCTTTGTGGCAGCCCCTGAGATATTGGAACACTGCTATCATGTCCCCCCTCATCCTTCTCTTCATTAAACTAGATATCCCCAATTCCAGCAACCGTTCCTTATATGTTTTAGCCTCCAGTCCCCTGATCATCTTTGTTGCTCTTCTCTGTATTCTTTCTAGAGTCTCAACATCTTTTTTACATCATGGCAACCAAAACTGGATGCAGTATTTATGGAATCATATAGGTATTTTTCCTTTTCCAAGCAGGTAACAGAAATCCAAGAGTAAAAGTCCATGTTTATGCAACCCATTGCAAAAGGGCTCTGATTTCCTGATACAGGTAGTCCTCGACTTATAACAATTGAGCCCCAAAATTTCTGTTGCTAAGCAAGACAGTTGTTAGGTGAATTTTGCCCCATTTTATGACCTTTCTTGCCACAATTGTTAAGTGAATTACTGCAGCTGTTGATAATATGGTTCTTAAGTGAATCTGGCATCCTCATTGACTTTGCTTGTCAAAGTCAGTAAAGGGGATCACATGACCCTGGGACACTTTAGGTCAGTTGATACATGCTAGTTGCCAAGCATCCAAATTTTGATCACATGACCACAGGGATGCTACAGAGGTCATAAGTGTGAAAAGGGGTCATAAAACACTTTTTTCAATGCAATTGTAATTTTGAACTGTCACTAACGAATGGTGGTAAATCAAGGACTGCCTGTAATATATAAAGAAGAGTCCCTTTCAAACAGGGGTATCAAACTCAATGTCATTGAGGGCCACATCAGCATTGCAGTTGCCCTCAGGGGGCCGGGTGGATATGGCCTGAGTGGGCGTGGCCTACTGGGTGGGCGTGGCTAGAGTGCGTATGGCCTACTGAGTGGGCATGGCCAGCTCTACATCGTTCGCATTAAGGGTGCCTATGGGGGACCTGGGCAGGAGTGGGACAGATCTGAGGGTCTCTGGCAGGAGGAGGGTCTCTGGGCCAGGGCCAAGGCAGTGGGGGCCGTTCCCTCACTGTTTCCAGGATGGCTTCGTGGGCCACATGAAACCACTTCGCGGGCCGGATCTGGCCCCCGGGCCTTGTGTTTGACATGTCTGCTTTCAAATATTGTCTTTTTGGAATCCATATATACGGTACCTATGTATTTGAAAAGGAAAAATGTGAACAATAAGGAGAAATGTAAACAAATCGGGGGGGGGGGAAATGACATTTTAGCAGACTGTCAATTCTAGAATTACATATATACTTTTTAAACTTTGAATGAATGCATCCATGCTTGAATGAATGGCTTTATTATAGGTCACACCAAGCATATCAAAATCACAACAATCAAATAAAACGAATCAAATGAGGGCAGAACAATCTAACATCATATGTCTATGAAGATTCTCAATCATCCAGGTCATGGTTGTCCCAAAGGTGATTTTTCAAGAGGCAAGTGGACTTTCTTGTTTTTCTTTGAAACGTTTTGCTTCTCATCCAAGAATCTTCTTCAGAACTGACTGGATGGTGGAGAAATGGAAAGATTTATACCCCTTGCAGACAGCTGGTCATTTGCATTCTTTTAGTTGAGGCCACTTGGAGGTTTGTCTGTGTCCTCAGGGTCACTGGAGTAGTGCAATTGGGTGTGGAGCCTTCTTGGAATTGCTGAAAGGACTGTGTTGTGGAGCTGTGCTTTCTGCAGGATGCTTTCCACAGCTCCACAACCGGGTCCTTTCAGCAGTTCCAAGAAGGCTCCACACCCAATTGCACTACTAATGGGGATCCTGAGGACACAGACAAACCTCCAAGTGGCCCCAACAGTTCTCTAAAATAATGCAAATGACCATCTGTCTGGAAGGAATATAAATCCTTCCAATCCCCACCATCCAGTCAGAGCTGAAGAAGATTCTTGGTTGAGAAGCAAAATGTTTTCAAACAAAAACAAGAAAGTCCAGTTGAAAAAAGCACCTTTGGAACAATTTAACACCATTATACTCTACACAACCTAACCAGTAATAATTGCTGCTATATGTAGACGTTGAAGGTTCATTATGGAGGGATGGAGGGTTTGTTGTCACTGTGTGTTGGGGGGAGAGAGCACAGGGGGAGGCTCAGCTAATCTCAATGTACACATGTTGTACTTTGACAATAAAGGTTTATTATTATTATTATTTATTATTATTATGAAGGAACTTCTTTGCTATGGCTTCTGCCTCCATGCCAGGGCTTATGAACCTTTTATTTTGTGCCAGCCATGGACCTCTTTGAAAGTCTGGTGAAACCTGTAGACCTCTTTAAAAAAATGTATTTAAATATATTAAAAATATTCTTAATATATATTAATATATTAATATTTATATTAATAATAGGGACGCGGTGGCTCAGTGGGTTAGGACACTGAGCTTGTCGATCAGAAGGTCGGCAGTTTGGCGGGTCGAATCCCGAGTGTCGCGTAACAGAGTGAGCGCCTGTTACTCGTCCCAGCTTCTGCCAACCTAGCAGTTTGAAAGCACGTAAAAATGCAAGTAGAAAAATAGGGACCACTACGGTGGGAAGGTAACAGCGCTCTGTGCGCCTTTGGCGTCTAGTCATGCCAGCCACATGACCAAGGAGACGTCCTCGGACAAGCACTGGCTCTTTGGCTTTGAAACAGAGATGAGCATCGGCCCCTAGAGTTGGAAACGACTAGCACGCATGTGCGGGGGAACCTTTACCTTTACCTTTAATGTTTAAAATAACACATAATGTATATAATAGTATCTCTGCTTAATAATCCATTAAAGCAATAGCCAGACAATATCTTGCTGAGGGGAAAATAATTTTATATAATGAGACTTATTGACATTAATCAACATTTTGACATCTAAACGCCTTACTTTGTTGTGTAATTGAATAATAATTGAACAAAAAGCTTAATTTCAGTTAGAGATCAGTAAAAATAAAGTTATCATTTTTTTCTCATCCAAATTTATTTTCCCTCCCTATTTGTGGGGTCCAGGTTCACCCCAATCATTTCCAAATGATTGGATTGATACAGATAAATTTATACAGGGCCATACAGATAAATTTTATATTCATTATTTTTAAGGGATGCTAACCCTACACTCATATTGGTGGCCAAATATCTTCATCAAGTTATAGAACTGCACCAAACCTAATTAGATATGCTGTTTTATTATTATTTTCCCTTCCCCAATAACAAATTGCTGTATTAAACTATTTACCTATTTACTATATTCTTTTATTGTAAAGGTGTAGGGGAAGAGCAGGCAGTGCTGATGGGCAGTGTTAAGTGTATCATTAGCTTAGAGTCATTACATTGCCACAAATGTTCAAGTCCAACCCCACTTAAATTCCATTGATTTTTACCTAGTGCCAATTTAGTATAGAAATTCAGTTGACTAGATTAATGTCAGGTGCAAAGGATCACAATCATCTAGAAAGTTGCAGTTCAACTGATTTATTGCTCACTTCTATGCACAAAAACCTAATCAACTAAAGTTCAATACTAAATTGGCACCAGATAGTGGGTCAACCAGTTTCAAGAGGGGCTGAACCTGGGCCATTTGTGGTAAAGATTTTAAGAAGAGACTGGACAGCCATTTGTCTGAAATGGCATAAGGATTCCTGCCTGAGCAGGGGGTTGGGCTAGATGACATCCAAGGTCCCTTCCAATTTTATTACTGTTGTTGTTGCTGCTGTTATTATTATGTAACTGTTTATGGCAAAGTAAGTCATCTAAGCTAATGACATGCTTAACTCTGCCCCCCAGCTGTGCCTATTCTTCTCCTACATCAGGTTGGTCAAAGACCACAATAAAGATATTTGATTTGGCAAGAGCCCCTGCTCTAGAGCTGTCTGAAAGACAGGGGTAGAGGGAAATTCACGGTTCTCCAGCTGTGGTCTCTGTGCATTTTCTAGGGCCTTCATTGTCACTGAATCAAAAGCAACAGAGAGTGGATTTGTCCCTCTGCATTCTAGTTGCCTTTTTGCATGGCACCCATGTTTGCATGTGTTCTTTTGTCGACAGCATATACACCATCTGGAAAGTCTTTCATCCTTCAGAGTTGCTGTTTTGTGGATGCTGATGGGAGAATCTCCAGCTTCTTTTCAGATAAAAAAATATGCAAACAGGACTGTGCAGGTTAGATGGCAAGATGGTCCTCAGAATTGCAAAACAACTGCTGAGAACAGTGATGCACATACCCAGAAGAAGATCCTTCTGTAGGGTAGTTGGTAAAAGGGTTTAAAAGCTTGGCAACTTTGTGATTTGTGGACTTCATCTCCCAGAATTCCTTAGTCAGCATGCTATTGTCCCATTCTCTTCAACTCTATAGCTTTCTGAGCTGCCTTCATTTCCAGACTTTATTTTTTTTTTAAACCTAGTTGGAAGGAATTTGTGTTTAGGTGTATATGTGTGTATAATTTAATGCAAGTGGTGGTGGGTGAAGGCTTTTGGAAAGATTATTGTACAATAGGTGATTTGGAGATTCATACAGTTTCTGAATCACCTCATAAGTGAGGAGGTAAGTGCAAGAAGCCAATATGTCACTCATGAGAATTTTTACCAAGGTGTTCTTCTTTGGGAGGAAAAAATGAAAGCAATTTCTGTTCCATCAAAGTAAATGAGAATTATTTGCCAAAAGAAAAAAAAGAAAAGCCAAAGACCATTTTTAGCAGTAAATGGACATGCCCAACAATTCCAGGCAATAAGAACGATAGGGAGAGACACATCGCTAGTAGTGAATTTTTTACTCCTTAAAACATATTCAAAGACATAATAAAGCGTTAAAGTGAAAATATTGTTGAGACAGCTTTCATTATGCTTGTTTCAGGGCTCATTACAACTTAAGTAAAAGTGACTGAGCAAAAGAGACATAACAATATCTGGGTTGAATTTCTATTATGTTGGGAAAGGCGCTGGCATTCTTTCCCAATGGTGTCAGGATAAGAGTGGCTGGTTTTCAATGGGGATCAGATGCAGTGCTAGGCTGAAGGACATGAAAAGCACCTTTTGTGGCCTGCTGATATTCCTGGGCATTGATGGTAGGGCTGGAGATAGAGAAAACATCTCCTGCCACCAGAAATACCCATACAATCTGCCCTCTATTGTCATAAGTGAGCTCCGTGCAGAAGTTTAGCCTAGAGCAGCGTTTCTCAATCTTGGTGACTTGAAGACATGTGGACTTCAATTCCCAGAATTCCCCAGCCAGCCATGCTGGGAATTGAAGTCCACACATCTTCAGATCACCAAGGTTGAGAAACACTAGCCTAGAGCACTCTGTTTCTGTTGGGTGGTAGGCCTCGGTTTTTGATTGAGATTAATATTTCAGTTATTTCATTTAATTCAGCACTCCTGCAAGTATTTGGAATGAAAAGCAAGGTTAAAAGTAAAGGGGGGGGGGGAGCCTCCAGGAATAGCTTGCTTCAGAAAAAAAAAACCCTAGATCATTTCATGAAGGGAAATCAATTAAAAAAGGTTGACTGCGAACATTTATCCATTTAGCTCAGCCTGCTATTGAATTTTCATGATGGACTTCGACTTTTCACAGAGCGGACCGAGTTAATGGCAATTGTTCCCTTCTCTTCAAAATTTATTATCTGGTTTATTCAAAGGAAAACACTCCATCAAACCCAAGAGCGGCCAAAAGCCTATTGATAGGTTGTGCTTGTGTGGGATTTGAAAAAAATGGGGGGTGGGTTTGTCGCAGATGTCCAGCCTTTGAAAGAAAATTAAACAAGTATCTCATTACCCAACGCTTCGGTGATCCCCTGGAGGTGGGCAGCCAGAGCAGCCAATTTAATGAGCTGGGAATCGCAAACACTGCCAAAGTTTACCTCAGGCCTGCCTTTCTGGAGAAGGTCCCCTATTTAGAGGCACTCAAGCAGAGGAGAAAGATATCCTGCTGTGTTCCTCCTTTCATCCCCAAAGATGGGAGAGAGGGTAATATTTCCTCCCTTTCTTCCTTGCATCCAGAGGAATTATGCGTGCTAATTTGATTAGGGGGAGATTTGATTAACTGGAAAATGAGGGCTTTGCGAAGCCTTTCGCACGCTTAATTTAGCCCTTGCAAAAAAATAATAAAAAAGGTAGGGGGAGGAGGATGGCAACATTGTGTGGTGAAAAGCTCCAAAAGGCATATGGGAACCCCATTCAGCAGAAAAGGCAGCCTTTCAGGACCGACAATATGGAGAATTGCCATGGTTCGTTTTGGGGCTAATCGGTTTGGAGCATCGGCTTGGCTGCAGAATACAAATTGCATTCGGCACTGCGAGTTAAACGGTTCAAGAGATAATGAGATTAATGTAGTAGGGAACTTAGCTGAGCAAAATGCTTTCTCTTTCTCTCCCTTGATTTCTCTTTCTCTCCTCCGAACAACAAGGCGTAACTGGTTTCAGTGGAGATTTGCTGAAAAGCTGAGCAGGAGAGAGAGAGACTGCATGTGTTTCTCTTTGCAGGCGATTACTTCTTATGCCCTGCAAACGCCTAGACTGAATCCTCTCTGTAAACAAGGAAATGAAAACCTCAGACCGAGTCTTTTGCAGACCCTGGAGGTAATATTCCTTAAATGAACACGCATTTTACTTTTGTTTGTTTTTTTCCTAGTTGACTATATCCCTCTTTCCCCTCTCTTGGCTCATCATTCCGCTACTGTCTTTCTAATTCAGCCTTGTCAGGAAAGAAAAGCTACATTTTTAAAAGCTTTAAGTCTGGCCAGTGGAAGCTGCATCTAAAAGCAGAGTAAGAGAGTAGGAAGGGACCTTGGAGGTGTTCTAATCCAGGGGTCCCCAGCCTTGGCCACTTTATGACTTGTGGACTTCAACTCCCAGAATTCCTCAGCCAGCATGGGAGTTGAAGTCCACAAGTCATAAAGTGGCCAAGGGGATCTCTGTTCTAGTCCAACCTCCTGCTCAGGCAGGAAAACCTATACCAGGGGTAGGCAACCTTGGCTCTTTTATGACTCGTGGACTTCAACTCCCAGAATTCCTGAGCCAGCATGGCTCAAAATGGAAACCTCTCCCTTTCTCCTCAGCATGGCTGGCTGAGGAATTCTGGGAGTTGAAGTCCACGGGTCATAAAAGAGCCAAGGTTACCTACCCCTGCCCTATACCATTTCAGACAAATGGCTGTCCAGTCTCTTTTTAAAAAAACCTCCAGTGTTGGAGCACCCACA
Source organism: Vipera berus (assembly GCF_964194415.1). Taxonomy (NCBI): domain Eukaryota; kingdom Metazoa; phylum Chordata; class Lepidosauria; order Squamata; family Viperidae; genus Vipera; species Vipera berus. The sequence continues at coordinate 347,835,027 of NC_138202.1, forward strand.
ACTTCTGGAAAGAAGTCATTCCACTGATCAATTGTTCTGTCAGGAAATTTCTCCTTAGTTTTAGGTTGCTTCTCTCCTTTTTTTTTTATTTAAAAAGTTTTACAATACATTTTAACTTTAATCCCCCCTCCCCCACCCCCATCTAACCCTCCCTATCCCTCTCCCCCATTCCCACCTCCCCCCCCCGACTTCCCAGAGCTAAATACAGGGTATAAAAACGAAAAACAAACATAAGCATCCATATGCTATCAACAATAAACTATTAATTCTATCACCCTCTGGCTCATGTAAAATGATTACAAACAGTAATAATATTACAGATAAAAAAAGGAAGAAAACAGAAAAGGAATTTTACTCAAATGCTAAATAAAATTTCTTAATCCCAATCCTTATTCATATTAATTTCAAAGAAAAAACTTTCATCTACTATTTACATTCTCCCACATTTCTCTAATCTCTAGACAAATTCTCAATTACGCACCAAAAGCGCCTATCTCTATTAACCTTATTAATCTCCAACCAAACTGAACTATAATCAAAAATAGTTCTTGCATATATCACGCCAAATATCTCGCAGTTCCAGATCATCCATCTATACGTCTAGGACACCATTCCAATCTCCAATAAGAATAAAATAAAAAAATTAAAAAAATTATAATCCAATTAGGTAACCTTTGTTTATAGTAAGTTAAGAAAAATCAACTTGTTGTTGATTAAAAGCTTGCGTACAAATACTTTTAGTCCACAACCCTAATATACGTTTCTTGCAAACAGATAACATCAGTCTTAAATTGTTTTAAATATTAAAAAGCTTTCTCCTCTATGATGAATTCAATCCATTGACATTCTAATTAGAAATTTAGTCACCAATCTTGACACTCCAAAGCTTTTGGAGCATATCTGAAATGACCCCTTCAACTTCTTTAGACCGCGCCCCTCCCACAGCTTCACTGTAAGTACGCTTTGGAGGTTCCATAACTTTCTGCTGGTCTTGCTCTTGCTCTCGTCTCGCTCGTCTTAGGGCGGCACGCGTCATCCTCTGCTCTCCTGCAGCAACCGATGAGACTGTAACTTGATCCCCTCCAGCACCATTCTCCTCTGTCTGTCTAACTGCAACTTCTTGAAGCTTTCCCCCACCATATCCCTTTGCAGCTTCCAGAAGTGGTAGGGGGATTGCTTTTAACACATTGCTATAAAAATCACGTGCCTGATCCACAGTAACCAAACAATGTCTTTTACCTTCATGCATCACCACCAGTCCAACTGGAATCTCCCATCTGAACTTAATATCTCTCCTTGATTAGTTTCCATCCATTGCAAAGTTGTTACATAGAGAACTCCATGAAGCGTTTATGTTTAACCCCTCCCTCCCCCCCAAAAAAATGAAATTGACCCACAAAGGAAAGGAAAGATAGAGGAGGAATAAAAGGTAAAGGTTTCCCCTGTCCAGTCATGTCCAACTCTAGGGAAGGGTGCTCGTCTCCATTTCATGGCTGAGGGAGCCAGCATTGTCCAAAGACATTTTCCATGGTCTTGTGGCCAGTATAGCTATACACCAAAGGTGCACCTTCCCACCAAACTGGGGCCTATTAATCTACTCACATTTGCATATTTTTGAGCTGCTAGGTGGGCAGGAGCTGGAGCAAGTAAACGGGAGCTCATCCTGTTATGAGGTTCTTGGGTCTCGAACCCAGGCTGTCAGCTTAGCAGCTGACAAGCTCAGTGTCTTTAACCGCTGAGCCATCCAAATCAAACTAGGCCTGCAGTATTTAGTCCATTATAGAATTGGTTCATAGCCTGAAACCTGTTGGTCATATGAAGCTGAAGGTTGCTGGGTGAAATGGGAAATGTTGGAAAGACCCATGAACCAATGGAGGTCTACTCTGGATACATCCACTTCCTGTACAAATCCACACACCCTTTCTTGTCTCATCCTCTGTGCACCTTCCCTTTTTCACATGCAAAGCAACACATGTTCTCATTTTCACATCAGCATTGTTTAAATCAGACAGCTATGGATATGAACCAGTTACTATTCTTATTTTTCTTTCTATCTTTTCTGAATAGCCCAAACACTTTTTCTGTATCAAAGGATATGTATTTGTAACTCAGGGTTGAACTGTGGGGTCCTTGGTGCTCTCTGAACTTGATGGTTTTCTAGCAGACATTTCATTACCCAGCTAGGTAACATCATCAGTGCTAGAAGGGAGTGAGGTTTGCTCTCTGTTTATATAACCATACCTAATCCACAACAGCCTAATCAAGGAACTAGCAAGAATACTCCCACCAAAGCTGACAGGACAAGCCACTGTGGGGAGATATGATAGCATCTTCTGATACTTGAAGATAGTGTCAATTTAGTAGCATAAGAAGCAATGGGTGCAAGTTTGTCAGAGAGGGATCCAACCTGGAGATAATTCTTGACAGTAAGAACTATTAAGCGTTGGAAGAGCTTGCCTCCCAAAGTTGTGGATGTTCCATTAATGGAGGTTTTCAAGAAAACATTGGACAACTATTTGTCCAAGATGGCTTAACAAGATGGCTTGGGCAGGGGCTTGGATTAGAAGACCTCCAAGATCCCATACATGATTCTATGATCCCCATATTCACCAACAGCATCCTAGATGTCCCAGTTCATTATTTCCTACATATGTTGTAGTTCTTTCAGTCATTAGTGAATTCTAATGCATGCATTACAGCAATTCCCAAGCCACAAGAACAGACTACATAGAGTCATATTCCATTTTTCCCTTTTTTTAAATGAGTTTCATAACTACAGAACATGCCTATTTCTGTTTTCTTCATTTCATTTTAAAAAAAATACTACTTTACTCTTCTCACATTCCAGTTTGCACTTTTCCACATGTCATAGTCATCACCAGATGGGCCCATAAATATTGATCTTTCTCACTCATTATGGCTCTGGTCGACTGAGGCTTTCACATAACACGTTTTAATAAGATGCAGAAAGTACAGACCATAGTTACACTTGCTACCAACCACAGTTGCACTTGTGCCACTTCCAGCATTTCCTGTTAATAGCAGGAATAGTAATTGTTGGAATCACCGTATATGAAAAAAAGTTAAACTCTAACAGAACTCCAATGGGGCTAGTCTGGAATGAAGCTTAGCAGACCTACCAGACTTTAGAGTTTTTGGTAAAACCAAAATACAGGTAGTCCTTGACTTAGGACCACAACTGAGCCCAACATTTCTGTCACTGAGTGAGACAGTTCTTACGTGAGCTTTGCCCCAGTTTATGACCTTTCTTGCCACAGTTGTTAAGTGAATCACTGCAGTTGTTAAGTTAGTAACATGGTTGTTAAGTAAATCTGGCTTCCCCATTGACTTTGCCTGTCAGAAGGTCACCATAAATATGACTCAGTAGCCAAGACTCTGAATTATGATCATGTGACCACGGGGATGGTGCAATGGTCCTAAGTGTGAAAAGGGGTCATAAGTCACTTCCTTCAGTGCTGTTCCAACTTGGAACAGTCACTAGCTGAGCGAATCGTCAACTCTCAACCATACCTAAGACCAGAATTTCCGCTGCTAAGAAAGGCAGTTGTTAAGTGAGTTGCAAATAATTTTATGAGCCTTTTTGCCATCTCTAGTATAAGCAGAAACTGCAGTTGTTAAATGAATCACAAGGTCATCAAGCAAATCTGGCTTACCCCATTAACTTTGCTGGTCAGAAGCCAGCTGAGAAAGTCACAACTGACCCTGGACGCCGCAACCATTGTAAAGATATGCCAGTTGCCAAGGACCTGAATTTTGATCTCATGATTATGGGGAGAGCTGGAAGTGTGAGAACCAATTGTAAGTCTTTTTTTTTCTTCAGTGCCATTGTAACCTCGAACAGTCACTAAACCACTGGTTGCAAGTTGAGGATTACCTATATAACCATTTAGCCACATAAGATTTGGAAAGCATGGTCCAAATTAATCTAATTCCAGCTAAATGTCCTTCTTTGTCCAAAGATCCTCTTTTCAGTTTTATGATCATGATTCAGGATGCATGAACTCAATGCCAAACACACAGAAAATAACAACTATTTTAAAATTGAAAGCTTGAAGTCAGAGGCAAACAAAACATGAGGAGTGCAGCTACTTGTTTCCAATTTCCTTATAACCACACCATGCATATTTCCTAATTCAATATAGCTTCTTCAAGTGATGAGTCTATAATTAATAGATTCCCAACAAAGGTTTCCAAGCCAAGGAATTCTTTGCAGTTCCACAGCCATAGGTTTAAGGTTACACATGGTCTGATTTAATCCAAATAATACATCTCAAGTTTCCAGTGAAAGGTTTATAAAATATACCGATCATGCTTTTAGCCTTATAATCAGCCAGTTTGGATCACCAAATGTCTGACAAGTTGGATTTTGCCATTTGAAGTCATGGTCCTGTAATTAATCATCATTATACCAGTATCAGAAGTATTGGTACTTCTACACACACACACACACACACACACACCCATAAGAAAATGGTTAGAAGGAAAGGGATGGAAGGGACCATGGCGAATCAGTTGACAACTTATCTCACAAATAACATCTCAGCCCAGGTGGCAGGAAACCTGGGAAGAACATTTCTACGCATTCAAATATATTTTGCCATAATAAACTCATTTCAAATTCAAGTTGGTGATCCCTCTTCTAGTTCTCACAATTATGTAGTGCCCTCAAGCCTGGCATTAAAGGTACTTTCCTGAAATCTCCCTGGTTCTTGCTTCTCTGATCCTTCTTAGCTATGCAAGGACTTAACACACTCCCTAAATTGGGGAATCCACTTTCCACCAGTTCCTGTGAGAAAGCTCAGTTTAGAATCAGATTTGAGAAGCAGCTGGGACCAGAATCCAACGTTTGCTCAATTTTGGGAACTTGGATTATTATTATTTTTCCCCAAAGGGCTAAAATAAAGCTCTTAAACCTCAGGCAGCACTCATAGTGTGCCACATGATCTCTGAAGAAGGGAGTTTAAGATGCTGCAGACAAATCTTCTCTTTAGGCTCCCACAAGCTCTAAAGCACTTTTGGAGATCAAATCCAAAGTGTTGTGCAATCCTATCCTGCACATATGGGTGTATGCTGTCAAGCGCAGGAAATCAGGAGCCAAGGCAGTCCAAAAGAATATAAGTTTATTCCATGCTAACAATCTCTACAAGAATCTGAATTATAACGGGGAAAGCAAACTGGGGCTAGATAAGGATCATGTGATGATTCCTCCAGACGCTTCCCCAGATACCTCTCCAGATGTCAGTTTGGAGAAGGATGAACCAGTCCCAGGCACATCAGGAGGGGAGTTGGTCAGTGGCTCCAAGCAGCTTCAGGTGGGGAAAGCATGCATCTGCAGCTGGTTAGTAATGAGGAGGAACTGCCTTCTGCATCTGAACTGAGAACAGGTAAGGCAGAGAAAAGGCAGGAACAGCTAAGATCAGCCTGATTACTCATGAGCCTCATCCCTCTTTAATGGGCTGCACCAAAAGCTGGCTATTTAGCACAGCAGACAGATGAAGATGAAGCTGGGAACAACATGTTCATTTCCTAGCTGTGCATTCCCTGGTTGTTGTGATTCCAGCCTTGCCTTGACCATGTGTCTTGACTTTGGATCATGCCTTGTGAACTCTGGACTTTTCTGTCCTCATGCACTCTCTTGTATCATGGATTTAATGTTGCCTAGTGGATTTATCCAGTTTCAAGTGCCTTGTGGACTCTGGCCATTGCTCTGTGGACTAGTATTGGTCTGCTTTTGGCTGGACTTCATTGGGATAGTTCTGGATTTTTAGTAAAGGGAATTGCTGGGGAATATTAATAAACCCACTAACCCACCAGTGTGTGTGTGTGTGTGTGTGTAGTGGAACAGCACAGATCAGTGGAATTCAAGGTGGGTTGGATTTAAATCTTGTGGATCTGAAGGGACTTGAGACTGACGATGTGCTTGACCCCTCCCTCAGGCTCAGCCTGGTCATTTCCTACATATGTTTTGTTTAAAATTTATTTATCTATCCCTTAGATTTATATAGCTTCCTATCTCACATATGTGACTAATGGAGTAGCTAAGGGGTGAACCATTTGTTATCTGTTAATTCACAGTTTATTCAATCACAGTTTATTCACATCCAAAAGCTGCTGAAGTATTGTTCTTGTTATCTGTAGCCAATCTGGCTGCGGTGAAAGAGAATTACAATTTACCAATGCCTGTTGATCCAAAGTTGGATGAAACTATGCAAAACTTTAAGCCCTCCTGAACAAACTGTATGTTTCAATGAATCCCTAAATGAACAGAAGCTGGCACAAGCTCTACTGATGCAAAGATAAACATGGCATCTTTCTGCAAATTGGAATGCATTCTTGCTATTTATGTGTAGCTGTTTATAGATTTAAAATAAGAAAACAGTGAAGAGAGCAGATGCAAAAGTTTGGATGTGATTCCAGTCAATACTTTGTAAGCCTCCTTTGGCAGAAGTAATAGCTTCCAAATGTTTCCTATAGCCAGCTAAGGACTTTTCTGCAATGCAGCCTTAAGCGGTTTGACTCCTGTGCATTAACCAGCTACAATGAAGCCAACTAAAGAAACTCTTTCCAGATTTCAAGCCCTTCTTCTGCTTTGTCTATGATCTTGGCATCTGGACCCCACTTTCCACAGTCTCCAGTTGGTGGCTTACCCTAATTTATTTATTTTTTTGATCATCCACCGATGCTAGGAAAGGGATCACCATTTGCGTCCCATTCAGTGGGCATGTCTTTTGAAGAACCGTGTTTTCCTTCTATGCGAATCCCCTCTGTTGCCCTTTTTACTACTTGTGTGGGACATCCACCAACAGGCTTATAGAAAAAGGACATGCCACAGTTTTAAGTAGCATTTGTTAATTTTTATTAAAGATGTTTTTTATAATATAGACAAGGCTAATTTCAAGAAAAATGAAAGTAAAGCAAAAGAAAAGTGATAAACAGAAAAGAAATGAAAGAAAAAAGGTAAAGAAAGGAGGGAAAGGAAAAAAATAACAGAATAACAGAATTGGAAGGGACCTTGGAGGTCTTCTAGTCCAACCCCTGCTCAAGCAAGGGACCTTTACCATTTCAGACAAAAGGTTGTCCAATCTCTTAAAAATCTCCAGTGATACGGTATCCACAGCTTCTGATTCCACTGATTAATTGTTCTCACTGTCAGGAAATTTCTCCTTAATGCTAGCTTGGTTGGTTGGTTCTCTCCTTGATTAGTTTCCATCCATTGCTTCTTGAAAACAAGCTTTGAACAAGTGATGTCCAATCTTATTTACAGCAACTACAAAGGCATCATGGCTTCCTTCTTTTTATTTATTTTATTGAATTTATTTTCCACCCATCTTGTAATGAATGACTCTGGGTGGCAAATAAATTCAATCAATAAATTCATACTCTACCAGTACACGTTCTGATGGAGAAAAGTTCCCTCAGAATGGGCTCCAGCACAAATCCGAAAGCTTGGAAGACTAAATCTCTGGTCCTGGTAACCGAACCAGATTGGATCATGCTCTACCCTTTCTAATCATCCATCCTATAAATCAGTCCATAAGGAGATTCCAGTAACTGATGAATGTAGTTATTGTTTTTTCACTGATCAGACAAGTCATCTTTTGCCATCTCTGCAAATTCGCCAACCGTTCCTCCATTTCAGAGCCTTTTCCATCTTTGTGCAGTTTCGAGCAGTGTTTCTCAACCTCACAAACTTTGGAATGTGTGGACTTCAGCTCCCAGAATTACTATGCTGGCTAGGGAATTCTGGGAGTTGAAGTCCACACATTTCAAAGTTGGTGAGGTTGAGAAGCAATCGTTTAAAGGTTCTTCCTATTTCTTGCACAGGTGTCAAACCTGATCGCATCACGTGACGTACCGTGATGTTTTTTGCCTTTGCAAAGTCAGGGTGGGCGTGGCCTGCAGTGTGATGCATCTGGCCCATGGGGTGCCATTTTGACATCCCTGCACTAGAAGATTATAAGTAACAAAGCTCTTGTCAACTTGGGGAAAAAAAAGGTTGGTGTACGTGCGTCCACTGTTTCACTGTTCCACCAATGAGCTTGTTTAGAAAAAAGAAAAGTTGATTCATTGGTGCATGTGGGAAACCTGTAGGAGAAATAATCAGTGATTGGAGTGGTGGTGCTGTTTTTGTCACACTTCACAGTACCTGATTAGAGTGGAGTTTGTTTATAATGAAATAAAAAATGAACAAAATAGCACTACTCGAACCAGCGTAAGTCAGAAAATATTGCTTTGTACACAGCAGGAGACAAATGGAGGGAGTTTGGATTGCATTTGGACTGGATACAGCTCAAGGAAGATTTGATGTATCTAATCAGAACAGAGCTGGAAGCGAGCTTGGAGGTCTCCAAAGGCCTGGAGACTAAAACATACAAAGAACAGCTACGGGACTTGGGTTTGGATAGTCTAAAGAAGAGAAGAAATAGGGGAGACATGATAGCAGTGTTCCAGTATCTGTGGGGATATCACAAGGCAGAGGGGGCCAGGTTGTTCACCAAAGCACCAGAGAGCAGGACAAGAAACAATGGTTGGAAACTGATCAAAGAGAAAAGCAACCTGGAATTAAGGAGAAACTTCCTGACAGTGAGGACAATCAACCAGTGGAACAGCTTGCCCCCAGAAATCGTGGGCGCTCCATCACTGGAGGTTTTTAAGAAGAGACTAGACATTCACCTGTCTGAGATGGCATAGGTTAGGGTTAGGGGCTAAACTAAAAGACCTCCAAGGTCCCTTCCAGCTGTATTCTATTCTAGTCCAGCCCCCTGCTCAAGCAGGAGACCCTACACCATTTCTGACAAGTGACTGTCTAGTCCAGGGGTAGGCAACCTCGGCTCTTTTATGACTCATGGACTTCAACTCCCAGAATTCCTGAGCCAGCTATGCTGGCTCAGGAATTCTGGGAGTTGAAGTCCATGAGTCATAAAAGAGCCGAGGTTGCCTACCCTTGGTCTAGTCTCTTCTTTAAAACCTACAGTGATGAAGCACCCACAACAAGGAGTAGTTAGAGGTTCAGACTTCTGCTGAGACAAACTGGTCATGCCGACTGGCCTGAGAGCATTTCTACTTTGACAAATGAAGGCAATTTCTACTTTGATTTGGGGATTCTAGACCCTCTGACATTCCTTGCAGAATTCTTCTGGTTGAAAAATATTTTTGGTTTCCTGGCATCAGCTGGTCTTTTGAAAGGTGCTTTTCATACCATTCAAAAGAGATAATAAAGCTAAGAACCAAACAAAAATCAGGACACAGCACCTCCAGCAACCAACATTCAGACACCCCTCCCAGCCAAAAAAAAAATTGGGAATGTTCTAGCAAAGATGTTTTCTTGGTTTCCATATCTTGTTCTGATTGCAACATTCCATGCAAAATCAATTTTTCAATAGTGCTTCTTACAACTGAAATCATGACAGGTAATCCTCGACTTATGACAAGTTATTTAGCAACCATTTAAAGTTATGATGAACCTACCTTGGGGCTGCTTATGATCCAGATTCAAAATTCTGAAATTTGCTCCCCTGTTATGTCACCAAACCTCAGTGCTCAGCAACTGGGCCCCATTTATGACCATTTGCAGTGTCCTGCAGTCTTATGACTGTTTTGCAAAAAAACAGCATTTCTGCTTTTTGGCAAAAACTTACCCATAACAACTTAACAACTGAGGCATTTGTTTAACAACCACTGTTATAGAACTATCATGGCTTATAACCATTATGGCAGGCTACATTATAGTCAAGGACTATCTGTAGCTTGAAATATCGTGAGATTTCTTTATAGCTTTCTCCTCTTTCGTAAAAGTGAATTATTATCATTTTCAAACACTCAGGCAGCGACTTAGAGGAGCCTACGGTTATTCAAACAACAATCACAACCTTTTTCTTAGCTAACTGGAGACCTAATAAGTCATTCACGTTTGGTGGCTTTATTAGTTATTTTATATTTAAGGGGAAAAAAGGGCAGTGAATCCACTGGAAATGTGTCCAGACTTCCAGACGTGCTATATTCAATGTTTGCTTATTCTTTGACTCTGTAAACAACTACACAGATTCTGTGAATTTTTCTACATTACACTTTTAACACACGGAACTAATTCTTGAAACCAGATTGATTTGATTTGATGTCTTGAATCAATGCTCTGAATCCATTTCAGGCAACCCTTGGAACTAAATATCAAAATCAACACCCCTCTTCAAATTAAATCACAAATTCAAATTGGACTTGGGGAGATTTGCATTTAGTACTCCTGGCAGATGGTGATCCAGGGACCGATTAAAGTTTTTGCTTTCCTCTCTTTTTCTCTCTCTCTCTTTCTCTGTCTTCCTTAAAGAATAGCCTACCAGTTCCCAAGACAATCAATCTCCTCAGAATTGCTCATACTGTTAGAAAGTGTGTACCCCAAATCTCCTTTGTGGCCAACAAAACTGTACACTGTATCTTCTCTGTGGCACCTATTTGAAGGTTGACACCCTGACCCTCTTTAATCTTTTTCTCCAGGCTCCCAGTTATGCAAATTGATATCCTTAAGAAACATTCTCCTACATTTTTTTGCTACCTGTTCTCATTCATTCTGATGAAAGAGAATGACTTTTGACATTACTTTTTAAAGGAATAAAAATTTGAGGAAATTCTCACGGGAGGCGTGTGATGTACTTGCAGCTTACTAATGCATATGTATAAATACCTTTCTTCATCGCTACTGTAGGCTCAGTGGCTCCTTGTGATTCAATTCAATCTCAAGTGGAAGACATTAAGAGGGATTCTTCCCATGACGCTTCTCATAATGGAAAATGTAAACATCCTGGGGGGCTACCAAACAAAATATAACACAAAATGGTATCACCAAGAGCAGCTTTCTCAGCCACCTTCAACAAGGACGTCAAAAACAGCCCAAGAGGAAAAAAAAATAAAAAATTCTCAAGGAATTTGAAAATGTTAAAAAACGGAAGGAATAAAAATTTGAACAATTGTAAAGCAGGACAGCATATACTATTAAACTTTTCTGAAGTTGTAAGATAAGTTTTAGGGAAATTAAGGAGGACAATTGCAGGGAAAAATGAGATGATGATAGTAACAACAACCACTTAGCTATAGGACCGTGGTGGCGAACCTATGGCATGTGTGCCACAGGTGGCACGCAGTGCCCTCTCTGTGGGCACACAAGCTGTTGCCCCAGTCCTAGCGCTTCAGCTGGGTTTTATCAAACCTTTTTGCATTAGGCCTCCGCTGCTGTGTGCAAAAACAAAAAAGGTTAATCCAATCAATTTCAACTTCTTGCTGGAAAAAAAAGAGATCGCAAAGTTGGAATTGATTGATTGAACTTTTTAGTCCCACCCAGTCTGCCGTTACCACTGTAGCCACACCCACCTAATGGGCCATGCCCACCCATTTGGCCACACCCATCCAATTGGCCACACCCACCGGCACCCGATGATAAATAAGTGGGTTTTGGGTTGCAGTTTGGGCACTTGGTCTCTAAAAGGTTCACCATCGCTGCTATAGGAGATGAGCCTGAGGTGGAGTCGAATACATTATCAGTCTCTTTGCACATACAAGTGAGCTAAGTCCAGCCCACCTTGAATTCCATTGACACTCATTTACTGCCTATTCGCTTTGACCGCTAGTAGTTCACATTCTTGTAGAAAGCTTAAGCTTGCAATAAACCGTTATATTCATTGGAACTGCCTGGACTTAACTGATTTCCTCAAGCTTGACATTAGCAAGCTTTTCTGCTTTGCTCACAGCTATGATGGAGTCCTGCAGTGTACTTAAGGTGAAGCTTCCTTTAAAGCATGTTTAGAAAGATTCAGGAAGTGCAGAAGAAGGGAGATAAAATACGGTACTTGTCAGAACTATCTGTTAGATCATATTTCATCTTTTTTTTAACTGTTGCATTATCTTTGGCTTATTTCTGAGACAGATTTATGATGCTGGTATTGTTCTTCAAAGCTCAAAATAATTAGGGACCTGGACATTTGAAATAGTGTAGACCTACGTGATCCATTGATCCATCAATAAGAGCTGTCAAATGGTTGAATATCCAAAAACAGGATATTTTTTGTAATGGCCCTGCAATTTTTTTATATCTGTCATGATATAAGCATGGTTCCCAAAAGAATTTCTCCTTTGCTAGAGGAGTTGAAATTGTAGGTTACCTGTCAGAGATGTTCCAATGGATCCTGAACCAACCAGGAAGTTGGACTAGGTCCCTTCCATCTATTGTATTGTATTGTGTTGTGTTATGTTGTGTTCTGTTCTATTCTATTCTATTCCTTCCAAATTTATGATTCCACAGTTTTATGATTCTACTGTTAAGTTTGTAAGTAATTGTGAAGATGCCATAATTTTCATGCCAAGGGTTGTGCTTAGCTTCTGTGTAATGGGCATCACAGAAGAACAAATAATTGCACACGCCTTGAACAAAGAAACAAGATGACCCTTTAAAAATAATGATTCATATCAAAAACAAAACCATTAATGTGCTTATTTGTATACATTTATTTATTTGCTTGTTTGTTAAATGTATATGCCAGTCACATCATTAACAGTGATTCTGCATGCTTACAAATATTTTTTTTTTAAAAAAAACAGAAGTACAAGCATCAGAACATTAAATATTAAATAAACCAATTTTTTTTAAAAAAACAGATATTATGGGATGGAAGTGGGATCTTCTTCTTAGTCCACTAAACACTTCCAACATGAAACGCCCCCATCGGGGCCCCAGGTCCATTGGCAGAACCAGGTCTTGAGGTTCTTACAGAAGACCAAGGAGGTGGAGGTGGAGCTCACCTCAAGGGGCATGATGTTCATGATGTTCTACAGCAGGGTAGAAAAGGCCCTTCTCCTGGACCCTGTCAGTTGCAGTTCCTTGACTGATGGGAGTCTGCAGCATACCTCTTCTGCCAGAATGAGTGAGATGGGTCTATCTCAATGGGGTAAGACAGTTGCTCAGGGTTCAAGGTCAGTTCAGTAGACATCTTGGGATTAGCCATGCCCACCCTGGGAGACCCATCACAGCCAAATAGCATTGCACCTATTTTGGTAGAGCACCCACAATAAACCTGCCCTTGACTCTTTTGTGCCCACGAAGGAGATGAATAAAAACCCTTGGAGGAAACGCATGAGTTTTTCTTCCTGACTCCATCTTCCAAGCATTGCTTTAGAGAAGCTCTCAAGCTTGAAGTCCACTGTGGTGAGACAGGGACAGTGGGTGGGGTGGAGAGGTGAGACCGGGGAGAAAATTACAGTCACTTCATTAATGTCCCCTGATCTAGAGAGAAGAGAGAAGGTCTCTGGTTGCCCGTCTTTTTGTCTTGCCCATCTGCTCACCAAGGTTTTAATTAAATCTGTATTTATGTTTGGGTCTTTCCTTTCCTTTCCTTCTTTTGTTTTTTTTTAACTTCAGGAAATCAAAAAGCAGCCTACTTGGTGCCAATGTTCAATTAGCTCAGCCAGCCGCTAACAGGCAGACACCAAAGGGAATATATGACCACTTTGCTCTCCAGCCAGTCTCAGCTAATAATCGGCATGAAACCAAAGGAGTTTCTGGGTCTTGTTTTTGTTTTTGTCTTTCTACCCTCGGTCCTTCACTTCTAACCTCCCCACTGCCACCGGGAAAGGCCAGCTAATGGTGATCCCACTTGCGGTACACCTACTAGGAGAAATGATGGGTTTCAAATAACTCAAAACCATGCAGTACGAAGCTTGTTGGACAGGCCAGCGTTCCTTTTCTGGCATCTGACATGGCCAGACTCAGAATGGCATTTGCAGAGGGTGTTTCCAGTTGCCAGCCTGGCTGTTTGTTTTCCCTGCCTTGGCTCAGGAGATGCAATGCAATCTGGTCGAGGTTAACTCCACGCTTGTCTCTCCTGCTTCCAATGTCAGCACCTCCTCATATCTGTGAACAGCAACCTGTCACAAATAACTTGGCTTAATAGGCTCTCCCATGTTTCATTTTCACTTCCAAGGATAGGCACCACAGAGGGCATCCTTACAAGCTTTATGGTCTCCATTTCATTTTCACATGGGCAATGGGTGGGAGGGAGGGAGGGAGGGAGGGAGAAAAGATGGATGGATGGATGGATGGATGCATGGAGCCTTGAGCCAGTCAAGATTGAACTGCTGGCAGCCAGCAGAATTAGCCTGCAATGCTGCATTCTAACCACTGTTAGATACTGTAGATAGATAGATAGATAGATAGATAGATAGATAGATAGATAGATAGATAGATAGACAGACAGACAGACAGACAGACAGACAGACAGACAGACAGACAGACAGACAGATATGAATAGATAATGTTCTGTCCAAAGACCTCCAATTTGCCCCATTTCAAAAATTTGGAAGGGCCCAGGTCAAAGAAATGGGTTGAACCAGGTGAAGAAAACATTTGAGTTAAGATTGTTTCCATTTAAACTATGTTGAGTTCAATGTATTTAATAGGGTTACTCTAATGTATTAAATAATCTTATCTTTAAATGGTTGTATTTTAGAGTACCATTTTCTCAACTCTGTGACATAGAGCAGACCAGGAAACCAACTCCACGGGAAGACTAGAACTAGAATTTATCGAGATAGGTTGTAATAACAGAATCTCGCAAATCCCATTGTGCTTTTCCTCCCCTCTCCCAGGGAGTCTTCTTATGTCCTTTTTTTTGTTTACATAATGGATTCTGAATATTTGCTTCAAGACCATCTCTCTGGTTTGTTTGTTTTTTACACTTTTAGTAATGATTTGGGTTCTCTCTGAGATTCTGGAAAAGATAATCAAACAACAAATCAGCGAACACCTTGATGCAAACAAAGTCATCACTAAAAGTCAACATGGGTTTGTCAAAAACAGATCATGCCAGACAAATCTTATTACATTCTTTGACCAAGTGACAAAATTAGTGGACCAGAGGAACGCTGTAGATATAATTTACTTGGACTTCAGTAAGGCATTTGATAAAGTAGATCACAACCTACTACTTGATAAGATAGAAAAATGTGGGTTAGATAGCATTACCACCAGATGGATTCGTAGCTGGCTGACAGGCCGTACTCAGCGTGTGGTCCTCAATGGAACCGCATCTACATGGAAGGAAGTGTGTAGTGGGGTGCCCCAGGGCTCTGTTCTGGGCCCAGTGCTCTTCAACATTTTCATCAATGATTTGGATGAGGGGATAGATGGGGAACTCATCAAATTTGCAGACGACACCAAGCTGGCAGGAATAGCCAATACTCCAGAAGATAGGCTGAAGATACAGAAGGATCTGGACAGACTCGAACACTGGGCACTATCTAACAAAATGAAATTCAATGGTGAAAAAAGTAAGGTTCTACATTTAGGCAGGAAAAATCAAATGCATAGGTATAGTATAGGTGGTACCTTGCTCAATAGTAGTAACTATGAGAGGGATCTCGGAGTCTTAGTAGACAATCACTTCAATATGAGCCAGCAGTGTGCTGCAGCTGCCAAAAAAGCCAACACAGTGCTAGGCTGCATTAACAGAGGGATAGAATCAAGATCAAGTGAAGTACTAATACCACTTTACAATGCTTTGGTAAGGCCACACCTGGAATACTGCATCCAGTTTTGGTCACCACGAGACTCTAGAAAGGGTACAGAGAAGAGCAACCAAGATGATTAGGGGGCTGGAGGCTAAAACATATAGGGAACGGTTGCTGGAATTGGGTATGTGTAGTTTAATGAAGAGAAGGGTGAGGGGTGACATGATAGCAGTGTTCCAATATCTCAGGGGCTACCACAAAGAAGAGGGAGTCAAGCTATTCTCCAAAGCACCTGAAAGCAGGACAAGAAACAATGGATGGAAACTAGTCAAGGAGAGAAGCAACCTAGAACTAAGGAGAAACTTCCTGACAGTTAGAACAATTAACCAGTGGAACAACCTGCCTCCAGAGGTGGTGAATGCTCCAACACTGGAGGTTTTTAAGAAGAGACTGGACAGCCATTTGCCTGAAATGGTATAGGGTTTCCTACCTGAGCAGGGGGTTGGACTAGATGACCTCCAAGGTCCCTTCCAACTCTATATTATTATTATTATTATTATTATTATTATTATTATTATTATTATTATTATTATTATTATTATTATTATTATTATTATTATTATCTGGAGAGGGCCTATGCAACCGAGTGACTACATAGTGCTCTCTAATATTGTCTGGGTTCATACATTATTTCTAGGACTTGGCATTTTTTGGGAGGGGAAGGGGGGATTGGGTGACAGATTTGGTTTTTGTGCTGAGTCCGAAGACTGAGAGGATATGTGGACAGTGATGTCCTCGGGTCCTCAGAGGATGAAGATGTCCTGAAATCATCATAGCTCTTTTCTTTCTATTTGGAAAGATTTGTGGGGGTTTAGTGAAATGCTGGAGAAGACTCCTGCGAGTCCCTTGGACTGCAAGGTGTTCAAACCGGTCAGTACTAGAGGAGATCAACCCTGACTGCTCTTTAGAAGGCCAGATCCTGAAGTTGAAACTCAAATACTTTGGCCACCTAATGAGAAGGAAGGACTCACTGGAGAAGAGCCTAATGCTGGGAAAGATTAAGGGCAAGAGAAGAAGGGTACGACAGAATGAGGTGGCTGGATGGAGTCACTGAAGCAGTAGGCATGAGCTTAAATGGACTCCAGAAGATGGTAGAGGACAGGAAGGTCTAGAGGAACATTGTCCATGGGGTTGCGATGGGCTGGACATGACTTTGCAACTAACAACAACAACAAGTGAAATGCCTTCTAGATTCCCCATAGATGAGGAGAAAATGCTCTGATTTTGAGGGGAAGGGACTGGATTCTCTAAGGTGGTGTCTCTCAACCTCAACAGCTTTATGATCTGTGGACTTCTATTCCCAGAATTCTGCCTGGGGGAATTCTGGGAGTTGAAGTCCACACTTCTTAAAGCTGTTGAGACTGAGAAACAAAGCTCCACAGTGTGCAATATGGGCAAGACCTAAGGTTTTGTTACTTGAACCCTACTTCTAGGGTAGGGTTGAAAGAGGGATGCTGGGGTTCCACCTGCAGCAACTCCTAAACTATTGTTTGTTTGTTTGTCACATTTATATGCTTGCCCATCTCACTAAAACTTGACTGGACTTTTGTTTAAAATCACCCTAAGTAAAAAAAAAAACCACCTACACAATCCAGTAAACTAAACCAAAACAAATTCAGTTGTGACTTAGGAAAACATATTGTTGTTGTTGTTGTTAGTTGCGAAGTCGTGTCCGACCCATCGCGACCCCATGGACAATGTTCCTCCAGGCCTTCCTGTCCTCTACCATCTTCTGGAGTCCATTTAAGCTCACACCTACTGCTTCAGTGACTCCATCCAGCCACCTCATTCTCTGTCGTCCCCTTCTTCTCTTGCCCTCAATCTTTCCCAGCATTAGGCTCTTCTCCAGTGAGTCCTTCCTTCTCATGAGGTGGCCAAAGTATTTGAGTTTTAGCTTCAGGATCTGGCCTTCTAAAGAGCAGTCAGGGTTGATCTCCTCTAGGACTGACTGGTTTGATCGCCTTGCAGTCCAAGGAACTCGCAGGAGTCTTCTCCAGCACCATACAGTAGCTCAAAGGCCTCAATTCTTTGGCGCTCAGCCTTTCTTATGGTCCAGCTTTCACTGCCATACATTGCAACTGGGAAGACCATAGCCTAGCCAATATTTTCCTACAATCCACTTCTGGAAACTCAGTCTGCAAGAGGTGAATGCAAGAACACCTTTTTGACCCCCAGCAACTAAAAATAAGTTGCATTAATGTGTGGGATTTGAGGGCAGGTTCTGGGTCAGGCCATACAACATGGTCCTTGCACTTTAGAAATTGTGCACCAGCATCTGAGAAACTCTTTCCTCCTCCTATGAATTTTTCAAACCCTCACTCATTGCTTCTGCAAAAGAATCTCATAGTCTCTGGCACTTTTCAGCTAACAGAGCCAGGTATTAACATTAGACTTGCAACATAAGGAGGCAGAAGGGAGATAGAAATTCAGCAGCTCGGAAGCTCAGGTATCAATTAAGTTGGGTTATTTTCATATGTCACTGCTGTGACCTTGTGGTGAAACGGATGAGCCATTGTGGAATCTGGAAGCATTTCCTAACCCTATCCTGTGCTGCTGAGCCAAGAACTGCTCCCCCTCAAAATAATCCAAAGTTCTCATAAATGGGTCCTTAATATGGAGGCTTGTGTGAAGTCTCTGCTCAGCTGACATGCTGCCCAGACCTTTCCCTTTCAGATCCACTCTTATCCCATTAGCAAGATGATGTCAATGAGGTCAAAAGGGCGTGCGTATCTCACTTAAAAGAAAAAAGAAAACACACACACATACAATCTGAAGAAGGATGAAGACGCTGAGGGCTTCTGGAGCAGATTTATCTATCTATCTATCTATCTATCTATCTATCTATCTATCTATCTATCTATCTATCTATCTATCTATCATCTATCTATCTATCTATCTATCTATCTATCTATCTATCTATCTATCTATCTATCTATCTATTTAATGGAATAACAGAATAACAGTTGGAAGGGACCTTGGAGGTCATCTAGTCCAACCCCCTGCTCAGGCAGGAAACCCTGTGCCATTTCAAACAAATGCTTGTCCAATCTCTTCTTAAAAACCTCCGGTCTTGGAGCACCCACAACTTCTGAAGGCAGGTTGTTCCATTGATTAATGGTTCTGTCAGGAAATTTCTTCTTAGTTCTAGGCTGGTTCTCTCCTTGATTTACTTGTTTATTTACAGTACTTATTAGATTTTCATCCCGCTTTTATCACTTTATGAGTAACGTAAGGCAGTGAACATACATAATACTCCTTCCTCCTGCTATTTTTCCCACAACAACAACTTGATGAGGTGAGCTGAACTAAGAAAGAGTGACTGGCCCAAAGTCATCCAGGCTGCTTTCATGCCCAAAGGCGACTAGAACTCAAAAGGCAATTGGATTTTCTTGGGGTTTCTTTTTCTTCCTTAAAAACATTTTGCTTTTCATCCAAGAAACGTCTTCAGTTCTGACTCCTTCCCACAAGCAAAGTCAATTGGGGGAAGCTGAATTCCCTTAAAGACCCTTTGACTCACTTAACAGCTGCAGTGATCCTCTTAACAACATAGCAAAAAAAGGTCGTACAATTGGACACAACTCACTTAACAACTGCCTTGCTTAGTTCAGAAATTCTGGTCCCAGTTTTGGTCGTAAGTCGAGGACTACCTGCAGTGTTGCTCAACCATATTGCCTCACCTGCTTTTGAAGGAGAGACAGGGCTGACTGTTGCTACCCCACCGAGGTCATTTTATTCAATATTTCCATGGCTTATATTCATCAAAGACACAGCTAAACAACATGTCTTCCATCTTTACTGTTGTTAGAAAAAGCTGGCGTTGGATGGGTTTTATGTTATTTGGTCTGCATTTCATCATTTGTGGAGAGAGAAAGGAGATAAGGGCAGGTTTATGAGCCTTGGACATTGTTCTGAAAACATGAAGTTTAATAGAGTGTTCTGTTTTTTTTTATTAGAAATCCTTAGCCAATGTTATTAATTTATAACTATTTATGAATTAGCCTGACAAGGTTCTGTTGAATGAAAAGTCTTCATCATGGGTCCAGTCCAAGCTGGGAATAAACAAAATGGAGGCTGCTTTAGAAAGAAGGTTGCAGTTTATTGAAGAGGAGAGCCAGACAGAAACTCTGGGAAAGCTGACCACATGTTGCTGGGCTCTTGAGGTTGTTTCCAGTTTGAGGCTTTGTATTTCCTGTGTCATGTACTTTGACCTGAGTCTGAGTGTGCCCTTTTGGTATTGGTGGGTTAATCTATTATGTCCCCCAACGTCATGTCTTTTAGAGTTTGGGTGGGGTATGTAGATTTTAGAGGTCTTTGTCTTCCTAATTTCATAGCTTCTACCTTCCTGGCCCCAACCTTCCTGAATGGATTATTACATCTGTATTTCTAAAAACTGGTTACTGGCTGGGAGGAGGGAGAAGTTTCTGCCTTCTAAAGGTCTTCTCCATTATTCCTTTGGAGAAATATATTCTGCCTATTTAATATTTCGCCAAATATTTCTTTCTCTGGATTCTTCCCACAGTTCTTTTCTGGTCTAAACAGAGGCTCATTCATCTGAATCCGTGGATTCACTGACACATTACCTTGCATTTTTTTAAAAGCTTGTGTGTAAGCCTAAATAATTTCCCCATGAAGTTATTTTTAAACAATTCCCTCATGAATCTAAGAAATGCTTGTCTAGACTATTGATTCATTTCCCTCCTCTTCTTGCTCAGATTACTTTAAGGTTAAGCATAACTGAAGATTTGTTATACTGCAATTTAAGAAGCTTTGAAAGATTTTCACCTTTGAAAGGACGGCTGGATAGTTATGTCATCCATAAGTACCACCACGTTTAAATTGCTGGTTCATTCTGTTCTTTTGAAAAGAATTTTAACCAGACAGTGTTAATCCTTGCTATGGTATCACCGGCATCAAAAATATCCCCATGTCACCCACTGCTTCTTTTGATCAAACTGGGGTACCAGATTTTCTCACCTTTAGAGGAGAATTTACATTTTGGATCAGAATGTAAAAATGGACTTGCTTCAGACAAAGCAACTCCTTTGTTCTTTAAGTAGAGTCGAGCTGGAACTTGTCAGAAAAGGGTTTTTCTCCCAGCAGAAAGTAAAAGGTATGGATTTATTTTTTTCTTAGCCTGCCTCATCTGAGAAAAAGATGGCCATTTTGCAGAATGTTCTCCTAATTTATCTCCCTTCCCTTCTCATTTCCCTTCTTATGTTTGCCCCTTTCCTGATAGAATCAAGATCATGTGAAGTGTTAACACCACTCTATAAGACCGCACTTGGAATACTGCATCCAGTTCTGGTAACCGCAATGTAAAAAAGATGTTGAGACTCTAGAAAGAGTGCAGAGAAGAGCAACAACATTTACAGGAATTGGCTATGTGTAGTCTGATGAAAAGAAGGACTAGGGAAGACATGATAGCAGAGTTCCAATATTTGGGGGGCTCCTAGAAAGACAAGGGGGTTTAATTACAATTCAACCTCAGTGTTTACATTAAAAAAATATAGGGATAGTGTGGCAATCTGATGCTTTATTCTGGTGTGATTCACTATAAACACCTGAGTTTGGCTGGATTGGTGGCATGTGTTTTTCCAACTAGCAATGGGCAAGTAAGATTTGACAATGGGAGAATTACAACTTACTTTGGCAGCATGATCCCTTTCATGGAAATATTAGGCATTCATCTATGTGAAAGAAGTCATGAACTGGGGGAGGAAAAGACAGAATAACAGAATTGGAGGGGATATTGGAGATCTTCTACTCCAACCCCCTGCTCGAGAAGGAGGCCGTATATCATTTCAAGCAAATAGCTGTCCAATCTCTTCTTTAAAAAAACCTTCTGTGATGGAAACTTCACAACTTCTTGTTTTCTTGCAGATGTTTCATTACCCAACTAGATAACATCATCAGTGCTACTAGGAAGTGGGATTTGCTGTTAAATTACATTACATAAATTATGTTACATATCATATCATATATCATATCATATCATATTACATGATAGCAGTATTCCACTATTTGAGGGGATGCACAAGGAAGGAGGTGTGTGTGCCAACCTACTCTCCAAAGCACTTGAAGGCAGGACAAGAAGCAACGGATGGAAACTACTCAAGGAGAGAAGCAACCTAGAACTAAGGAGAAACTTCCTGACAGTTAGAACAATGAACTCTCTGCACTGTTCCAAGCAGAGAGCACCAAGGACCCTTCAACTTTCTCAAACAAAGTTTAGCTAGAACAGGAAGTTGCCTCTCCAGAGAGAACTTGCTAAACTAAGCATCAGCATGACCAACTGGGACCACCAACCAAAAGAATTTAATGGAGAAGCTTTCAATTTCAGTTTAAAAGTTCATTATATTGGTTCAACATTTGCTGACAGTTGAGCCTATCTCCCAAACAAGTGTGCCATCCACTGGAAAAATTGCTTCCTAGTTGGGACTAATTTTACGAGAGAAAGAGGGCAAAATGATTCTCACATCTTGATTCAAATTTAGGTTGCTACTGTATGTTTGTAAGGACTGGATCTCATCCTCATTAGGGGACTGGAGGCTAAAACATATAAGGAACGGTTGCTGGAATTGGGTATGTCTACTTTAACAAAGAGA
Organism: Vipera berus; assembly: GCF_964194415.1. Classification (NCBI taxonomy): domain Eukaryota; kingdom Metazoa; phylum Chordata; class Lepidosauria; order Squamata; family Viperidae; genus Vipera; species Vipera berus. The sequence goes on from NC_138202.1 coordinate 347,857,202, forward strand.
AGAGTGAGGGGTGACATAATAGCAGTGCTCCAATATCTCAGGGGCTGCCACAAAGAAGAGGGAGCCAAGCTATTCTCCAAAGCACCTGAAAGCAGGACAAGAAGCAACGGATTGAAACTAACCAAAGAGAGAAGTAACCTAGAACTAAGGAGAAATTTCCTGACAGTTGAATAATTAATCAGTGGAACAACCTGCCTCCAGAAGTTGTGAATGCTCCAACACTGGACGTTTTTAAAAAGAGACTGGACAGCCATTTGTTTGAAATTGTATAGGGTTAACTGCCTGAGCAGGGGGTTGGACATCATCATCATCATCATCATCATCATCATCATCATCATCATTATTATTATTATTATTATTATTATTATTATTATTATTATTATTATTATTATTATTATTATTATTATTATTCTTCCAAGGTCCCTTCCAGCTCTATTATTCTTGTTCTACGACCTATGTCCTATAAGAAGGACATATAATGCTGGTCTACCTACCAACATTCCATATTTTACAAAAGTGCAAAAGAACCTAATTGTGTTTCAGGTTTCAACACTGTTGGATAAAGATTTTCTCCTAGGAAAATTTAATAGAATTGTACCAGCATGGCAATAACTAAAGAAGCAAACAATTGGTAATAGAATCCTTACCTTTCCTGCACTGATCTTGTAGGAAGAAGGAATCTAAATATCTCCCACATCTCCACACTCCGGAAATCTTCCAGCCCACATGAACTTTAAGGAATTCTGGAAGTCTAGTATCATAAATCAGATTTGCAGATTGAAATGGCCACTTTGGAGGCAGAAGAGGAGCAATCAGTGGTATTTAGGCAATGTTGGATGGGATAGCTAAGGAAAAAAAGTCCATGAAGTTTTTTTTTTTTTTGAACAATATGGAAGCTGTTTCCTGCTGGCTTCTTTCTGGATGTTTTTCCAGTCTCATCTTGGGTTGTTCTGGTAGTCTTCCAGCAAAGCAATAGCTAGTTCCAATTTTGTTAAATTTTTTGAAGTTCAACCAAATTTAATTAGATGCTACTATTTGCTGAGGATATGTATACGCTGTTATCGGTTGCCATAATTTTTAGATTATCTTCCAGCCCTATATTATATAAAATCCCCCAGTGTTCTTTTCCCCCACATCCATCCCAATTCTGTACGTGAGGAATTGCTTCTGTACCTTTTGGCTTGGTGCTGGCTCAGGAATTCTGGGAGTTGAAGTCCACGAGTCATAAAAGAGCCAAGGTTGCCTACCCCTGACCTATGGCGATGTCACTTTTTTTCTCTTTTATATTGACCCATATACATCCTGGAGAGATTTTGAGAGGCAAAACATCTTCAAAGGAAAAACAAGGAAGTCCAGTTGTCTCGTGAAAAATTATCTTTGGCATAACTATGACCTGGATGATGAAGAATCTCCATAGACATCATGATACATAGAAGTTCTTGGTGGAGCAATGGGCTAATGCCTCCTTAAGTAACACCAGCTGCCTGCAATTAGTGCAGGTTCCCATCCCACCAGGCTCAAGGTTGACTCAGCCTTCCATCCTTCCGAGGTAGGTAAATTGAGGACCCAGATTGTTGGGGGCAATTAAGCTGACTTTGTAATAATGCCACTTGGGGGGGGGGAAGACCTAATAAGCAGGCATATACATAGAATGAAGGCTATTGCTAAGCACATTGGTTTGTGCTTTAGACTGTAAGCCGCCCTGAGTCTTCAGAGAAGGGCGGGATATAAATGGGGTTAAAAAAAAAGTTCTCCCTGTTTTCCCACAACACCATGCAAATAGGCTGGAGCAGGGGTGTCAAACTGCTGGCCCACGGGCCGTTTTCATCATACTGAAGCCACGCCCACCCCATTGCCGGCAATGCAACAAGAATCGCGATGCATCACGACACATCACATGACGTGGCGAGTTTGACACCCATGTGCTAGAGCATGATAAAACAGACCAAGTTTAACACTAACCAATCTTACCATTTCACGCAAATAAAGGACTAGTTTGTAACTGATGTATTTAAGAGTGGTCCATTAGATATTATTTTTTTATCTCAGAATAACAGACCTTTCTTATTATCCAGTTAAGGCTCCCAAGAAAGATCTCAAATGGCAGAATGGATTTTATTATCTGAGATAAAGATTTGAGTGATCCCAGGATACAAGCAGAACTCAATACGGTTGAGCTGAGGATAAGGTTAATGTTTGCAGAAATGTTATTTGTGGTAGAGTTTTGGAACCCAGTTTTAGTATGAAGTGGAGATTTTTTTTAAAAAAAAAATTAACGGGCGGCGAAGGAGCATCCAGTGCAGAGGTATTCAAACAGTGGGCCATCAAACCAAATTTCCTTAAGCTCTGATGGCAAATCAGTCCCTCTTTTTCCACACTGATATAAGTTGAAACCATTTTCAAACCTGTAGTTCCACCAATTCCTTTTCCTTCTGCCTTCTCTCTGTGCAATTTGTTGCAAGCAGGAATAGTTTTATTGTATGGGAAAATTCCCATTCTTTAATAAAACAAGGTGGCCTGAAGGAAAAAAAAAAAAACAGCTTTCCAGATTATAATAAAAAGTGTGTGCGTGTGTGTTCCTGTGTGTGATGCTTGTGAATGTGTAAATAGATTCAGTAGCAGCCGTATAAATGTCCAATGTCATAATTTAACTGAGGCCTTTTCTATGTCATAAATTAACATTAGTTTTTTTAAAAAAATAATCTTGTTTATCTCAAGGGATCTTTCTTTCTTTCTTTCTTTCTTTCTTTCTTTCTTTCTTTCTTTCTTTCTTTCTTTCCTTCCTTCCTTCCTTCCTTCCTTCCTTCCTTCCTTCCTTCCTTCCTTCTTTCTTTCTTTCTTTCTCCTTCTTTTCTTTCTTTCTTTCTTTCTTTCTTTCTTTCTTTCTTTCTTTCTTTCTTTCTTTCCTTCCTTCCTTCCTTCCTTGCTTCCTCTTCCTCCTTCCTTCCTTCCTTCCTTCCTTCCTTCCTTCCCTTCCTTCCTTCCTTCCTTCCTTCCTTCCTTCCTTTCTTTCTTTCTTTCTTCCTTGTTTTCTTCTTTCTTTCTTTCTTTCTTTCTTTCTTTTTTTCTTTCTTTCTTTCTTTTCTTTCTTTCTTTCTTTCTTTCTTTCTTTCTTTCTTCTTTCTTTCTTTCTTTTCTTTTCTTTCTTCCTTTCTTCCTTCCTTCTTTCCCTATTTCCCACTCTCCTCTTTGTATTCCTAATCAGTTGGCAGTGGTTATACTTCCCCCTCTTTTTTATCCTTTTATTGCCACTCAACAATGTTATCTGTAATTGTCCAAATTGTGGCTGGAGACTCATTTTTAAGCGAGTGGGGACAGACAAGAAAGAGGCTTTTGTTTTATTTAATTTTTAGATTTGCCTTTTATTTTCCTTCTCATTACCCAGAAATATCCACCTTGGGTTATGGGGTTTTATTCAATACATGAATGGAAATCCAGGCCCCTGAAGGTGGCATATGGCTCAGCCTTCATTCTGCAACTGCTGCCAAAATTCACTAGCAAAACTTCTGGTTCTGTATGCTGTGATTTACAACACTATTTTCCCCAGGAGGCAGTGCTTTAATGGCTGAAAAGAGTGCAGTGTGTTTCAGTGTTTAGTCCCCCACCCCCATTATAGGTAGTCCTCGACTTATAGCCGCAATTTAGCCCAACATTTCTGTTGCTAAGCAAGACAATTGTTAAGTGAGTTTTGCCCCATTCTATGACCATTCTTCCAGAATTGTTAAGTAAATCACTGGAGATGTTAAGTTAGTAACATGGTTGTTAAGTGAATCTGGCTTCCTCACTGATTTTGCTTGTCAGAAGGTTGCAAAAGGGAATCACATGACACCAGGACACTACAACTGCCATAAATCTCCATGGGGATTGCCAGACAGTTGCCAAATGCCTGAATTTCAATCACTTGATCTTCGGGATGTTGCAATGTGAAAAACGGCCATAAGTCACTTTTTTTCAGTGCTGTTGTAACTTTGAATGGTCATTAAACAAACTGTTGTAAGTTAAGGACTACCTGTGTTTGAGAATTCTGGTTCAAACTGATGGAGTATTCACATGGCAAGGATTACAGTGTCAGTCTTTTTCATTATAGCCATCTCTACTTCCCTCTACCTGGATGTGGCATTCATGTAGAATAGAATAGAGTAGAGTAGAGTAGAGTACAGTAGAGTAGAGTAGAGTAGAGTACAGTAGAGTAGAGTAGAAGAGAGTAGAGTAGAGTAGAGTAGAGTAGAGTAGAGTAGAGTAGAAGAGAAGAGAAGAGAAGAGAAGAGAAGAGAAGAGAAGAGAAGAGAAGAGAAGAGAAGAGAAGTAGGGTAAGGTAGGGTAGGGTAGGGTAGGGTAGGATAGAAGAGAAGAGAAGAGGAGGAGAGAAGAGAAGAGAAGAGAAGAGAAGAGAAGAGAAGAGAAGAGAAGAGAAGAGAAGAGAAGAGAAGAGAAGAGAAGTAGGGTAGGGTAGGGTAGGGTAGGGTAGGGTAGAGTAGAATAGAATAGAATAGAATAGAATAGAATAGAATAGAATAGAATAGAATAGAATAGAATAGAATAGAATAGAATAGAATAGAATAGAATAGAATAGAATAGAATAGAATAGAATAGAATAGAATAGGAATAGAGTAGAGTAGAGTAGAGTAGAGTAGAGTAGAGTAGAGTAGAGTAGAGTAGAGTAGAGTAGAGCAGGATAGGATAGAATAGAATAGAATAGAATAGAATAGAATAGAATAGAATAGAATAGAATAGAATAGAATAGAATAGAATAGAATAGAATAGAATAGAATAGAATAGAATAGAGATGGAAGGGACCTTGGAGGTCTTCTAGTCCAACCTCCTGCTCAAGCAGGAGAACCTATACCATTTCAGATATATGTAATTTTGAACTTAAGGAAGAAGGAAACCATAATACATCAAAAATATCTAAGCTTGTTTTAAAAAGGCCTATTAACAGAGAAGGCCTGCTGAAAGTCCCCTCATATTAAGAGATCAGATGGGAACAGGCGTGAAGACAGACATTCTATGTGGGACCTCCTCTCTTCATATGTAATAGCTTTTCCCAAAAGTGAGAATAATTCCTTCCGTTGTAGTACTCCAGGGGTTTCTGAAAAACCTGGTTATTCCAGAAGGGCTCGCTCGTTGATTACTGAATTGGTATTCTACCATATTATTATGCTTATTTTATATATTGACTACTACTGCATTGTTTTGGATTTGTTGATTTTTAGGCCTCTATCAAAAACTGTAAGCCACTTAAACTTGTCTATGACTGAAGGGGGAGGAAGGGAAGAAAGGAAGCAAGCAAGCAAGCGATGGGGTGAAGGGAAGGGAAAGAAAGGAAAGGATTCATGTTTCATGATGCCTTACCATAGTGATGCAGACATCCCTTGAAAAGTGAAAACAATGTTCGTCCTTGTGATAAATCACAATCCATTCACAAAGAGAGATGCATCAGATACCATGAGGATTATTAGCAGAATCATCCTCTTTTGTCCTTAAAACCTTTCTGGGAGATAGCTCTGCAAAGAAGAGAGAAGAACTTAAGAAGGGAACGCGTTCTTCTCTCCCTCTTCAGGTTTGCTTCTGTCCCTTAGCAGTTTTGAAGAGGCATACTAGGAAACAATCCTTTATACAAAAGATTAGTGTATCTGTCCTTCTACAACCTACGCAAGGGAATCTGAGAATATTGTTGCTATTATTTGCACAGGACTAGGAAAAACAGTAATATAAAACTAGTAATATTTTCCCCTGGCAAAGGAGAAAAGGAAGAGTTGAGTCAAGTGCAATGGCACTTGATATTTGTTAGCACAATCTTCCTTAGCACGGAGCAATTATGAAGCCGGATAACTTCCCAGCAATTAAGAGTTCAGTAATAGAGTGAAGTCTATTGTCCTAATTGAGTGGAATTAGTGGTGGCACTAGAAACATTGGAGACGCATTAAGTTCTTCACTTTTAATTAAGAGCATGATGTTTGTTGCAGGGGGGGTTTACAGTGAAAGAGGGAGAAGTGTTACAATAAGTTTGTTTTCTGCACAAAGGCGCCTGCAGTTGGAAAGTAACTGCAAAATAGGGCAGAAATTGGAATAGGCTACAAGTCTGTTAAAATAATAACATTAACACAGATCAAATTAAGGACTTGGGAAACCCAGTGTTCGTCATCGATTGGATGGTTGTCAACTCCTTTTTAAAGCCAGGACTGTGCTTTGCTTGCTTATTTATTTGGGTTTTGGAGGCCCACAGCAGGATATATGTGCATCTATGTGTGTGATGAAATACTGACACTCCCATTGGGGTAGAGACAAAACATTTTGAGCTTGCTGAGGGGGTTGAAGATCTTGCTGATGAGAGCCCTCAGCCAGGCCCCTCCCACCTGGTCACGACGGAGACCCAGCTGTGTGAGCCTGACAGCGTGGATGAAGATGACCCACAGCTGGCCCTGTTCAAGGACGCCCGACGCAGGAGGCAGTCAATCAGGAGTAAACAGAGGAAGGCAATGGGGCTCCTCGGAAGGAGGCAGAGAGAAGCCACGCCCTGAACTGTATAAAAGGGAAATGCGTGGGAGGGCTGGTTTGCTGAAGGCAACCTCTTGATTAGTTCCTGTTTCATAGCTCCTGTTTCATGGTTGGTGTCTTGTTTTGCTCTGTTTTATCTTAATAAATTTGGCAGGCTCAATTCCAGCCTCTTCCTGTTTGTAAAGAGGTTGTCCCTGCCTTTTCTGCAGGGCCGTTAGCAGGCTAGTACAGAACACTTCACCTGCTTTGCATTCCTTCTGCTGGTGGTGGCAGGGTGTCCACCCAAGGGTCAGGAAACTCAAGGTGACAGCCACAATCATGCAAACAAAACCCGTCCCCTTTTCTTACACGTGTTACAGTGCTTTTTGACTCTCTCCTCCCGGATGTTCCTAGGTGGTTGTACAAGTACAACTTGGATGTAGAGTTCAAAATGTGGCAACCTCATGATTTTATGCAAGGCTAGATTCACAAAAGGGACGCAGTGGCTCAGTGGGTTAGGACGCTGAGCTTGTCGATCAGAAGGTCGGCAATTTGGCGGGTCGAATCCCGAGTGCCACATAGCAGAGTGAGCACCTGTTACTCGTTGCAGCTTCTGCCAACCTAGCAGTTCAAAAGCACATAAAAATGCAAGTAGAAAAATAGGGACCACTACGGTGGGAAGGTAACAGCGTTCTGTGCGCCTTTGGCGTCTAGTCGTGCCGGCCACATGACCACGGAGATATCCTCGGACAAGCGCTGGCTCTTCGGCTTTGAAACGGAGATGAGCACTGGCCCCTAGAGTCAGAAACAACTAGCACGCATGTGCGGGGGAACCTTTACCTTTACCTTAGATTTGCATAGGTGTCATCTCTCCTGTGGAAAATGCATTAGCTGCTGATTTGCTTTTGGGGCAATTCAAGGTGCTGGTTGTCGCCTTCAAAGCCCTTCATGGCATGAGACCAGGTTATTTGAAGGACCGTGTTTTCTTGGTCACAACTACCTGATCCACCAGAGCGAGGAAGAAGGGAATGTTACAGGTTCCGTCTCCTGAGGAGGTCCACCTAGCAGGACTGAGAAAAAGGGCCTTCTCCGTGGCTGCTCCCTCTCTATGGAACATCATCCCCATGGAGATAAGATTGGCCCCCACTTTGACACTCGTTCACAAGGCCCTGAAGATGTTGTTTTGCCCGTAGATCTGGAGACCCCAGAGTGGCATGGAGCCCATCAAGTAGCTTATCTGATTGTTGACTCCAGGGAAGTGAAAGGTTATTGCCTTTTTTAAAATTGTTCTTGTATTGTAAGGTGCCCAGCGTCACTAAGAGTGAGTTTTGAATGACAATATTAATTTTCATTCAGTCAGTCAGTCAGTCATTCAATCATTTGTAAATAAATAAATAAATAAGGCACTTAAAGAGGTAAGAGGGAAGTCATTACAAAAGAATTGGGTTGTCTAGAACTGGTTCAGGGGAAAAAGAGCAGAAAATAGCTATTCCTCTAGCTCAGGGGTGTCAAACTCAATTTCATTGAGGGCCGCATCAGCATTGCGGTTGCCCTCAGGGGGCTGGGTGGATATGGCCTGAGTGGGCGTGGCCTACTGGGTGGGCGTGGCTAGAGTGCATATGGCCTACTGGGTGGGCATGGCCAGCTCTACATTGTTCGCATCAAGGGTGCCTATGGGGGCCTTGGCAGGAGTGTGACAGATCTGAGGGTCTCTGGGCCAGGGCCAAGGCAGTGGGGGCCGTTCCCTCACTGTTTCCAGGATGGTTTTGCGGGCCTCATGAAACCACTTCGCGGGCTGGATCTGGCCCCCGGGCCTTGTGTTTGCCATGTCTGCTCTAGATCTTCTTTAGAACAGAACTTCCAGATCTGGGTGTTCTGTACCAGCCTGCTACCGGCCCTGCAGAAAAGGCAGGGACAACCCCTTTACAAATGGCAAGAGGCTGGAATTACGCCTGCCAAATTTATTCACATAAAACAGAGCAAGACAAGACACCAACCATAAAACAGGAGCTAAGAAGCAGGAACAATCCAAGCGGTTGCCTTCAGCAAACCAGCCCTCCCACACATTCCCCTTAAATACAGTTCAGGGCGTGGCCTCTCTGTGCCTCCTTCCAAGGTGCCCCATTGCCTTCCTCTGTTTACTCCTGACTGACTGCCTCCTGCGTCGGGCGTCCTTGAACAGGGCCAGCTGTGGGTCATCTTCATCCACGCTGTCAGGCTCACACAGCTGGGTCTGCATCGTGACCAGATGAAAGGGGCCTTGCTGGGGGCTCTCATCAAGCTGTCCAATCCCCTCAGCAAGCTCTTCAACACCCCCCCTCCTCCTCTGAGTCGTCTGACCCAACTGCCGAACCCACAGGCTGACCCTGAATCACAACACTGGGTTGCAAATCTGGATGACTACTAGATGTCAGGGAGTCTCAGGAAGATAGTCATTTTAGAAAGTTACAGGGCCAACTAAATCTACCACTCTGGCTAATGCAGTAAAAGCAATCATATCATACAGTTAACCCAAAGGTGCTTTTCCAAAAGGCCACTGGCTTTTCTTTATTTTATTTTCTCTTGAGGATATGTTGCTTCTCATCCAAGAAGCTTCTTCAGTTCTGACTAAACGGTGGGGAGGGGAACTGAACTGCTCAGTCAGAACTGAAGAAGCTTCTTGAATGAGAAGCAACATATCCTCAAGAAAAAATAAAATAAAGAAAGAAAGGCCACTGGCTTTTTGAAAAAGCACCTTTGGGACAACCATGACCTGGATGACTGAGAATCTCCATAGATGATGATGATGATGATGATGATGATGATGATGATGATGATGATAATAATAATAATAATAATAATAATAATAATAATTATTATTATTATTATTATTATTATTATTATTATTATTATTATTATTATTATTATTATTATTATTATTATTATTATTATTATTATTATTATTTGGAAGGGACCTTGGAGGTCATCTAGTCCAACCCCCTGCTCAGGCAGGAAACTCTATACCATTTCAGACAAATGGCTGTCCAGTCTCTTCTTAAAAACTTCCAGTGTTGGGGCATTCACCACTTCTGGAGGCAGGTTGTTCCACTGGTTAGTTGTTCTAACTGTCAGGAAGTTTCTCCTTAGTTCTAGGTTGCTTCTCTCCTTGACTAGTTTCCATCCGTTGCTTCTTGTCCTGCTTTCAGGTGCTTTGGAGAATAGCTTGACTCCCTCTTCTTTGTGGCAGCCCCTGAGATATTGGAACACTGCTATCATGTCACCCCTCATCCTTCTCTTCATTAAACTACACATACCCAATTCCAGCAACCGTTACCTATATGTTTTAGCCTCCAGTCCCCCAATCATCTTTGTTGCTCTTCTCTGTACCCTTTCTAGAGTCTCAACATCTTTTTTACATTGTGGTGACCAAAACTGGATGCAGTATTCCAGGTGTGGCCTTACCAAGGCATTGTAAAGTGGTATTAGTACTTCATGTGATCTTGATTCTATCCAGTTAAAAAACCCAAGTACAGAAAAACTGAAAGCCAACCTTATTAAAATATCAATTTCATCTGTCACTTACTCTAACCAGAACCTTCATGTGTGGACCTGGTCTTTCGCGCCTGACTGTGAAGTGAATCACTGAAGTTGTTAAATTAGTAATGTGGCTTTTAAGTAAATCTGGCTTCCCCATTGATTTTGCTTGTGAGAAGGTTGCAAAAAGAGATCACATGACCCTGGGACACTGCAACCGTCATAAATATGAGCCAGTTGTCAAGCATCCAAATGTAAATCACATGAACATGGGGATGCTGCAATGCTCATAAGTGTAAAATATGATCATAAGTCACTTTTTTCAGTGCCCTTGTAACTTCAAATGGTCACTAAATGAACCGTCGTAAGGGGAGGACTACCTGTATAATGTTGCAAAGTTTTCCTTCTTGAAAATAAAAGGATACTACTGCTCATCAAATATCAGCACTCTCCGCTTCTCTCCTCCCCATCCCTAACCTGCTTACAACAGATTTTCAAATTTACCCCCTCAAGGGGAAGTGGATTTGGGGTTCCCATTATCTCTCAACATGAGGTGCCATTCCTGTGGGCCCTGATAACGCTTTTAGCAACCCATCTTAAGAGACTGGCACTGTGCAAAAGGCGTTCCCCTTGCATTTGCAGCAATTTGAGCTGGAGTCACGTTCTGCGCACAGCTCTCCAAAGCTGGCTGGCTGCCAAGCCAGATGAACCCAAGGGGTTAATCGCCCCGTAATAGGGAAAAAATTAGCCATGGGGTGAAGCAACACTCCTGTGCCTCAATTTAGACTCTGTTGCCCCAGAGAAATCCCCTGTTGCTTATTCTTTCTCTTCCTCAGGGGGTGTTGGGGAGGAAATGTTGACGTTAACTGTTTTGTTAGGGATCAAACATGGAATGTTTTGGTGAGGAGTCTAAAATTGCTTTCCACTCCCCTGTGGTGCCAAAACCTCAAGATACTCTTAAGATATAGCATGTGTTTTGTTGCTGAGCTGTGGGCGTCCCATCGCGACTACATGTTCCATGGCCGTCACCTGTGGTTGCATCCATCTGGTTGGAAGTGATTTAGCAACAGGTAATAAATACTGTACATGGGATGAGTCAGTGGGGTGATGTTTCCCTTGAAGGCTCTTTTAATTGGCTTAAAGAAGATGATCTTCTCTTTTTTTGGCTTCCTTACGGTTACTGGCAATTGCTTCCAAGAGCGAAGCTGCAGGTGACCTCTTGTGTCTGGGGAAAAAAGAGAAAAGAGTGGGACAAAAATCAAACAGAGAGAAGAGAAGGGGAAAAAACAACCCAGCCAAAGACATCTCTTTGTCAACAAGCATGGGTGCAAGATACAGATTAATTTTATCTGGCTGTTCCTGGAATAAACCGAGATAAAACTAAAAGTGACTTATGTTCTTTGTTTCCTTGTTTGTTGATGGGATGTTTAAAATCCATTTGGGCTCCAGACAGTTTATGTATAATATAAAGGCTCTAATAATACTGCGACAAATAAAACAGTGTAGTGTAAAACAGGGAGCTATGCAGGGAATTGGTATTGATGACTCTTGAGCGAGTCAGGCAGCCTTGAAAAACTAGGTCTTTAAAATTTAGAGGTCTTTAAAAAAAACAGATCTTAACCTGTTTGCTGTAGGCTATAAGAACAGGGACCATCCTTGCCGTGGGATAGTTTTTCCTCAACCTTGCCAGGAATTCCCCAGCCATCCAAAATTCTTTTGGTTGGTGGTCCCAATCGGTCATGCTGATGCTTAGTTTAACAGGTTCTCTCTGGAGAGACAGCTTCCAGTTCTAGATGAACTTTGTTTGAGAAATAACATCTTCCTGAAGGGTCCTTGGTGCTCTCTGCTTGGAACAGCGCAGAGAGTTAATTGTTCTCACTGTCAGGAAGTTTCTCCTTAGTTCTAGGTTGCTTCTCTCCTTGGTTGGTTTCCAACCGTTGCTTCTTGTCCTGCCTTCAAGTGCTTTGGAGAGTAGGTTGGCACACACACCTCCTTCCTTGTGCATCCCCTCAAATACTGGAATACTGCTATCATGTGATATGATATGATATGATATGATATGATATGATATGATATATAACATAACTTACATAACGTAACATAACAGCAAATCCCACTCCCTACTAGCACTGATGATGTTACCTAGTTGGGTAATGAAACATCTGCAAGAAAACAAGAAGGCAATCACTGGAATGGCTTGCCTTCAGAATTTGTGAGTGTTCTATCACAGTAGATTTTTAATAAGAGATTGGACAGCTGTTTGTTTGAAATGATATACGGCCTCCTTCTCGAGCAGGGGGTTGGAGTAGAAGACCTCCAATATCCCCTCCAATTCTGTTATTCTGTCTTTTCCTCCCCCAGTTCATGACTTCTTTCACATAGATGAATGCCTAATATTTCCATGAAAGGGATCATGCCGCCAAAGTAAGTTGTCACTCTCCCATTGTCCAATCTTGCTTGCCCATTGCTAGTTGGAAAAACACATGCCACCAATCCAGCCAAACTCAGGTGTTTATAGTGAATCACACCACAATAAAGCATCAGATTGCCACACTATCCCTATATATTTTTTAATGTAAACACTGAGGTTGAATGGTAGTTGCACTGCATTATACAGATAGTCCTCAACCTGCTATCATTCATTTATCAACCAATTGAAGTTACAACAGCGCTGAAAAAAATGATTTGCAACTTTTTATATGAGTATTGGGCTGGAGATATATGCAAAATCAATTATTCCAGGAATGAAACATTTCCACAAAATTCTTATTTCAAGAAAACAATAGATCCATCCCTGGAACAATCAAATTAGTGCAGCCCAAAAGAGATATGGAATTTCTGATATGCCTGATTGGCTTACAACATTATTATTGGCTTTTATTCTTATTTTTGGGTGGGGGGAGGAAAAAGGCAGGAAGGACTTCTATTTGTCTTGTTTTTTTTTAAAAAAAATATTTTTCTTAAAAAAAAAATCTGTGCACCATTATTCTTTTGTATTTTCTTTTCTTTTCTAGAATTCTGAAGGGAAGGGCTCTTGCTGGTGGTAGTCAAAACCTTCCCAGACAAATGGACATATCTATGATTAGTCTAGGGATGCGGTGGCTCAGTGGGTTAGGACGCTGAGCTTGTCTATCAGAAGGTTGGCAGTTTGGTGGATCGAATCCCAAGTGCCGCATAACAGTGTGAGCACCTGTTACTCGTCCCAGCTTTTGCCAACCTAGCAGTTCGAAACCACGTAAAAATGCAAGTAGAAAAATAGGGACCACTCCGGTGGGAAGGTAACAGCGTTCCATGCGCCTTTGGCGTCTAGTCATGCCGGCCACATGACCACGGAGACGTCCTCGGACAAGCGCTGGCTCTTCGGCTTTGAAACGGAGATGAGCACCCTAGAGTTGGAAACGACTAGCACAGATGTGCGGGGGAACCTTTACCTTTACCTATGATTAGTCTATCAATGATCCATTGTTTAATCTATAGAATTTGAAGGAATACTGGAACAGAATAACACAATAACAAAATTGGAAGGGACCTTGGAGGTCTTTTAGTCCAACTTCCTACTCAGGCAGGAGATCCTATACTTTTTCAGACAAATGGATGTCCAATCTCTTCTTAAAAACCTCCAGTGATGGAGCACCCACAACCTCTGATGGCAAGCAGTTCTACTAGTTAATTGCTCGCTCTGTCAGGAAATTTCTCATTAGTTCTAGGCTGGATTTCTCCTTGATTAGTTTCCACCCGTTGCTTCTTGTCCTGCCTTCTAATGCTTTGGAGAATAGGTTGATCCTCTCTTCTTTATGGCAGTCCCTCAAATGTTAGAACACTGCTGTCATGTCACCCCTGGTTCTTCTTTTCTTGATAGTTGCAGAGAAGGGACCTTCAATAACAAAGTACTGACTTATGTAAGCCTCTGTGGACTGGCTATAATGCAATCCATAATAAATGAATGTATTATTCTGATATTACAATTGCATTTGGTTAATTTAAATACCAAGCATGTAAGAAATATCTTATGCTCTAGAAGGGACTTTGTTGATTTGTTTTCTGCTGTCCTTGGTCCCCCAAAGACCTTCCATTTCACCTTCTTTCTGGAAATAATTTGTGTAGAGTTGCATCTAATTGAACTCTGGACTGTTTTACATGCAAAACAAAGACTCAGCTGTGAAGCTGCTGGCCCATGTCCGGTATCTTATTTCTGTAGCAAACTCAGAATATAAGATGTCATGGAGTGGTTAGAATTTACTCATGATGTTAAGAAGTACTCTTTCAGAGGAACCCTTTCGGGTGCATTTTGTCATGGGTAATGTTTTCTCAGTCTTCTGGATTTTCTGTACAATTAGCTTCACCATAGGTGACTGGTGCTAAATTAAATGGATGACTGCGAAGCATTCAAGTGTATTTTGATCTTTTCTATTTATCAGCAGCCTAGCTATATTATGATCAAAGCAATCTACAGGGTGTCAAGGGGTAAGGTGCAGTGAAAGAAATCATTTTCAAAATGGGGAATGATATGCAGGATGGCATACAATACAGTTTGCCTTTAACGGGTTTCCTATTTCCAACACTTATAATATTGTACTCTATTGCAGCAGAATAGTTTTGGGAAATGGAACCATAGGGTTAGAAGATACCTCAGAGGTCTTCTAATTCAACCCTCTGTCCAAAACAGGAGATCTTATACCTATGGCACATGTGCCGGAGGCAGCACTCAGAGCCCTCTCTGTGGGCATGCGCGCCATCGCCGCAGTCCCACCTCACCTCACACCCCCTATCTCATCAGCAGCCCCCCCTGAGGAGAGTTGCTCCCGATCGTGGCCCACGCGGAGCAGCGCAGCCAAGAACATGGCAGCCGGGCAGCGGGGACAAGACTCCGCCCTTGTGCCCCGTCATGCACAGTGATTCTGCAGGGTGCAGGCAGAGGGCGTAGCTGCCATGGCACTGCTGGGTCACCTGGGCGATGTGTGGTGGGCTGTGGAAGTGGGGGTGGCCCTGCAGGCAGGCGGGACAGGGGCCAGGGAGCAGGACAGGGCGGGCTAGGGGTGAGGTGGGGGCAGAGTGGGCAGGGTGGGGGCGGGGCCTGTTTTGGGGCACTCAGTCTCTAAAAGGTTCACCATCACTGTCTTATACCATCCTGGTCAAATGGCTATCCAGCCTATTTTTGAAAACCTGTGGTTGGGTACCCACAAGTCTGGGAAATAAGCTATTCCCTTAATTAATTGTTCTCACTGTCAGAAAATTTCTCTTTACTTTTAGGTTGGCTCTCTCTTTAACAAGCTTCTGCCCATTACTTCTACTGTCCTCTGGTGCTTTAGAGAATAAGTCAATCCCCTCTTCTCTGTGACAGTCCCTCAAGTACTGGAAGACTGTTCAATAGGCTAGATGAGGAGTCCCCAACCCTTAGTCCGTGGACCGGCACAGGGCCACAGCATGCCAGAAACCAGGCCGCGCAAACAAGCGAAGCCTCATCCACAGGATGCAGGCAGCACAGGAAACCAAACCCTGGTCTGCAGAAAAACCTCTCTCCATGAAACCGGTCCTTGGTGCACAAAAGATTGGGGGCTGCTGGGCTAGGCATACCTAAGTCCATCAACTGTATATCATTAGATTTAGCTCCAGACTCTTTATCATCTGCATACTTTCTAGGGTCTCAATGTCTTTTTTGTATTGTGGTGACTAGAATGGAATGCAGTATTCCAAGTGTGGCTTCACTAGAGCAGTATAAAGGAGTAACCTCCCCATCACAAAACCCATCACAAGCCTCTCTCTAATGCAGGGGTGTCAAACTCAATTTCATTGAGGGCCGCATCAGCATTGCGGTTGCCCTCAGGGGCCTGGGTGGGTATGGCCAGGGTGGGTGTGGCCTACTGTGTGGGCGTGGTTAGAGTGCATATGGCCTACTGGGCGGGCATGGCCAGCTCTACATCGTTCGCATCAAGGATGCCTATGGGGGCCTGGGCAGGAGTGGGACAGATCTGAGGGTCTCTGGCAGAAGGAGGGTCTCTGGGCCAGGGCCAAGGCAGTGGGGGCCGTTCCCTCACTGTTTCCAGGATGGCTTCGTGGGCCACATGAAACCACTTTGCGGGCCGGATCTGGCTCCCAGGCCTTGTGTTTGACATGTCTGCTCTAATGACTCATCACAAGACTCTCACTTGACACACCCACATCTGAAGCCCTTATAAATAGAAGAGCACTGACACAGACATCCACTAAACGCTGCTGAAGATGTTACCTAGCCTGGTAATGAAACTTTCAGAAACCAACCCACAAGCTCGGAGAACAAACCTTCACCCTCACCCTACACCCGAGCTACAGATATTCACCACTATTGCAAATAAAGCAGTATTATCACTTCTCATGATCTTGATGCTATTTCTCTGTTGATGCAGTAATTTCAGCATTGTGTTGTGAGGATTTCTTATCGCTAGAGCTGTCCCAGTGCTAACCTCACAAATGTGAATTCAGGGGTAACCAGTAGGAGTAGCCATGTCATCTGTTACATCTGTTAATACCGAGGCTAACCAAGAAAACATGCTGATTTTATTTCTTCTCAATTCCTCTTGTCTACTTTTCCTCACACACTTTTTATCCTGGGTCTGCCCACTCCATGGAACACAGCTATTGATGTGGAGGCTGAATGTACCTTTCAGATTTATTTTTTAAAGTGCACTGCAGCCTTACTAACATGGTAGAAGATGTTAAGAGCTTCTCAGGGCAGAGAAGTTAGTTCTGTCAAAGACCAACAGTTAGAATAACAGAATAACAGAGTTGGAAGGGACCTTAGTGGTCTTCAAGTCCAACCCCCTGTTCAAGAAGGAGACCCTATATCATTCCAGATAAGTGGCTGTCCAGTCTCTTCTTAAGAGCCTCTAGTGATGCAGCACCCACAGTTTCTGGAGGCAAGTCATTTCACGGGTTAATTGTTCTTACTGTTAGGAAATTTCTCCCTATTTCTAGGTTGCTTCTCTCCTTGATTAGTTTCCAATCCATTGTTTCTTGTCTTGCCTTGTGGTGCTTTGGAAAACAGGTTGACCCCCTCTTCTTTGTGGCAGCCCCTCAATTATTGGAACATTGCTATCAGGTCACCGTTAGCCCTTCTTTTCACTAGAGTAGACAAACCCAATTCCTGCAACCATTCTTTGTATGCTTTAGCCTCCAGTCTCTTAATCATCTTTGTTGCTCTTTTCTGCACTCTTTCCAAAGTCTACATCTTTTTAATAATATGGGGACCAAAACTGGATGCTGTATTCTAAGTGTGGTCTTACTGAGGCTTTATAAAATGGTACTAATACTTCATATGATCTTGATTCTATCCTTCTGTTAACAGTTCCCCAACTTAAGGGTTAAAAAGGTTTCTTGAACCGTGGATGGGTGGGAGAAAGAAGCAGGAGAATTAAATTAAGTGGATAAAAGAAGGGACTGCAACTTCTCATTGACAGATAGCACTTAAGTGTTCTAAGTGGCTATATTCTAATAGGCAATAAAGATTCTTATCTAGCCAGGATGAGTCAAACATCTGGAAATTACTTCTGAGTTCTTATTGTTCAGCCTGCCAATAATTGCTCCAAAGAAGGAAAAGTAGAAGCATCATTCCTTTCTATTTAAGAAGTCATACAACTGTATCATAATGTAGAAAATATCAGAAAAGACATTTTTTTCTTTCTAAAAATGGGAATATCTTTTCTTAGATGTTGTATTTGGATTACTCATAAATACATACACATAGACAGTTTTTACTTTAGAAATATTTTTATTCCAATGATAACATATACAAATGGAATTAATATAAAAGTACTCCTTGACTTACAACAGTTCATTTAGTGTCTGTTCAAAGTTACAAAGGCACTGAAAAAAGTGACTTTTGATTGTTTTTCACACTTACAACTGTTGCAGCATCCCCAAGTCACATGATCAAAATTTGGATGCTTGGCAACTGACTCATATTTATGACGGTTGCAGTGTCCTGGGATCATATGATCACTTTTTGTGACCTTCTTAGAAGCAAAGTCAATGGGGAAGCCAGATTTGCTTAACAACTATGTCACTAACTTAACAACTGCAGTGATTCACTTAACAACTGTGGCTCATAAGGTTGTAAAATGGGGCAAAATTCACTTCACAAATGTTTCACCTAGCAACAAAAATTTTGGGCTCAATTGCGGTTATAAGTCAAAGATTACATGTAATTTAATGTTAAAAGATTATTTAGCCAAGAATTCTTCCTCTAATTAACAGTCGTATTACTTGCTTAGAGGTGGGTGTTTGATTAGAAAAGTGGAAGGTAATATTTAAAAATGAAACTTTCTTAGTATAGTGAATCAAAATCAGAGACTTCTTCTAAATTAACTATATGGGGGAGGGGAGGGTTCTTTTTTCTTGTTGGCCAAAATTGGCTTGGATTGATTTTAATGTGCATTTCAGTATAATAAACCTGAAAATACCCATTTCATCCAGTTTCCACTTCCAGCTGCCATTATGAAAAGCCGCTTTTTTTGGTGGTTAAAATAGAATTTCTCCCATGAGTTCAGGCCACCAGGGATCAACCTTCCTGCTTATTAGTTTTGGCTTAACACAGGCACAAGGGGAGGAGAATTCAATGTGATGTAGATATTGTAAGATTTTTAAAAGGCTCTTTAAAAAAAATCAAACCATGTGAACATGAGCATGCTTTCAAAGATATTTCTTTGTCGCACACTTCAAAGGACCCATTTCAACTGCTTGTATATTTTTCACTTTCGGCACCAAGCGCTTGCCGAAGAAAAGCAAGGCTGCATGAAGTCGTCGTAGGTGGCTAAGAAAGAAAATGGGCTGCACGGACAATATTGTCTTTGTGGCAATGCTTAAACGGACACCTGTGGACACTGAACATCATGCAGATAGATCAAATGGGCCTTTTGAAGCTCCCCCCATAATAAAAAAGCAATGCAGTGAAAGGGGTATCTATTAAGAGGAAGTTTCTAAAAAGAAAACTTACCAGGTTTGCATCAGAGGAAATTCATCTCCTTCTGCTTTGCACTGGCTGTTTGCTCCTACAATGAGGGAATTGATAAACTTGTAGAATTACAGATGGTCCTTGACGTACAACCACAATTGACCCCAAAACTCATATTGCTAAGCAAGACATTTGTTAAATGAGTTTGCCCCATTTTACAATCTTTCTTGCCACATTTGTTAAGTAAATCACTGTAGTTATTAAGTTACTACCACGGTGGTTAAGTGAATCTAGCTTCCCCATTGACTTTGCTTGTCAGAGGTTTGCAAGAGGTGTTCACATGACCCCGGGACACAGCAACCATCATAAATATGAACCAGTTGCCAAGCGCCCAAGTTATTATCATGTGACCACAGGGATGCTGCAACAATCATAAGTGTGAAAAATAAGTCACTTTTTTCAGTACCGTTGTAGCTTTGAATGGTCACTAAATCAACTGTTGCAAGTCCAGAATGACCTGTATAGACCTGGAAAGGATCGCAAAGATAATCTAGTTAGGCCCTCTGCCATGTCCAGGAAAACCAATGAAACTATTCATGAGAATCTCTTCCAACTATTCCTTAAACGCTCTAGAGATAGAGAACCCACAACCCCCATAACTGTTCCATTGTTGTATAGATTTTATGGTTAGGTAGTTTTTCCTCATTTAAACAAAATCCAGATAAGTACAGGTAGTTCTCAACTTACATCAGGTTGCTTGGTGATTGTTTGAGATTACAATGGACCTCCCTTACTTACAAGCTTTGAAGTTCTGATGGCCATAACCCCCATGGTCATGTGATCACATATTGGGTGTTCAGCAGTAGCATGCACAGTTTACAGTAACAAGTCAGGCACAAAGAATCTGGACCACATGTTAAGCTGATGTATTGCTCATGCCTATACAGAAGAATCTAGTCTATTAAGAAAACTAAACTGGCACTTAGATAAGAGTCAACAAAATTCAAGAGAGGTTGGACTTAGATCACCTGTGGGAGAGGCTGATTCCTCTCTTGACTCTGCCCTGCCTGGCCTTCTCCTACAGTCACATAGTCACATGACTTCATTTTACGACAGTTTTACTGAAAAATGGCATTTACTTCTCTTTTTTTGGCAAAACCACACTGAACAATTGGTTCACTCAAGAGTGGTGTCATTTGCTTAATGATTGTGGCATTCACTTAACAACCACTGCAAAGAAGGTCGGTCACCTTTTCAACTATCATAACTTAGGAACTTGATGGGCAGGCTGCATTACAGTCCTAAGCCAGCTGTAGCATTTAGCGACACAGTTGCTGTTCACAATTATGGTTGATAAATGAGGACAGTCTATATTCATCCTTTCTTAGTTTCTGTGTCCAAGGAAAATATTCAACCATCTTCCCAGTAGCTTCTCTTTATGTCCCTGAACACAGCTATCATGTCTCCTTAGGTTCTTCTTTCCTTTGGACCCAATAGCTCAAGTTGCTTCATCCTATCTGTTATGTACTGGGCTCTTGAGGAATACCACGTGGGTTGCTGGAGCAGCTAATGGCTCTCCAGCAACCCAGACTACAAGTCTCCTGTGCTGTAATTGGCTATCTCCAGGCGGCAATGGTTGATTCAAGCCTATTGGCTGCCACCTAGGGGCTAGACTATATATTGCAGCTAGTTGCAGCCATTTCCCCAGTACAGTTCCTGCACAAAATAAACTATGAGTTACCCTGTACTCAGTTACGCGTCTTCATTCCTGCGCCAAAGAACCCGCTATTTAACACTATCCTCATAAGATATGTTGTTAAATGTCGGCATCATGGTGGTCACCCGCCTATGAATTTCTCATCCCCTGCCAATAATCTGGTACAAATAGTGATGCCCCAAAATTGTATGCAGTGGCCTCATTAGTATCAATAACTTCACATGTGTTAGGGAATTGCAAAGCAGGTGCCCAAATGAAGTCAGAGGTGCTGACACGAACTTGTAGTTTTACATAAATAAATATATTTAACATTTATATTTACTACAGACAACATAGCCAGGAACATCATGAGGTAAATCATCAGACAGTATGCAGAGCACACAGAAGAAAAAGGGCGGGGGGGGGGATGGAAACTCCCCCTTTACACCCACAGCAACCAATCAGAGCATAGATTGCCTCACACAGGAGCCAGCAGTCTCCAACCAATCAGCTATAACTGCGTGTTCTGGCCCATTCTGCACTTTACTATTCCAGCTACTAAATTAAATAGCCTAACATGTCTTTCATTCAGTCCTTCTAATGCACTCCAGAACTGCATTTGTCCTTCTTTTACCCACTGCTGACCACATCCATTTAATCTAAAATTCAGTGCTTCCAAGCCATGAATTCTCCATTTGTATGCATCCTATAATTTTTCTTCCTGAAAGTAATATCTTAAATTTATACCAGTTAAAAGGCATTTTGTTCCTCTCAGACTAGTCTTGTTTAATTTGCAACACGAGAACTATTTATATTTGTGAAAACCTTGATATCATAGTAATTCTCTGATGCTCTGTTTCAATTCTCAGTAGCTAAGATAAGAGAGGAGAAAAATTGCGAAGCTACCTTATGAGAAGAAAAAGATAGGGGCAGCTTATTGTTAAGGAACTTTAGGAGCTTTGAGCCCATTACTGGAGTTCAACATTTTTATATTTTGTGGAATTCTTGGTTCTCTCTTAGCTTAGTTATTTGGAGAGGTTTCATTACCCGAGTAGGTAACATCATCAGTGCAAGGGAGTGTGGGATTTGCTCCCTGTATATATGCAATAACAATATATATAGTAGCTGTAAATATATGTGCTACCACCCTCTCAGTTACAGAGCACAGCAGCTGATATGAGGCATAAGATCATGGATAAACTGCTTACAGTCAACCCTTGAGACTGATTACCAAGGCTCAGTGGAGAAATATCATGAGATAGTATTCTAGAAGATGCCAATAGAGCCTTCACAACCATCCCTATTACCACCATAACTAGCATATGGTATAATCACTGTAATCCTGAAGATGCTTGGTTATATGATCAAGAAGAACAGTAGTAGTACATATACCCCCTCCCTGGAAAATGAGGTTGGAGACTAAGATCAAAGCAACACAAGGAGAAGTTAGTTGGCTGGTGGGACTACAGAAGGGTATGGCGATTAAGGAGAAGACTCAGCTACTGAAAGAATACAAAGGCTTGACTCCATTTGAAGCCTTAGAGCAGGGGTGTCAAACTGCTGGCCTTTGGGCCAGATGCATCATGTGGAAGCCACGCCCACCCATTGCCGGCAATGGCAAAACCGTCCCGATACATTGTGTGATGTTGCGTGACATCGCGAGTTTGAGCTTGCAAAACAAAGGCTCACAGAACTGGCTACTAGGCTAAGGAGATAAATGCCCTGTTCTCCAAAGAACCATCCAAAGTGTAGCAATTGCAGTGCAACAGTAGAGTAACAACAGAGCCACCAACAGCAGAAAGTGAACAGTATTAGAAGAACATATGGGAGAATGACAAGACAGTGCAAATTGGCTGAGAGCAATCCACAGCAATCTTCCAGAAGAGAAGCCAGTCACCATCACATTGCAGGTAGTCTTTGACTTATGACCACAACTGAGCCCAAATGTTCCGTTGCTAAGCAAGACAGTTGTTAAGTGGCTATATATTTCGTGACCTTTCTTGTCACAGTTGTTGAGTGAATCGTTGCATTTCTTAATTTAGTAACACAGCTGTTCACTGAATCTGGCTTCCCCATTCACTTTGCTTGTCAGAAAGTTGTAAAAGGTGATCACATGACCCCGGGACACTGCAACCGTCATAAACATGAGCCAGCTGCCAAGCATCTGAATTTTGATCATGTGACCATGGGGTTGCTGCAATGGTTGTAAGTGTAAAACAAGGTCATGTCACTTTTTTCAGTGCCATTGTAACAGAATAAAAGAGATGGAAGGGACCTGGGAGGTCTTCTAGTCCATCCCCTTGCTCAAGCAGGAGAACCTATACCATTTCAGACAAATGGCCGTCCAGTCTCTTCTTTAAAACCTCCAGTGTTGTAGCACCCACAACGTCTAGAGGCAAGTTGTTCCACTGATTAATTGCTCTAACAGTCAGGAAATTTCTCCTTAATTCTTGCTTGGTTCTCCCCTGGGTTAGTTTCCATCCATTGCCTCTTGTCCTTCCTCCAGGTGCTTTGGAGAATAGGTTGGCCCCCTCTTCTTTGTGGCAACGCCTTAGATATTGCAATAGTTCTGGAACATGATGATGACGATGATGACAATGACCTTATTATGGGTCTTTGCAATCTCTTCTCTTGTGGCAGTAAATTCCAACAGCTTCCTGTGGTCTGCATTTCTTCTTTGAATCTGTTGCTCCAAAGAGGTCCAGGAAACTCTGGCCCTGTGGTTCTGCTCTGCATAAGTGCTTTGCAGAATATGTTCTAGCCATGAGATTGGCCTTTTTTTTTGTCAGTTGGTTCAAGAGATTTCTATTTTTCCTCTCTCTTTCTTTCTCCGCTAGGCTCTCTAAGGGGTGGGGCCTTGCCCCAGGAAAGCGGGAGCCGAGCGAACTGATTGCTTAACCTCTCCTGACTCTACCCTTCTGGTAGATCATTAATGGTGTAGAAAATAGGCCCCTCTCTGGCTGGCGTGGGGCGGGGCTGTGGGGGCATCTTTCCGAGATTGATGCAGAGGTCTGAGAAGACGAGACAGCCCTGCAGTACATCATCATGCAGGAGACGTCAGAGGCTCTTTTCTCCGCTTCGGTGCATTATCATAAAAAGTGATTTAGACCTGAGCTGATTGATGCAAATAGCTCTCTGTTCTTTCCTATCATTAGCGTCCTCTTTCAGTGGCCAGAGGCAGTGATTAAAGCTGTCATTTGGAGTTGCTCGTTAAAGACAAGCGCCTGAGTAGCACGCAGGGGGTTAGCAAGAAGGGGAGAATGGAGAAGCTTTCCCCCATTTTCTTCCCTGAAGATAAAAAGAAATGAAAAGAGAGGGGGGAAGGAAGGGAGGGAGGGAGGGGGAAAGAAGGGAAGGAGGGAGGAAGGGAGGAAGGAAAGGAAGCAGGAAAGAAAGAAGGGAGGAAGGAAGGGAGGGAGGGTGGGAGGGAGGGAGAGAGAGAGAGAGGAAGGAAGAATATTCCAGATATTCCAGTTTTTAGATCTGTTGTGTTGGGAGGTTATATAAATCTGATTAATACATAAATGAAATGAAATCCCGAACCTTCATTCTAGGTTGCTGACATCAATGATATGCCAATTCTGGTTTGGTATATGGGGACAGTGGGAACAAAATTATGCTGGGTGTGCAACAGAGATGGGAATATCTTAGTTAGGCCGATCGTCATGGAATGGACGTGCTCTAATATATCATACAAAATAGTGTAGTCATAACTGGGTGGTCAGTTTGAAGATATCTGACACGTATCTAGGATCGTCTTGGAATTTCAGCTCCAAGTGCTAAGGTTGTAAGCCGCCCTGAGTCTTCGGAGAAGGGTGGGATATAAATGGAATTAAAAAAAAAAGTTGCTGGTCCCATTTTAAGTTGTTTCCCAACCACTGCAAATTTGGAAGTGAAGTTTGAGAATGGCTTCCAATCAGCCAGCCTACACTTTCTCTGCCCCCCCCCTCCAAACAAGCAAGAGCAAGAAAGAAAATTGGAATTAGGGAAGAGAAAGGCTCTTCACCCACTGAAGCTAGCCACCTAGACTTTATAGTTCCAGCAGGAAATTTATTTATTACATTTATACAGTGCCTGGTTCTCCGTGTCACTGAAACTTAAGAAGAGGGTCTGTCTCTCTCATCCTCTGTTATTCTCCTTTCCTTGACCAAGCTCAAATATGAGCCTACACTGGAAATGACCCCTTTACTTCAACAGAGTGGGTCAACAATCTAAAGATGTCAGAAGCTAACAGTGTCAAAAGTGCAAGCCCCTTTGGTCCCTGTGAAACTTGCTTGCATGGTAAGCCACAAAGAAGAGACCTGAGGGAGGGGTATATGCTTTGTCAATCAAATATAAGCAGTCCTCAACCTACGACATTTATTTAATAATGGTTTGAAATTACAACAGCCTCAGAAAGAGTTGCTTACAATCCATCATCAAAATTACAAGGGCCATGTCATATGTGTGCTCCATCACTGGAGGTCTTTAAGAAGAGACTGGACAGCCACTTGTCTGAAATGGTTTAGGATCTCCTGCTTGACCAGGGGGTTGGACTAGAAGACCTCCAAGGTCCCTTCCAGGTCTATTCTCATTGTACTGTTGTACTGATTGCATTGTATTGTATTGCAACTTATGATGGTTGGGGTGTCTTGCGGTCACAGGATTATGATTTGCTGTTGATTTCCAACAAAAAAAAAGTCAATTGAGGAAGCCAGGTTTGCTTAATGATTGGGGAAAAATGGTTTATAAAATCAGGTCATGTGATGACTGACTTAAGACCACATCACTTAGTGACCAAAATTAAGGTCCAAATTGTGATCATAAGTCAAGGACTACCTGTATTTACCCAAGCTCTTCACTACAGCAGTTTCCCTTGGACAAGGTGGGCCATCAAAAACCACCTTTGAATTATGTCAGACCCCACTTGGCCTGGAGCCACTATATTGGGGGTGGCTGATGGGATAGAGAAGATTCTCACTCTTGGGCTGCCCATCCTCTTGGTTTTTAATTTTATTTTTTAACTTTTTATTCTAATTTTAATTGTTTTGAACACTTTTTTTCACTTTTAATTATATTGTACAGAGTCACTATTAATGAGAGGGGTGGCATAGAAATTCAATAAACAAATAAATAAATAAAGTACAGGTAGTCCTCAACTTACAACAGTTCATTTAGTGACTGTTCAAAGTTACAACAGTACTGGAAAAAGTGACATATGATCATTTTTCACGCTTATGACCACTGCAGCATCCACACAGTCACGTGATCAAAATTCAAATGCTTGGAATCGGACTCATATTTATGACTGTTGCAGTGTCCCGGGGTCATGTGATGCCCTTTTGCGTCCTTCTCACAAGCAAAGTCAATGGGGAAGCCAGAGTCACTTAACAACCATGTTACTAACTTAAAAACTCCAATGATTTGCTTAACAACTGTGGCAAGAAAAGTGGTCAAATGGACCAAAACTCACTTAACAAATGTCTCATTTAGCAACATACATTTTGGGCTCAATTGTGGTCGTAAGTCAAGGACTACCTGTAAGTAAGTCTGCAGCTTGAGCAATGAAAGTTTCCTGGATTGAAGGCTATAAGATTTAATTCATGGCTCATCCTTGGAATCTACTTCCTGACTATGTTCCCTTCACACTCCATTGAATTGCGATTTATGTAGCAATCAGCCTTAAATATTTAGTAAGGAAGGGCTTCCCTACAAATGTGTGTGCCTAGCTAAGAAGTCCACACAACAAAGGCCATATTGATGGCATCAAGCCCTCAGGTTGTTGGAGGAGGGTGGCCAGTCACCAGATCATCCTCCTGATAGTGAGTGATGATGTGTGGAAGAGGAAGTGATTATCAAAATCCTGATGTGGAAGAAGCTAAGTGGCGCAGGAGGGAGGGTTTACAAAAGCTGAAGATCTCAATCTCTATCAGTTCTCACACTGTATTGTGGTGTGGTATGCTGGCTTGACAATTGCGGATAGAAAGTTACTACAGAGAGTGGTGAGCACAGCAGAAAACATTGTGGGCTGTCCCCTGATACCACTAGATGACATCACTAGGGCCTGCTGCCTTAGAAGAGTGAGGAAAATCCTCAGGAACGACTCACACCCTGGTCAGCACTTCTTCACTCTCCTACCATCGGGTAGGAGATATAGAAGCATAGCCAGACGCACCAACAGGCTGAAGAACAGCTTCTATCCATGGGCTGTCAGGCTCCTGAACAGGAAATAACTCCATGTATGATAGACTTAAAAGGGACGCGGTGGCTCAGTGGGTTAGGACGCTGAGCTTATCGATCAGAAGGTCGGCAGTTTGGCGGGTCGAATCCCGAGTGCCGCGTAACAGAGTGAGTGTCTGTTACTCGTCCCAGCTTCTGCCAACCTAGCAGTTCAAAAGCACGTAAAAATGCAAGTAGAAAAATAGGGACCACTGCGGTGGGAAGGTAACAGTGAAGTATTAATACCATTCTGTAATGCTTTGGTAATGTCACACTTGGAATACTGCATCCAGTTTTGGTCACCACAATGTAAAAAAGATGTTGAGACTCTAGAAAGAGTACAGAGAAGAGCAACAAAAATGATTAGGGGATTGGAGGCTAAAACATATAAACAGTTGTTGGAATTGGGTTTGGCTAGTTTAATGAAAATAAAGACTGGGCTGACATGATTGCAGTGTTCCAATATCTTTATTTATATAATTTTAATATCTGGGTTCTATAAAGAACAGATGGAATTTGATAAGATATTACTGACATCAGTTAAAAAAATGATTAAGAAACTTTACAAATATATGCTAAGCTTCAAGATGGAAGAGGAACAAGTTAAAGAACCAATGATAACATGGGAAAGAACTTTGGTCATAACATAGAAGTAGAAAAATGGCAAAGCCTTTGGGAAAGAAATTTGAAAATAACAAAAGCGGTAGCGTACAAAGAAAATTTATATAAAATGCCTTATAGATGGCATTTAACACCTGTGAGGTTAGCAAAAATGTTTAAATATGTATCAAATAATTGTTGGAAATGCAAGCAAAGATTTTGGTTAAGAATACATACATGGTTAGAGAAAATGATGAAAAAACATATAGAGTTTAAGCCAGAATTAATTTTGTTAGGCATAATTGTAGGTAATTATGAGAAAGAGTGTATATATTTAATTTTACATATATTAAATGCAGCAAGAATTGTATTTGCTCAGTATTGGAAAAATGAAAATCTACCAGTGGAGGAAGTGTTAATTAAAAAAAATATATATTAGAGTGTGCAGAAATGGATCTTTTGACATTGAAAATGAAAGAGAAAGAAGATTCAGTTTATTTTAGAACATGGGATACTTTTTATAACTGGCTAGAAAAAAGAGGTAGAGAGAAAGGAAGTTAATATGTATTAGTATACTAGACATTGAAACCCAGACAATAAGTTGCTGATAATATTTTAAGCACTTGTGACTATAAAAAAGCAGTGTTCCAATATCTAAGGAGTTGCCTTAAAGAAGAGGGAGTCAACCTATTTTCCAAAGCACCTGAAGGCAGGACAAAAACGATGGATGGAAACTAATCAAGGAGAGAAGCAACCAAGAATTAAGGAGAAATTTCCTAACAGTTAGAACAATTAATCAGTGGAACGACCTGCCTCCAGAAATTGTGGATGCTTCAGCACTGATACTTTTTAAGAACAGACTGGACAACCATTTGTCTGAAGTGGTATAGAGTTTCCTGTCTGAGCAGAGGGTTGGACTAGAAGACCTCCAAGCTCCCTTCCAACTCTGTTATTCTGTTAAGTAGCTGTGGAGCAGGACTGACAGATCTGAATTAGATGTCCCTCTGCAGTCTAATTAGCTTGACCATTGGTGCAAGAGTCCATACAAATCATGATGCTAGCTAGGAAAAGTCTAAATGGGTGTTGTGATGCCATTTCATCTTGTATCCTGATGTCATGCATAAGTAGGTAGCTGTTTTGCAGCAAAATACAGATTTCATCATTTATCCACTGCCTTTTGTTCCCCTCCATGGACACCTATGACCAGGGGTCTGAATTAGTATAAGGCAGAAATGTGAACTGACATCTTGTAAAAGTTACTAACTTACAACACTATCATCCCTTCTGGAAAGCTGTTTGTTTGTTTGACTTCCATGCCACCCATCTCGCCAAGGCGACTCTAGGTAGCTTACAAGTCATGCGATTAAATACTGTAGCAATAGCACTTAGACTTATATACCACTTCATAGTGCTTGACAGCCCTCTCTAAACAGTTTACAAAATCAGCATATTGCCCCCAGCAGTCTGGGTCCTCATTTTACCAACCTCGGAAGGATGGAAGGCTGAGTCAACCTTGAGCTGGTCAGGATCGAACTCTTGGCAGTGGAATGCAGAGTTAGCTTGCAGTACTGGATTCTAACTATTGCACCACCACGGCTCTATTAAAATATCATATAAAGCATTAAAACAGTAAATAAGGCCCATCCGTTTAAAAATTCGGTAAACATTTGATTAACACGATGGAAAGGAAGAAAGCAAAGTGTGCATTGGGAGGAGGTGGGATCTGATTAATCCATTAACTACCCCCAAGAATCTATTTCTCCATTACAGCCCAAGCCAGCTGGCAGATCCAGGTCCAAGTCAGAAGGTTGGGAGCAGATCTCACATCAGGGGCGGTCTGGGGGCAGGATGTTTCAGAGTGCAAGTGCCATGGCAGAAAAGGCTCTTCTCTAGCACCTTGCCAGCTGAAATTCCTAACAAGGTCTGCAGCATGCCCTTTTTGCCAAGGCAGGTGGGGTGGGCTAATTCCATTGGGATGAGCCGGTCCTTCAGATAACCTAGACTCGTGCCATGAAAGACTTCATAGGTGACAACCCAAATTGGACCTGGAAGCAAACTGGCAGCCTGTGCAAGCTAGTCAGATTAAACTGACTTTATCTAAATATATGCAATTCCCAGTAGCTGGTATTTTGCAGCTGTTGAACATACTTAACTGACAACTTACTTTGTTTTTTTAAAAAAAATGTTGGTATCCCATCTTTATTATGTTTATAAATAATTCAAGGGGTGAACATATCTAATACTCCTTCCCCCTCTTATTTTCTCCACAACAACCTTGCGAGTTGAGTTGGAGTATGAAGGGAGAGAGAATGAGTGAGTGGCCCAAAATCTATGGATGAAGAATACAGGCAGTCCTCGAGTTACGACCATACCTGAGCCCAAAATTTATGTTGCTAAGTAAGACATCTGTGAAGTGAGTGTTGCCCCATTTTATGACTTTTCCTGCCCCCGTTCTTAAGTGAATCGTTGCATTTGTTAAGTTAGTAACATGGTTGTTAAATGAATCTAGATTTCCCATTGATTTTGCTTGTCAGAAGGTCGCAAAAGCTGATCACATGACCCCAGGACACTACAGTCATAAATATGAACCAGTTGCCAAGTGTCTGAATTTTGATCATGTGACCATGGGGATGCTGCAACAGTCATTCATGTGAAAAATAGTCATAAGTCATTTTTTTCAGTGTTGTAACTTTGAATGGTCACCAAATGAATTGACGTAAGTCAAGGACCACTTGTACACTCAGGTGCATATTTGACAGTGTCAAGAACATTCACAGGATGTTATCATGTATTAACCAAGAATTGTGGGCTACATAACATCTTAAATTCTTTCACTCCACTAAATCTGCCCTTAATGATTTGTGCAGCAGCACTTCAACTTCTATTAATTTGAATCTTTTTGCAGATAATGTTCTTTTTTTTTAATTTTGTCTTCCGAAAAGGAAGGGGTGGGGGAGAACTTTTCCCCTCCCACCATGCCCCATTGATTATTTATTCCTCTGCATTGACAGTTAACATTTGCAAATACCTCCATTTAAAAGGTTTGACTTTCCACATGGGACCTGCAGTAAATCTATCTCCTGCAACCATTGATGCAGAGGCCACTTTGAAAAGAATTAAAATGTTCGGATAAATGGGAAATGACTGTTCCCTTAAGTGCACCGTGGTTTTTCCTGAAATGGAATAAAATTTGTAAGTGGCATATTGATAGGTTTAGTTTGCAGCACTGTAGATCTGGTTACATGGAAGGGGATTATTCTGCCAACAAGCGAGCAAGCAGGCAGGTAGGAATTGAAATCTGGATTGTAGAACATTATTCTCCACAATGTAGATTTGGTTTGGTTTGGTTTATCCTATGCAAAGCTGGATCTTTTGATCGAAAAGTACCTGCTCTTCTCTCCCACCCCACCCCCCCACACACACATCAGTTTACCCCTTTGGATATTTCTAGCATCCTCCCATTCAATTGGTCCAGTTAAGTTTCAAGTAGGGCTTGCTAACCTGATATCGGCTGCAATAACCACTAGATGGCAACAAAGGAAAACATTTTCTGTTTCTTTGCTAACCTCTAGTGGTCCTTTGGATTTTGGCAACTCAACTAGGATCTGATTGCCCTAGAACAGCACCTCTGAAAGATTAATTAAAATGTTCCGGACTCGACAGCCAGCCCACTCCAAGAGAAACTCATTAGGTGATATGAAAATGCTGCTCATTCTTGGCACTCAGGATTCTTAAGGCAGCATCTCCATTTTCTATGAGTTAGTTTGCAAATTCTTCAGGATGGTTTAACTCGTAGCCATTTCTATCCAGTTTTAATCAACAAATGAAATGTCTGTCTGCTACAGCCTGGAAATTCCTTCCCCATGCTTTTCTACGAGAGCTGAAAGGGGATTCTTGAGGAAATTGGGGAAGGGGGCTTCCCAGAATGGGGAGGAGGAGGAAATTCCGTGATTTAATTTTATTTATTTAAAGTTGTTTCCTCAGGCTTGACCTCACTCCATCCACGCCTATCCTGTAGGCATTTATCAGTTTGCTAAGTTTGTTGCTAATATGAAGAGGGTATGCAGGAGCTGATATAGTGCCATGGGGGGGGGGGGGAAGCAGTATTAGCATGTTGCACAAAAACAGACACATCACTAAAAGCTAAAAATCATAAGACTACATTTGATTTGATTTGGCCATGTTATGCGTGCAAATTCATTGGAGAAGGCAATGATGCTAGGAATGGTTAGTGGAACAAGATGAAAGGGCAAGCAAAGAATGCTTTGTACCATCAAAGCTGATACAAGGATGAACATTCAACTATTGAAAGAAGCTGTGCTTGACCAAGTAGCATGGAGAACACTTGCCTATAATGTCCCCAAGAGTTAGACACAACTAAATGGTTAAAACAACAGCATTAGCATGCTCAGTAGAAACTAGCACACTTCTGCCCCCCCCAAATAATATACACCCCAAAGTCCTTGGGTGCATTCAGTAACAATAGTATTTTAATAGTATAGGTAATCCTTGACTTACAACCACAACTGAGCCCACAAATAGGGTCATAAGCCATGCCAAACATTAAGCAGATCATTATGTGACCACACCTGATTTTGTAACCTTTTTTGGAGAATGTCTTTAAGCTAAATGTTGTGGTCATAAAGCAAATGTGGTCCTAAAAGAAACACTGTGGTCATAGAGCAAATGCATTATTCTTAATAGCCAGTTTTTGCTGGAAACCGGAAATAAATGCCAGCTTCCAGCAAAATGTCATAAATCACAGCCATGGCAAACAGCTGAAAAACACACAGACCAATTGCCAAGTGCTCAAAATGCAGTCATGTGTCAATTGGAGGTTTGAATCTGAGTCATAAGTACCTTTTGGAGATGATATGATGTAACTTTGAACGGTCGCTAAGCGACCAGTCATAAGTCAAGGAGTACCTGATCTGGAATATTTGGAGAGAGATGGAAAGAGGGGGAAATGGCTGACTGGTTTGGAATCTTGTATCCTAAAAGAGAAGCATTATTGTCTGATACGGAAAGTGATTTTCATGATGTTGCAAATCTCCCTCATACCAATAAAGGAGAATATTTATAGCTCAGGATTGAAATGAGGGGTCCTTGGTGCTCTCTGAACTTGCTCCTTTTCTTGCAATCATTTCATTAGCCAAACTAAGTAACATCATCAGTGTAATGGTGATGTTACCTAGTTTAGGTAATGAAACGTCTGCAAAAAAAAACAACAACAACCAAGCTCAGAGATCACCAAGGACCCTGCAGTCTTCCTTGTGGAATGAAGACACACAATCACAAGTCATCACGCCTTCACCAGAATCTACTGGCACATTCCTCCCCCCAACAATCCTCAGGATCTCAGTTTTCATGGTGCACAAAATAAGCCTTCATCCTACATCGTCCCCATCACAGTAGCTACCTGAGTTATCATCAGTGACTATATTACCAACAGGTTTCTCTGTTACTCTCCCCCATCCCAGTTCCTTTTTTTCTTTTTCCCCCAAAATGAAGCTGTAATGCTGAGTCCTCGGTCTCATTGTCAGGATGATAATGTGAGAAAAATCAGAGCTTGTTATTTCCTCCGTGGGAAAGGCTACTGATTCTCCGGCATGCTCTCTTCTGCCCACCCTCCAGCTACCTGCTAGCTTTCCATAATCCTCAGCTGCCTTGTACTGGCAGTTTTGATGTAATTTCTGCCACCAACATCCCAGCTGCTGGAGGCTTGTTCCCATCATGGTTTCCTGAGCAGGTTGGCAGGGAGATCTTTCTGTGTGTGTGTGTGTGTACGCAAAAGGCCTGCAATGAAAGACCACGCATAATTCATGTTTGTGTACGTGTTTACCCAAACCTACACCCCACACATGCGGGCCTACATGCCCTCCACCCATGTGGAACAGACAAATCTTCATCCAGAAGTCTTAGAAATGATTGTTCTCCGTTAGCGGAGTCGAGCCACTGCTGAAATGCTTAAAGTCGGTTGTGCCTTTGAGCCGCACATAACAGCGCCCTTTGGAGATCCATTTCATACAAAATTTGAAGCCTGTGTTTATTGCCCATTAAAGCAACCTTTATTTTATGGCAAATGTTGCAGTAATTGCCTTTTACGAAGAGCACTTTGTAACACGCATGCACTGTTGAAAGAAAACCACTCTGGTATTGTCTACCGGGACTTAATGGCGCAATTAATTTTACTCCATCTGTTCCTGAGACTTTAAAGGAAAATGGATTTTTTTTTTCCTGAGCACACTTTAATGAAGAAGATAAAGCGGCCCGGCTGATGTCCCACTGGCTCAGTGCAGTAAGTTCAGATTATTGCTCAGTCTGTCAGAATAGGCTGCGTCCCTCGGCAGCCGCCACAGCGAGCAGCCCTGGCTGGCCCCTTGCCGCGCCATTCCTGATGACATACTGCCAGCCGGCTTCCACAAAAGCACGATTAAAATGTCAACATAGGATGACGAAGGGGGGCAGGAAAACCCTTGGAGACAAACTGTGTTCTGTATGAGTTAATACTTCATTGCGACTTTAGAGCTGGGCTCCTTCCTGCTGTTTCACAGGCGTGCAGAGCAGAGGGACAAATAAGCTGGTTAAAATGGATACAGATAGCGTTGGCAGTGGACACAGTGGGTGTAAAACAGTGCAGGGCACGCAGGCAAGCCGGAGGAAACATCCCCCTCCCAATAATGTTGCCCAGACCAAGCCGTGACAAAGTGACTTCACTGGGAACCACGTTTTGGTCATTAATGTGAGAAGATTCCAGCTGAGTTAGACTTGGAGGATTGTCAAAGACCAATTCAGATAGTCTTCAACATATGACAACTCAGCCCAACATTTCCTTTGCTAAGCATGACAGTTGTTAAGTGAGTTTTGCCCCATTTTACCATCTTTCTTTCCACAGTTGTTCAGTGCAGTTGTTAAGCTAGCAACATGGTGCTTAAGTGAATCTGGCTGCCCCATTGACTTTGCTTCTTAGAAGGTTGTAAAAATTGATCACTGGGACACTGTAACCACCACAAATATGAGTCGATTGCCAACTGTCTGGATTTTGATTATGTCGCCATGGGCATGCTGCAACAGTCATAAGTGTGAAAAACGATTGTAAATCATTTTTTTTCAATGTCATTGTAGCAATAGCAATGTTACTTAGACTTATATACTGCTTCACAGTGCTTCACAACCCTCCCTAAGCAGTTTGCAGAGTCAGCATATTGCCCCCAACAATCTGGGTCCTCATTTTACCGACCTCAGAAAGATGGAAGGCTGAATCAAACTTGAGCCGGTGAGAATCGAACTGCCGAACTGCTGGCAATCAGCAGTCAGCAGAATTAGCCTGCAATACTGCATTATAACCAAAGCACCACCATGGTTATGTAACCTCAACTGGTTACTAAACAAACTGTTGTAAGTTGAGGACAATGTCTTTTTCATATAGTAAAATCTTTTCAAGGAACCCACTAGGTTTTGAAAGGGATGGTTTTCCAAATTGCCCTATCATTAGGGAACTGAGGCAACTCTGCCTGGACACAACAGGAACACAATCTCTTGAGCTTCCAGAGAAATTCCTTTTCTTGAAGGGAGACAATGAGACCATCCTGCCCATTAATCTAGCTGGCTTGGGTGGCTTGAGATAGAAGAAACTTTCATTGTTGAGGTACATTTCAGCTGCCAAGCCAGTTGGTTTTCATATCAACTGGTGGTGATGGCAAGGGGGGAGGGATAGGCAGTGGCTATACACTCTTGGGCTTTATCTTATACTTCTAAATTACTTGAGCTGATCCTGACTGTTTTTCCACTAGCTCAAACCAACTCCCAGGAAACACTATTCAGTGCTAGGCTACATCTGAATTGATTACTGAAGAAAGTTCATGTTGCATATTGGGCTTGACATGATGCAACATCCATTGACCTTACATGTTGGAGAAATCCCTTCATTCGTCCTATTTCATTTATTTATTTATTTTGCCATTCAACCTAATTAGTATTTCTTAAGTCAATTGGTGCATTTGAAAGCAGTTCTCTCTCAGGCCCAATTATAATGGTAGTATTAGTCTTGACCTAAAACTACATATCAATATATGTATAATATTAAAACAATGTTGATGTCCAAGTTCTTTTTTTAATTCAGACAAAATGAAAAAAGAGAGAGGAAAGAGGAAGAAAGGAAGGAAGGAAGGAAGGAAGGAAGGAAGGAAGGAAGGAAGGAAGGAAGGAAGGAAGGAAGGAAGGAAGGAGAATGAGAAAAGGGAGGGAGGGAGGGAGGCAGGAAGGAAGGAAGGAAGGAAGGAAGGGAAGGAAGGAAGGAAGGAAGGAAGGAAGGAAGGAAGGAAGGAAGGAGAATGAGAAAAGGGAGGGAAGGGAGGAAGGAAGGAAGGAAGGAAAGAGAATGAGAAAAGGAAGGAAGGAAGGAAGGAAGGAAGGAAGGAAGGAAGGAAGGAAGGAAGGAAGGAAGGAAGGAAGGGTAAATCATTGGAGATTTTTATACAAACATTGGACAACTATTTTTCTGAGATGGTCTGAGGATTCCTGCCTTGCATAGCAGATTGGACTAGAAGACCTCCAAGACACAAACTGTATAATTTTAGAATTCTGTGAATGTGAGTTGAATATATGCAACATTAACACCATCTGGAAACAAAGTGATCCATCAATCCTCACATTTTAGCAAATAGCCATTAAGCAGCCTGGGATCTGCACAACACTGTCCCAGATAATATGAAAGAATGTAGAGGGCTGCAGAATCACACAGTAGAGCTACTATCCAATAATGTAAACATTCTGAAGCAAAACCATGTTTTCCCCAGCATTGGAAAAACCATTAAAATTGATGCTTGGTAAAAATTGCTGGAAAGGGAATTTCACAGTTGGAAACTCAATACTAAAAAAAAATGAAGGAGAAAACATTTTAAAATAGACACATGCGTTAATCAAGTGGCATCATTACCCCAAAGACCTCATTTTGTGTGCTGGTCACGTGACCTCTGATGGCAAGGAGGGGAGGGGAGAAAAAACATATTTCACCAATTTTATTTGGGGGTCTGGTTCATTAAATGAACCTCCTCTGGGATCTGCAGAGCTGTATCACAATGGGCTATTGATACATTGTGATAAATTATGATCAGTCATGGGAACTAGGCTACTTTCACACCATGTCTGTGAATTCCATCTTCCTCTCTCATCAACACAGAACTAGGGAGATGGAAAAAGTCTGACTGCCAATTTTGATTATGCGTAATTTACCACTACCTCAACACAGAAGAGTTTGCCTTTGTGGTCCTTGGTTGAAACAAGAGGGCTTTGTAAACTACAAGTAGTCCTCAGCTTACAATCATTCAGAGTGAACATTTAAAGTTAGAATAGCAATGAAAATAGCCCTAATAAGCAGGCATATACATAGAATGAAGGCTTTTGCTAAGCACATTGATTTGTGCTTTAGATTGTAAGCCGCCCTGAGTCTTTGGAGAAGGGCGGGATATAAATGGGATTAAAAAAAAAGTTGCTTATGACTGGTCTTCACACTTACAACCATTCTAGCATCCTCACAGTTATAGGGTCAAAATTTGGATGCTTGGCAACCAGCATTATTTATGATGGTTGCAATATCCTGAGATCCTGAGATCACTATTTCCAACTGTCTATGGAGATTCTCAGTCATCCAGGTCATGCTTGTCCCAAAGGTGCTTTTTCAGGAGGCAACTGGATGTCCTTGATTTTCTTTGAAGGTGTTTCGCTTCTCATTCAAGAAGATTTTTCAGCTGAGAAGCGAAAGAAAAACAAGAAAGTCCAGTTGCCTCTTGAAAAAGCACCTTTGGGGTGCTATTTCCAACCTTCCTAACTGGCTTCCAACTAAGGAAAGCTGAAATTTAAGTGTTAAGTTAAGTTAAGTTAAGTTAAGTTAAGTTAAGTTAAGTTAAGTTAAGTTAAGTTAAGTTAAGTTAAGTTAAGTTAAGTTAAGTTAAGTTAAGTTAAGTTGTGATTCCCTTAACAATTGCAGTGATCTGTTTAACAGCTATGGCAAAAAAGGTCATAAAACTATGTGTGATTCACTTAACAGCTGCCTTGTTTAGCAATGCAAATTCTGCTCTCAATTGTGGTCGTAAGTGGAGAACTACTGGATTGGATTTTTGAAATTTATTTTAAAATAACAGGTTGAGATGAATCACCATATCCTGACTTCAGGGGACAATCAAATGAAAATTTCCAAGGTTCTCCTTTTATGTATGTCAGAGAAGAGCACACATATGAGCCTGGGAGCAGCCCAATATGTTTAATTTCAAAAGCTCAACAGGACTGGATCTGATACTTGGATGACAGAAGAAAGCAATGGGGAGACGCTTCCATAGTGTTTCCAAGAAAACCAGGATGTGCTTCTGAAGTCATCAGGAGCTGAGAATATCCAAAGGAGAGTTTACCTTTACATTCATGGCAAGCTAACACTTATCATGAGATCCAAATATGGTTGTAAGATTGAGCGCTTTAGGATTGTCAGACAGGCCAAATACCATGTGTGAAATCCAATCGGAATTAGGCATGGAGTCAACATGGTGCAGCAGATAGAAAGAAGTGATAGAATATCTGGAGCCTCACCAAATCTACCCACCACAGTCATACCTTCTAGGGTAGAAGCTGCAGTTTATAAGCAATTCCATCTAACAGTTTGAGTCTTGGCAAGCAACAGGTTCTCTACTTACAGACCATATGGCCGAGTGATAGAGTTTGTGGCATTCTGTAATGGCCATTTGGTCCTCCCTGGTTAATCTATAGCAGCTGGTAAAGCCCTAAGCAAAAACAAAACAAAACAAAAAACAAACAAAAGCAAATAACCAGTTTGTTGTGAACAAGCATTGAGAATGATTAGGAAATGCGTTGCGAATAAGAGAGAAAGTGTCCTTGCTCACATTGTTTGTTTCCTAGGTTGTATTTGTTCACTTTTTTTCAAATCATCCAGTTAAAGCTATCATCATCATTGTCACCATCATCATCGCTACTGTATTGTCTGCTCCCTCTAATAATGAACTTCGGCATGTTTCATCATGTCTGGAGCTCAGACAGAGCCAGGAAATATTGACTTATTTAGGAGACCAGCAGACATTATAAAATAAAACAAAAGCAGGCTAACAGGACAATAGAAAAATGACAACTCTGAAACAATCACAAGGGGTTGTAGGATAGATCGTTCCAATGAAGGAAAATAATTTGAAAACTGGCCGTGGCAGGAAGAGGTCGGAGAATGGCTTACTTGGAGGAAGTAACTGATGGAAATTCTGTAAAATGACTTTGTTGTTGTTGTTGTTAGAGGATACGTTGCTGAAAAGTTACGTTCTGAAAACAATTGGCAGTTTCTAAGCAGAGAAACTATCATCAGATCCTGAATCCCTGCAGAAATAATAGCAATAAAAGTTGTCCATGAAAATCAGCACAGAAAAAGGAATAATAGCAAAAGAAAAATTGTCATTGTCCATGAAAATCAGACTAAAATCAGAAAAGGACTATGGTGATGGGTCTACAGGGAAGTCATCACAAAGCTATCTTGATGTGCCATCAAAGAGCAACCTCTACTCTTCAAAGAGGGAAAGATGTGCTTAAGTTGAGGTGACCACACAGCAACAATTATGTGGTGCCACTGATTACAATGAAGAGAAAGTTTGTTGTGGAGTCCTTGGTGTGCTCTCTGAGCTTGGTTGTTAGATGTTTCATTACCCGGCTAGGTAACATTATCTGTACTAGATGGGAATGAAGAAGAAAATTGGAAGAAAATAACCAACTTCAGAGACCACCAAGGACCCCCACAGTTCAACCCTGAGCTACAAATATTCTCTTCTAAAAGTTTATTGTGGCTTTTTTCAGGGATGATTTTCCCAGTATAGAGACCTACAGATGGTCTCTCATACAAATATTAGCCATTTCTAACCCTACTTAGCGTATGAGTTCAGAGATGAGTATTCAGATGATGTCATCACACTCACATCTGACAACAGTAAGAAATGGATATATCTCTGATGGTGGATTTTGTGGGTAAATTGCTTCGATGTCTGAAGGACTGTTGTTTCTTATATGACACTACCTGCTCACTCATATAAAAACACATCTGGCCCAAAATTTGTACTTGCTAACATTTTGTATAAAATGTCTACAGAAATAACAGAATAAGAGGTAGAAGGGACCTTGGAGGTCTTCTAGTCCAACTCCCTGCTCAAGCAAGGGACCCTATACCATTTCAGACAAGTGACTGTCCAGTGTCTTCTTAGAAACCTCCAGTGATGGAGCACCCATAACTTCTGGAGGCAAACTTCCTACCCTGCAGGAAGTTTTTTTTTTTTCTTAGATCTAAGTTGCTTCTCTCCTTGATTAGTTTCCATCCATTATTTCTTGCCCTGCCTTCAGGTGCTTTGGAGAATAGCTTGACCCTCTCTTCTTTGTGGCAGCCCCTGAGATATTGGAACACTGCTATCAGGTCACCCCCAGTACTTCTTTTCATTAAATTTGACGTACCCAATTCTTGCAATCATTCTTCATGTATTTTAGCTTCCAGTCCCCTGATCCTCTTTGTTGCTGTTCTCTGCATTCTTTCTAGAGTCTCAACATTACTTTTTTGTATTGTGGTAATCAAAACTGGATGTAATATTCTAGGCATGGTCTTACCAAGGCAGTATAAAGTGGCACTAACACTGCATGTGATCTTGATTTTATCCTTCTGTTAATGCAGAGTAGGATTGCATTGGCTTTTTTGGCAGCTGCGACACACTGTAATTGTCCACTAGGACTCCAAGATCCCTCTCACAATTACTACTACTGACCCAGGTACCACCTATACTGTACCTGTGTGTTTGGTTTTTCTTGCCTAAATGTAGAACCTTAATTTTCTCATCACTGAATTTCATTTTGTTCAAGTCTGTCAAGATCCTTCTGTATCTTAAGCCTAGTTGGCTATTCCTGCCAGCTTGGTGTTGTCTGCAAGTTAGAGTTCCCCTTCTATGTAGAAATGTGCATATTTGTATATACTGCTTTAGGAGTCCCCATTATATATATATATATAAACCCTTTTATTAGGAAAAATGCAGAGTTGTATTGAGAGAAATATACATGACCATTTGTACAAGTTTATTTGCAGGCTGCCCATTCTATGATAGGAAACGGATGAAGAAATGAGATGAAATTAAAAAAAAAAAGAATTCCAATCAAACTTTGGAATATTGCATTCATTTCTAGCCAGCCTATCATCAAAGAGTATTGTAGATGATAATTGAAAAAGTGGATGAGGAATGGGAGGATAATGAAACTCCCCTGCACCTACCTCAAGAATTTAAGAATGTACATGAAGCACTACTGTTCAGGGTCATACCCTTAGAGCTAAGGTGTCCAACTTTAAGACCTGTGGACTTCAACTGTTAGAATTCCCTAGCCAGCCATGCTGGTTGGGGAATTCTGGGCATTGAAGTCCACAAGTCTTAAAAGATTAGACACCCCTGCCTTAGAGTCAGGAAATATGGAATCAATTGCCATAAAGGTCTTCACGATTCTAAGGCTAGCTGGCTTTGAAAAAGAATTACATGGATTCAAGACGGATAACTTCCTGGCTATTAGCAGTGACAGCTGAGAATGGAATGTCCAACTTGGAGTCCATGCATCTCCAATTACAAGACACAAGGGACAAATGCTCAGGGTTGGCCAGTGTCTTCTACTGCTGCTTATAAGCTTCCTGGGAGCATCTGTTTACTGCTGTTAGAAGCAATATGATGAGCTACAGAGAGACCTTTGAGCTTGACCATTGATTATGTTATAGCCTTACTGAAGAGAAGGATCAAAGGGAATTCTCTTGAGTACCACACTAGAGCAACTGGATCTTGACCAAAGCCTCTTATTAAATGTAATGGCATTGGGGTGGGGTGGGGTGGGGTGGGGGGTGTAAGAGAGAGAGAAAGAGAAGGGTGCAGGCTTCTTAGAGCAAAGGCAATGGTTCTATTTTGAATTCCACCCCCCAGCTGTAACTGTGCTGCTATAGGGCAGCAGGTGTGAAACCTTGAGCTGCTGTCTAATGATGAAGAAGCTAATGAGAGCATCTCCTGCTGATAGGTCAGCAGTTGTAGGATTGAAGGCTCCTCAGAGAGCAGGAAGCTGGATGGTTAGTGCCTGCATTTCATATGACCTGTTCCTTTCTGATCTTTTAAGACTTTGTGATGGCTAAGAAAGGATGGGATAAGGGTGGAGAAGAGGCTTATCTGAATTTCAATGGTATGTATTACCTCCTTGAAATGAAAGGCAATCAGAGTCCTTCCATGATTATCTGAATAATCAGCACAAGCCTGTCAGGGGTTGGGAAGTGGGAGGCTGACACTTGCAGCAAGTCAACAGCCAGGAAAAAGGATGCATGGATTACATGGCTTGGCATTTTTACGACTGGTACCTCCGAATGGATCTGTCTACAACTCCCCAAATCCACAGCCAACTTGGCTTTTCTTTGGACCCACCGCCATTGGGTTGGAGAAAGCTGGTACAGCTTTTTTTCTTGCAAGTGGAAAAATTAGTGTTGTGTTACAGGTGCAAATATTCCTGTGCATTGGAAAGAGTTCGGCCTAATTCATCTTCAGCTGGAAAGGAAATTGAAGAAGGGATAATAGAGGAAGGGAGGACAACTTGGAAGAGGGAGGGAGGGAAGGACTGGGGGAAGGAAGGGAAGGAAGGAAGGAAGGAAGGAAGGAAGGAAGGAAGGAAGGAAGGAAGGAAGGAAGGAAGGAAACTGTCCATATGATCCTCTGACCCATGTACTTCCACAAGAGGGATGAGCAACATCCCTTCAAAATGTGGATGTTTTACTCTAAGTCCATAATTGGACAAAGCAGGAAGGAAACTTCACTAGTGTTTGTCTTTTTTTAGGATGGACACACTTATACATCAAGTGACTTATGCCTCTGTTTATTTTATTTAACTATACGTTCACCATAACAATAACTAACAATGGATGATTTTTTTTTGTGTGTGATGGGCTTGCTCTGCTCTTCTGGCCACATCTTCTCGATTCCAGTTCAAATTAGAACATTTTTTTTTTCCAAATTTATTCCAGAATTAAGAGGGCATCATTTGTTCAGAGCCCTAGCTTAGCTGTATCTTTTCTTCTCTATTCTTTACTGTTCCATCTGCAGAGCAATGAGCTGCCCTCAAATATTCACAAGCTTACATACACTAGAAAAATAAACTTTGACAAAATTGAAATTTAATTCCGACTTTGAGAAAAATAATATATGCCTGGGCGGCAAAAAAAAATATGGACAATCTCTAAAGGTAAAGGTAAAGGTTCCCCCGCACATGCGTGCTAGTCGTTTCCAACTCTAGGGGCCGGTGCTCATCTCCGTTTCAAAGCCGAAGAGCCAGCGCTTGTCCGAGGACGTCTCCGTGGTCATGTGGCCAGCATGACTAGACGCCAAAGGCGCATGGAAAGCTGTTACCTTCCCACCGGAGTGGTCCCTATTTTTCTACTTGCATTTTTACGTGCTTTCGAACTGCTAGGTTGGCAGAAGCTAGGACGAGTAGCAGGCGCTCACTCTGCTACGCGGCACTCGGGATTCGACCCGCCAAACTGCCGACCTTCTGATCGACAAGCTCAGCGTCCTAACCCACTGAGCCACCGCGTCCCAATCTCTAGAGGGCAGCAAAAGGTTAGATTTGTGTGCAGCATTCTGTGCCATTTAGTCAACATTAACATTAACTTCTAAAACCCAGCTTAGTGGAAAAGGAACTTTCATACTTTGTACATTGGCTCTTGCGACACTAACCAAAAAAACCCCAAACAAAACAAAAGGGATTTACAGTACAACCAAGTTCAAACATTACACAACTGAATTATGATCCAATCAATGTTGGAATTATATTTAATTATGTTTCATTTCATCAGCATTGACCACTTGTAACAGAAACAGTTCTAATCCCATGGCATGTACAAGGAGGCGAGTTTGTTCCATCTGTGTTACTGGGGAATATTATAAGGCCTTGAAATAGGGGTCTTCACACTTGGCCCTTTTTTGACTTGTGGACTTCAACTCCCAGAATTCCTCAGCCAGGCATGCTGGCTGAGGGATTCTGGGAGTTGAAGTCCACAAGTCATAAAAGGGCCAAGTTTGAAGACCCCTTCTTTGAAGGAAGAGATGAATTTCTCCCAAGTCCATTACTGGAGAAAATATGAGGTCTTCTATAAAAGAGAGAACTTGTTTCAACTCATCGCTGAAGAGGGATGAGAGTTCTTAGATTCATGACTGAATCTTAGGACACTCAGAGAGGAGATGCATTAAATGTTGGCATGCAGCCTTATTTCAAAACATGTTATTACCTATTAGTAATGTCCATTACATAATAGGCCTTTGGAAATGACTAAAAAATATGGCTACATGTGTAGGGATATTTCTAACACTTGAAATTGCCTTGTTCAACTCTATTGTGCTATTGGTATATTTGAGGATGCAATACAAAGCTGATACTAAGCACTGGTTAGCAAGTTAGCAAGCGAAGTTATGATTAAGCCAGAACTGTCTGTAAGTCACTGTTACATAAAAGGGAAAGGGACACTAACTTCATGGGCCATGGAGATATGGAAAGCATTTATTTCTTGGAAGCATCATCACAGGTAGGGAACTCTCATTAGAATCAGATGAAATGGCTACAGTGCTTGCATAGCATAAGGGTTCCAGGTCAGAAGCTGTAATGAAGCAGGCTTCAGTTGTTAGCAAAGCATGTATGCTATTTTACAAAAAGCAGTCCTTTGTTTGAAGTACCTTTTTAAGACTCAAAAAACATCACCGGAAGTAGTCCATTGCAACTCCTTTACCATCTAGAACAGGCATGTCAAACTCACGACGTCACGTGACGTCGCGTGACGTATCGGAACTTTTTCCCATTGCCGAAAACGGGATGGGCACGGTTTCTCCGTGACGCTCCGGCCTGCGGGCCGGCAGTTTGACACCCCTGATCTAGAATGTGCAGGCTTATAAGTCACCTACCAAGAGAAGAGAGTATTTATAGCTCAGGATTGAACTGAGGGGTCCTTGGTGTTCTCTGAGCTTGGTGGTTTTCTTGCAGATGTTTCATTACCCAACTTGGTATCATCATCAGTGTTAGAAGGGAGTTGGGTTTGCTCTTTTTTCATATAG
Source organism: Vipera berus (assembly GCF_964194415.1). Taxonomy (NCBI): domain Eukaryota; kingdom Metazoa; phylum Chordata; class Lepidosauria; order Squamata; family Viperidae; genus Vipera; species Vipera berus. Next base: position 347,901,744 of record NC_138202.1, read on the forward strand.
TAGTGGCTTGCCTTTTCAGTGTTGGTGGGAGTATTCTTGGTCGTTCCTTCCTTAAGTCACCTACCTGCAGCTTTTCCATTAGGGCAACATGCATTGTACTTCCATTAATGCAATAACACATTTCAAAATTTGCACCTATGTATCAAAATTAGGTCTATTTTATACACACCTGAACTTTGTTGATGCTATTATCCCCTTCTGGCAACATCAAAGCAGCTACACTAAGATTAGAAAAAGAAAGTTTCTCAAATAAACATTCCCTCATTAACACTGTGTAACTATTAGCAGAACCCATTCTTAGCTTGAACATCTTCCTAGTAATTACACCTACACATTGCTGTTACAACACATTAGACAAATTCATGGACAGCTATAGGTCTGTCAGTGATTTTAGCAATAAGTGCTAAATGGAACATATGTCTTCAGAATCTGTGTGTTTCTTAATGCCAGTTGCTAGGGAAACAAGATGAGGTGGGGAGAAAGATATGTTGAACTGATTCATTTCCTCCTTATGGAGATCCATGTTTGCCCAAAATTGGAACAGGAGATGAATAAGATGATACAATACTTCCATATCTTCTGTTTTAGATGAAAAATAATAGAATGAAGGCAAATATGCCAGTTTGCAAGAACACAAGCAAGCAGTCAGATGAGAAGACCCATACTCATTGGTAGCCTTACATAGCAATGAGCAAGGACATATGTTCAATTTTGCAGCTTGTTGGCTGAGCAGGTACAAAGATAGCAATAGCAATAACAGTAGCACTTAGACTTATATATCGCTTTATAGTGCTTTACTGTGCTTTCTAAGCAGTTTACAATGTCAGCATATTGCCCTCAACAATCTGGGTCCTCAATTTACCGACCTCAGAAGGATGGAAGGCTGAGTCAACCTTGAGTCAGTCAGGATCAAACTGCTCGCTGTGGGCAAAGTTAGCCTGTGATATTGCATTCTAACTACTGTGCCACTACAGCTCTAGGGGAACTGATTGACTCCTGGGAAACAGGCCCCTTGTCAGTTAACAGGAGTGCTGTTTTACCACCAGCTTATCAGGTACTTATGAGCTGAGTACTTAGCATCACAGGGAAACAACAGCCAATAGCCAGCCATCAATACACCAAACAATCAATAGGAAGCCATGCCCAACCAGGCACCACATAAATAAGATGCAGAGAATAGTCCAAAGCACACATTCCAGTAGAGAGAAATTTCCTGAGGATGGGCTCCAGCAAAAGCTCGGAAGACTAAACCTGTAGTCCCAGTGAATAACCCAGATAGGATTGCAGGAATAATAGAGTTGGGTGTTCTGTGCCTACTGACGAGAAGTCATCTGAAAACACCTAGCATGTTGATGTTATATGTTGGGGAATAAAAATACTGTGGAAATCAGGTTCACATTAGCGATGTGTGTTAGGTCCCATCACTTTTGATAAGTACTTAATTAAACATAACCATCTTGACTTTCTTGAGTATATACTGTAGACATCCTTGGGCTCTTCTGCTTATCTAAGTGAATGATTAGTACAGCAGAAGAGATGGTAATCAGATGACAGAGGGGGTCTTTGGTGCTCTCTGAGCTTGGTTGTTTACATCCCAGACCAAGCCAAGTCCAAAAATGCTACAGAATTCCTGGAAGCCTGGCACACAGACAAATCAGCCATCAACAGACACATAGATATAAACAACATCTACATACCATTCAAAAGAGATAATCAAAAAGCCAAAAATGAAACAAAAAGACCAAAATACCTCCCCTCTAGCAATGAAGACCAGATAAACAGAGATTAATACCAAGATGAATACTAGATCAACAATCAAGAAGCAAACAAAGAGCCATGGTGGTGCAGTGGTGCCTGTGCAAATGGGCCGCTGGTGCCCATGTGACACTGGTGGCGGTGGTAGTGTACCTGTGCATGTGCAAATGGGGCCGCTAGCAGCTGTGCAGTGGTGCTACTGCAAGTGTGGGGGCTTGCCAGCTATTCCCGCAGACCATAAGTTGTGGACCCTTGCTCTAAGTTACAACGGCACTGAAAAAGTGACTTATGACCATTTTTCACATGACCATTGCAGCATCCCCATGGTCATGTGATAGAAGTTGAGAAGCTTGGTAATTGGCTCATATTTATGACAGTTGCAGTGTCCCGGGGTCATGTGATCCACTTTTGTGACCTTCTGACAAGCAAAGTCAATGGGGAAGCCAAATTCACTTAACAACTGTGTTACTAACTTAATGACTGCAGTGATTCACCTATCAACTGTGGCAAGAAAGGTCGTAAAATGGGACAAAACCCGCTTAACAAATGTCTCACTTAACAAAATGAATTTTGGGCTCAACTGCGGTCGTAAGTTGAGGATTACCTGTACTGCATATCCCTGTTTTTGGTTTGTTTGGGTTTTTTTGTGAGTAACAGAATAACAGAATACAACAGAATATGGAATAGGATAGGACCTTGGAGGTCTTCTAATACAACCCCCTGCTCAGGCAGGAATCCTATACAATTTCAGACAAACAACCCAACTCACTTTTCCTTCACAGAAAAGACTTTCCTTCAGTTGTCATCTCTCTAAAGAAGCTCCTCTTGCATATATTGGGTATGCTGAAGGCTTTCCTGCCATCAGGCTGCTAGTAACAGAATCAGATGAACTTTGGAAAGAGTTATGTAGCCATTGGCATTAGAATATTACACGCGTGTCTGTTTCCAATCACTCATGGGGAGTTATTTTGTAGTTAACCCCCATAAAGGACTGCGCAGCTGAACCGAGTGCTGTCAGATGCACGTTATTTAGAAGCCTTTATTATGATTTTATAGCCTCTCCTTGACAGCTGAGGAAAAAGCGGAGCATTTTAATCTTTCTCTTCTTTTAGTTTGCAGTTGCAGAACTGTGCATATGTGTGTGCGTGTGCGTGCGTGCTTTTGATTAATATGTAGCAGAGATGCAATTCTCTGCAAAGAGAGGAAGAGAGGGAATGTAGCGGTACTGTTGGAAGCCTGGAAAACAAACGGCACCACAATGGTTTAAATCTCAGTCCATTGTATTATACAGACATCATAAATAATGGAGAGAAAGCAGATATTGCTGCAAGCTTCATCTACATAGCACATCTGAGCTCTTTATAATGTGTTCAACTTGTCACTTTTACTACAGAGGAGAGGCGATAAAGCATTGCAGCTGATGAACTCATACCAGCCATGGGTTCCTCAGCTCCACAGCCAACCATCGTTAGGCAAGCATAGAGGGTTTTTTAATCCATAATTCTTACAAAAGGTAATAAGAAAAGTTGCCACTGGTGGTTAAGGTGGACCTACATCTCCTACAACGTTCAATATCAATGACTTTAGCCTTAAAATAAGGCCTAGGGTTGAGATGGCCTTTGGGATTGGATTACTGGCAGGAAGGTCCATAACAGAAGTCAAGATAACAATTGTGACCGCACAAGTTAATACCACTTTATAAGGCCTTGGTGAGACCACACTTTGAATACTGCATCCAGTTTTGGTCACCACAATATAAAAAGATGTTGAGACTCTAGAAAGAATGCAGAAAAGAGCAGCAAAGATGATTAGGGGGCTGGAGTTGAAAACATATGAAGAATGGTTACAGGAACTGGGTATGTCTGATTTAGTGAAAAGAAGGACTAGGAGTGACATGATACCGTAACAGTGTTCCAATATATGAGGGCCTATCACAAGGAAGAGGAGGTCAAGCTATCCTCCAAAGCACCTGGAAGCAGGACAAGAAGCAATGGATGGAAACTAAACAAGGAGAGAACCAACCTAGAACTAAGGAGACATTTCCTGACAGTGAGAACAATTAACTACTGGAACAGCTTGTCTTCAGAAGTTGGGGGTGCTCTATTACTGGAGCTTTTAAAGAAGAGATTGGAAAGCCATTTGTCTGAAATGATATAGGGCTTCCAGCCTGAACATGGGGTTGGACTAGCAGACATTCAAGGCCCCTTCCAACTCTGTTATTCTGTTCACCTGTACTACACAATGTATGTGTGAGACGACAGACTGCTTACAAAATGGCCAGCACCTGTGCTGCTGATGCCCTGTCCCCTTAACGCAGAGGTCACCAACCTTTCTTGGTTGGCGGACTGAAACCAAAGGGAGGGGGAAGCATTTTATGTGCGTGCGAATGCATGCATGCACACAGGGCTGCAAGCATGCGCATGACGCAAACGGGGCAGTGCTAGTGCTTGCGTGATACTCACCAGCCCTGCCCCATTCTTGTGCACAGTGCCCTGTTTCTGCACCCCAAGGCATGGTGTTGGCCCATTTTTGCATAGCACGGCAGTATGGTGGTCCTGTTTTTGTGTCCCGCGGTGCAAGAGCGTCCCATTTTTGCACCCCATGGTGTGGTGGCATCCGGTTTTTGCACCTTGCAGCATGGTGACAGCCCATTTTTGTGCCCTGTGGTGCTGTGGCATCCCATTTTTGTGTCCCATTTTCACACCACACAGCATCAGCCCATTTTCACACCACGCAGCACAGCGTCCTGTTTTTGTGCCCTGCAGCCGCAGCGCGAGTGGGTGTGTGTGTGCACATACACGTGCAGCCACTGGCCAATCTGTCCTACACCCCAGTGGCCGGCAGCCCACAGCCCACTACTGGGCTGCGGCCCACAGGTTGGGGACCCCTGCCTTAACATCTCTCCCTAGCCAGCACAAAAACTGTTCACTATAAAAGCTTAGCAGAGAGGAAGCTGGTTGTTGTTGTGGTGGTGGTTGTGTGTGTTTGTATATGTGTGTAAAGCAGAGCCTGTTCTCCAGCAGTAGGAATTGGTGAGCCTGTTCTCCTAAGTAGGAATTGGGGTAGCAGCAGCAGGAGATATGGTAGAAGTAGGAAGTGGGAAGAGTGGAGTAGTGAGTACCAGCCTTTGAATGTTTGTGTGTGTGTGTGTGTGTGTGTGTGTGTGTGTGTGTGTCTGTGTTGCAGGACCTGTGTGATTGTGTTGGCTCTCCTGGGTTTTGAAGCTCACTGAGTTGAGTTTATGTAAGAACCCATAACAGTATAAATAAATCCATAATGCACTGTCATTTTAGTCCCAATGTCAGCAAAAGCCCATTAGGGATTGTGAGAAATAACCTATTTGTTTCAACCTGGATCAAATAAACCAACTTTCTACTTCTTTTTCTTCTAACAATCTTAATCTTTAACCCATTCAAGTAATGTTGCAGAACTTGATTTCATTTCATTCTTTTCTGCCCCTTCTCACAAGATTCATCCAAGCTTTGATAAACCTCTTTTGTAAATCCAATATAAAAGAACTATCCAAGTCATTCTCTTGCTTTATTGTTTATAATTCCCTTTTGATTTTTAAAGCATCAAACAATTTCATTTGTATGTCCAACAAGACATCTTTTTCCATGTCATTCTCGTAGCCCGTCACTTGTAGATCCATTTTCGGTGTCAACTCTTATCAGATAAAACTTGTTCTTCTCCTGCCATTTCTTCCATAATATTTTCTGGACATGGTCTATCCATAGAAGCAAATATCACTCTTGACATTGTTGATATTAACTTCTGATTCCCATCTCAAGTATACTGAGAAACTTGATAATATATTTTGAGGAAGTGAATAACTAAAGTTGGATTGGCCCAAGCCATTTTGCTGCCTGAAGCAAAGAATGCAGTGCACATTCCATTCTATGTATAAGAGGTAAATGGAAGGACACTTGTTTGTCTGTCCATCCATGCATCTATGCATGCATGTATCCATCCAATTTGTATGACCATCCATCTCTCTACAACGCCACCCACAAGAAACGACCCCTCCTTGTACCTAAATGCAATATGTTAAACAACTACACGACCTGGATTGGACACCTCTGATACTTTATGATAGCTTCTATCTGTGGTCACAACTATGTCACTTTGCCTGATAAACCTTCAGATTCATCAATAATTGAAGAAAAATATCAGTGCCATACTTCTGGCAAACTGCATCCATACTGATAAATTTTCACAGTCATCTGCCTCATCTCCCCTCCCAGGCAAGCTGCCCCCGTATAGGGAGTTTGCCCCCAAAGTGTGTTCATTTGAGCAAAGACTTTTATATTTCATCTAGTACTTCTGTGTTGGATATCTGTGGCTATTCAAGGTCCCCTGCTTCCATTCAGCCCCTTGAAGACTAGGGAACACCTTTACTTTGTCAATTCTGCTATTGATCATTCAATATTGAAAGACTTCTCTATTAACAGCTCTTAATCTATGGGTTGACAATTTGGTACCTTCCAGCTGTTCTAGGCTTCAACTCTCATCTTTTCAGGCAGCATGATCAACAAGGGTTGTGTAAGTTGTAGTTCAGCTGATCCTGTCTGATGTGGAAAGGTAAGCAAGGGTGGACTTGTTTGGGACAGATGGCCAACTACCTGGGAACCGATTAAACTGGGAAGAGAGGGGAAAAAAACATCATGGAAGAAAGCAGTGGTAAACCTCTTACTGTATGTCATGCCACAAAAATTTCATGCATGCATAGTTGCATCCATGTAAGTCACCAGAAGTTGAGCTTAATTCAGAATTAACTATCCAGGTCATCTGGAGGATAACAGACTGTCTTGCACTGTCAGATGCAAACAATCAGACCCACCTGTAAAGAGTTCGAATTATCTACTTTATTGCTCGATGCCTATTTCGCAGCAATCTTCCCAGATTGGGAGTTTGCACCTGGGGTAAACTAGATAAGGTTCTATGGCATTTTGGGGGAGGGGCAGATCTCGCCCTCTTAGGCCTACATAAAAATTCCAGACTAATTCCCTGCTTGACTCCTCCTTGCTGGCTTGGCCAGTCTCTCTCTGACCTGCGCCATCTTAATGTAAGTCATCTTTTGCCTCTGCTGCTCTCAAGACGCGGTCTCCACGCTTCTCTGCTAATGTTGCTCCTCTCCTTCATTACAGGCCCCGCCACCTTTCTCATTTCTATGTATTCATCTCCCCGCAGCAACTCAAATATTTTCCCCTCCCCAAAGTAGAATATTAGCAGAAAGGAGAATGTTTGCCCATGAATGATGGTGTTAGGGCAAGCGGGATCTAGGAAAAAAGCTTTCAGAGCACTTTCTCCTGGATTCTTAGCAGCCTGCCAGATGGCGTGGTGCAGGAATGGTCTTTTAGAATTAATAACTACTCCTCTAGAGGAAAAGGTTCATTCAGGAACCGCTTCGCATTTTTGGCAGAGGTCCGTTTGGATGCCTGGTGTTTTCTAGCTGCTCGGCTCTGTAATGGGGGGTAGCAAATACACTCCAAAGAAAGGTTACATTAAGGGGGAAAAAAGGATAATGAATCTCTCACATCCCCTTCGCCCTTCCTCCATCCCATCAAGCACTCTTCTTTTTTTGGCTCCTCGCAGTGCAGCTTTTAATCGAGAAATTATGGTAACTCATATGTGAATTTTGAGAGTATATGACTGCCACAGTTAATTAACAGTTATTAGCGTCGGCGTCGTGTGCTGTATTATGTGTCACAAATCATTGCGTCTCCCCGTGCAGCTACAGCAATTAAGAACTCCATCGCACCTTCTGCCTAGTCATTTGGTTCGCATCCAGGTCTTTTCAAAACTGGAAATTGCTAATCAAATCATTTCTGCTCTGTGCCTCAATATCGTTTATTCCGTTCCTAATGATGTGCGACTTTTCTCCCTCCTCCTCCTGGCCGTTAACCGAGGCATCGGTGCAGCTCACCCATTTTACACCTCGGCGTGCTTTCAAGAGGTGATAATGAAGTTGCGAGAGGAAGAGGAGGCCTTGGCACCGGGGGGTCTTCTCATTTCTTCTTTCGGATCTCCCGCCCACCCCGTTTTCTTCCCTAGCAGCAGTGTCGTGCCACTCCTGCTGGTGAGTGATTAAATTCAGAAACTGTAAAATGCATTGACAGGCTTACAAATCTGGCTTGCCAGGGGCCCACTGCCAGCCTTGTTTAGCTCCCCTCCTAAGCTCAGCAAGAGCCCTGCCCGTCAATTTGTCATCCCTCTAAATGGAAACTAATTACCTCCCGGGGAAGATTGGAGGCTGAGGACACCCTAGACCTCAGAAGCCTAATTCTGCAGAGAAGTTAAAGCACCAATGGGCCATGGAGCCCATATGTTAACTGGCCAATCCAAAGCCACAGTCAGATTCTTGAGAGGATGGTCCACCACAGGGATAGGTAGAGCATAGATCTGGAGCTACAGTGCACCAGTGTGCTTGGCTCTCTTAATTATCCAGAGAAAACATCCCATCCTTTTCAACATTTGGTAATCAAAAAAAAAAAGATGCTCGCAGCAGTGGAAACCAGGCATTTACTTTTGGGTGGGAAGAGCTGTGCCCCAACATAGCTCTATAGCTAATTCCTCTGCTCAGGAATCCAGTTCTTAATGGCTTTTTGGAATCCTAGCAAGCTTGCAGCTGCTCTGATCTCTATGGGTGTGTTGCTCCAGAGAAGGGGAACAGCAATCGGGAAATCCTGGTGGTAGTAATAACTAGAGGTCAGAACTCAGAACAAACCTTCCTTTCCAGGTTTTATTGGGCAGAGGCCATTCAGAGTAGATGAGCTCACCAATTCCCACAAGACATTGAAGACACAGAGTACAATTAAGATGTAAATAAGAGTTGTCTCTACAATTTCTCTAGTCCCTTGGTAATGCCTGGATTGGTTGGGATGGATGAAAGAGTAAAACCAAAGAGTAAAATATAGAACCAATTAAATTCCCTTGCTGGCTATGACAGGAAGTGCTATCGTTGAGGCATCATGGTCAAAAAGATGGTCTATTGCACATTAATATTTAATTAAGTACTATTTTAACTATCAAAAAATCCCAATTAAGCAAAGGCAGAATCTTGGGGGGGGGGGAGATATCCAGAAGAAGGCAGTGACGAAATCTCTTTCCTTAGGAAGAAAATTACATGGAAGTGTCCTTGAGGTCCCTAGGAATTGAGTTCGACTTGAACATCTCCCTTTATCTTTGATGGGATGTTGGGGGTTGGGAAGGGTGTCAACATTTACGGAACTGGTCTTCTGTAATAGCAATAAAAGACATAAAGATACCGATGGTGGGAATACATGTAGAGCTACAGAAAGCTAACAGAAAGCACTGAAGTGTGGTTTGGTCTAATTAGTCCTGTGAGATTAAAAAGCTATCCCTAGATCCTGGTTAGGAGAATGGGAAGTCAGTTTTCATCACTGTCTTTTGACAGGGATTTTTTTTAAAAAAGGAAAAGAAACATAATGTTGCCTATCTCTTTGACAACCCCCTTGTGTTATCATAACAAGGTCTTTCCTGGCTCCGATCAAACACATATCGATTCAGCAGTCTGCTCCAACGGTGACCAATTGGATGCCTCCTGGAAGACCACTAGCAGGAAATGAGTAGTCTCTTTCCCTTTGTGGTGTGTTTAGTACCCTTACAATTGGCATTCTGAAATGTCCTGTTGCTGAAAGACATAGAGCATTCATTTATTTATTTTATTTTAATCCCATTTATATCCCGCCCTTCTCCGAAGACTCAGGGTGGCTTACAATTTAAGCACAAACCAATGTGCTTAGCAATAGCCTTCATTCTATGTATATGCCTGCTTATTAGGGCTTTCTCCCCCCTCCAAGCGGCATTATTACAAAGTCAGCTTATTGCCCCCAACAATCTGGGTCCTCATTTTACCTACCTCGGAAGGATGGAAGGCTGAGTCAACCTTGAGCCTGGTGGGACTCGAACCTGCACTAATTGCAGGCAGCTGGTGTTACTTAAGGAGGCATTAGCCCACTGCTCCACCATCTACTGATGTTGGCTGATTCCTACAATCCATCATTTTGGTTAATCCCCTTGTCACATATTAATAACAATGGGACTCTATGGTTCAGGAGCAGGGGCAAAAATGGGGTGGAGCAAAGAAATGGTGGGACCTCAGCCAATGGGAGATGGAAATACGGCTTGCTCATAGAATCATAGGACTGGAAGAGACCTCGGAGGTCTTCTAGCCTCCTTGAGGCAGGAGTCTTCTACCATCCCAATCAAATGGTTGTCCAGTCTATTTTTGAAAATCTCCAGTGATGGAAGACCCACAGTCTCAAGAGGAAAGCTATTCCATTAATCAACTGCTCTTATTGTCAGCAAATTTCTCCTTCTAAGTTGGATCTCCCTTTGACATTCTTGTCCACACATTCTTGTCCTGTCCTCAGGTGCTTTGGAGAATAGGTCAATCTCCTCTTCTTTGTGACAGCCCCTCAAATAGTGGAAGACAGTTGTCACGTCCCCACGAGCCTCCTCTTTGATAGGTTAGACCAGGGTTAGGCAACCTTGGCTCTTTTCTTTCTTTTTTTGTATATATTTTATTGGTGTTTTTTTAACAGAACATAAATCATTCAGTCATTTGTAAACAGTGTGTTGTCTGGGTAACATTTATAAGACAATCTTTAACAACTGATTTCTATAATCTATATTCCATATGTTAATTTCAGTTGATTTCCCCTTTCCCCAAAGTATCTTTCTTTGCAAACATTAGATTAAAACAATTTTCATTATTTTGATAAACAACAATTAAGTATATAGTTTTTTCCAATATTCCTATTTGTCATTTTAGTTGCCTTATTGTAAATCCTGTTACCGTGCTTATTTCAGTTTATTTCTCCCCCCAAATTCTAAATATTCTTACTAGTGAGAGTTTTCTCAACAGTTAATTACATTTACATTGGTGGATTTAATTCTATTTTTTCCATATAATGAGAAAATGAGAAGTGAAACATCTTCAAAGAAAAACAAGAAACTCCATAAATTTTATATATATATTTTTTTAGAAAAACACAATCAATAGTAGTTAATTAACAGTCCATAATAATTAATTTTTATACTTCCATAATTAGTATATTGATTAATAGCATTTTTCTTTGATTTTCTCTTCTCCCAATAGTATTCTCCTTCAACCTTAAACAAGCATAATTTTTAATATTTTCAATGCATAAATGATTAAATATGAACTTTTTCTTCCATGTTTGTACCAACAATAATAGCGTCCATATGTGACATTTTTTTCTTATCAACTTGTGTTATTTTTATAAAAATCAACTTATTGGTTCACCGTATATCCTATTTTCATAAATCTTGTTTAAGCTTAATTTCTCCTTAATATTCGAACAATTCTTATCAGTCATAGTCTTCTCAGTATTTAACATCTAAATATCCAAATTTTCCATTTTAATACATTTTATGAACCAAGAAAACACGCTGTACACCAGGCACTAAGGATTGGTATTGTAAAAAAAAATCAGTAAAACATTTTTTAAAAAACAAAAGAGAAAAACAAGAAAGTTGCCTCCTGAAAAAGCACCTTTGGGATGTTCTGATTAAGCATACATTTCATCAACACTTACCTGCAATTAACAACAAATGGAATCAGACCAGTGTAGAGACTCTCATCTTTGATAAAACAAATCAAAGCTCAGAGATCCACAGTGGATTCTATTCAGAAGACCAATGAGATCTAGCTCTATAACTTTGTGGCTTAAGCAGGTACAACATTTTTCAGGTTATAGGCCACATTTGGGATCTCCTTCCCCCCCACCCCCAATACACACACACACACACACACACACACACACACAGGTGGTAGCCAGTGCAGAATTGAAAAATAATTTCATTTTGAATTACTGCTTCAGATTCGTCTCCATGTTTTTGATATAGGTAATCCTCGACTTAACGACCACACTTAAGCCCAAAATTTCTGTGAGACAGTTGCTAAGTGAGACAGTTGCTAAATGAGTTTTGCCCCATTTTACCACCTTTCTTGCCAGCGTTGTTAAGTGAATCGCTGCAGTTGTTAAGTTAGTAACATGCTTGTTAAGTGAATCTGGCTTCCCCATTGTCTTTGCTTGTCAGAAGGTCGCAAAAGGGGATTACATGACCCCGGGACACTGCAAGTATGAGTCAGTTGTCAAGCATCTGAATTTTGATCACATGACCATGGGGATGCTGCAGTGGTTGTAAGGGTGAAAAATAGTCATAAGTCACTTTTTTTTCAGTGACGTTGTAACTTCAGTCATTAATGAAAGGTTGTAAGTTGAGCACTAATTTTCCTCTGGTTGGGCTAGGTTCAGGAAGTAACAGAGCTACATCAGATCCTGCTCATATCTCCTTTCCACGTATTAAGCTTTTGGGTGGATTTCGATGCTTCCCCAAACCATTAATTTGTCCAACTTTATCATTTCATCTGAGAAAGATTCAATTCCAGTGACCTGATGTTTGCAACTTATACAAAATTCCTGCTGGAAGCAATTTGGTGGACCTACCCGTGGGTGGCAAAAGACTCCAGCAAACTCTTTGCCACAGCCATAGAATTATGGAAGCTTGATAAGATCTGATCTCGCCTTTCTAAAATGTGCTGATGTTGTTTGTAACCTCCTCAAACCACAAGGCGTAAGATCCTGCTAGCTGCTGTACTGTTTGTCCCCACAAGAAAACCAACCGCTATAATTTTGCAAAACCTCTCTGTCTGTGTGACTTTTGCATGTGAGGGTTTGTTTTTTTCATCCCTTCAATAGGAGGACTTGCAGGCCTATAATATCACTCTCTCTCTCCTCCCCCTCCCCACCATTAAAATGAGAAATTGTAGTAACTCCTGGTTTCTTGGAGGGGAGGAAAAAGGTCCAAATCTATCATGTGATTGGCGATAGTTTTTTGAGTTTCAGTTTAATAATATTAGGATCAACTGATTCTCTTCCTTCCACGCCCATCTTTGTACCATGAAACTTTCTCTGATAGCTTTGATGAAAACTGATAGTTTCACTCCAAAACTGTGAAGTATGTTGATCATTTTCTCAACAGGTGAATTGCTCAGGGACAAGCTTGGCAGCTATAAAGAAGATTAGAAAAGGGTGCAAATCTGGCTTGATTTCCAAAAGTTTGATCGATTGATTGGTTCTATTTAGTGATCACAGTCCAGAACTGTAGATAGACAGGCCAGATTGATTATGTGCCATCAAATTCATTTTCAACTCCTAGCAACCTCATTATTTTTCAACCATGGCAATCTGTCCCTTAACTTGTCTTTCATATTTTCCAATGGTGCATCCACCACCAAGGTAACTGAATCCATCCACCTTGCTGCTGCTTATCCTCTTCTATTCTTCCCTTCCACCTTTCTCACCACTGCAGCCTTCTCCAGAGAGTTGGCTCTTCCCATAATGTGTTCAAAATAGGGTAATTTGGTCACCTGGGCATTTGTGCCTTCAGTGAGAACTCTGGGTTGATTTGTTCAATGATCCATTGGTTCTTATGTTTGTTTTTCCCCTGTCCAATCCAGCAAATGCTGCATAAGATTGTCAGTGGAGAGCCTGTTTGGTGTAATGGTGTAAGGTGCCAGCTTAGAAAGCAGGAAATGTGGGTTCTAGTTCCTCCTTGGGCATGAAAGCCAGTTGGGTGACTTTGGGCCAATCACTAGGGGACTGTGAGTTCTAATCCCACCATAGGCGTAAAGATGGGTGACATTGGATCAATCACCAGGAGACTGTCAGTTCTAGTTTCGCCCTAGCCCTGAAAGCCAGTTGGGTGACTTTGGGCCACTCTCCTTCAGCCCAACCCACTTCACAGGGTTCTTGTTGTGGGGAAAATAGGAGGAGTAAGAAGTATTAGTATGTCCACCACCTTGAATTGCTTATAATTTTGTTCATTGTTCAGCTGCTAAGTCATGCCCAACCTTTTGCAACCCCATGGACTACATAGCACACCAGGCCCTCCTATCTCCACTACCAGAGGAATTTGCCCAAACCCATGCCCACTACAACAATGATACTATCTATCCATCTCATCTTCTATTGTCCTTTTGCCCTCAGTCATTCCCAACATCAGGGTCTTTTCCAATGAATCCTCTCTTCTCATGGGATGGCCAAAGTATTTGTGCTTCAGGTTCAGCATCTGTTCTTCCAAAGTCAGGGCTGATTTCCTTTAGGAGATAAAATAATAAAGTTGGAATAAATAAATGAATATAAAATAAAAAAAAATAAAACAAAAATTTAATAAATAAATAAAAATAAAATTGACATCATATGATAAGACCACTTTGGGTCCTGGAGTCATCCAGAATAATGACACCATTATTACACAAACAGCACCAGATGTCGTTAAGACCTACTGTCAAGTATGCAAGACACACAGATGCTTTCAAAGCACCTTTGGGACAACCATGACCTGGATGTCTGAGAATCACTACAGACATTTATGCAAGTCACAGTATCGATGTGACACATGTTTTGTCATCTGCCTCACTTCTTCCCTTTGTGGATGCCACATTGGGCCCCTCCTCCTCTTTCCTTTAAAAAAATAACTGACTTGAAGTTACGCTTTTAGATGTGCTAAGATACCTAAAAATGTAGCACGTTTTATTTCTTGAATTTTCTAACAGAAAACTGATGACACCCTGTGATGTATTTTGAGGACACAAAGCTGAGTAGCCTTGAGGGGGATCGCAGAAGTGGTTTTCAGTGATCCAAAAATCTCTTGCATATTCATTTATGGAAAGCCAGACAGGTTGCAATTAATTGGTTTGCTTATAAAACAATAAAAAGCAATGTTCTCTTGAATACTCTAAAACATCTTGTAATTAAGCAACAGCGAGAACTAGATACAGATCCTTGAAATGCTGCTTTGGGGGGAAAACATAAACATGCTTGGACATTAAAATCTGCAAGTGATGAGAACATCATCATCATCACTTGCAGGTTTAATGATGACGTTATATATTCCTCCATTGTCCATTTTCTGGCATTATCCTGAAGGAAAAGGACTAAGGAAAAGGGGATTGGGTTGCTAGCTTATCTGTAGATGCTTACAGCTGATCTCATGGAGTTCAGTACATGCCCTTCTTAAGGCAGTTCAGCTAACGAAAGCTGAGTCAATCGCTATCTTCAACAGAAGCTCCAAAGACAAGTTGTCCCGCTTTTGTGCTTCCTTATACACACCCACACAGCCCTCCCCGCACACATACACACGCACGCTGACTTTGCGCTAAATACATTTTTCAAGCCTGACTTTGTGCAAACACAATGTTGTGCTGGAAGCATTAAAAGGCAATTTAGCACTCAAAGGATTAAAAGCTCATGTTAAATTGAAGACTGCACTTGGCATAAACATTAAAAATTGACAGAACACCCTGCACATTAACTGCGCCGTGCTTCGTAATTAGCATTTAAAAGTAAAACATCATTTCCTTACTGTTTCCTACTTGCTCATTTATAATGCATTTATTAAAATGTGAATGCAGAGAGGAGGCATCGGTAAGTGGGGTGGGAGAGAGACTTGTGTTTGGGAGCCGGGAGTCGGCTTTGTGTGCTACACAAAGAAATGGAGATGAAGCTCTTAAAAGAAGGAACATTTGCGAAGGAAGAAATCACAGAATGAATCACCACCCACCAAGGATTAAGTGGTGCAAGTTAAAAAAATAATAATACTGTGAAGGCAATGCTAAATTCTGGTCTTAAGAATCTAGAATGGCCACCTTCTTTAGGAAGTAAACTACAGGTAGCCCTCACGACCACAGTTGAGCCCAACATGTAGCCCTGTTACTAAGTGAGACACTTGTTAACAGCAATAGCAATAGAACGTAGACTTAGATACTGCTTCACAGTGCTTTACAGCCCTCTCTAAGAGGTTTACAGAGTCAGCCTATTGCCCCCAACAATCTGGGTCTTCATTTTACCGACCCCGGAAGGATGGAAGGCTGAGTTAACCTTGAGCCGCTCAGGATCAAACTCCTGGAGCAGGGGTGTCAAACTGCTGGCCTGTGGGCCAGATGCATCATGGCAAAACCGCACCCACCCCATTGCTGGCAATGGAAAAAAAGTCACGATATGTCGCGACACGTCACGTGACGTTGCGAGTTGGACACCCCTGTCCTGGAGGGAGCCGTGAGTTAGCCTGAATTCTAACCACTGCGCCACCACAGCTCAGTGGTGAGTCTTGTCCAATTTTACAACCTTTCTTGACACAGTTGTTAAGTGAATCACTGCAGTTGTTAAAGTAGTAACGTGGAGGTTAAGTGAATCTGGCTTCACCATCAACTTTTCTTATCAGAAGTTCATAAAAGGTGATTACATGAACCCAGGACACTGCAAAAGTCATAGATATGAGTCAGTTGCCAAGCACGCTGAATTTTGGTCACGTGACCATGGGGCTGCTGCAATGGTCATAAAGGTGAAAAATAGTCATCTTATTTTCAGTGATGCTATAACTTTGAACGGACACTAAACAAACTGTTGTAAGTCAAGGACTACCTATAAAGGGATTGTTTAGTGTCAAAGTGGGGAGGCGAGACAGATGAAATCTGCAAGAAAATGTTCAGAATTCAGAGCAGCCATGTTTTGGATCAAAGGTTTTACAAATCAGCCAGGCTATCCTCCAGGAGTGAATAAAAATTGGGACCCAGTAAGGAAGCCAGTAAGGGACGCGGTGGCTCATTGGGTTAGGACACTGAGCTTGTCGATCAGAAGGTCGGCAGTTTGGCGGGTCGAATCCCGACTGCTGCATAACAGAGTGAGCACCTGTTACTCATCCCAGCTTCTGCCAACCTAGCAGTTCGAAAGCACGTAAAAATGCAAGTAGAAAAATAGGGACCACTATGGTGGGAAGGTAACAGCGTTCCGTGCGCCTTTGGCATCTAGTCATGCCGGCCACATGACCACGGAGACGTCCTCAGAAAGCGCTGGCTCTTCGGCTTTGAAACGGAGATGAACACCAGCCCCTAGAGTTGGAAACGACTAGCACGTACGTGCAGGGGAACCTTTACCTTTACCTTTAAGGAAGCCCTTCCTGACCTTTTCTCCAAACACCCACCCAATTGAGGTAGTCCTCAATTTAGAATCATTTGTTTAGCAACCGTTCAAAGTTAGTGCGCCAGTTGCGCCCCTTTTTGGACCGAGATGCCCTATGCACGGTTACCCATGCCCTCGTCACTTCTCGCCTGGATTACTGCAATGCTCTTTACATGGGGCTGCCCTTGAAGAGCACCTGGAGGCTTCAACTGGTGCAAAATGCGGCTGCGTGGGTGCTTATGGGAGTATCTCGGTACTCCCGTGTTACACCACTCCTGCGTGAGCTGCATTGGCTTCCGGTTGCCCTCCGAGTGCGATTCAAGGTGCTGGTAATAACCTTTAAAGCACTGCATGGCTTAGGCCCGGGGTAGTTGCGAGACCACCTGCTGCCAATGTCAACCTCCCATTGCCCGGTTCGCTCTCACAGAGTTGGCCTCCTCAGGGTTCCGTCGGCCTGGCAATGCCGGCTGGCGACCCCCGGGGGAGAGCCTTCTCTGTGGGCGCACTGACCTTCTGGAATGAGTTGCCTCTGGAGCTGCGGATGGCCCCTGACCTTCGGTCCTTCCGCCGTGACCTGAAGATGTGGTTGTTCCAACAAGCGGGCCTGGACTGACTACGATTTTTAATTAGGCTTTTACTGGGTTAAATTGTTTTGTAATTTGTATTTATTGTTTAATTCTCTTTTAATTTTTTTAGTCTTATGTTTTTTTATTTTTATTGTTGTGAGCAGCCCTGAGTCCTCAGGGAGAAGGGCGGCATTTAAATTTAATAAAATGAAATGAAATGAAATGAAATGAAAGTTACAATGGCAGTGAAAAAAGTGACTTGCAGTTGATACACACATGCAACCATTACAACATCCCCAACGGTCATGTGACCAAAATTCAGATGCTCGGTAATTGACATGTATTTACGACAGTTTGCAGCATCCTGGGGTCACGTGATCCACATTTGCAACCTTCCCAGTCAGCTTTCTGGCAAGCTAAGTCAATGGGAGTTGAAGTCCACAAGTCATAAAAGGGCCAAGTTTGAAGATCCCTGGTCTAGTAGTTAAGGCACTAGGTTAGAAAGAAGGAAACTGTGAGTTCAAGTCTCACCTTAGCCATGAAGTGTCTCTTAGCCCAACAGGATTTTTGGGAAAATAGGAGGAGAATGTCTGTTGGATATGTTTGCTGACGAGTTATTTGTAAAAAGGTGAGTTATAAATGAATGAATGAATGAATGAATGAATGAATGAATGAATGAATGAATGAATGAATGAATGAATGAATGAATGCTTGGCCTTACAGTTTTACCAATGCTTATTACATCAGTTGAATCCCCCAATCTGTCCCCTAATATTACAGAAATGGGGTACAATATATTTCATGCGAGGTGCTGCAAAAAATCTCCCTTTTTCTTCCCAGCTTGGCAAAACAGGAAATCTCCAGTTTCACAGTATTCATGCCAATCCAGTTTGCTCTTGTTTCCTCTCTCCCTTTCTCATTACTTTGGTTATTTTTTTTTCTGCAGCCTTTGCAAAAACTGGGGAACAAAACAAAAACCATGAAACCTTTTGTAATCCTTCTCTTTTATCCAGAACAGATTGCAGTTTTAAGCTGAGGCCTGTAAACGCCAGGTTCAAAGAAACTAAAGCAAATTAGCATAAAACACTGGCATTCTCATTTAGGCAAATAGCAAGGCGGTTATTACACAAGCAGTTTTATGGGAGTTTTTGTGTATGGGGGCGTAGGGTGGTGAGAAATAGAAACAGAGATTAAAAAGACATGAGCAATTGTGGTTTCTCCGTTCCCAGTTAGGGCTTTTGTACACAGCTCAGAGTTGCTGGTACATATCTCATCTTTTAGCCTTCCAGCAGAACAATCATGGTGGTGCTGATGGGTGGATCCTGGTTTGGGATGGTTAGCCAGGATAGACTGCAGACTAATTTCTAGCTTGGACCAAAAAAATATTACTGACAATCTAAGATAGAGCATTGGTGTATCAGGTTTGTCACTGGCTTTCACATATTTTAATAAGACACAAATGAAATAGCTTGGTTGTTGTTTGGCATGGTAGATCTTTGCCATTGTGGCTTGTGAACCATAAATCATAATGGTGGGTAGCTTGAGATCATCAAGCTCTTGAATCTCCTACCCACTTTTGTTTGTTTGCTTGTTTATTTATCATTAAACATATTGACCTCCCGTCTTACCACAAGGTAACTCTGGGCAGTTTGCAATATTAAAAATATTACAAAGCCTATACACAATAGGAACTACATTGCTGAATTTTAGTTTCCTAGTATTTGTAAAGGGGAATCACATTAAAAAAGGTATCCATAAAAGACTGAAGGCCACCTTCGTTTAAATTGTTTTCACATCAGGAAATCCTGATATATTGTGAAGTCCTTTAACAATTGTTCTAATCAGGAAGTTATTTTCCAAGACTTCTCTTCAGCAAGATTTATTGAGATGAAAGGGGCAGGGTTCCCAAAATGTTATCCAATGAATTATTTCCTCTTCCAATAGAACAGGGGTTCCCAACCTGTGGGCAGGTGTATTGGCCAGAGGGCCATGTGAGTGGCTGGCCAGAGTGCGTGTGCACTCCCCCCCTCCACTTGAGCTAGTGCTGCCTTGAGCTTCCCATGGGTACTAGCAACTCTGTCTGTATCATGAGGGTGCTAGTGCCACTCCAAGCATTGTGCGGGTGCTAGTGGCCCCATTTGTGGTCCGGGGGTGCTAGTGGCCCTGTTTGTATCATGCGGGTGCTAGCACTGCCCTGAGTGTTGTGCGGGCACTAGTGGCCCTGTTTGTGGCACATGGGCACAAGCGGCCCCTGTTTGTATCATGCTGGCGCTAGTGCCATCCTGAGTATCACGCGGGCACTAGTGGCCCCATTTGTGGCACATGCGTGCTCATGGCCCTGTTTGTAGTGCTTGCACACTCATGGCCCCATTTGTGCATGCACACATAAAGGTGCCTGCCCCTCCCTTGCCCTCCGGGCCGTCAACCCAGAAAAGTTGGAGATCTCTGCACTTGAATATCTGTAATTCAGGGTTGAACTGTGGAGTTCTTGGTGCTCTCTGAACTTTTTGTTTGCAGATGTTTCATGACCCAACTAACAAACTACATAGAATGAAGGCTATTGCTAAGCACATTGATTTGTGCTTTAAAATTGTAAGCCGCCCTGAGTCTTCGGAGAAGGGCGGGATATAAATGGGATTTAAAAAAACAACAACAACCTAACTCAGAAAGCACCAAGAACTCCAAAGTTGAACCCTGAGTTGTTGTTATTATTATTATTAATACTTCTTCTTCTTCTTCTTCTTCTTCTTCTTCTTCTTCTTATTATTATTATTATTATTATTATTATTATTATTATTATTATTATTATTATTATTATTATTATTATTATTATTATTATTATTATTATTATTATTATTATTAAAGTTGGAAGGGACCTTAGAGGTGATCTAGTCCAACCACCTGCTCAGGCAGGAAACCCTATACCATTTCAGACAAAAGGCTGTCCAGTCTCTTCTTAAAAACTTCCAGTGTTGGAGCATTCACCGCTTCTGGAGGCAGGTTGTTTCACTGGTTAATTGTTCTGTCAGGAAGTTTCTCCTTAGTTCTAGGTTGCTTTTCTCCTTGGTTAGTTTCCATCCGTTGCTTCTTGTCCTGCCTTTGGGTGCTTTGGAGAATAGCTTGACTCCCTCTTCTTTGTGGCAGCCCCTGAGATATTGGAACACTGCTATCAAGTCACACTCTCGCCCTTCTTTTCATTAAACTAGACATACCATATTTTTCTGTGTATAAGACACTATTTTTTCCTGCAAACACTCTGTTCAAAAATCAAGGGCATCTTATACAAGTCCAGCATCTTATACATGAAAAACTAATGGTAACCTCCGCAATCCAGGGCATGCATGTGTGGGTTCTTTACATGCCGCCTGGAGGATCGTGCTGCCCCAAGGATGCCGCTGGTCCCACTGAAGCTGCCTTCTATGACCTGTTTTTCACTGGTGCAGCTCGGGCTGAAGCCGCAAGAGGCCCCAGGAAGCCGCCTCAGTACAGTGATTGACGGCCGAGGGGGTGGGTGGGACTAAGCCTACATAGCGCCATCTGATTGGAGGAAGTTGCTTCCCTTGTGTGATGGTACCCAGAAGTACCAATAATTGGGGGGGGGGCTCTTATGCAAGGGTGCGTCTTATAGACAGAAAAATATGGTACCCAATTCCAGCAACCGTTTCTTATATGTTTTAGTCTCCAGTCCCCTGATTATCTTTGTTGCTCTTCTCTGCACTCTTTCTAGAGTCTCAACATCTTTTTTACATCATGGTGACCAAAATTATTCTATTTTACTGAAATGATTTCCTATCTAGGACCATATATTCCTACCAGGTCAAAGACTTTCTGATTTTCTTTCTAAGTGTCTTCCTCAAGAGATCCATCTCATGGTACAGAGATAGACCTCTTGAGTCATAATGGGGAAGCTTGCAGTTGGCTCCTTATATAAGGGTTCCTATTATTATTTGGGGAACCAGTTCTTAAATATGCATAGTTGCTGTGACTTCACCATTTTTACATATCCAAACCATTGTTAATTGCATCATTATTTTGCATGATGCATGAATCGTATTCAAACATCCATTTGGTTTAGCATCCTTCTTCCCATCTGGATCTTTCCAGGAAGGACCAAGCAGAGCTAGAAACAATTATATGTTCTTATTGTTCCACTGGTAAAGTTTCTTTCTGATCAGTACTTCCAAAGCTCCACCCATTTCTTACATGGGTTGTACATGCAATGTAAATCAAAAGGAAATGGGTTTTTATTATTAGTTATCATCTCAACCTTTTTGACCCCTTTACTGTTGATGGAATAGTATTGGAACAGGATTCTATAGCTGTTTCAGGTAATATTTGTTATTTATTTATTTTTTTAACAAAAAATGAGCTTGTTAATGCCAAGGGTTAAAAGCAGGGACAATCTGTTCAACCATTCCAAAGATAAATGTATTGACTCTCATCACTAACTTGAGAGATTTCCATGGTTGTTGCAAACTACCAGTTCAAAGAAAATAAAGTATTTTAAAGAGCTAATGAGGTACAAAACTTACTGATCCATACTCTTCCAAACTGCATTTCTTCTGAACCATGACATTCTGGAGATAGTTTGGCAGTTTCTGGAAGCAAATCCTCCCAAATTGAAGTGAGATATTCCAGGCATGCTCAACCTTCAAAACTTTCTGCCACAAAGAGGTAATGGAAATGTTCTAGAGAATAATAATAATAATAATAATAATAATAATAATAATAATAATAATAATAATAATAATAATAATAATAATAATAATAATAATAATAAAAAATAAGTTGGAAGGGACCTTGGAGGTCATCTAGTCCAACCCCCTGCACAGGCAGGAAACCCTATACCATTTCAGACAAGTGGCTGGCCAGTCTCTTCTTAAAAACTTCCAGTGTTGGAGCATTCACAGCTTCTGGGGGCAGGTTGTTCCACTGGTTAATTGTTCTAACTGTCAGGAAGTTTCTCCTTAGTTCTAGGTTGCTTCTCTCCTTGACTAGTTTCCATCTGTTGCTTCTTGTCCTGCTTTCAGGTGCTTTGGAGAATAGCTTGACACCCTCTTCTTTGTGGCAGCCCCTGAGATATTGGAACACTGCAGTCATGTCACCTTTCATCCTTCTCTTCATTAAACTAGACATACCCAATTCCAGCAACCGTTCCTTATATGTTTTAACCTCCAGTCCCCCTTATATGTTTTAACCTCCATACCCCTAATCATTTTTGTTGCTCTTCTCTGTACTCTTTAGAACAGTGGTGGCGAACCTATGGCACGGGTGCCAGAGGCGGCACTCAGAGCCCTCCCTGTGGGCACCCATGCCATGCCTCGGAGGTGGTAATTGTCCCTCTTCAACCAGCTGCCCCCCACAGGTGTCCCTCCCCACGAGCAACATTGAGGTGACCACACCCACCTTGGCCACACCCACCTAATTCCATGACCACCACAGCCATGCCCACCTGGCACCCAGCAATAAATAAGTGGGTTTTGGGTTGCAGTTTGGGCACTCAGTCTCTAAAAGGTTCACCATCACTGCTTTATAATCTCAATATCTTTTTTACATCATGGTGACTAAAACTAGATGCAGTATTCCAAGTGTTGCCTTACCAAGGCATTGTAAAGTGGTATCAACACTTCACGTGATCTTGATTCTCTCCCTCTGTTAATGCAGCCTAGCACTGTGTTGGCTTTTTGGCAGCTGCAGCACACTGCTGGCTCATATTTAAGTGATTGTCCACTAGGACTCCAAGATCTCTCTTACAGTTGCTACTACTGAGCAAGGTACCACCTATACTATACCTGTGCATTTGGTTTTTCTTGCCTAACTATAGAACCTTACTTTTTTCATTTTGTTAGATAGCGCCCAGTGTTCAAGTCTGTCCAGACTGGATCATCTCCAGAGCAACAAAGGATCTTGTGGAAGAAAAACACAAATGATCACATGGCCTGTCATAAATATGGATGTCATGAATACAAGTCAGTTGTCAAGCATCTGAATTTTGATCATATGACCGTGGAGTTGCTGCAATGATCCTAAGTGTGAAAATAGTCATAAGTCACATTTTTTCAGTGCTGTTCTAAGTTTCAAGAGTCACTAAATGAACTGTTGTAAGTTGAGGACTACCTGTATTATGTATAATCACATCAGTGTTGATTTTTCGTAGCTTTTTTTCCCCAATGAGCAGGAATACATCTGCACATCAATCAAGCACTTTATCAAATCAAACTTGAGGACAGCCTCATACTTTTGGCGAGCAAACTGCCCACAGAGGCAAAGAACACATGCCACAATCCTAAATGATTTTTTTTAAAAAAATCCCATAAATATTAGGAAACCACACAAACCTCCAGAATAATAACAGAAGGCAAAATTGGGGAGATTATTTAATCTTCATCCTCATCCTCCTCACCTAAAAGACAGAGATATATAACTACCGTAAGTTATAAGGAGAAATCCAGAGGGCCAAAGTGAATTTCTGTTACAGCTGCTAGATAACCAACAAACTGCCAGAGAAGGCTTAAAGGCAAAGGCATATGAGGATTTGGTAAATATTTTCCACAACAAAACACAATTGGTTTCAACGGGATATCATTGTGTTTCTCATTAGTTATCCTTCACTTCTTAGACAAGTTTTGAATTTCACAGAAATCGTACTGTGCATTTATTTTTGAGAGAGAGAGAGAGAGAGAGAGAGAGAGAGAGAGAGAGAGAGAGAGAGAATGTGTGTGTGTGTGTGTGTGAGAGAGAGAGAGAGAGAGAGAGAGAGAGAGAGATGAATTTCTTGACTAGTCCAACTATGCATTGAGTTGTGCTTCCCTATATGCATGTTCGCATTCTCACAACATCACAGTCTCACATTTCCGACTTTCTTTTTCTTCTTAGAGGTACAGTAGAAGAGTTTCAAAGTGGATAACAAGTGTTTGGTATTGAAGGAAAGTACTGAGAGTCAGTTTGGTCTCATGGTTAAGGCACCAGGCTAGAATGCGGGAGACTGTGAGTTCTAGTTCCTCTATTGGCCTGAAAGATAGCTGGGCGATTTGGGGCCAATCACAAGGAGCCTGTGAGCTCTAATCCTGCCTTTGGCATGAGAGCCAGCTGGGCGACATTGGGCCTTGAGTTATTTGTAAAGAATAATAAAAGTGGGAAATAAAAAAGTAGTAAATTAAGAAGGCCATAAGGTGGCTTTGACAAGATGCCATACAATTAAGCTATACCTCATAATTAACATCATCATCATCAGCAACAACAACACATCATAATCCTCCTTTTTCCTTCTTCTCTTTCTTCTCCTCACTTTTCTCCTCCTTCCTCTCCCTTTCTCCCTCCCCTCTACCCCACCTTTTCTCCCCCCCCTTCAGAAGAAGGCTTTTTACGTTCATTAAATGCAACCTTATCTCTGAAATGATAAGTGCACCTAATCTCATTTCCTGACAAGCAATTCTGACAGCACCTTCCTTTTGATTTCAAAGACATGGAGTAGATGTATATTAATCTGTCAGTCACTGCCCTAAGAAAGGATGATGGGGGAGGGGTGTGTGTGAGGAGGAGTGTGCTGGATAGGGAGAGAAAGGAGCTGAATCTTTGTCAAAGTGGAAAGAGCGAGGAAGGACTAGGAAAGCTGGCTGGTGGATATAGATCGGTGTGGTATTCCACCCAGAAAACGCTAAATATCAAATCCTGGAGTCAAAATGACTCTTATTCTAGAGATGATCACAAGGGACTTATTAGTCTAGAGGCTCATCAGCCTATTTCCATTAGAGCTGACAGCTGCACTGAAATTTCTCCCCCCCACCCCCTCCTCTCTCTCTCTCTTTCTCTCTCTCTCTTTTTCCACTGAGATGAAAACAAAGTCGATCTTGCAGGATTTTTCTACAAATACTCTTTGTCATTAATGCTGTTTACTTCAAGGGCTTTTCTTGAGCAATCTATTATCCCTACTTTCCAGAAATAGCTTCGCATTATGTTAATTTTGCTTTTGGTTACTATTTTGTGGGTCTGTGTTTGGTGATATTAGACTTGGGGTGGGTGTGGGAATATTTACTGGATGCAGCAAGGATATTATTATTATTTTTTTGAGGGGGGAATAGAATACAATATGTTTGACTTGGGAGGATATTTATTAGATGCACCAAGGAGTATTTTTTACAGGGGCATATACAGTATGCTTGACTTGCATCTTTTAACCGTATAAATGGCAAGGTGGAATATATTGTTAAAAGAAATCCTTAACGAAAACTAAATTCCGTGGGTCTGTATATATATAGTCCTCAGCTTACAGCCATTTGTTTAGTGACCTTTTGATGTTTCAGTGGCAGTGACTGACAGACAACTGGTACTTGCACATATGATTGTTGCAAATCATCATGTGATCAAAATTTGGCACAACCAATGTGTATTTAGTTGCACTGTCTGAGGGTCCCTTGATCACCATTTAGGATCTTCCCAGCTGGTTTCTGACAAGCCAAATCAATGAGGAAAGCCAGAGTTGCTTAATGACCACACGATTCATTGAACAGCTAATTGTGATTCACTTAACAACGGTGGTAAAATAGATTGTAAAATCAGGTGTGAGTCACTTAACAACTCCCTTGATTAGCAACAAAAATTCTGATTCCACGTGGTCACAAATTATGGAATACCTGTATATTATACAGGATACTGTAATAGTATAATCTATTGTGTTCTGCACTGATGACCCTACTCTTGAAATACTGTGTCCGATCCTGGATATCACATTTTAAAAGCAAGAAGGAGAATGTAAAACAAACTAAGAGGGGAGTTACCAGTAGTAGTGCCACTTGTGTGAAATGGTATAGGCCAGAGGTAGGCAACTTCGGCTCTTTTATGACTCATGGACTTCAACTCCCAGAATTCCTGAGACAGCTATGCTGACTCAGGAATTCTGGGAGTTGAAGTCCATGAGTCATAAAAGAGCCAAGGATGCCTACCCCTGGTATAGGCCCACTGTCTCCTGCTTGAGCAGGGGGTTAAACTAGAGCACGGGTGTCAAACTCACCGCGTCACATGATGTGGTGTGGTGTATCGTGACTTCTTTTGCCTTGCCGGAGCTGGGATGGGTGCGGCCTCCGTATGATGCAACCAGCCAGCGGGCTGGCAGTTTGACACCCCTGACCTAGAAGATCTCCAAGGTCCCTTCGAATTCTGTTATGCTGTTATGCATAGGATGCAAAGGAGAAGACTAATAGGAAATATATGGGATATGCCCATCCAACCAGATCCAATAGAAATGGCATGTTATACACCCTGTCAACTAGGGGCAGAGCCTTTTCTGCTGTGGTACCAACTTTATGAAGCATCCTTCTCTCTCTCCCCACAGAAGTGAGACTGGCATCCTTATTGACTTTCCAGAAATCCCTCAAGGCCTGGTTATGCCATCGGGCTTGGGGAACTCAAGGAATTGGTGAAATTCTGAGGTGGCGCCATTGTTACTAACATCTCCTCTTAGCTTGATGTTTCTGCTCTTTTTAGCCTTGTATTTTTTTTTAGTTTTTAACATTTTTTTTTAAAAAAGATCAGAAATTAAGAAGATTGATAACAGAAGGTGAAGGATTATTCGATCTCTTGCCGGGTTAATCTTAGCCCACATGTTTCCAAACTCCTGTAATTAATAGAAGTTAACATGGATTTGTCAAGAACATATCTTATTAGGCTAATTAAGCATTTTTAAGGCTTTTTGGATGGGGAATTCTGGGAGTAGAAGACCACACATCTTGAAGTTGCTGAACCTGAGTAACTGTCTCCTTCCAACTTTGTCAACCTGTGGTTCTGTTACCAGCGTTCACAACTTAGGGCAGCGCAGCTATTCCTTATCTAGCAGATCAATACACCAGCTTTGGGTTGTAAAAATCCGGGCGATCGCTAGATGACCTGCAGAGATCCAGAAAACCCTGACTCCTTTCTGCCACCTAGCGGTCGCTTGCATTTTTGCAGCGCCACCTGGTCCAGTAATGTAATCCTAACCTGGCGAACCAGGTGGGAATAGGGAGGCTCTGAGGTTCCAAAGTAGCTTAAACTAATTATGAATGAAACGTCCATGTTCCAAAGAGCGCCGACAGCATTTGGCTGATGCCCTTAAGAAATCTAACGGTGGAGTACAGGAGTTGGAGCGGGTCTTTTATTTTTATTTTTTAACGATCCGCCGGCGGGAGCTTCCCCAGAGAGGGTCCCCTCTCGCGTCCCGCTTCTTCCTCCCCCCCCCTTTTTTTTCTTTTTTTCCTTTTCAAAATTAACCATGAGAGCACTTCGGATTTTCCCCGAGCTCTGAAGATGAATGGGGGGAGGTACCGGGCGGTGGAGCCAAGCGGCGACGGGGGGCGGGCCGAGAGGCGGGGCAGGGCAGGGCAGGGCAAGGGAGGAAACGCCACTGGCTCACACGGTGGAAAGACGGCCGAGGGAGACTGCGGAGCTGTCGGAGGGCAAAGGGGAGCCGGCGCTGGTGGGCGCGGGACGGGGGCTTCGGGTTGCCGCCGGAGCGCTTTGGGTTAAGGGCCACGGTCGACGCTGGCTCCGGATTATGAGATCGCCTGGCCGCCGGCGCGCCTTGGTGCCAATGGAATTCACTTGAATCGGGGCCGGTGGCAAGACGGCGAGACGGACGGGCGGCCGGCCGCTTTGTGTGAGACCCTGCGGAGCTGGAGGGGCTGATACTCCCCCTTCCTCTTTCTTCGTCCCCTCTTTCCACGCCTGGCCTCCCTCCGGAGGCGGCGAGACAACCTTCCGGGAACGTAACCTTCTTGGGCGCCGGGAGCCTCTCCGGAGCGCACGGTGCCAAACGATTCTTTTTGCGCCTTGGGGCGCACATGCTTCCCTTTGTCCTACTGGCTGGGATCTCCCGGCGCGGTCCCTGATTTCGATCCTCGCCCCTCCCCTTTTATTAGCCGCCTCTCTCTTGCGCTCCCTTCCCCGGCCGTCGCAGGACCCGCGATTAAGTCTCTCCCGCCGCCGTTTCTCCCGGAATGGCCGAGCGCGCTGGGATCCCTCCTGGGAAGGACTCGCCTTTGGACGGAATAGTTTGGTTTTGCTTTTGGGAATAAGTGCTTCTTACTGGACGGATAGGAGGAGGAGTTGGACAAGATTCCCTGACTCTTTTTCGGCTTCTCTTCCCAGACATGAACTTGTCGGCTGTCACTTGGGTTGTTTAACCCGCCGGACGATCAGGTAAATTCGCTTTTAAGGGCAAAATGGAGCGACTCTCAATAACCTGGCTTTGTGCGTGGGCTATCTTTTGTCTCTGTGGGTTTCTTGGCTGGAATTTCTTCCACTCTCCGTTTGATCATGGCAAGATTGGAGATACAGTTCCAGGGGTGGAGTAGTGGTGGTGGTGGTGGTGGTGGTGGTAGGGGAAACATCCCAAACTATTGTATTGCTTTCCTTTCTTGTCTCCTGCATTTTTCTTTTGCGGATGGCTCTCGGAGCTTCAAAAGGATAGGAGCTGGAAGAATTGGAATGGAGAATTCCTTAAAAGTCTTAGGACTTTATTCTCCTTTCCCGGGGCTGAAGCCTTTCCATTAAGATTGTTCCTAGTCGTTTTTAGTCAAAGCAAGCAAGCAAGCAAACCACATTCTGGATATATCCTTAGAAATACGGCAGTCTGTTTTGATTGCAGTAGTCATTCCAGGTTCCTGGTGGACAGATTAATGGATAAGCTCTTTGATTTATGTTTACCAGTAATGAAGAGCCCCAGGGACAGGCAGGTTTTGAGGTCTTTTCTTTGGTTATAAACATTTGGAGTTACCATTTTTGCTTGATTGTCTGCTTCAGGTTAGCTGGTTTTACCGGATTGTAAAGCACTATGTTCTTGTATTGCATAAGGTCGTGTTGTTGTCCAGCCCATCTCCGGATGGCCAAACTGGGTATCAGAGTTGAATTCTGCATAGAGCCAAACCCTCTTTCTTTTGCCAAAGAAAGGCAGGATAATTAAGGGGGGGGGGGGGAAACCTTCTTGTATTTTCTTCTTAAACCTTTTTTGTTTGCCGCCAATGATCATGGCTTTTTGCAAGCAGCACCGTTTCATTGTGGCGAAAAGCTGTGAGACAAGTTTTCATTTGTGAAAATTGTACATTTTATTTCATTTGACAAGCTTTAGTGGCTGAGAGTCTTTGAGATTAGTTTTTTTTAGGTTTTTTTTTTAAAAAAACGTTTCATTTGAAAAAAAAAACCTTG
Source organism: Vipera berus (assembly GCF_964194415.1). Taxonomy (NCBI): domain Eukaryota; kingdom Metazoa; phylum Chordata; class Lepidosauria; order Squamata; family Viperidae; genus Vipera; species Vipera berus. Next base: position 347,931,256 of record NC_138202.1, read on the forward strand.
AAACTGAACTTTGAATGGTGCCCCTAGAATCCTGGGGCGCAGTCTCCAGCTTCTAGAATTATTTTAGTTCCTGCAAAGTTGCTTCCTGGTGTATGCTTAGATTAAGCCGGGATAGTCCTTTTGTGCTCTACATTCTATTAAGATCGGCAAACCATAATGCTTCAGAAGTATTTTATCTAATTTTATCTCGCTTGAAACTGAAAGACATGAAACTGTAATTTTCCGATTTGGCCATTAGGACTGTTTATGGCAATAGAATATTGTGTATTATTATTGGTTTTAGAGTGAGAGGTTAATACATTTAATTGTTAATACATTTTGTGCTGAAGAAAGTGGGACATTTTCCTCCATCTCTCCCTTTTTTTCCTTTTTTGCAATCCTGTTTTTTTTCCTGACTCCTAATTTTATCTTTCTTTATATTTTGCCTTTTGTTGAAATTTAAAACTTTTTTTTGAAAAAAAAAAAAAAGAACTGGTTTATCCTTACAACAACCCTGAGAGGTTGATCCCCGTAGGAATAGGAACTACCCCAAAGGCACCCATTGAGCTTGAATGACAATTCAAAGCTAGTTTTCAGTCCAGCTTTATATTCCACTGGTAGCCTCTGTGTTTTATTTCTGACATTTAAGTCCCAACTTTTTAAGACTTCAAGGCAGCATACATACCCTTGCAACAACTCTGTGAGATAGATTGGGCTGAGAGATATAATTGGCCCAAACAAATCCTGAGTTGCCAGAGCTGAGGGTAGGACTTGAACCAGAAATGCTGATCCAATAGTTCCCCAGACTTTCTCCTTGGTTGGGAATCCCTGCCCATTTCTTCCCACATATATATATATATATATATATATATATATATATGCATGTGGGTCATTTTTATTACCTGCCCTGTTGTGTTCCCATGTCTGATGACCTCAGGCAGGTGGAGAAGTGGCACCAACAGGCAGCATAATCGGTATATGTGAAGAAAGAGGGGGTGGGGGCGCACTGTCTCTTTGCTCCTTCTCCATGAAAGAAATACTGCAAGGGTTCCCTTAGATTGGGGGGGGGGGAGATGGAAAAGCAGCTGGTCTGCTTTTTTCACCTCTGTCTTCCCCAGTTCTGTGTTGATGGGGGTGAGAGATTCCCTGCACCAGGCTAAAAAGCCACAGAGAGCTTACAGCAGTGCCTTGATGCAAAGCAGTCTCCCAGCCCTTAATTACGGCTTGGGTGATCTTCTCTTCTCCCCCCCCCCACCTTCACTTTATACAAGAGGCGGCTTAGTGGGTTGGATCACGCTTGCTTTCAAAGAAAGCCTTTCATGTCAGGACAGAGTTGATGTTTTTGCAAGTGCTTGGCGTCGGCATATGCCAAGAAAAAGCGCCAGCCTTTTCTGTCTGGACAGGAAATAGATACACTCTACACACAAATACACACACACACACACACACACACACACACACTTTGCCTTTATGGCAGTGCATTCCTTGATGGAAGAGAAGAATACACACACACAAACAAACACAGTCCATTTGTCTCCACCTAGAAATGGTTTGCTGACGTTTAATATTTGAAGCCAAGGCAGTCCCCAGCCCAGAAGGCTGAAAGGGAGGCAGGGAAAGGTTTTCTTTGTGTGTGTGTGTGTGTGTGGTGTGTAGGACAGATACAGTTCTTCCTTCTCCCCTTCCTTTGCTATTTGCACTGTTTCTCTCTCAGGTCCCTGGAGGTCATGAGAGTTCAGTTCTGGTCAAAAATGATTGAGGCTCATCATGGACAGTGTCCCCATTTTCCTTCCTGCCCCTCCTTGTTGTGTCTCAAGAGTCTTGCTCATCAGATTTTAATTCATATTTTACTCATAGATCTTTTACTTATATAATCATACATATTTTGTTCATTTGATTTTAACATCCAGGTTTTTTGTGTGTGCAGATTTGCACGTGGGAACCTTCTTTCCCCCTTCCCCCCCCGCCACCCACAGTGTGAAAAGTGAAAAGAGGTCAAGAGGAGATAACACAAAATGTATCACTCCTTCCTTCAGAAAAATGAGCCCCCCCCCTTTTAGCCATTGCAGGATTAGCCTTAAATCCTGCTGGAAATTACTCCATTCCCTCAGAATGGGACAGCACCTGGAACTCGTGTCTCTATGTGCTCTCTCTTAATCCAAGAGAATGATAAAAGTTTCCTCGTTCCTGCTAATAAACTCCCATTTCTGGCAGGGTTTTGTTCTGCCGTTCGGTCACATCTTTTCATGTGGGTTTTGGGTTTTTTTGTTTTTTTACAGTGGAAAACACCCTTGAGCAATTCATGCCTTCAAATCCTGGATGGAAGTCAAGACAAATTCAATCCAGGAAAAAAGACTGATCTTCACATTTCTCGTTTGACTGACCTTGGGAAAGTTTATTTGTAAAGAGGGTTTTGATGGAGAGTTAGGTCAGATTTAGTTTCTCATTTACGTCCGCTAGTAGTTTTCTTATCCTTTTCTGTGCCCTACATAGAACATCTTCCTTGATAGCCAACAGATGCTACAGTTCTGTATTTAATCCTGGACTAAATACACCTCAATTTTTGCTTAGCCAACATCCCAAGGAATTTTTATGCAGCATGATATTTTCCGAGAGCAGTTACCAGATTCTTTTAATTTGGGCTGCTGCTTTTCCTTTTCAAGAATCGCCCTTCTTACCAAATTGTGCCAGGCCAGGAAACCTGGCTTTTTCTCTTTGTTCATACATGACAGCTGAAGGAGGTTTGAGCTACATGCCTTTGGTATACAAAATTTCAATATGAAATTAATTCCGTTTTTCTTTTAAAAACAATGGGATTGTGTGTACACTTCCATGGCATATGTAAAATTATGTTGTGGGAGAATAAATATATTTGGAGAGAGAGGGACAGAGAGAGACAGACAGAGAAAAATGTAGGCTGACAATTTCAGTTCAATTTTTCAGGCTACTATTTTGTGTTACATTTTGGATTGTATCTTGAGGTTGCAAAAGCCGTTGAGAAATCCGTTGAAGCCAATGAAACAAGATGACTTGGGTAATTTTCTGGGACACCCACCCCTTCAGTCTTTCCAGTTTCGTTTATATCCTGAATCTATTTCTGAGTAAAGATACATTGGATCAGGCACAAATGGTTTTCTTTGTGTGTGTGTGTATTTGTGTGCACGCAGGCATGTGTACTGTCATGGGCTTGCACGCAGTGTGTTAATCTATTTTTAATTCAGTTGTTTGAAGATAAGTTTGGGTATAGCTTACTTCCTTCTCTGAAGTTCTGATTAGTTTTCTATGCAAAGAATTTTCATACACACACACACACACACACACACATATATACATATATACATATATACATATATACATATATACATATACATATATATATATATATATATATATATATATATATATATATATATATATATATATATATATATATATATATACACACACACACACACACACACACACACACACACACTTAAAAACTAGCCTGGAGTCTAGGCCAGGCTGGACATTTTCCCCCCCTCATAAATGTAAGGTAAGTGACAAATCTCGGCCACAGCTGTAGTTATAATTTTTGAAATTCCATAATAAAATTCAGCAGAGGGTTGAACTTGTCAAATCTACACCCACACAGTGTGCTGCCTGGTATATTTCATTGCTTGTGCTAGTACATAAGTCTCATGGGTGAGGTAAGAAATTTTTGACTGAAATTACTGGAATGGTTCGTCACATACAACCACAGTCTACCTGGATCCATTTTGTAGGAGGCCCAAGGAATGCCATTCTCTACGCTTTTGCTTAATGGCCTGCAGTCAGACTTAGAGTGAAGGAAATGCGCTTAGAATTGTGCTTAAGAAAAGTGAAGGGAAGAAATGCAACTGATAACTAGAAGGAAACACATCTGGGAACGTGATGGCCAAATGTTTATTCTGATCATGTTGGTTTTTAGCATCCGAAGCAAACTCAAACCTCTGGCGTTTGCAGCCTTTCAGATATAGTCTGCTTCTTCTTTTCACAGCAAAGTGCAAGATGTGATACAAGGTGGATGATAGTATCTATTCAGCTTCTCTACATTTTAACAGATAAAGTTTAGCCTTTTAAAAAAAATCAAATGTACTTTGTTGGCTGGCGTACATTTGCTCACTTGAAAATGAGGAATTCTTGGATTAGGTTGTAGGTTTGAAATATTGCCCCAAGAGCTTTTGGAGAGAAGGTCTGTGAAGTCAGATTTGTGACGATAGCAGAGGGTTCATAATTAAACTAATTAAGGAACATCTTGTAATAGCTGTAGAAGTCCTGTTTTATCATCAATTTGGCTCCAAGGAAGAAAGGTATCTTAGATAAGTTTCTCAGAAATAAATGTAAATAATAAAATTTGAGACAGTGGACAACAGGGTGGTGGTGGTGTGCTGTGGTTCATGGGGTCTGTGGTTCATGGGGTTGCGAAGAGTCAGACACAACTTAGCAACTGAACAACAACCAAATTGAAGGGAAAGGACTTGTATTTTGCTGAGTTGGGTGTGAAATTAAAATAGTGACTCTGATCTGTGACTTGGTATGTTCCAACCTTATATAGTGGGAAAAATGTTCATACGGATGTAACTTGTGGAGCCTGTGAACAATCAATTATATTTATCGTGATGTTTTATGAAGAGACCGGCTGTTCTGGATGTTTGTGAGATTGGGGTACTGACAAGTCAAAAACGGTTGATTGAGTTGAATCTGAGCTGCAAAGAAATTTTCTGCAGTCTACTAAGCGAGGCTATTATGTATCCAGATAATTCAATATATATGTTTACACGAGGTCTGGTTGGAAAATAAACTACTATTACTGTCCTGTATCTCCTTTAAAATTTGATGCCTAACCAGTGACCAACATCTATAAGGTGCTAATCATTTAAATATGGAAGAATGATAAAGAAAACCACACAAAAGCATTTCTACACAATTTCTTCCCCTCCTTGAGTGGGAAATGAAAAACACAACATTGCTATATGTACAGATAACAGGGTATTCCAGCACAGCTAAATAGCACCATCTTCTGGGCAACAAAAAATTTAAACTTCGTAGATGTTCGTCTTTTGTTTCCTATCCCACATCTCTCTGCTTTCGGTCCTCCCCAGATATTTTTCTGTCTATAACTTGAAAGAATAATATTTTTTGGTCTGCATATTCCATGAAACAAATAACATTTGTTACTTGTTTTGCTCCATAATTGGTTTAAGGGTTTAACATTTTTTTTATTATTATTCTTATTATTTTAGGCTTCTGATGCCAGCTCAGAAAAGTTGTTCAACACAGTCACAAAGAAAGGTAAGTTTGCACACTTCCTTCTCCAGTCCTGTTTATTGTGCTCTTCTCTGTTACACCATATAATCTTCATAAATCCTCTCTTTGCCATTCAACATTTGCTTCATTTTTTTAGGCTGCTCTTTGTATGATGAAACTCGGGGAAGAGAAACCATGCTTAAAAAGGAAAAAAAAAGTCATTAAATATTATTCAGTGATATCTGATTTGCTAGGGGTAAATGAATTTAGGGACCCATTTTCTGAAATGTTTCAGTGTGGCTGCTTCCCATCCGGTGGCTCAATGGGTACAGATTTAAGAAGAACTAATTTGTATGTTAGGCAGTTACTGTTGAATGCCCGTTTAGGGTTCATGTAGGGAGGATTATGCCTGGAATCCTGCCTGTGGGAGCTGTTTTTAAAAAGTCAATTAAAAAAAACTAGGCGACAATCCCGTGTAACATATGATTGGTTTCATTAATTCCTCTCAGACTGCCATAAATGTGGGTGTGCAGTTAATGGCCATAACAAGAGGGTGTAGCTAGGTTTGCGGCAATACATTAATAGAAGTTATTTTGAATGCACTACTACTGTGTAATGGGACTTTCTGTATGGGTGTCTGGTTGTATTTAGTAAGTATAGGTAGCCCTTGACTTAATATCATTTGTTTACTGATTGTTTGGAGTTACAACAGCACTCAAAAAAAGTGACTTACGACAGAGGTCCCCAACTGGTTCCATGGAGAGAGGTTTTTCCATGGACCGTAGAGTGCGTGGTTTTATATGCTGCCTGCATCCCATGGATGGGACTTTGGTTGTTTGTGTGGACTGGTTGCTGGCATGCTGCGGCCCAGTACCAGTCCATGGACCCAGGGTTGGGGACCCCTGACTTAATGACCATCACAGCATCTCCGTGATCATGTGATGTAAATTTGGGCAGCTGGTAACCTGCTTGTATTTAAGATGGTTGCAGCATCCTGAAGTCATGTGCTTGTCATTTGTGGTCTTCCCAGCTGACTTTTGGCAAGCAAAGTCAATGGGAGAAGCCAGATTCACTTAAATGACTGCATGATTCATTTAACTGTGCAGTGATTTGTTTAACAATCGTGGCAAAAAAAGATTGTAAAATTGGGCATGGCTCACTTAACAACCACTTTGCTTAGCAACAGAAATTCTCGGTTGTGGTCATAGCTCAAGGACTGCCTGAACTGAGATGGAAAGCTGAGAAGATCTTTATTGCAGATGGGCAATTTTAAAGATTTAGAATCGGGTCATTGTAACTTCATTTGATCTTTCTATCTCTTCTGCTTCACTGAGCCTCTCATATTAAGTTGATGTTTGGTTAAGCACAGTATTTATAGAAAAACTGGGCATCTTATGACATCCAAAAACGGTTTCTAGGCAGGATTGATTAGTGACTGAAAGCCTGTCCTAAGAAGAATTCAGATTTACTATTTAGCCGCTCTAATTGGGGGAGGCGAGGGGGAAAGGTTGAGCCATGAACTTACCTTGAAGGCCTTCTCTGGCACTAGCGTTAAAGTCTAAGTAGGACTTAAGTTCTTGGCAGTATTTCACCAAAAATGAATCAACTGAATAAAGAAAAATTGCCATTCTAACTTTCAGTGTTTTAAAAAGGTCCAAATACAAATAGTTTAATGAAGAGAAGGACGAGAGGTGACATGATAGCAGTGTTCCAGTATCTCAGAGGTTGCCACAAAGAAGAGGGAGTCAGGATATTCTCCAAAGTGCCCAAAGGTAGGACAAGAAGCAACCAGTGGAAACTAATCAAGGAGAGAAGCAACCTAGAACTGAGGAGAAATTTCCTGACAGTGAGAACAATTAATCAGTGGAACAACCTGCCTCCGGAAGTGGTGAATGCTGCAACCCTTGAAGCTTTTAAGAAGAGACTGGACAGCCATTTGTCTGAAATGGTATAGGGTTTCCTGCCTGAGGAAGGGGTTGGACTAGATGACCTCCAAGGTCCCTTCCAACTCTGTTATTGTTATTGTTCTATTTATTAATATCTAGGCCATTTATCCAATCAAGTGCAGTATTTGTTATTTGAAGAAAGTCTGTTTTTCCTCCTGTATGACTATATAGTCACTATATGATCCAGTGTCTGCTGAGGAACACCACAGTGAAATTCAGGGGAGGGTACTCTGCCCCATTTAAACAGATAGCCTCCCCTCCCTCAAATCTTCTACCAGAAATGCTTTTGGTTTCCATAGAAGAACCAGATCTACACCAGTAATATTTTGCATTGATCAGATTCTGGGGCATCAAAGAACCTAACATAACAGAATAACAGAATGATAGAATAATGATAAAATAAGAGAATTGGAAGGAACCTTGGATGTCCTCTAGTCAACCCCCCCCCCCCGCCGCTCAAACAGGAAATCCCACACCATTCTGGACATATGGCTGTCCAGTCTCTTCTTAAAAACCTCCAGTGTTGGTGCACCCACAACTTCCACTGATTAATTGTTCTCACTGTCGGGAAATTCCTCCTTAGTTCTAGGTTGCTTCTCAGTTTGACAAGTTTCCATCTGTTACCTCTTGTCCTACACTCAGGTACTTTGGAGAATAAGTTGGTTGTCTCCTCTTTGTGTAAAGGTAAAGGTTCCCCCACACATGCGTGCTAGTCATTTCTGACTCTAGGGGCCGGTGCTCATCTCCGTTTCAAAGCCGAAGAGCCAGCGCTTGTCCGAGGACGTCTCCGTGGTCATGTGGCCGGCATGAGTAGACGCCAAAGGTGCACGGAACGCTGTTACCTTCCCACCGTAGTGGTCTCTATTTTTCTAATTGCATTTTTATGTGCTTTTGAACTGCTAGGTTGGCAGAAGCTGGGATGAGTAACAGGCGCTCACTCTGCTACGCGGCACTCGGGATTCGACCCGCCAAACTGCCGACCTTCTGATCGACAAGCTCAGCGTCCTAACCCACTGAGCCACTGCGTCTTTGTGACAGCCCCTCAAATATTGGATGACTGCTATTATGTCACCCCTAGTCGTGACAGACACACTTTCCCCCCCCCCTTTTTCACATACATTATGCTTGTGATACATGTAGAAAAGGGGCAGGGTTTCAATGATAAAGTTGTGGCTGCCATCTTGACTTTTTTTTAAAAAAAACTTTAGTTTCTAGATGACTGTTCTATCCTAAAAAGGACATTAAACTCAGTAACTTAATTGGCCCTTTCTAATTTTAAGTTTCTGGGTTCAGATAACAAGGGCCAGATTAAGATCTAGTAAATGCTAAGCTTCATTAGCATTAATGTTAGTTTGATGTTTTGGGGTGTGGGTGTGTGCTTTATGGTTTGTTCTGTGGCATGAACCCAACTTGTCTGGCTGTTCATGTTTTGCAACCTGGACAATTTCCAACATGGACTTTAGTTTCCAGAATTCTCAGCAATGGTCCTCATTGGAGAATTCTGAATGTTGAAATCCAAATTTCAGGTATTACCCAGGAAGCAATCTGAGGCTAATGTGTGATTTGTGTATTGTTGCAAACCCAAAACATGAATTAATTCAGTAACTGGATAAGGTGTGTTGTCTAAATGCAATGTGTCTACGTAATTTGCGAATAGCATTCACTTTGAATTCCAGTTGAATTTAATTAAGGTCTAATTCAATACAGTTGCTTTAATTACTTCTCCAGTATTTAATCATTTTCCTCTTCTGTCTTCTTAACAATTTTGGGAACAACTATTTGAAATTTTTTTGGATCACTTTGTGGCCACAAGTAATGAACCTTGGGCGTATGTATCTCTTACTTATTTGTTAGATTTATGTCCTACTTTTCTTCCCAGTGTGTATGACAGTGTACAGAACATTCTTTTGCTTTCACTAACAATCAGTACCATAAATGTCCCTGAAAGAAAGTTGTTTTTTTCCCCTTAATGTGTTTGAATCATTCTTGACCTTTAGCAATTACTTAGACAAGTCTTGGCATGATTTCCAGAAGGGCTTTGCCCTGGCTTTCTTCCTAGAGTTGAGAAAGAGGGATTGACTCAAAGTCACCCAGCTGGTTTCTGTGCCTCAGGCAGGATTAGATTAGATTAGATTAGTTTCTTGATTCCAAGTCTGGTGCCTTCAGCCACTATACCAAATTCTCTGAAGACTAACTGACCTCAAGTCACCTAGATAACTTCTGTGATTGAGGAGATACTCGAACTTGGATCTCCCTGGTGCTAGTTCAGCATTTAATCACTATGGCCCCACTGGTTCCTTTGAACTTTTATAGGAAAACAAGCATCTTATATACTGCTTTGATGTATACAGATCTTACACTAAGTATGTAAGTCTTTAAGGAAGTACATACCTCTTTGCATACTCACCTTTGACCATGTTAAATGAACTAGTGGATTAATGTGATGCAGGACAAAGTCATAGATTATGATTTTTAATTGTCTTTCTTTCAAAGATTCATTTGTTACTTTGATATTTTCTATTAACATGCGCTGGGATTTGCTTTCCAGTTTCCAAAAAGTTTTGTCCCCGGCAAAAGAGACTTCTGTAGTTCCTCCTTGATCTCATGTTATTTCTGCATTTATTTCAAGTTTCTTTTGGAGGTGTTTTGGAGCTTATTTTATTGCAAAAGGTGGTCATCGATTTCCCCATAATTAACATCAGTGACATCATTGTTGTAGGAGTTTCTGGATGTGAGGATTTGCGAGCTGGCTGTCATATTCATTCTTCAGAATATGAGCTTGTACTTGTGGTTTAGCAGCGGGGATATCTGGCTTGGTTTCTTGTTCTCCAAATTATGGAATATGGAAGATCTACCATGTTGGCCCTCATCTGCCGTAAGAACTAAGATTTGAGAATCAAAGCTTCTCTTTGGTCATCAGCAATTATATGTAGTTATCCAAGATCTGAGTAAGCTTACAGGCCTGAAGTTCACATAGAGGTAGTCCTTGATTCACTATCATTCATTTAATGACTGATTACAACAACATTGAAAAAGTAACTCACAGCGGACCTCACACTTATGACTATCACAGCATCCCCACAATCATCTGGTCAAAATTTGAGTGTTTGGCATGTTTTTACAATGTACCAGGATCACGAGACCATCATTGGCAACTTTCCCAGCCAACTTCCAATAAGCAACGTCAATTCTGGGAGTTGAAGTCTACACATCTGGAATTCTCCAGTAGGGAAGCAGTTTTCTGAAGTTTTAAGCCTCTCCAAAGTTTTCAGCGAAATTGTAATTGAAATGTAATGGGAAGGGAAGGGAAAAATGTTAAGATAGACAAGAAGTCTGATATTATCTCTTTTCATTAATTACATTTGAAGGGACGCGGTGGTTCAGTGGGTTAGGACGCTGAGCTTGTCGATCAGAAGGTTGGCAGTTTGGCGAGTCGAATCCCGAGTGCTGCGTAGCAGAGTGAGCGCCTGTTACTGGTCCCAGCTTCTGCCAACCTAGCAGTTCGAAAGCACGTAAAAATGCAAGTAGAAAAATAGGGACCACTACTGTGGGAAGGTAACAGCATTCCGTGCGCCTTTGGCATCTAGTCATGCCGGCCACATGACTACAGAGACATCCCCGGACAAGTGCTGGCTCTTCGGCTTTGAAATGGAGATGAGCACCGGCCCCTAGAGTCGGAAACGACTAGCACGCATGTGCGGGGGAACCTTTACCTTTACATTTGAACTATAATTCAAACCAATAGGAGAGTGTGCTTTTCTTTTATGGTTTCTTATTTCATGTTATGTTATTATAAGATCATTGAGTTGGAAGAGACCTTAGACGTCATCCAGTCCAATCCCACCTTTAGTGTAGAATCCACTCTCACAGATAATCATCCAACCTCTGTTTGAAGCCTTCCAGGGAACAAATAGTTCCCACTTTGTGGGTCAGCTGTTCCTGTGGCTAAAGGCACATTGATTTATCGGTATTTATTTATGTGTTTGTTTAGTTTATATATCAGCTGCCCAATTCTCTCTTGGTTCTGGATGGCATACAGCAGAGGTGTCAAACTGCCGGCCTGTGGCCAGTTGCATCTTGTGGAGGCTGCACCCACTCCAGCATTGTGAAAAAAGTCACAACATATCACGTGACGGGGCGAGTTTGACACCCGTGGCATACAGCATGAAACAAAATAATACAGAGGCCATATAAAACAAACATTTTACTATTTTATTGGTTGCAACTCGTAAGTGAGATGCTGTTGGTATCATTTTACCCATTCGTGACAAAAGACATTTTTTTCATTTAAACCCACTTTTTTATTGTTATTATTAAGAAAATTCTTCCCCCTCTCTAAAGCACCAAATTAAGTGGCTGACTTGAAAGAAGAGCAGAACTCAGAAGAATGATAATATTTCTATCCACGAAGCAGGAGAATAATTTTGGCACTGTGTGTGTGAATTAATTAATGAAGGCAAATTATGGAGCATTTACTTAGGGGTTGGCCCGGATCCTTAATATGGTTTTCTGAGTTTATAAAATCATTTGTCTTTGGAAATACAATTCATCCTAGGCAGGTAAAAATGGAGAAGGTGGTCAAAGTGTTTGTAGTGGTGGAGATCATGGACCTGTTATAAAATCTCCAGGGGCAATCAAGGATTGATTGATTCAATCAAGGAGAGAAGCAACCTAGAATTAAGGAGAAACTTCCTAGCAGTGAGACCAATGGAACGGCTTGCCTTCAGAGGTTGTGGGTGCTTCATCACTGGAGCATATCAAGAAGAGACTGAACAGCCACTTGTCTGAAATGATATAAGGAAGGGGACCTCAACCCCTGGGTTGTGACCCACTACTGGCCTGTGGCCTGTTTGGAACTAGGCCATGTGAGCGGGTGACCCGATGCACGCAGCTCCATTTTCACAAGTGATGATCCAGGTCCTGTTTCCCCTCCCTTGTCGGCCGCCAAGTTGTAAAAAATGGGGACCAATGATGTAGCATCTCACGCTTGAGCAGGGGGTTGGACATGTAAATTTGAAGATCATGAGAGGGAGGAAGAAGGGAACAGAAGAGCAGTGGTATACGGAAAGGAGTTTCATAATCAAAGATTATAAAGATGAAAATGAAGAAGAAACACCAGAGGAAGCAGCTGTTAGGGTTCCAACCCCAACAAGAAATGAAGAAGACACAGCAGCTGAAAATGGCGTAGTAAAAATGAAGGCTGCAGAGGCCGAAGATGATAGTGACAGTGATAGTGATGATGATGAAGATGATGTTCAGGTCACTATTGGTGACATTAAAACAGGAGCGCCGCAGTATGGGTACGGAGCAGCTCCAGTGAATCTCAATATTATTATTACTATTATTATTATTATTATTATTATTATTATTATTATTATTATTATTATTATTATTATTATTATTATTATTATTATTATTATTATTATTATTATTATAATATGACCTCCAAGGTCCCTTCCAACTTTGATATTCTGTGTTTGGGATCAATTTATCTTTCTCAGCCCCAAATCCAGTGGGGTGTAGTGGTTAAGATGTTGGCCTGGGATCAAGGAAATGCTGCTTTTGAATAGATCGTCTTCCCGTTTCTTTCCTCCCTCATTTTTTTCTCTGTCTCCCTCATTTCAGAAATAGATTCAAGATCTATGTGAAGCTTGCTCATTAGTCCTGTAAGCCCTTGGGAATTACACTGCTTCTTCCGAAAAGCCTTTGATGTATATTGGATTATATCTATTTTTAATTGTGATCGCAGAGCCCTGCTTTACGCATTAGCATGTCTTTGAAGTTCTCAACTGTGGGATTTCCCCCTCCCTGCTTTATTGCTGTTTTTTTTAAAAAAAAAACATTTTAATTTATTCTTTTTTTTTAAGCGAGTGTGAAAACAGAAATACTAAAGTGGTATTCTTCTCTTGATAGACACTAATACATTTCTCCTTATGTTGAGGTCAAAATCGGGTAAGGCACAGTGGGGGAGTGAACAGCTACATGGGGTGAAGTCACATAGCCACTCCCTTATGTATGGGGCAAATGTTTTTTTTTTTTTTTTGGAAGCTGAGTTGACAAGCCTTTCATCTTTTCAAGGAGATCAAATTGACATGGGAGCCAATCTGGAGACCCAAGATTCCTGACGGGTTCATTGACAAAAGAGAAGGTCTTCAGATACAGCCAAGTAATAGACACTGATGGATTGAAAAGTAGACATCTCTGCTTTTCTGCTCCCTCTTCCTTTTTTTTTTAACCAAAGCATGGTTTCCCAACCTCCTTAGTTTGTTTACTTACTTGGTTTGATTGGTGGCATCCATTTGGTTGTGAATAGCCTTCTCTTGACAAGGGACCTCTTTCTTCTCTTTGGCTGCAGGGTTTCGTTCCCATGAAAAGCTTAAGGGCTTCTTTTGTGTTGCCTAAAGTCAACAGAGGGTTTTCATTCCCTTTGCTTGAGAAGCTGTCGGGGCACATAAGCGGTTTGTTTTGTTTTGTTGTTTGAGTCCATGGCGGATCTGCCTCCTGATTTCCATCCCAATGGACTGAGGGCTTCTTCTTTTTTTCCCCTGCCCTCCTGAAAATCTTGGGGCCATATGGTAATTTCAGTGGAGATTATGAGTAGCTAGCTAAGGATCAGGGTAGAAATTCAGGTGCTTCAAAAGCTAGTAGAGTGTTGTTAGTAGACTGCTGTTTTCTAGTGGGGGTGGGAAAGGAGGAGTAGAATAGAATAAAATAACTTAGAAGGGAAGAGTTATGTTGGAAAGGATTTTAATCCCTGCTGCTTAATATCAGAAAACAAATCTTATGTTAATATTGACAGTTCTTTCCAGGAAGTCCAGAACAATAGAAGGTAGAAAAAGATTTTATGAGTCTGTGTCATACATGCATAGTATCATAGGGCTTGAAGGGAGCTTGGAGGTCTTCAGTCCAACCCCCTACTCAGGGCAGGAGTCTTATACCATCCCAGTCAAATGGTTGTCTGATCTGTTTTTGAAAACCTCCAGTGATGGAGCACCCTCAACCCCAGGAGGCAAGCTATTCCACTGATTGATTGCTCTCACTGTCAGAAAATTTCTCCTTACTTCGAAGTTGTCTCTCTTTTTGACAAGCTTTCATCCATTTCTTGTCCTGCCCTCAGGTGCCCTAGAGAATAAGTCAATCTCCTCGTCTTTGTGACAGCCCCTCAAATACTGGAAGACAGCTAGCTATCATACCTCCTATCCTTCTCTTCGTTAGGCTAGACATACTGAAGTCCCTCAGCTGTTCGTCATACAATTTAACCTCCAGACTAAATCTTCAGCTCAGAGTTGAACTGTGAAGTTCTTGTTTTCTTGAGTGTAATTGTTTCCTTGCAGGCGTTTCGTGACCCGACTAGGTAACCTCATCAGTGCTAGTGAGCGTAGGGTGTGCTCCCACTAGCACACTCACTAGCACTGATGACGTTACCTAGTTGGGTCACGAAACGTCTGCAAGCCAACAACCCAGCCCAGAATAACCAGGACAGCACAGGTGCACAACACTTCTTGGACTTTGTTTTCTTTTCTGCCATACCATCACACACCAATTGCATCACACACAGGAGTCATTTGCCATTTGTTGTGCTTTCTATACTTCTCTTTGTTTAACCCAAGTCAGTTCAACTTCAGTATTCAGTGAGACTCAACTCTAGGCTCTTCCCCTCTTTTGGTCCCTGCCTGATCACTTAAAACATACATCTGCTTTGGAGGATGAAGGCTGTGTGCCTCCAAGGTGTTGCTAAGCCCCACCGTATGACAGCTCTAATCAGCATGAGTAGCAGAGGGCTACTGGGAATTGCTGTTCAGCAACAGTTGGAAAGCCATTGGTTTCCCACCTCCGGTGAAAACATAGCAGAACAGGACTCTGCTTTGCTCTAGTTTAATTTCTATTGCCTACAGTCAGTGGTCTCCAACCAGGAGCTGTGAACAGTGGCATTCCTCTCTAGTGATTGACTATGCCAGTCGATGAGAATAAGCAGTCTTAAACTTCTAGAACAGGGGTAGGCAACCTCAGCTCTTTTATGACTCATGGACTTCAACTCCCAGAATTCCTGAGCTGACTCAGGAATTCTGGGAGTTGAAGTCCATGAGTCATAAAAGAGCCGAGGTTGCCTACCCCTGTTCTAGAAGAAATGGGCGGGGATTCTGCCAACTTTTAGAAGGGTTTCTCTTCTGTCCAGCTGAGAGGAGTAGAAGAAAACCGTCTCTGTGGCCCCCTTGTCTTTTTAAACAGCTAACTTGACAGGGGCTCAGAGTAAAGATTTAGCCCTCTGTTTGACAATCTTCACATTCCTATCTATGCTTGCTTTGACTGCCTTGTCACATTTGGCTGCTTATGACAGATATTCCCAAAGAAGCACTGCCAGAATGTAATAATATCATAGTTAAAAGGAAAAAAAATCCTGTTTTAAAAATGTATTTGTACTGAATCAGATCCTCCCTGTTTGAGCATCTGATTCCAAAAGTGACCAATTCAGTGCTTGGAGCTGGTTTTTGAGGAGACACCATTGATAAGTGGTGCCTTGGATTGTTGTTTTCATCTTCAGTGGCATCTTTGAATATAGAACAGAAGAACAACTTCTTCTTCTTCTTCTTCTTCTTCTTCTTCTTCTTCTTCTTCTTCTTCTTCTTCTTCTTCTTCTTCTTCTTCTTCTTCTTCTTCTTCTTCTTCTTCTTCTTCTTCTTCTTCTTCTTCTTCTTCTTCTTCTTCTTCTTCTTCTTCTTCTTCTTCTTCTTCTTCTTCTTCTTCTTCTTCTTCTTCTTCTTCTCCCTCCTCCATTTTATCTAAAGTCCACTAAGCATCTTTGTTGCTCTTCTCTGCACTCTTGCTAGAATCTCAACATCTTTTTTATATTGTGGCAATTATGATGATTCCAGTATTAATCATGTATCAAATATAATTTAGCCAGAGTAATTTGCAGTTCCTGAGATACCAGTGTCAAATCAACTATTAGTTTTAATCCAGTTATGTCTATTGCACAAACTCTTGTCACAAATTAACTATACAGGTTTTCATGAAACCACATTTTCCCATGGAAAGCTGGTACTTGTCAAATTCATGACATCCTTCCCTCCTCCCTGGGGTATAATTGAGTTCAAGTGTAGTGTATTGGGCATAACTGAAATAAACACTTTTCAACTTTGCCGACAGTTAAGTGCAAGAAAAGCTTCTGCATTTTAAATGAGTAACTGGAAAGTAGGTCCTTCAACTGACAGCTCTGTTTTCTGTTGGCTGAAATGTTCAATCTGTTGTGGTATGCTGAAATTTCCTCTTGGATAAGGGGATTTCTGTTGGGGCTTTTAAATGTTTAGATGTGTTTACAGAAAGTTCATCTAAACTTTATGAATCCATTTGCTGCTGTACAAGACTCTGCTGTTGGTAAAATGCCTTAGTGGCTTGCAAATTAGGGAATTTTGCAGTGCACAGAAGTAATAATTTTGCTCTTGTAGGCTTGCTAAGTTGGTCCTATCTTTAGACAAAGATGGTTCCCACTAGGAGAAAATGCTAGTTATTTGAAGTGCTGTTTTTCTTCTTGATATGTTTTCTTCCCACTGGCTATTTATTTATTTATTTATTTTTGGGACTTATATGCCGCCCTATCTCCCAAAGGACTCAGGGCGGCTAACAACAATAAAAACAATACAAAAATTACAAAAGAATTAAATAACAGCCCAAAAATAAATTAACTACACAGTTAAAAATTAAAACATATTTAAAAACCCATCGTCAATCCAGGTCAGCCTGATGGAAGAGGAAAGTTTTGAGGTCGCGGCGAAAGGACCGGAGGTCCGGGGCCATTCGAAGCTCAAGGGGGAGTTGGTTCCAAAGGGCTGGTGCTCCCACAGAGAAGGCCCTCCCCCTGGGGGTCACCAGCCGACATTGTCTGGCCGACAGCACCCTGAGGAGGCCCTCTCTGTGTGAGCGCACTGGGCGATGGGAAGTCGTCCCCGGCAGCAGACGGTCCTGCAAATATCCCGGGCCTAGGCCATGTAGGGCTTTAAAGGTAAGTACCAGCACCTTAAATCTCGCCCGGAAGACAACTGGTAGCCAATGCAGCTCACGCAGGAGGGGTGTAATATGGGAGTATCAGGATGCTCCCATCACTACCCACGCGGCCGCATTCTGCACCAGCTGGAGCCTCCGGGTGGTCTTCAAGGGCAGCCCCATGTAGAGAGCATTGAGGTAATCTATCTGAGAGGTAACGAGTGCATGCATGACCGTACATAGGGCATCTCGGTCCAGATAGGGGCGCAACTGGCACACCAGGCAAACCTGGGCAAATGCCCCCCTGGCCATGACTCCAATATGATCTTCAAAATTGAGTCGTGAGTCCAGGAGGATGCCTAAATTGCGCGCCCTATCAACGGGAGGCAACACCTCTCCTCCCATAACCAAAGATGGAACCTCTTGGACAAGTCGAGATGCCAGTACGTAAAGCCACTCAGTCTTGGCCGGGTTGAGCTGGAGCCTGTTCTTCCCCATCCAAATCCGTACCGCTTCCAGGCAACGGGACATCACATCGAGGGCATCACTGGGTTGGTTCGGGGTGGAGATAAAGAGCTGGGTATCATCGGCATATTGATGATACCTCATCCCAAAACCACGGATGATCTCACCCAGCGGCTTCATATAGATGTTGAACAGGAGGGGCGAGAGTACTGACCCCTGAGGCACCCCACAACTAAGGGGCCTAGGGGTTGACCTCTGCCCTCCTGGCAACACCGTCTGCGAGCGGCCTGAGAGGTAGGAGGAGAACCACCATAAAATGGTGCCTCCCACTCCCAACCCCGCAAGACGTTGCAGCAAGATACCATGGTCGATGGTATCAAAAGCCGCTGAGAGATCTAAAAGGACCAGGACAGAGGAATAACCCCTGTCTCGGGCCCGCCAGAGATCATCCACCAGTGCGACCAATGCCGTCTCCGTGCTGTACCCGGGCCTGAAACCCGATTGGTATGGATCCAGATACTCAGTTTCCTCCAGGACCAAAGGGAGCTGCCGTGCCACCACGCTCTCAACAACCTTCACAAGAAAGCGAAGGTTGGAGACAGGACGAAAGTTGTTTAAAATAGCTGGATCCAAGGCAGGTTTCTTGAGGAGGGGCCTTACCACCACCTCCTTCAAGGCGGCAGGGAAGCACCCCTCACTCAAGGAAGCATTTATGACTGCCAGGAGCCAGCCTCGTGTAAACTCCCGGGCCGCATAAACGAGCCAGGAGGGACACGGGTCCAACAAACACGTGGCGGCACTTAATTTCCCCATGATCCTGTCCACTTCATCCGGAGTCACAGGATCGAACTCTTCCCAAATATTATCGGCCAAACCCATTGTTTCCCCTTCATCAGACACTGCCCAGTCGGAGTCCAAGCCAGCCCGAATCTGAGCGATTTTATCCACCAGATACTCACTAAACTCCTCGGCCCGTCCCTGCAAGGGGTCCTCTCCCGTCCCCTGATTTAAAAGAGAACGGGTCACCCTAAACAGGGCGGCCGGGCGGTTATCTGCAGATGCAATGAGGGTGGCGAAGTGAGCACGCTTCGCCACCTCCATTGCCCAAGATAAGATCTAGAAAAGGATCTTAACTGTGTTCGGTCAGACTCAGACCGACTGGACCTCCAAATGCTCTCTAGGCCCCTTCTCCGGCGCTTCATCTTCCGCAGGTCCACGGAGAACCAAGGAGCGAGCCGGGATCTGCGCCGGGTCATTAAAATAGAAATTGCTTTAAGAAAAGAAGAAAATAGCGGTCGCATTTACATGGATGGGAAGAAGGCTTTTTGGTTTATCCTGGCTAAGGGCTAACCAGAAGATATGTTTGTGGATTGTTATAGTTAGAAACCAATAAAATATTTATAAAAAGGAGGAGGAGGAAGAGGAGGAGGAGGAGGAGGAGAAGAAGAAGAAGAAGAAGAAGAAGAAGAAGAAGAAGAAGAAGAAGAAGAAGAAGAAGAAGAAGAAGAAGAAGAAGAAGAAGAAGAAGAAGAAGAAGAAGAAGAAGAAGAAGAAGAAGAAGAAGAAGAAGAAGAAGATGATGATGATGATATGTTTGTGACCCAAATCTCTTGGAGCACTAAGGCTATGTGTGCTAAAAGGCTATGTATACCATGATTATGGCCTGGGCTACAAAGAATAATATACACTGCCATTGTATGTAGAGATGTAATTAGCTTTAATATTGACTATTTTGCTGTTAGGATTAACAGGGATTTTATGTAGCCACCTAGTACAGGTAGTCCTCGACTTACAACCACAATTGAGCCCCAAACCTCTTTTGCTAAGTGAAACACTTGTTTAGTGAATATTGCCCCATTTTACCAATTTTCTTGCCATCGTTGTTAAGTGAATCATTGCAGTTAATTTAGTAACAGTTGTTAAGTGAATCTGGCTTCCCCAATGACTTTGCTTGTCAGAAGGCCACAAAAGATGATCACATGAACCCGGGACACTGCAACCATCACAAATATGAGTCTGTTGCCGAGTGTCCAAATTTTGATCAGGTGACCCATGGTGATGCAAAGGTTGTAAATGTGAAAAATGGTCATAAATCACTTTTTTAGTGCCATTGTAACTTTGAATGGTCACTAAATGAACTATTGTAAGTCGAGGATTACCTGTTCATTTCTACAGCGTAAGCTCATCATTAAGTATAGCCTCCCCAGGTGACAATCCTCTTATCATCTTGTTTCCTGTTGTGATTAGTCAGAGGTTCTCAGGAAGATGGTGGACAGGCTTCTGCCCCTGAGCCCTAACAATATCTTTATTCTTTATTAGCCAAATGTGATTGAACACACACAAGGAATTTGTCTCCAGTGCATAAGCTCTCAGTATAGATACAAGCAACAAGTGATAATCGTAATAATAAAATACAATCATAGATAAATCATAAATCATAGATAAATCATAAATCATAGATACATCACAAATAATGGATTCTAAAAAAGCAATCAACATAAATCATGAGATAAAACAAGTTATAGTCATAAGAATCTAAGGAAATAGGTAATAGGACAGATGAGAAGGATAATAAGTAATATTATTTTATATTATATTATATTATATTATGATATGATGATATGATATGATATGATATGATATGATATGATATGATATGATATGATATGATATGATATGATATGATATGATATGATAGCAAGTTGCATTCATTGCCTTGGTACACAGAGGACCTGTGAAGAATCCATAGCCAATTCTTATGGATAGCTATAAAGTACTGCAACGTCTTTATGTATCCAGGTGGTCCTTGACTTATGACCGGTTGACTAGAGACCCAATTTCAAAGTTCTGGTGGCCAGCTCTTTTGCGGTCATGTAACTATATTTTGTGCGCTTGGCAAGTGGATCTCATTTATGACTGTTTGCAGCATCCTGTGGCCATGTGACCTCAATTTATGACATTTTTACTGGAAATTGGCATTTGCTTCCAGCTTCTGGCAAAAGCTGGCCCATAGCAAACAATGGGTTCACTTACTGACCATGGTGTTTGTTTAAAGACTGCGGCAAATGCTTTATGACTGCTGCAAAAAAAGATTATAAAATTGGGTCAGTTGCAGGATGACCTGTTTTACAACCATTGGGACTTAGGATCATAATTGCCAGGCTCATTTGTGGCCATAAGTCAAGGACTACCTGTATTAGCCTACAGATGCTGACATTTAAGGAATAAAGTGATCGGTTCCTTCTAATCTATTTTATTATCAAACCGTAGCACTTTCTTATCAGTATTCCAGTGGAGGTCATATTGGAAAAGTTGTCCCAGGCCTATGGCTGAAATTAAGCCAATCTAGGTGACTGGAATGGGAAGCTAGCATCTGATTTTCTTTTCTTTTCCAAAGTGTAGGAAGGACCATGTTTGATATATGATTGCCTGAAAGCCTTGAGGGGAATATCATGGCTGATGAGGGTAGAGGTTCATTCTCTGAGCTGGAGGGTTGGTTTCCGAACATTTCATCAAGCTCAGAGAACAAATCGTCATCCTACACCTGAGCTACAGATATTCACCACTATTGCATATCATGGCTGAGTTGTAGAGCACCTGAACTTCTTGCAGAAGTCGTCCTTCTATCTCCAGATGAGCTATAGAAGACCTGGAGCATAACTATCAGTCAGTAGTTGGCAACGTGGAGTTAAATGGCCCATTGATTTGACTCAGTGTGAAGCATGTTCATAAACGTTTCAGATGGACCTCGCAACACCAGCAAATGGTGGCTGCCTCCGTCTGTCTCACAAAAGCTTTCTTTCAGCCAACATTTCACAGCCAGGCATCCATTATGAACCTTCCTCTCTTTCTGCTTTTAACCAACCATCTCCTTTCTCTGTTGAGTTCCATTGTTTTTTGGAAAAGGGCCAGTACAACCCTCCCACCCACCCCCTCCCTCAAAATCCCTCGGGGAATTGCCAGATGGACTCACAACAGAGTTTTGTTGGCAATGTCTTTGTACCATTAAAGAGAGAGTCCTAGATTTGTTAGCCTTTTGAGAACTCTGAAGGCTGCTGGGGGGGTGGGGGAGGTGGGGACAAGGATGGGAGAAACTTGAGAGCTCTGTGGTAGAGTTTTTACGATGCCAAAATACTCGTGGAGCTGCAGCTGAGCCTTGACACCTTAGCAACGGCACTGTTGTAAAAAAAAAGAGGTCGGTGGAAAGCTTGGAATCCTTAGCCAAATATACTGCCAGTCAGGGCTTGTAAGAATTACTGCTGGTTGCAAATGTTCAGGTGGTATGAGACAGGGAATTATTTTCTTTTATATGTAACTTGAGAGGCACTGCCTTGAGGTATTGGGGAGAGGCAGAGGTTTTGTGAAGGCCAAAGAAACCTTAATTATCACGAAGGTCACATGCGGGGGCCTTCTACGCTCCAGCTTAGACAGATGGTTGGTACACAAAATATCCTAGCTCCATCTCTGATTCTAGGGTGATCAGATGATACAAAGGAACTTTGCATAAAGATCATAAGTGGTGTTGGGCAGACACCAGTGGAAAAAAAAAACTTGAGCACAAACTCCCGGGGCTCTGCTTTTCTGTCTAAAACCTTCACATCTCAGTCAAGAGTAGTTAGTCCTTAAGACGTATGGCCACAACTGAGGCCAATGTTGCTGTTGTTAAGTGAGACAGTTGTTAAGTGAGCTTTACCCCATTTTGTTGACCTTTCTTGCCACAGTTGTTAAGTGAATCATTGCAATAGTTAAGTTAGTTAAGATCCATGGTGGCGCAGTGGTTAGAATGCAATATTGCCTGCTGATTCTGCCAACTGCCAGAAGTTCGATTCTCACCGGCTCAAGTTTGACACAGCCTTCCATCCTTCCGAGGTCAGTAAAATGAGGATCCAGATTGTTGGGGGCAATAGGCTGACTTTGTAAACCATTTAGAGAGGGCTGTACAGCACTATGAAGCGGTATATGAGTCTAAGTGCTAAGTGCTACTGCTAGTAACCTGGTTGTTAAGTGAATCTGGCTTCCCCATTGACTTTGCTTGTCAGCAGGTCTCAGAAGGTGATCACATGATCATGAGACACTGCAACCATCATAGACACATGCTAGGTGCCAAGGGTCCAAATTTTGATCATGTTACTACGGGGATGCTGCAACAGTCGTGAGTGTAAAAAAGGGTCATAAGTCACTTTTTCATTGCTATTGTAACTTTGAACAGTCATTAAACTAACAGTAGTATGTTAAGGACTACCTTTATTGTTTAGGTCAGAGCTCCCCAACCTTTCCGGTTTGGCGGCCCAGAAGGAAAGGGAAGAGCATGGAAATGTGCGCTTGCATGGCCCTGGGTGTGCATGCACAAACGGGCATGTGCACAGCGGCGGGGCTAGCTCGCGTGCACATGCACAAACAGGTGTGCACACGGCTGTGGCGCTAGAGATCTAAAGATCATTTGATCCTGCATTTAGCTCTTGAGTGATGTTTCCTAAGCCGAACGAAATACAAGTTTATATTAATTACGAAGCAAATTCAGTACAAATATGGTTGCTTATTGGTCCTTTGTGTTTAACAATGTTCCCTTTTTATTGCACAAAGAGCAGCAATCTGAGTGTCCTAGGCAGCCCTTGGATTTCCAGTTGTGCATTCCTGTCCTGATTGACAAAAGTCTGTTCAACTATAAAAGGAAAGTTTTCAAGATTCCTAAATAGAAAGGGGACTAAGAATCTTGCCCTACCCCGCCCATCATTCACACAGTTTTTGTAACTGTGTTGGGAAGAGGCATGTTTTCTTTACAGAAAACTAGTCCAAATGCCACATTCTTCGCTCAGTTTTTACTTGCTTGGATCTTCGCCATGCACTTTCCCTTGGGCTCATTGTGTCTTCCCTGTACCCCCATGCGCCTTGCCTGAGCCTCATCATGTCTCCCTTGCATCTTCCCGCTTACCCTACCTTCTTCCTACAAAAGGCGCCACGCGGTAAGATGGGCAACTAGTAAATTTTGCAAAATAAATAAATAAATGTTGTGTCCAATCCTGGATGCCACAGCCCGAAAAAAAGGATACTTTGGAGTGAATTCAGAGTGGTACTGCAGAAGGGTACTGAGAGGGTGAGAGGATTAGAAACCAGATTCTGTGAAGAACAATAAAAGGAACTGTTGCCCTGGAAAGCTGGATCAGAACTAGGATTGAAAATATAGGACGAGGAAATAAATTCTAGTTCGATATGAAGAGGAATTTCTTGAGTGTCGAGAGCTGCCAATTAGGTTGCTTCGTGAAGTAACTTCCAGTTGCCGCTAGGTGAATCCCATGCTTCACTTAACAAGGTGAAGTGAGGGTGTCATTTGGTCTCCATTTATGGACCTCCTGCTGGATTCCCCATTGACTTTGCTTGTAGGGAGTCACCATGAAGGATGCAAGTGGCAATCATGTGTCCGTTGTTGTTGCTGTTGTTAGTTGCGAAGTCATGTCCGACCCATTGCGACCCCATGGACAACGTTCCTCCAGGCCTTCCTGTCCTCTACCATCTTCTGGAGTCCATTTAAGCTCACGCCTACTGCTTCAGTGACTCCATCCAGCCACCTCATTCTCTGTCGTCCCCTTCTTCTCTTGCCCTCAATCTTTCCCAGCATTAGGCTCTTCTCCAGTGAGTCCTTCCTTCTCATTAGGTGGCCAAAGTATTTGAGTTTTAGCTTCAGGATCTGGCCTTCTAAAGAGCAGTCAGGATTGATCTCCTCTAGGACTGACCGGTTTGATCGACATGCAGTTCAAGGGACTCGCAGGAGTCTTCTCCAGCACCATAGTTCAAAGGCCTCAATTCTTTGGTGCTCAGCCTTTCTTATGGTCCAACTTTCACAGCCATACATTGCAACTGGGAAATGTTGTAATTGTGAGCTGTCTACCAAGTGGCCAGATTGCAATCATGTGAGTGTGGAGATGCTGCAGCAGCCAGAACTTAAAGGACTGGTTGTAAATTACCACTTCTTGAGCACTGTCGTATGTTCAGTCATTGAGTGAGGACTACTTGTATTAACCTGTATGACTTTAGTTTCCTACTCTAGTGTACTTTGGACGGCTGACATTCCCTCTGATTCTGATTCTATAATACTACGATTAAAACCATATTGCTAATTGATTATCCATGTCCTATTTCTTTCCAGTGATTTTCTTGAGCCAGGTAATCATAGAACATATTTACAAAAGAGACCTGGTTTCCTTAGCCCTCCTATCCCTTGACAGTAGTCCTGAATTCCCTCCTTCTTATTACTTTCAATACAGAAAGATCACCCTTTGTTGTGTTAAAATGATCTCAATATAAAGGACAGCAACTAACTTGGAGATTTTGATTAGGAAGACCCGATTTACATTAATCCTGACACTTTGCTCTGTTTGTTTGAAGGGTATTTATAGGTTAGTCCACTCTCTCCTAAAACGTCACCTTTATTGATTTAAAATGCAGTTACACTGTTGGTCAGGATCCAAATACTGCCCAGGCAAGAAGGACTTTGGACTTCTATTTCCTAAGTAGCAAATTTCTCACTCAACTCCATGCCACAACTACTCAGACTGCTTTGGAAAAGAAGAGTGCAGTCAGACGAGCTACTAAATGGTGAACAAGGGGAGGGAAGAGATCTGCTGTCAGTGAAGATGTCAAAAGGTCCACCTGGAGGACTGGAGCTGAGTGGCAGAGAATCTGCTTTGAATACTGAAGATTCCAAAGTTCAAATCCAGGCACTTCCGGGTAAGTAGGGAACATCACGGAGAGCTACCACACAGCTAATCAACATTGACAGTTCTGTGCTGGAAGGTCCAGTGGCCTGATTAGGATCTTGTTTTGATATTGCCTAAAACAATCAAAGGGACGTGGTGGCTCAGTGGGTTAGGATGCTGAGCTTGTCGATCAGAAGGTCGGCAGTTTGGCGGATCAAACCCCAAGTGCCGCGTAACAGAGTGAGCGCCTGTTACTCGTCCCAGCTTCTGCCAACCTAGCAGTTCAAAAGCACGTAAAAAATGCAAGTAGAAAAATAGGGACCACTACGGTGGGAAGGTAACAGCGTTCCGTGCGGCTTTGGCGTCTAGTCATGCCAGCCACATGACCACGGAGACGTCCTCGGACAAGCGCTGGCTCTTCGGCTTTGAAACGGAGATGAGCACCGGCCCCTAGAGTTGGAAACGACTAGCACGCATGTGCAGGGGAACCTTTACCTTTACCTTAAAACAATCAAAGGGTAAGATTAGGGTGGACATGATAACTTATCTTCCAGTATTTTTCACAGAGAAGAAGGGGTTGACTTATTCTCCAAAGCACCAAAGGGCAGGACAAGACATAATGGGTGGGAAGTTTGTTCAAGAGAGATTTAACCTAGAAGTAAGAAGAAATTTTCTGACAGGACAATTAATGGAATCACTTGTCTCCCAGAAATGTGGGTTATTCCATCACTGGAGGTTTTCAGAAATAGATTGGACATCCATTTGATCAGGATGGTCTAAAGTCTTCTGTCTTGAGCAGGGGTTGGGGTAGAAATGGAAGTCACCAAGGTACTTTCCAGACCTGTGTTTTAATTTGATAGATCCAGGGTTGTATTCTGAATTAACAAATAGATTCTCTAGTCTACTTTCCTTTTGTCGGTTCCTTCCTTTTGAATATAGTCCTTTAAATTGACTAATTTTTCCAGGGAAAGACAAGAAGGTTCAAACTTTACCATTGCTGTATGGAAATTGGCCATACTTTATTTACCTGAAGCTCTGCCTCCGCAATTAATCCTTTTGATTTCTTATGTATTTAATTCTAGGATAGATAACCCCCTCCACATACCAGTTGCTGAATTGCTATTCTCAGTCAACTTGACGGTTGGTGAGGGAGGAAGGAACTTGAAATTAGATCTGAATTATTATAGATTTCCCACTTTGGGTTGAATTTATGCTGAAGACCTCTCACTTTCAATGCAAAGCAAGAAGAGGACAGAGAAGAAATGCTTTTTTAAGATTGATTAAAAGATATCTTATTTATAAATCTTTGATATCTTAATTATAAAATTAGCAAAAAGCATTTATTCAAGTTAAATTTTATGATGCCACCTGTTGTAGAAATTAGCACCCAAATCAGCACTTAAAAACAGGGTTCTAGAGATTTTTCTGTTCTGATAAAGTTGCTGATTTTAGATTTCTGTGAGGTTTTGTGAAGTTCATGCTCAGGGCTCAGCTTTTTGGTTGTGAACCAGCTCCAGTCCAGCCTACTAATTCTTATTGACTTAATTCAAGTGTATAAAGGGTGGCAGCTTTGATAGACAAGCTACAGTATGTCCATGTACCCATGAAAAAATTACGTTGCTGAAAAAAAATAGCTCTCAGATATCTTGAGGTTTTCAGCATGCAGAGTTTTTGTTTAAGCTGCAATTGTAGTACAAGTTATTGATTGAGCTAAATGAAATAATGAACATTTTGTGAGACGAGGATGATGGCATTTCTGTGTAGGTTCCTTAAGTGTTTGAGCCTTTTGTTTTTAGCCAAGTCAGACTAATCTACTGCCAGCTAGCAAAATGGTAATATTTACTAATGCATAATTTTTATCTGTTCTGACTGCTGTGTTTGTTTAAGAGATTAAGCTTTATTTGAGTTTCTCAGAAAAGGCTTATCAGCACCAGATTGTCTCCTTGTCTGCACAATGTATAAACACTCTGAAAGCCTGGTTCATTTATTTATTTATTTTTATTTAGAAAAAAATAATAATAATCAGGGTGCATCCAGATGGCAGTTTCTCATGAGCCTCATTTAGAGTTTCAGTGTGCAACTGGGAGCATGGGAACTCTTCAGAAGAAAAGGGCTTAGTTCAGCATCCACGAAGCTCATGTGAAGGGCATGAGTCAACTAGTATAACCTAAAATAAACAAAGAGAGAAATTCTTCAGGATTTAAAAAATAAATAAATGCTCATTTGGTTTGGAAAAGAATGCTTTGAAATTTCTTTTCTAGAAGAAGAACGGATGAGAGATGCCTCCACAAGGTCCAAAAGACAAAATCAATGTTGTGCCATGGACACAAACTCAACCACTTTCACAAATGTGCGCAACCTCACAACCCATGTACAAGAGACATGGTGCTTGTGTTATATTGGTGAAACTCTGCTTTTCTAATTTGTTTCCCTCTTTTGCTTGTGATGTTCTTGTGTTTATTGAATTAGAAATTGGCAAAAGGCAGTTTGGAATGTCTTCCACTGTATCGTCCTCACTCTATCACTCTATTGTCTCTCTTTTCCCACACTTCCACTCAACTCCTAACAAAGAGATGAAGAAGGGGTTCTTCCTTTGGGGCTGCTTCAATAGCAACTATCATTGGAGGAAGTCCTACCCTTGGAGAAACGTTGGAAGAGTCCTCCTCCTCCTGGAGAAATTGGGAAAAGATGTCTACCCAAAGACTCTGCCCACAGTTGGGTGAGGGATTTTGAAAAGTTATTTAGGCCTAGCACTAGTATAAATATAGGATGTTTCTGTTCAGAATTACAGAGATGCTTGTAAGCTTAGTTGAAGAATTGGACGCGGTGGCTCAGTGGGTTAGGACGCTGAGCTTGTCGATCAGAAAGTCGGCAATTTGGCGGGTCGAATCCCGAGTGCCGCGTAACAGAGTGAGCGCCTGTTACTCGTCCCAGCTTCTGCCAACCTAGCAGTTCGAAAGCACGTACAAATGCAAGTAGAAAAATAGGGACCACTACAGTGGGAAGGTAACAGCGTTCCGTGTGCCTTTGGCATCTAGTCATGCTGGCCACATGACCACGGAGACATCCTCGGACAAGCGCTGGCTCTTCGGCTTTGAAACAGAGATGAGCACCGGCCCCTAGAGTCGGAAACAACTAGCACGCATGTGCGGGGGAACCTTTACCTTTACCTTTACCATTGGTAACCAGTGGCCACAATAGCAAATAGCCAATATTTATTTTTATTCCATCCTTCAGCTGGAAATTGCCCACAAATATTCAGAAATTATTAAGCCCCGATCTTAGGCTACAATCTAGATGGAAGGAAAGGAAAGGAAAGGAAAGGAAAGGAAAGGAAAGGAAAGGAAAGGAAAGGAAAGGAAAGGAAAGGAAAGGAAAGGAAAGAAGGAAAGGAAAGACAGAGAAGCCCTGATCTTAGGCTACAATCTAAAATGGTGGGAAAAAAGGGAAAGAAACTAAGGTATTCTGCTTTCCCCCTTTTGATGACAGTAAATGTGCATCTTGCAAAGTTTTAGACAATAATAATTCAGTATTTCCTAATTCCTTGTACTTTCCCCTTGCCTCCCAACCACCACCATTCATAATAAGAATCTTAATGATAAATTGAAGTAGAAGGCAATGCTTTTTTTTAAATGCTCCATTTAATAAGAATTGTTTAAGACCCCCTTGTCATTTTGGGTGCTTTTCAGTTTTTGTGGAGAACCAACATTCATCCTTTGTGTAAATGGAGAAAAAGACCCAAGACAGGTGTGGATTATATGTCTGAACATGAGTGTGTGTGCACATGTGCTATAGTCGTATACAAAAGACCTTCATTTCTAAAGCTCCTATCAATCTTCCCTACTCTGAGGTTGCTCTGTTGTGATAACTCCCAGAATTTCTTGCCAGCATTGACAATGGCATTCAGTATGTTGTAGTTCCCAACCTCAGAGGGAGGGTAACTCTTATATGTTACACTTAACCCTGAAGAATAAAAGCAAATAAAAACACTAGGATGCTACTTTGCCTAATTCTCAGAAGAGAACTATTTCTCTACATTGAAAGTTTGGATTGGTTAAAGCACCCCACTCATGTATTGGATATAACTCCTTTCTGTGTCCTTAGCCTTGTCCCCTAAACATAAGTAGTAATAATATTTTGCCTTAGGAAATCACTTCGTGCTTCTGGAAGGAACACAAACAGTTATTGAAGTACTGTGACAAATTTGTTTATTTATTTAGGTTTTTATCCTGCCTTTATTGCTTTAGAAGTAATTCAAGACAGCAAACACAGAATAATCCTTCCTCCTCCTAGTTTCCTCACAGCAATAATTCTGTGAGGAAAATTGGACTGAGAGTGTGTGACTGGCCCAAAGTCACCAGGCCAGCTTTCATGTCTAAGATGGGACTAGAACTTACAGTCTCCTAGTTTCTAGCCTGGTGCCTTAACCACTATACACCAAACCTGCATCAGTAGCTCTCTGGAAGTGTTGGAAAAGTCTTCAGCACATTCACAGATTCCTCTTTTCGCCACTGGATGTTCTGGAAAAAATTCTAGGTATGAAGCAAAGGACTTTAATGAAAAGAAGGACCAGGGGTGACAGGATAGCAGTGTTCCAATATCTCAGGGGCTGCCACAAAAAGAGGGGGGGTCAACCTATTCTCCAAAGCACCTGAAGGCAGGACAAGAAGCAACGAATGGAAACCAATCAAGGAGAGAAGCTACCCGGAACTAAGGAGAAAGTTCCTGACAGAACAATTACTTAGTGCATGGGTGTCAAACTCGCCATGTCATGGGATGTGTCGTGACGTATTGCGACTCTTTTTGCATTGCTGGCAATGGGGTGGGCGCGGCTTCGGTATGATGCATCTGGCCCGCGGGCCGGCAGTTTGACACTCTTGATTTAGTCGCAGGGGTGTCAAACTCAATTTCATTGAGGGCCGCATCAGCATTGCGGTTGCCCTCAGGGGGCCATGTGGGTATCGCCAGGGTGGGCATGGCCTACTGGGTGGGCGTGGCTAGAGTGCATACGGCCAGCTCTACATCATTCACATCAAGGGTGCGTATGGGGGCCTGGGCAGGAGTGGGACAGATCTGAGGGTCTCTGGCAGAAGGAGGGTCTCTGGGCCAGGGCCAAGGCAGTGGGGGCCGTTCCCTCACTGTTTCCAGGATGGCTTCATGGGCCGCATGAAACCACTTCACGGGCCGGATCCGGCCCCCGGGCCTTGTGTTTGACATGTCTGATTTAGTGGAATGATTTGCCTCCAGAAATTGTGGGTGCTCTAACAACTGGAGGTTTTTCAGAAGAGATTGGACAGGCATTTGTCTGAGGTGGTATAGGGTTTCCTGTTTGAGCAAGGGGTTGGACTACAACACCTCCAAGGTCCCTTCCAACTTTGTTATTCTGTTATTTTTGACAGTGGCGTTTTGCAAAAATGGGTCATTTTTGAAGTATCCTTTATTTTACAAAAGGGCACATTTTTTCAGAGTAACTTAGATTTAAATACGTTCAGGAGAAGGTTGTTGTTTGCAACTCAATAACCTTGATTTTTATTTTTTTTGGTAATGAATTAAAGTTCGGAACAGGAGCATGTCTTTCCTATAGAAGTATACCGTATATAAATGCATGCTTGTATGTACATAACTACGTGCTTCCACACTCAATTTCTTAATGTTAAGCTGAACAACATTGCAGTGCAAGAATTCCTGTCCCCACCCTGCCCCCCAAGTACCTTCAGCAGGTCATGTCATTTCCACCTCACAGCAAAAAGAGAAGCTTGCCCTTGAGCAAACAACCCTAACAGCGGAGAGTTTTATCTTATCGCAGTCATGTAGGCCGGCTTGTCAGCCAATGTGCCTTTTACTGCCAAAATAAAATAAATCGAATCAGCTCACACATGATAACATGCACTTTTCTAACTCCAACTAATTGCTTGGCTAATTGATGTTTGTTGAACTTTCTCCATTTCATTGAGTGATTAGGTACAAAAGCTAACAGTTGACATCTGTAGGTGCTTAACTGGCATCTGTAATTACTGTTAATGTTAAATAATTGTTAGTTAATTGGAGTGGTAAGTGACTGAATGGAATCCAGATTGAAGGGAAGCAAACATACAGCCTCCTCCCCACCAAACAACCAACAACCTAGTTAAATAAATATTCGTCTCTAACTTCCCAGAAATAAAACACGTTTCCTCCCCCCCCCTCAAGGAAAAAGAAACAATATATTTGACTTGCTTGCAAAGACTGAAATGTCTGTTCTTTTGGAAAGGGAGAAACTAAAATAATCTTGAACCTTCACTTGTTTTTTTTTCCTTGTTTTTTTTAACAACAAAAGTGTTTTACCCGATTTATTCATCTTTCCATGGCTGTGAATATTTCAAATATTAACAGAATAACAGAATAGAATAACAGAGATGGAAGGGACCTTGGAGGTCTTCTAGTCCAACCCCCTGCGCAGGCAGGAAACCCTATACCATTTCAGACAAATGGCTGTCCAGTCTCTTCTCAAAAACTTCCAGTGTTGGAGCACTCACAACTTCTGGAGGCAGGTTGTTCCACTGATTAATTGTTCTAACTGTCAGGAAGTTTCTCCTTAGTTCTAGGTTGCTTCTCTCCTTGGTTAGTTTCTATCCATGGCTTCTTGTCCTGTCTTCAGGTGCTTTGGGGAATAGCTTGACTCCCTCTTCTTGGAAGACTGCTATCATGTCCCCCCTCGTCCTTCTTTTCATTTCATTAAACTAGACAAACCCAATTCCAGCAACCGTTCTTTATATGTTTTAGCCTCCAGTCCCCTGATCATTTTTGTTGCTCTTCTCTGCACTCTTTTTAGAGTTTCAACATGTTTTTTTACATTGTGGCGACCAAAACTGGCTGCAGTATTCCAAGTATTCTAACATTGGATGATTAGTTGCTACAGCTAGGACTGTTCTGTTACCTGTCTTCTTTGGTTTAATGTAGGAAGGATCTGCCCTCCATATTTTTTTTCCAAAGGAGAAGATGGTTTTGAAGAAAATCTCACAATTGGAATGTAAGATGGAAACTCCACCTTCCACCATTCAGCCTTTTCCCCATCCCTCTTTCTCTGACCTTTCAGCCAAATTCCTGCGAAAGATTAAAGATTACATTTATACAGATTTCAGCCAAATTCCAGCAGAAGATTAGAGATTGCATTTAAACAGATTTAACCCCAAGGTTGAAATTAGCAAGACACATTTGACATCAAGGTTGAAATTGGTAAAAGGCATCAGTCTTCTAGAATAAAGTAAAACT
Source organism: Vipera berus (assembly GCF_964194415.1). Classification (NCBI taxonomy): domain Eukaryota; kingdom Metazoa; phylum Chordata; class Lepidosauria; order Squamata; family Viperidae; genus Vipera; species Vipera berus. The sequence goes on from NC_138202.1 coordinate 347,963,840, forward strand.
TCAGATGCAGAGGTATGGTATTCTTGCCCATATTAAGTGAGAAAAAGTCAAGAGGAATGTCTGAACATCCTATATTTTACCGTGGGACTTTTTCTCCAGCAGTCTGCAGCCTCTCTGGCTTCACAAAATAAGTGTTCCTTGCTCAACAATAGTAACTGTGAGAGGGATCTTGGAGTCCTAGTAGACAATCACTTCAATATGAGCCAGCAGTGTTCTGCAGCTGCCAAAAAAGCCAACATAGTGCTAGGCTGCATTAACAGAGGGATAGAATCAAGATCACGTGAAATCTTAATACCACTTTACAATGCCTTGGTAAGGCCACACTTGGAATACTGCATCCAGTTTTGGTCACCACGATGTAAAAAAGATGTTGAGACTCTAGAACATGGGTGTCAAACTCGCCACGTCACATGACATGTCGTGATGTATCGCAACTTTTTTTTGCATTGCCAGACTGGGGTGGACGTGGCCTCCATACGATGCAACCAGCCCATGGGCCAGCACTTTGACACCCCTGCTCTAGAAAGAGTACAGAGAAGAGCAACAATGATAATTAGGGAACTGGAGGCTAAAACATATAAAGAACAGTTGCTGGAATTGGGTATGTCTAGTTTAATGAAAAGAAGGGCGAGGGGGGACATGATAGGAGTGTTCCAATATCTCAGGGGTTGCCACAAAGGAGAGGAAGTCAAGCTATTCTCCAAAGCACCTGAAGGCAGGACAAGAAGCAATGGATGGAAACTAATCAAGGAGAGAAGCAACCTAGAACAATGAATCAATGGAACAACTTGCCTTCCAAAGTTGTGGGTGCTCCATCACTGGAAGTTTTTAAAAAGAGAGTGGAATATTTGTCTGAAATGTTATAGGGTTTCATGCCTGAGCAGAGGGTTGGACTAGAAGATCTCAAAGGTCCCTTCCAACTCTGTTATTGTTATTGTTCTATTTATTAATATCTAGGCCATTTATCCAATCAAGCGCAGTATTTGTTATTTGGAGAAAGTCTGTTTTTCCTCCTCAGATGACTATGTAGTCACTATATGATCCAGTGTCTGCTGAGGAACACCACAGTCAAATTCAGGGGAGGGTACTCTGCCCCATTTAAACAGATAGCCTCCCCTCCCTCAAATCTTCTACCAGAAATGCTTCTGGCTTCCATAGAAGAACCAGATCTACACCAGTATAATGGTGTAAATCAGTCTTTCTCCTTCCCTCCAGTCCTTGAGCCCGGAAAGTTTGGAGGCCTTTGCTGTAGACAGTGGTGGGATTCAAATAATTTAACAACTGGTTCTTTTCATCGTTATCACTGGTGCCACGTTCCTCACATATTCATCATCACGTAGCATTGTCATCACTGGCAGGATGTGTGTTTTATTGATGTCATCACCGGTGTGATGCACATTGCGTTGATGTCATCAGCTGTATGGCATGCCTCATGGTGGCAGCGTCACCAGGACAATGCGTATCACAGATTTATCCTAACCGGTTTGCCGAACTCAACAAAAAAAATTAGGTATCGGTTCTGCCGAACCAGTGTGAACCGGCTGAATCCCACCACTGGCTGTAAACCTCTGGTAAACAGAAAGGGGGGGGCTGTCTTCTAGCTCTTGTTAAGGACCAATCGCAGGGAAGTAGAATAATTTTTTGTTCTGCCTTTGCGAATTCCCTGCAAATGCTATTTTTTACATGTTGTCCCTAGCCTTGTGTGAACATGTCTTCCCTTGTCACTTCCCCTTTGAAATTATTTTCCAGCTGTTCCTCTGGAGACACCTTTGCCGATGTCCCTGGAGATGTTTTGTTGTCGTTGTTGGTTGTTGTTGTTGTTTTTTTCATCTCTGTGCTGGGATAGACAGCTAGCTTTCTATGGGCATGCAGGTACCCCACCATGACTCTGAAGTGGGTCAGAAAACCCAGCTAATTTTCGGGGAAGATTTAGAGCTCCAAGGGCGTTAAGGGATGAAATAGGTATCTTAATACTTAATACATTTAAGGGACTCTTTAAAATATTGAATATGATTCTTTTTCCTCCATTGGACACATTTCATGAGCGAAATGGGTGCCTGAAACCTGGGCTGCATTTTGCTTTGCATTTCTCCTTTTTTCTCCTCATATATTTTCCTTCTTGGATTGCCTCTTTCCAAGGAGTAGCTTAGAGTTGGCCCCCATGCAGCCAACGGTTGCAAAGGAAATATTTTGGCAAACTTTAATATTATGCCTCGATTCTCATGAACAGTGAGGCAGGCTTTGAATACTGTAAATCTCACACAAAGTTATTTGTTTCTTAAAGGTCTGCCATGTTGCATCAGGCAGGTTTTCGGGAGGAGCCCAGATGGGAGAATCCCAAGATGAAAATGTGAAACAATAGTTTTGTTTCTGTCTTTCCTCCTTCCCCTCCCTTTGGAAATCTGCTTTTTATGTTTCTCTGACAACATAAGGTGGAACTGGCTGTGAAATTCCATGTGGAGCTTTTAATGTCAGATTGTTATTTGGTTTGACAGCAAATCCTGTCTAATCTTATGTATGTTTTGGAGGCGTTCCCCACTCCCCCTCCCTGCCCTAACGCAAGAGTGACAGCTTGATGAATCCAAATCCTATCCAAACAAAGAACCTCTGAGGAAAAAAACGGTCATGGCTTGACTGGCTAAGAAAACAAGATTAGATTTCTGACAAGTTCAAGCTGCAAAAAGGGTGACAAGGGAGGGTTAGGGTTTCCCACTGTCATGTTCTCAGTCAGAGACTCCTCTGCTCCTTGATCCCTCAGTCTCTCACTTTCTCTCTGGCTGATTGTTTTAATCCAGGGGTCTTCAAACGTGGCCCTTTTATGACTTGTGGACTTCAACTCCCAGAATTCCTCAGCCAGGCGTGCCTGGCTGAGGAATTCTGGGAGTTGAAGTCCACAAGTCATAAAAGGGCCACGTTTGAAGACCCCTGTTTTAACCAATAGTTGTGTTCACACAAGCCCTTCCCCAGGGCTTTTGCAAACCTAGTGGCTTCTTTTGGTCAGTGTGCCATGCTTGATTGTCTTAGGTTTGTTTTGCATTCCTGCAGCCCAGGCAATTTATGTTAGTTTATAATGCAGTGGGTTGCCTGTTCTTAGAAAATAGATTTATTCAGTCACCAGTTAAATGGGTGCTGTGAAAAAAAGCCATCTCTCTGTCTCTGTCTCCCTTTTTTCATATCTATCTATTTCATCAGAAAACCTGCAGGTATTTTCCAGGCAGTCACCAAGAATCAAGGTTGAACTCTTGGGCCACACCACTCACTCTGTTCCTTCAATTATGTCACATACAGCTATTTATATAGTGTTTCATACTTTCATTCATTCCATGTGTTTTCCACAAACACCTCTCCAAAAGATACATAGTTCATGTGACCATGGAACTCCAAGGCTGATCATGTATCTCGTCGGGAAAACTTCACGGACTTCTGCAGGCAGTCACCAAGACCAGACATGTAAAACTTGTGATGTCATATGACGTCACACAACTTATCAGAGCTTTTTCTCCGTTGCCGGCAATGGGGTGGGCATGGTTTTGGGATGACGCATCTGGCCCGTGGGCCGGCAGTTTGACACCCCTGGCTAAGACTGAGTCGAAGGCTACAGAGAAGAGCAACAAAGTTGATTGGGGGACTGGAGGCTAAAACATACAAGGAACGGTTGCTGGAATTGGGTTATGTGTAGTTTAATGAAGAGAAGGACGACGGGTGACATAATAGCAGTGTTCCTATATCTCAGGGGCTGCCACAAAGAAGAGGGAGTCAAGCTATTCTCCAAAGCACCTGAGGGCAGGACAAGAAGCAATGGATGGAAACTAATCAAGGAGAGAAGCAACCTAGAATTAAGGAGAAACTTCCTGACGGTTAGAACAACTAACCAGTGGAACAACCTGCCTCCAGAAGTGGTGAATGCTCCAACACTGGAAGTTTTTAAGAAGGGATTGGACAGCCATTTGTCTGAAATGGTATAGGGTTTCCTGCCTGCACAGGGGGTTGGACTACATGACCTCCAAGGTCCCTTCCAACTACTACTGCTACTGCTACTACTACTACTACTACTACTTATTATTATTATTATTATTATTATTATTATTAGTAGTAGTAGTAGTAGTAGTAGTAGTAGTAGTAGTAGTACATACATATATACATACATACATGCCAACATACATAGTGCCTTTGAGTCAGCACTGACTCTTAGTGACTGCCTGGACAAGTCCCTGTAGGTTTTCTTGGTGAAATTTCAAAGAGGTTTGCTATTTTCTCCTTCCTAGGGTTGAGATGAGCTGCATGTGCATGCGTGTGTGCGCTGACCTGCTGCTCACACAGCCTGGTTCCCTCTCCTCCCACCCCAGCTGGACTGCCAAGCTGCAAAGGTTGGGGACCACTGACTTAGTGACTGAACAACAAAGCACATGACTATTGCTATCCCCTTGAAGACATCCAGTGTAAATCATGATATGTGGCTTAATGTAAGGCTGGGTAACCTGTAGTTTCTGGTCCTCATTTTATGGCTGTCTGTTGATTATAGTGAAAAATATTGTTGGAAAATTGCTGATTTTTCTGGTGTGATTTCTTTGCTCCTTTGGGTTATTTAAAGCTTGAAAAGAGTTGTGATAAGTAAGGCTTAATTATATCCCCAAGAATGAACATATCTATCTTGAGGCTGCAAACTGTCTCCAAAGGTGAAAAGAAAGAAAAATGGTCTGATAAATTTTGCAGCAACCCCACCCTCCCAGTAATGTCTCCGCATAAGTAGACATATTCGCACCATCCTCAAAGGTTAAAAATAGTAATCATAAGAAAAAATTGCCCATATCTGGATTAGCGTGATTGAACAAACCATGCAATCCCAAACACTGTCCCTTCTTTCCACTATTTTATTTATTTATCAAATTTATTCCTCCCCTCCACCTCGTGTGTCTATATCTTAAACTGAGGTATGTGAACAAGGCCATAATAATTTCTCTTCTGGCAATGTGTTGGGAGTTCTGTTCCATAATCTGCCTTGCAATATGATACAATACCTCTGATTTTTTTTCTCTTTCTGTAAAAGATGCTTGTTTTCATCCTCATTTTTGAGATACTAGAGAGTTTCTTCTAAATGTCTTCCTTCCTTCCTTCCTTCCTTCCTTCCTTCCTTCCTTCCTTCCTTCCTTCCTTCCTTCCTTCCTTCCTTCCTTCCTTCCTTCCTTCCTTCCTTCCTTCCTTCCTTTCTTTCTTTCTTTCTTTCTTTCTTTCTTTCTTTCTCAAATTTTTGACTCGGGGCAATGCACAACTAAATTATTATGGAAGGCAACAGTTTTCTGTTGCTCTTTTTTTCCTTCATTACAAAGCTTTCTTCCTGTCTACATTTTCCAGACTAAAAAGGCGAATGAAGTCTCTCAAATGGAGCCCTTCATTCCCTCTTCCAAGTTCTGTTTGTGTTGTAATTGGAAGTGGGGGAAAACCACGAACCCCAGCATCTTCTGTCCATGTTTAATTAAACTTTTACACAATGAGTAGTTAAACTTTGGAATTTGGCGTGGCGCTGGCTACCAACTTGGCAGGCTTCAAAATGGGGCTGGACCAAGTAAGGCTTAGTCTTGATGGTAATGGGACTGCTTCTATAGACCACCTGCTGGGAGACGAATGGGCTTCCTTATGCAGTTAGTTGGCCCCTGTGAACAGGCCACTGAATAGAGCCTTGGTGGAGCAGTGGGCTAATGCCTCCTTAAGTAACACCAGCTGCCTGCAATTAGTGCAGGTTCGAGTCCCACCAGGCTCAAGGTTGACTCAGCCTTCCATCCTTCCGAGGTAGGTAAAATGAGGACCCAGATTGTTGGGGGCAATTAAGCTGACTTTGTAATAATGCCGCTTGGGGTGTGTGTGAAAGCCCTAATAAGCAGGCATATACATAGAATGAAGGCTACTGCTAAGCTTGTAAGCCGCCCTTGAGTCTTCGGAGAAGGGTGGGATAAAAATGGAATTTAAAAAATAAATAAATAGTAGGGCCAGGGGTCTCATCCAGCACAGCATGCTTGTATCATTCCTTTCTAAGGGGCCTTGCTCTTATTGTCCTCCATCTTTCCCATGAGGCTAAGAGTTTTCTGCCTGTTATCCTAATAAACCTGAGGAGAAACATGTTTTGTAAGACTATGTAAGAAACAGGAATATGTAAGAAAGCAGACCACTCGAACTGCCAATCCACAAGAGAACCAATCAGCTGCTCAGAATTTAAAGATAGCTCCGAACGGACAACCAATCGCACGACCAACTGACCACACTGGCACACAAGAAATTTATAAGCTAAGGAAAACAGTTCAGGAAAATCCTGCTGAAGATGTTTACCTAGTCTGGTCATGAAACATTCAGAAACTAAATTGAAACAAGCATGGAGAGCAAAGCACCGCCCCCACCCCACAAATAAAATAAAATAAAATAGAAACATGTTTTACACAAAACATATCTAGGCTTTCTGAAAACCAGAAATATGAATAAGCTGTTGAAGCTTGTGGGAATCTCTGTGGATGAAATGTTGAGGGGGAAAAAATAACTAGAAGCAGATGGAGAGCCAAAGGCAGAATTGGAGATTTGCTATCACCCTCCGACCTCTGTTAAGTTGTGATTTGGGGAAAGTCTCCTTTTCATTAGGACCATGCGGTGGGAAAAGAAGACAAAGAGATGCCTTCTGTCTCTAGTGAAAGTGGCTAGGTACTTAGCTAATGTAGAACAGCTAGTCCTTGACTTACAACAGCTCATTTAGTGACCATTTGAAACTACCACAACACTGAAAAAGTGACATGACTGTTTTTCTTATTTAGGACTGTTGCAGCATCCCCATGGTCATGTGACCCAAATTCAGCCGACTTGGCAGCTGACTCATATTTATGACGGTTGCAGTGTCCTAGGGTCATGTGATCCCACTTGGTGACCTTCTGACAAGCAAAGTTGATGGGGAAACCAGATTCACTTAACAATCGTGTTATTTACTTAACAACTGCAATGATTCACTTAACAACCGTAGCAAGAAAGGTCATAAAATTGGGCAAAACTCACTTAACCAATATCTTACTTAGCAACAGAAATGTTGAGCTCGTGGTGGCCATAAGTCGAGAACTACCTGCATAGGCCTGTTTTGGAATCCTCCCAATGCAAAACCTATGAGATTTCATGCAAGAAGATTGAAATCTTGCATGGTTTGGTGATCTCATGAAATTTTGCCATTTTCATTTATTTTCAATTAATTTTCAATCAATTAATAATTATTAACACCCACAGTTATTACAATAATGGATTTCTTGTTCCCTCACTGCACTTCCAAACTGGGAAGCATCACCACAGTCCACAGTTGAACTGCGCAACTGGGCAACAAGAGTGTCTTTTTTGAATTCAAAGGATTAGCAAATATTATTCTAAATATAATTGTATTTAATTACTGTTGTACCATAACAGGGTACTGTGAACTGCTTAGATATAATAATAATAATAATAATAATAATAATAATAATAATAATAATAATAATAATAATAATAGCAACAATAACAATAACAATAATAACAATAATAATATAATCATCATCATCATCATCATCATCATCATCATCATCATCATCATCTTGGAAGGGACCTTGGAGGTCATTTAGTCCACCCCCCTGCTCAGGCAGGAAACCCTATACCATTTCAGACATATATGACCTGTTGTTCTCCCCTACTTCCTGTTGCTCCCTTAATTCTTGAATATATCTAATACAGGATTTGATAACCCCATACATTGAAGACATATAGGAATATATCTCTAATGAACTCTACTAGCACAACCAATGACTAGGTTAATCTCCCTAATCCCCTAATCTCCCTAGGTCAATCTCAAGGGGAGAGCCAACCTAGAACTAAGAAGAAATGTCCTGCCAGAACAATTAATCAACGGAACGACTTGCCTCCAGAAGTTGTGGGTGCTCCAAACTCTTTAAGAAGAGTTTGGACCACCATTTGCCTCAAATGGTGTAGGGTTTTCTGCCTGAGCAGAAGGTTGGACTAAAAGACCTCCAGAGTCCCTTCCAACTCTGTTATTCTGTTATTCCCTCACTTGCTCAGAGATCTGCAAAAGAATAGGGTTTGGTGGAAGACTGAGGTTCTAAAGTCCCATTCTGTCTTTGGACTTCTCCCAGGATATATTCCTCAGGAAGTTTCCAAAGTCAAACTTGGAAAGTTTCAAGTGGGGAGGGAGGAAATAGCCAATCAGTTTTAATCATCCTCCCCCAGGATGGATAATAGTTGATGATTTTTTTAAAAAAATAATTAAAAAATCTGAATTTTTTAATTTAAATCGGATTTTTTTTATTTTTATCAAATTTATTTTAATAAAGTGCTTTTGGAATAAAAATATAGGTAAAGGTAAAGGTTCCCCCGCACATGCGTGCTAGTCGTTTCCGACTCTAGGGGCCGGTGCTCATCTCCGTTTCAAAGCCGAAGAGCCAGCGCTTGTCCGAGGACGTCTCCGTGGTCATGTGGCCGGCATGACTAGACGCCAAAGGCGCACGGAACGCTGTTACCTTCCCACCGTAGTGGTCCCTATTTTTCTACTTGCATTTTTACATGCTTTCGAACTGCTAGGTGGGCAGAAGCTGGGACGAGTAACAGGCGCTCACTCTGCTACGCGGCACTCGGGATTCGACCCGCCAAACTGCCGACCTTCCGATCGACAAGTTCAGCGTCCTAACCCACTGAGCCACCGCGTCCCTAAATATAATTTTCTAAATAATTATCTAAATATAATTTTCCATTTAAGATACAATAATAATTTAGTTTATTCAGCATGAGTTAGTTATGTAGCGTAAGGCTGTATATTCTGCAATATTTACATTTTTGGTAAACTCAGTGAATCCAAGCTCTGCAAGCTGAGATAACATGCACTGCATTGATGCATTCACACAATTTCACAGTAACCATGAGGTAAATCATAAAACAAAGTTCAGGAATATTCCTTTATCCCATTGTATTGCAAATCTATGTACACTACAGACTGTATTATTGTTTGAAGAGAAATGCATCTGTACCAGGCTCTAAGTGTTTTAATTAAACAAAAGAATTTGAGTAGTTCTCCAACTATGTGCGATTAACCTATTAACCTAAAATCGGTTCTAATATCGCTGTTTTACTAACCTGGCAGTTTATTATTCTAAATAGGAAACCTTCATTTTGTTTGCAAATAATATTAAAAATTCTAACTACCAAGAAGAATGATTCCTTACATTTAAAGAACACCTGTCATTTCAGATCCATCATGGCAGTGCCTGTTAGTGGGCATCCACTCAGCTGTTGCCAGCCACGTCCCTCACCTTGTTGTGTCACTGCTGCATCACCAGCCATCCCATTAAAGTGAATGGGACTGTCAGTGAGTCAACAGCGGGTCAGAGGAGGAGCCACTGCGGGACAGAGATGGCAGTTGCTCTTTAAGAATTATGATTTAAATCAAGTTGATATAAATCAAGTTGATTTAAATCAAGCCTTTTTACTAGTGATTTAAATCATCTTGATTTTAAATCAAATCCACCCTGTCCTCCACCATTTCAGAGTCACGAATGCAGCTTTGAGAGTTTAACAATCTTAAACTGCTGCTTCTGTTGCTCCTACCGTCAACGCTGCTAACATTGGATGTTCTTCCTTTGACAACAGATGAAAATGCAGCCATTTTCTCTATACTCTTTTTCTTGCTTTTAGAATTAGTTGGTGCAGGGAGGGGGGATTGGGACGTGAGCTCAGTTAGCCATAATAATAACTCTGCCGTGGGATCCCAAGGACAAACTAAATCCAGAGCCGATAACGTTTTGGTGGGCTGGGGAGAAAGCCCCTGCTTTAAGCTAATTGGGGAATGTGTTTTATGACTGTTTATTGGGGGGTGGGAATTGTACTTTGTTACTTTGTATCCAGTGGAAGGGAATTTAGTTTTTGGGTTCAACCATGTAGTGCCGATACTTTGTATCCTCAGTGAAAGATTCTTTAAGGAAAACTATGCCTCGAAGTTCTTTCGAAGAACTTTTCCCCAACTTTTCACTCTTAAGGGGTGTTTATGTGATAAGAAGAAAGTTGGGAAACTGATGGGAAAAGACTGACGAATTATGAATGACGGTTTTAGATTCCAGACTCAGTGGAATTGTTGGCCAACATCTGCAGGTCACCAAGTTATTCCTCTCTATGTATTGTTCCATAAACGTCATCTGCCTTCTAGATCACAGAGGAGACCCTGTCTTCTCAGCATCCAGAACCTTTTAGAAAGAACGATGGGATTGAAACAAAAGTCATAAGGCCATCCAGTGCAATCTCTGATCAGGGAAGATCCAGGTGGCTTTTTCTTTCTGCAGAAGAATACATGGGGAGCCATGTTTCCTTCACACACACACAAAAAAAGGGTAGTGGTAGTAGATGGAGTTTTAAACGACATGCCATAGCATTCTTCAGTCCACCAGGCTAGCTAGAAATGCTGGATTAAATGTAAAGGTTTCCTTGTCAGCAGTGCTTTTTTTGTATAAGAAAAAGGTGCTGGAACTCACACATGTCATACAGCCCGCCTTGCCTACCCTACAAGGTTCCATCTAAAAAAGGTGCCGGAACTCCGTTCTGAGCATCCTATGACAAAAAAAGCCCTGCTTGTCAGACATATCCGACGGTGCTCATTTCCGTTTCTTAGCTAAGGGAGCCAGTGTTGTACAATTTCCATAAACATGTGCCCAGCATGACTATATGCCGAAGGCGACAGGAACGCTGTGATGTTCCCGTCAAAGTGGTGAATATTTATCTACTCACATTTGCATGCTTTTGAACTTCTAGGTAGGCAGGAGCTGGGGCAGGAATGGGACCTCCCCCTGTTGCATGGAACGTGGGTCTCAAACTGGATTGTTAGCTCCCCAGCTCAGTATATTTAACCCTGAACCATTATGCCCTAGATGCTGGATTAAGTCATATTACATATATCCAGTGCTTTTTTTGTAAAAGAAAAAGGTGCCGGAACTCACACATGTTATACAACCTGCCTTGCCTACCCTATTAGGTTCCATCCAAAAAAGGTGCCGGAACTCCGTTCTGAGCATTCTATGAGAAAAAAAGCCCTGCGTATATCCATTGCTTAACAGAAGGTGTAAAGCTAGTTGCATTACTCAACACAAGGGGATGGGATAAAGGCATAGGTGGTTTAAAGTTAAGGGTAAATAGTGTGCACTAGATTTGAGAATGGCCAAGCCCTGGAACAAGGACTTTAACATGTCTAGTTCTTATACTGTAGTAGCAGAGGTGTTTCACTATATCAAATAACATTTTTGGTCTAGACAAAGCACAGTCATACTTCATTCAGTCTGCTTTCATTGCCCTTGACTTTTTGAAAGCCCAAGAGCATTAAAAACGCTAATCAGGTAATCCTGAATAAATTGCCTACATTCTCAAAACTTGATCAATTTGATACTATCTAAACAACCATGTCAAGCTTTGTGCGTTGGGCTGCAAGGGAAGAGAGTCAATAGAATGAATTGGAAAGCATTGATTATTTTGTTTGATTTGCTGTCAACGCATCAAATGCACTGATTTAGCCTTCCAATGACCAATAAATGTTTATCTTTAGCTGCATTAAAAAGAAAGAAATTCTGTGTGATCCTTGGTTGTAAGAGTTAACCACTTTCTATCCAAAGTTCAATGAGAGTCTTATATTGATCATGACAATGCAGAACTTATTTTTTGAAGGGTGTGGGATCTAGGAAAAAGTCACCAGGTTAATCACCCAATTGTTGATCTGGAAGGAGGGATCAGCATTCTATTATTGAATGCTTTCTTTAAGCAAATACTATCGTTGAGCCCTTGTTTTGTTTTCAGGAGCTTAAGAATGAAAAAAAAGGACTAGGGATGACGTGATAGCAGTGTTCTAATATTTGAGGGGCTTCCACAAAGAAGAGGGGTGGCTCAACCTATTCTCCAAAGCACCAAAAGGGAAGACAAGAAACAATGGATGAACACTAACCAAGGAGAGAAGCAACCTAGAACTAAGGAGAGATTTCCTAAAGGTGACAGCAATCAACCAATGGAATGGCTTGCCTTCAGAAATTGTGGGTTCACTAGAGGTTTTCAAAGAGAGACTGGGCAACCATTTTTCTGAAACTGTATAAAGTCTCCTACTCAAGCAGGGGGTTGGACTAGAAGACCTCCAAGGTCCCTTCCAACTCTGTTAGTCTATGTTCTATGTTCTAAGATTCAATTCCTAATATTTCCAACTAGGGCTGAAAAAAAGATTGAGTCAAATCCTGGGAATCTACTGCCAATCATTCTCTGTAATGCAGGGGCTTATGTTACTTCCCCCAAAGCTTGCTTTTTAAAAAAATTTGGATTTTTTTATCCCACAATTATTATTTTTATAAACAGCTCAAGGTGAGAACATTCATGATATTCCTTCCTTCTCCTTTTTCTCCTCACAACATCTCTGTGGGGTAAGCTGGACTGAGAGAGAGTGACTGATGCAAATGTCACCCAACCTGCTTTTAAGCCTAAGGCAGGACTAGAACTCATGGTCTCCTGGTGATTAGCCCAAAGTCACTCAGCCGGATTTCATGCCTAAAGTGGGATTACAACTCTCAAGTCTCCTAGTTTCTAGGCCACAACACCAAAGTAGCTCCCTTTTTCAAATATGTATGCATGTGCCACTGATCTGTGTATGAACATGGGTTAAGATGATAGTAATGGAGTCCCTGTGGATTTTATTCCGCTAGTCATTGCTGACTATGGGGGGTGATGCTTATCTCTGTTTCAAGCCATTGAGGCAGTGTTGTCCGAAGACATTTCCGCAGACGTGTGGCCAGCACAACATCACAGAGCATTGTTATCTTCCCATGAAAACGGTACCTATTTATCTAGTCACACTTGTGTGCTTTCGAACTGCTAGGTTGGCAGAAGCTGGGGCGAGGACAGGAGCTCACCCCACCATGTGGTGTTTGGGTCTCAAACCTGGGCTGGCAGCTTTCTAGCCCACAAGCCTGGTGTCTTAACTACTGAGCCATTGCACCGCCATAAGATGACAATAGAAATTGCATTTGCCAAAGGTGGTATGGCACTAAGACAAATAATGTAGATTTATGAAAAGATTTGCTCAAGATGACTGAATATACAACACTGTTGATTAAATTTAATGTAACACTCTTAAATTTGTCACATTGGCTAAACATTATTGCTAATACAGTATACCTGTCTCTTCTTAAAAGCCTCCAGCATTGGTAGTACCTACATTTTTTGGAGGCAAGTTGTTCCACTGGTTAATTATCCTAACAGTCAGGAAATTTTTCCTTACTTCTAGGTTGTCTATGGAGATTCTCAGTCATCCAGGTCATAGTTATCCCAAAGATGCTTTTTCACGAAGCCAACTGGACATTCTTATTTTTCTTTGAAGACGTTTCACTTCCCGTCCAAGAAGCTTCTTCAGCTCTGACTGAATGGTGGAGAATGGAAAGATTTATACTCCTGCAGACAGGTGTTCATTTGCCTTCTTTTAGCGAGTTGTTAAAGCTACCTGGAGGCTTATCTGTGTCTCCAGCATCACCTGAGTAGTGCAAATGGGTGTGGAGCTTTCTTGGAACTGTTGAAAGGACTGTGTTGTAGACTGGAGATAAATGATGTCGGATCCCTCCCCCTCTGTTGAGGGAGGGCTGTTCAGTTTTGACATAGATGTTGATCACCTCTTTGACCCTTCTTTCAAACCAGTAGTCCTCTCTGTCTAAAATGTCAACTTTGCTGTCTTTGAAAGAGTGACCTTTGTCTTTTAAAGGCAGATGAACTGTTGACTCTTGACTTGATGAGTTTGTTCTCCTATGTTGTGCCATGTGTTTATGAAGTTGTTGTTTCGTTTCCCCAATGTACAGATATGCACATGGCTCACTGCATTGTACTGCATGTACCATTCCATTCCCCACCATCCTGTCAGAGTTGAAGAAGCTTCTTGGATGAGAAGCAAAATGTCTTCAAAGAAAAACAAGAAAGTCCAGTTGTCTCGTGAAAAAAGCATCTTTGGGATACTTCTAGGTTGCTTTTCTCCTTGATTAGTTTCCATTGATTGTTTCTTGTACTTCCTTCAGGTGCTTTGGAGAATAGGCTGACTCCCTGTTCTTTGTGGCAGCCCCTTAGATATAGGAACACCGCTGTCGTGTCACCCCTAGTCCTTCTTTTCACTAGACCGGACATACCCAATTCCTGCAGCACATGGAATTGGGGTATGGCAAACATCTCAGAAGGGAGAGTCCCTAGTTTCTTGGATTGTAAAGGTGAGGGGAGAGAGATGGACTTTCAGACCTTCAAGATTCTGTAACTGTAATCTTACATTAAATTTAGAGATGGTATTTCTGGTTGTGCTTTTTATCTGGGCTACCCCACAAGGCTAACACTACTGCTGGCTCCATTCTGACAGACACTATATGCTATATTATCCTGTATTGCACAGTAAAGGCAGCACTTATCTGATCACCTGTCCTGATGGGGTTCTCAAGTCATTGAATACCTGTGTGTTCTTCCAGGTTTTGGGAGAAAAGGGTCTGTTTAATCCTTGGGGGTTGCTTTTGTCATCATAAATGATTTCTTTCTTAAAGTGCTTCTTGCTTTTAAAACATAAGTTCCTTCTCCCCCCCCCCAAGCTGTTTGGAATTGAGCAGCCTCCGATTTTATATAAATGAACAAATCTAAATAAATAAAACTTTGAAAAGCTAAGCAAGATTAGATCTGGCAAATTCATAGATAGGAGGTTACCACAAAATCCCAGAGCTGTAGTCCGGGTTAGGAAATATAAAAAGTCTCTGAATGAAGCAGTGACAAATAGCTTTTATATTATTGCCAAGAACCCCCAGTGAAATATGGATGGGTTCATGAAACTCTGAGAGCTGTTTGACCTGAGGAAAATTATTTTTTTTTTTTACTTATTTTGCATTGGGTATTGTTTGAAAAGCAGAGCATGATCCCATACTATAGACCTCAGTTATCTCACAACCAATGAACTGGGTGAGCAGTTACAAGTTTATACCCCAACTGCAGTGATAAAACCACATTTATACAATCTCTTCCTCCCACCCCCTAAAAAAACAACCGCTCAACAATGTTTAGCAAAAAGCATTCCTGTGATAAAGACCCTCAAGGTAGGTCCCCTCATCCTGAAGAGATAGGTTTACTTTCAGAATATCTGGCACATCTGTTTTAAATTGTTTACCAGTGTTTCCCAGCTTTATTTTCCTTGTTTCATGTGATTCATCCCCCTAAACATTTCAGTTCTCCCACTTCTAATCGAAACCATCAGATCTCGGATTTAAATAATTGGTTTTCTGTTTCCAGTTGTCAGGAAGGTTTTTAACTGTCTTAAATTCAGACACTGTAACGATATGTGTAACATGGAAAAGTATTTAAGCATCTCATTTTGGGTTTTTTGTTTTTTTTCTGGATCTGCATTAAAGCTGTCAACTGAAGTGATCATCTAGTCTGATGCCAGCTCAGTACGCTGTTCTGCCTCAAGAAATAAGGAGATCTTTGTTTTCTCTTGTCTTATTAAGTTTGAACCACGGTAAATAGATCAATGAAGTCAGAAACACAGGCTGTCCTCGACTTACAACCACAATTGAACCCAAACCTTCTGTTGTTAAGCGAGACATTTGTTAAATGAGTTTTGCTCCCGTTTTATGAGGTTTCTTGCCACCCTTGTTAAGCGAATCACTGCAGATGATAAGTTAGTAACAGGGTTGTTAAGTGAATCTGGCTTTCCCATTGACTTTGCTTGTCAGAAGGTCGCAAAAGGGGATCACATGACCTTGGGACACAGCAACGGTCTGAATTTTGACCACATGATCATGGGGATGCTTCAGAGGTTGTCACTTTTTTTCTGTGCCATTGTAACTTTGAACAGTCACTAAACGAACTGCTGTAACTCGAGCAGCACCTCTACTGCTAGGCAGTAATTTAGACAGGAAATGTTTTCTGTTTACCAATCAAGTAATAAAGCAATCAAAAAAAATAATAAGAAGATTGCTACTTAACTCAGGAGTGAGCTAAAATTGTAATTTAGCACATTGCCATATCACACTAGAAGTCAGCAGTTACACAGTTTGTATGCTTATGAACAAATGTCCCTCTTGTGATTAGGAAGCCAGCTGTTTAAAATATGCATCTGTCCAACACAAGGATGGTTTATCTCCCCCCCCCTTTTTTTTTCTCTGGAGAGTGTTGCAAAGAGTTAGGAGCTTAAACCCAACTATCCATTTACTGTCAGTCTCAAATGACTGTTGAACAAATTCAAAACAGAAGCAAAATGGGGTATTATGTTCTTGGAAAGCTTTGCACCCTGGGGGAACCCACTTTTCATGGAACAGAACTTTGTTGAAGGATGAAAAAGAAATCCACATGTTATTTTATTACCATAATTGATGGGAGGGAGTTTAATATTTCCATTGCAACAGAGGCTCTGTCAACAAGCAAAGCACATAGATTATTGTTTTTGTGTGGCAGATTTTGGTTTATAATTGCAATTCCCATGCTGGAGGAGCCAAGCATTTGAGTGTTGACTAGATGTGCTTTCTTACAATCTTGGCATAAATCTTTCTTTCAAAATTACAGTTCCCTGAGGCTGTAAAACAGGACATCTCAATATCTTAGCAGTAAAATCCAGGCTTTGCAGGCAAAAGGGTCGTTCTGCCCATAGATTTCAACTAGCAGGGCTGGGAAAGACATTAGCCATGATGTCTTCCAGATGTTTTGAACTTCCATTGTGGTAGTTGAACTCCATATATATTTATTTTATTAAATTTATATATATGGCTAAATTTAATTGCAGAGGCTTGAAAGCTTTGTGCCAGTGATGGAACAGAACTAAGAAGACAACAGATGGTTGTGGGACACTGGCCAAAATCAAAGTTGTCACATCAGATGGAAGGACCATCTGCCATTCCTCACCAAATCTGGTCCTATTGGGCATTCTTTGCCAGAGGCAGTCATTTTGCCTCTTACCTATAGCAAAATCACTCCTTCAAAAGGTAACACTTAAAAGCTTGAATTGATGAGAGAGAGAGAGAGAGAGAGAGAGAGAGAGAGAGAATAAGATGTGGAAGAATTACCTTTTTATCTCTTTTACAATATTTGAACTGAATAGCCTCCTGTACAGGTAGTCCACAACTTACAATAGTTCATTTAATGACTGTTCGAAGTTACAGTGGCACTGAAAAAAGTGACTAATGGGCAGCATCCCCATGCTCAAGTGGGTTACATTCGGATGTTTGACAACTGGTTCATATTTATGTTGGTTGCAGTGTCCTGGGGGGTCATGTGATCCCCTTTGCGACCTTCTGACAAGCAAAGTCCATGGGGAAACCAGATTTACTTAACAACCATGTTACTAACTGAACAACTGCAGTGATTCGCTTAACAAATGTGGCAGGAAAAGTTCTAAAACTCACTTAAGAAATTTCTCACTTAGCAACATACATTTTGGGCTCTGTTGTGGTTGTAGGTTGAGGACTATCTGTACTGAAATTCAAAATGGACAGAATATGATATTTTTTTTACAGAGAACATAGATAAAACTCTGGAATTAACTACCAGCATCCTTGTTAATAAAAAATGATTCTAGTCAATTGGAGTGGTTTAAAAACAAGTCTGGACAAGTTCATGGAAGATCATCCTTTCGTTTAGGAAGAGGAATAATCAGTTTCCCAATGTTATTTAACTATATATTGCTTTGCCAAGCTGATATGGAGATGCTGTGGAAATTCTGACTATGTCTCTGCAGGCTATGAAGGTCTAGATGGACAAAAACAAATTTAGGCTGAATTCCAGCAAGATGGAGTTACTGTTTGTCCACAAACCTCTTGGGTCCTGGACATCCTTTGTCATTCTTCTAGATAGGAGCCCATCACTCTGAAGAAAAAAAAATGCAATTGGAGGTCTTCTCAGATCCATACTTTAAGAAGTGGCATGTTTTGTATCTACTACATCTTTTGAAGTATGGATGAGTGGTCTTCACCTAAGTTGATTAGGTGGTACATAAGTTAGATGTTAGGCCTGTTTGCAGACTGTTGAAGTTCTGGTGAAGACTTGCTTTAATTATAGTAATACAAGTCTACATGGGCTGCCTTTGAAGACAATAGAGAACCTAGTTCCAGATTCCTTGGGAGATTGCTTCTTCCAGGTGGAATCTGTCCAGTCATATATAAGCAGAGTAGGGATATTTAGGGTCACGTCCCACAAAAGTTCAAAAGAACACACCTCTAAAGACAGTAGTTCTCTGGAGTTTTCCCCTGCTGGGCAACACTCTCAGAGGTGCGCTGGACATCCTCATTTTCATGCAGAGCCGTGAAAATAGTTTTGACGCAAGGGCGTTAAAATGATGATGATTTTTTTTTTTGTTATTTGACTCTTTGACCTTGGAATGCCTTTTAAAAATTCTTTGTTGAAGTTATGTACAGCACATCTTTTGACCGTTTTGTAAATTGCCTGGAGTCTTTGGACTTGGCCAGCGTAAAAAACCCTGCAAATAACTAAACAGAAGATATGGGTGTTTACTTCCTCTGAAATTTCCTCTGAAATATTAACCTTTAATAGTGGTTAAGAGGAAGTAACTAAAAAAAAGAGGACACTTGACTTCTCATCCAGACTTGTGAGTTCCTCAGATATAGCTGTTGGATGATTTTGTGTACCTTAGAAACTGGAGTTATTCCTCCAGGACTCTGCGTTCCTATGAACTCAAAATACAGGTAGTCCTCAACTTACAACAGTTCCTTTGGTGACCTTTCAAAGTTCCGACAGCACTGAAAAAGTGACTTACAACCTTTTTCACACTCAAAGACCGCTGTAGCATCCTCATGGTCATGTGATCAAAATTCAGGTGCTTGGCAACTGACTCATATTTATGACAGTTGCAGTGTCCCAGGGTCATGTGATCACCTTTTGTGACTTAACCATGTTACTAACTTAACAACTTCAGTGATTCACTTAACAACTGTGGTAAGAAAGGTCATAAAATGGGGCAAAATTCAATTAATAACTGTCTCACTTAGCAACAGAAATTTTGACCTACATTGTGGTCCTAGGTCGAGGATTACCTGTACAACCCAACCTTCCTTTAATGACGGGTTCATGGCAATTTTATCTATGGAGAGTATTGCTTCATTTTTTCTATTATTGTTTTTAAATGCTTGGGTTTCTTTCCTTACGTGGAGATACATCTCCAAGCCAATACAGATGTTTTTAATAAAAATAAATTTGTCATGGAGCAGTAAACTTGGGCTTCCAAGCCTGCTTCCCTCAGCTCTTTACAAAGGTTTTCCATGCTGTGAGGCTCCCAAATCTTCTGAGGTCTGGAAAAAGACAGGAGTGTTGGCTGAGTTAATGAATGTTTACCCAAAATGACAGCCATAAAGTAGAAGCTCTGTGAGGTCTGCCAAGGCCCTGTCAGCTCTCCACCTCTGTGTGTACAAAACTAATGGGACTAAAACAAGTCCAGAGCTTTCCCTCAATTTGTCTTTGTGTATTTCAGTAACTGAGAAGAATTTTAAGCCTTGGCAGCCTCCATCACTTTTCAGGTTACAATAGCTGAACTGGAAGACACTTGTTAAGGTTTAATGCATTCAGCAAGAAGAAGGAATTGAGATCTGGTGGATCTCATCTTTTTCATTACTATCTCTCATCTCTTGCTAGCTGCAGTGGATATTCCAAGTCTTGATCTGGAGGAGTTGTAGATAATGCACTTGTGCATGGCCAAAACAACAAAGCAACAGACCAGGGTCATCAAATCGCTTAAGATTTTTTTTTTGTCTAGTCATTCCTAGTTATAGGTAAAATGGCTGGTGGCCTAATGGTAAAGAGAGTTTAACCCTAGGTAGGGACAGATATTTCTCTCTTAAGGCACAAAGAGAAAATATCTGCTGTGAGCTTCACACATAGGCATCAGGAAGGGCATCCAGCCAGTAAAAGCTCAGCTCCATTCAGTTGCCCTGATTTTACCCGGCATTAAGGGATTACAGATTACTAGTTACAGGTACTCCTTGACTTATGATTACTCATTTAGCAACTTTTTGAAGTTGTGAAGTCTCTTCCCCCCACAAAGATACTTACCATCTGATTTTCAAGTCACAGTGACTGCACACTTGCGCACACATATACACGCACAAAATCGTGTGATCACATTTTGGATCTTTGTCAACCAGATCATTTTGATGGCTGTTTGCAGCATCCTGAGTTCACATGACTATGATTTTAGTGGGTTTTTTTTTTTGCTGATTTATGGCATTTACTTCCAGTTTCTGGCAAAATAACTTCCCTTTGGGTAAAATGGATTTGCTTAACAACTGGTGCAAAATTGCTAAAAATTGGGTCCAGTCATGTGATGCCCTGACTTAACAACCACATCTTATGACCATAATTGTGGACTCAATAATAATTGGAAGTCATGGTACAGATTTTGAAATAGTTGCCATTTAAAAAAAATAATAAAAAAATATTGTCTCATGGAGAAAGCTGACTTTGTATACAGTGTGCTCTCAATGACTAACTATTGAAGATAGCTCCAGTTTGTTCTAATACCTGGAGACTGTGTGGGGAAGAAAGGTCTTAAGTTGAATCCTGATAAGATTGAGTGGCTGTGGATGTTTGGACTGCCTGAGTCTGGAGTGATTCTGTATTTAGCTGTAATTGGAGTCTCACTTCCTATTTCAGAGCTAGTGCACAATTTGAGGGTCTTTTTGGACTTATAATGCTTACTGAAGAAGCATAAGTTTACCTATTAATGACAGTGGTGACCATACCTCAGTAGGAAGGCCCTTAAGACAATTATATATGCTTTGATCATTCATATCTAGACTACTGCAATGAACTGTAGTTGGGACTATCCTTGAAGACCACTCAGAAGCTATAGCTGATCCCAAATGCAGTAACATGGATGTGCCATGGTACACCCATGTAACACCTCTGCTGTGGGGGCTATTTTGGTTATCAGTAGACTAGCAGGCACAATTCATTGTGCTGGTTATCATCTATAAAGGCCTTGATGACAATCAACCTGCTTATTTGAGGCACTGAGGGGTCCTTGGTGCTCTGGGAGCTTGTTTGTTTTCTTGCAGATTTCATTAGCCAAACTAGGTAACATCATCAGTGCTGATCAGTGATGATGTTACCTCATTTGGGTAATGAAATGTCTGCAAGAAAACAAGCAAGCTCAGAGAGCAACAAGGACCCCTCATTTCAACCCTGAGCTACAAATATTCTCCTTTATTGGTATTTGAGGGACTGCCCATTACTTCTGCCCAAGCCATATATTCTGACTTGGCATGTTCCTGGTCCCATAAATTAAAAAGTGCCATCTGGTGGGACCCAGCAATCGGTTCTTCTGTATCATGGCACCTGTCCTCAGGACAACATTCACCATGCAATTCATATGGCTCTCACCTTGACCCTGTTTAAATGAGTTCTTAAGAGTTGGTGTCAATCTTCCGGCTGGTGAATATAGCATTAAAGAAACTCTATGGCCTTGAGGTGCCATAAGAGATAAATTTTTATTGAATACACATCCCGGCACTGAAGAAGTAAAATCAACTCTTAAGTTTCTTGCATGAAGTTCTGATTAGTTATCAATAGCTTTTCATATCCCCACCCACCATGTGTTCATGTTGGCCAATCACATTCTTTCTGTTTGTTATGGGAATGGTCCACTTCTCTGTCAGACACCTGCTTTGAATGTCCTTGGTTCTCACAGTCCATGGACGGCTTCCTGAAACTCCTGTTTCTTTCCCAGACTCCCAATCCCCCCTGTTTGTATGCCAAGTTGAACAGCTATATAGGTTAGCAAGCATCTTAGCAATTCAACTTTGACAGCTGGCTGCTCCCTAAGTCTTGGGGTACCATGGATGATGGACCCCTTTTGTGGTGCTTTGATTTTTTGTTGAGATTGTTTTTCTGGATTCTTTGTTTTGATCTTTTAAGCTGACCAGAGCTATGATTTTGTGAGTGAGTGAATAAATAAATGAGCAAATAGTCATGCTCCAGAAAATGTACTCGCATGAGTAAAATTCCCCATTTCTAAGTCTCCTTAACATGGTTCTGCTCAGCTACTTCAAAAGCTTTGCTTGGCTGTCATACACAGCTTATTAGGTGGTATTTGTTGCAGGAGTGTTGTTTATGTGAAGATAATCTAGAAAAGCTTTTGAAGCTCTATTGGCACCGAATGGATTGAGTCATCTCAATTTGTCATCTCTGGAGGCTTAAAAAATAATCGCAAGAAGGAGTGCTTTCATTGTTTTGATGCTGTACTGTCAACCCAAGCTGCTCTCACGATTGACGTTCATCTTTAAGTCACTTGTTGTAAACAAGAGTTTTATTGCATTTCTTCACATGTAATGTTTAATTTTATTACTTGCTATATTTGTACTGTATTTTTGAAAACCGCTTATGGCTTTGGCAATTTTGTTAATTATTGTTGATAAACAAGTTGGGGATGGTTGTTTTTGTTGCTTCATCTCCTCTTACAAAAGTCGGACTGTAAGTAACCTTCCGTGGTTAGCTTTTTGTGATTAGTTTTTCTGTCAGGGTGTAAAACATTAATAGAAAACCAGTCAGACTCTAGTTCATTAACTTAACATGCTAAAGTCTAGCTTCAGAGTAGGTGTAGTTTTCCCTGTTGTATCCATCATCTCTTTTTGTGTTTGATGTTTTTGTTTCCAGATACAGACTTAGGAGTTGGTACGCTAACAGAAAATGAAGATCAAGAGGCCAGGTCTTTGGCACTCCCCAAAATATCAGGATTAGAACGGAGCCAAGAGAAGAGTCAGGACAGTGGGAAAGAGCCATCACTTGACCCTGTTGTTCCTCAGGATCTTTGTCCTCAAGTTTCTCAGCCTTTGGTCCCACCTCGTTTGGAGCCACCAACAGAAGCACATTCTCCAAAGCCACCTGCTGTCCACCCTGCTCACTCTTCCTATTCAGAAGGCCCAGAGAAGCAACCAGCTTTGGAAGAGGCCCAGTTTCCCACAGTTCCTCCTTCCCAAATACAACATCCACCGAGACCTCCCTCTCCTGGGCAGCCGGCCCATCCAAACATACCACCTTCTCAGCTGCGTCCTCCCTCCCGTAGCCTTGCACAACAGCTGTCAGCTTATAACAGCAGCAGCTTAAGCCTCAACAGTTTGAGGTGAGGATCAGGCTGGGCGTTTTCCAAGCATCAGTTCATCAACTGTGTTGTAAAAGTAGAGATGTTGACATTTCTTGAAAAGGGGCCAGGCTCTTTATTTGGGTGAGTGCTGTGGGAGAGTTGGAAGACAGCCAACATTATAAATAACATCTTCTTCCATAATACAAAAACTCTGGGCCAACCCTGGAAACTGAGACTAGACAAAAAACTAAAGAGGTGCCAGTTTCCAGTACTGTTGTGTGCCAATTTAAAGGACTGAAAGTACAGCAAGGCTATTGCTGTGTCAAGTGTTAGGGAGAGGTTGTTAATCAGACAAGAAAATAAATCACAGAATAATTGGGCTGGTTTCATCCTGCTTCTGCTAATGAAACTCAAAGATGTGCAGCAATATCTCCCACAGCCTCTATCGAGTCCTTGCGCTCCTCAATTTTAGCTTTTTAGATTTTGTCTAAATTAAAAATAAATAAAGGGGAAGCTGACATGTGGCTGAGACAAGTATCAGCTTTTATCCATGCGTATTTCCAATAAAATGTCTGGGTTTCACGTAAACCCAAGAGATGTTCTTCAGAAATCAAATGGCAGGTGAATATGGCTTGTGCTTCCTTTGCAACTATGGTCCTTCCGCCTAGAAAAGGTCAGATAAGGTGAGGAGATTAAATGCCTGCTGGGGAAGGTCTCAGTTTGGCATTCTGGTAAATGAGTGACTGGTCATATCCATCAAGGCAGCCATTTTGTGAGAACGGCTATATCATGCTCTCAAAATTGCTCAAGTGACCACCCAGTCCCTCAGCTTACTTTATTACCTGAGCCTAGCCACTACAGCTTATAAAACATGGTGCATGGCAGCAGTCTTCAAACTTGGTCCTTTTATGACTTGTGGACTTCAACTCCCAGAATTCCTCAGCCAGCATGCCTGGCTGAGGAATTCTGGGAGTTGAAGTCCACAAGTCATAAAAGGACCAAGTTTGAAGACCTCTGGTGCATGGCTTGGTGTTTTGTAGAAGCAAAGGCATGATGGTTTGTAAGCCAACCAGGCTTGAACCAAGCTTTTAGCAAAAAAGAGAAGTCCAACCATAATCAGAATCGTCTGATGATAAGATGGGCGGCAAACAAATTTAAATTTAATAAATAAAAATAAAAATGTATATAATAATCTGTCCCAAGAGATGGCAAGTTTGCATTTACTCTAAATCCCGCTTTCCATCAGGACAGTTGGTATGAAGGAACCTCAGGCCATTTTTCATCGACAGCAGATTAGGCCAGTGATGGTGAACGTTTGGACTTGGTGTGTCAAAAATTGGGAAGGTGCCAACTTGGTACTGTCGAGGATCACCTGTATTTTGGGAAGAAGACCTGTTCTCTCTTTGCAGCAATGGGAGGGCTTGTGGCTCTGCCCTTCCTTTCTTGGGAACTCCTTTTTGTGCATTTGCTAACCTCTTCTTTTCTGCCTCTTTCCCACAAACAGCAGCAGCCGAAGCAGCACCCCAGCCAAGAGTCAGCCCCCTCCTCCTCCACTGCCTCCTCCACCCATAGCTCACCATCCTCCAGCATCCCCCTTTCCTCTCTCTTTACCCAATCACAGCCCTCTCCATAATTTTACACCTGCCCTCCAGCCTTCTACCCACACCCATCACCCCAATATGTTTGCCCCTCCCACGGCATTACCTCCTCCTCCTCCTCTGACATCGGGAACCTTACAAGTTCCAGGTCATCCTGCTGGCACTGCTTACTCAGGTAAGGAAGAAAGTGTAACTTTGCTGGGTCAAATGCTAGTTTCTTTGCTTGTTGTAGTCAAGGTATCAGCATCTTGCAAAGGAAACAGGTTTAAATTTATACAAACAGATTTTACGGAGCTAGGACAGGGGTCCCCAACTCCCGGTCTGTGGACCAGCACCAGTCTGCAGCATGCCAGCAAGTGGGCTGCACAAACAAAGCAAAGCTCCATCCTCGGGATGCAGGCAGTATTCAAAACCACATCTCCTCTGGTCTGCAGAAAAACCTTTCTCCATGGCACCAGGACCTCTGAGCTGGGACATATTTTATGAAGGAACTTCATAGTTCATCAAGAAGAGGGAAGGAATATGGAGCTATTTAAATTTCCTTCCTTCCTTCCTTCCTTCCTTCCTTCCTTCCTTCCTTCCTTCCTCCCTCCCTCCCTCCCTCCCTCCCTCCCTCCCTCCCTCCCTTCCTTCCTTCCTTCCTTCCTTCCTTCCTTCCTCATATCTCACAAGTGTAAAAAAGATTCAGGGCTTTGATTGCCCAGTTCATTCATGTCATTGACCTCCCATGTTATGATCCTGACCTTGTATGAACAAAACAGGGGCTAATCCACACATACAGTATCTACATTATTCTCTGGGCAATAAGGAGAATTCAGTGGAAGGAAGAGGGCCCAGGTCTTGGCTATGTTTGGGTTGGCCTTCTCCCAGTTGTTTTTACCCACTCCATACAATAAGATTTCAAGAGGCTCATGTTGAGGGGCCAGCTCTTCTTCTTTTGAGGACCTTGAAATAACATCCCTACTGAGATCTATACAGCCTCAACCTTACTGGGTTTTATGAAGGCCATCAAATCTTGACTTTTCAACAGATTTTTTTTGGGGGGTGGGGTGGGGAGGAGAGATAGATTGAATTTCTCATGCTATTCCTTTGTATACAGTTGTGAGTTGCCTTGTCCTTTATTGTTATTTTATAGATTCTGATGCATATTTTTAACCTTCTTTACAGAATTAGGCAGGCATGTTGTTCAGAGTTCGCAATGATTGGAGTGATGCATAAGATGACGTAAAGGGGGAAGGGAGAGACTTTCATGATATTGTCTTCCTTTCCAGAGCAAGATCTTCTCCGCCAGGAGCTGAACACTCGGTTTCTGGCTTCCCAGAGCGCGGATCGTGGCGCCTCGCTGGGCCCACCACCCTACTTGAGGACGGAGTTCCACCAGCACCAGCACCAACACCAGCACACGCACCAACACACGCACCAGCACACCTTCACGCCTTTTCCTCACGCCCTCCCACCAACAGCCATCATGCCAACGCCAGCACCTCCCATGGTGCGTAATCCAGGCAGAAATGTGAGGATAAGTAGCGCGCAACCTTTTTTTTTGTTGCCAAGTATATTGTGACAGCTACATATAATAATCACAAGAGCAAAGATCTTTGTGAAGTCATGGGAGAAAAGGCTGAAAGGTTCTGGAATGTTCCCCTTTGCAGTGGGGAGGGGGCCCGGGGTAGAGGGATTCTGTGTATATAGATCCTGCAGCCCAGATCTGGTGTTCCTAATTTAATAAGTAACTTATCCTTTCCTTTTTGGAATCATGAGAACATCAGTCACACTGATGTGCAGAGAAATCCCATCTTTATTGCCTTTAAATAAAGATTTAAATAGATCTGAAACTCTGGGGGAGGGGGGAAATGAGTGAATTGTCAGTCTTTCTTTCACTCTGCTTTATTCTATGGTATTACTTAAAAGGTAGAAAGTTCTCAGTTGTGGTTTTTCTGTATTTAGGCCCTAATCTATCTCTGTATTTATCTCTATCATTCTATTGTTGAGAGCCAGGCAGCATACATATTTAATAAATTATTAAATTTAAATTGCACATAGATTATTAAATTTAAATTCATAATAAATCATCTCCCAATTTTCATCACTCTGATCAGAAACTCCATTTGGATTAGTGTTAACATAA
The DNA here is from genome assembly GCF_964194415.1 of Vipera berus. NCBI lineage: Eukaryota > Metazoa > Chordata > Lepidosauria > Squamata > Viperidae > Vipera > Vipera berus. The sequence continues at coordinate 347,990,673 of NC_138202.1, forward strand.
TTAGAATTATCACAGAAATGAGTGAAAAATAGCAGATAGATGTTAGCAGGCTGGGTAGAATTTTCAATCTCAACACTATTACTACAGATAGTCTTTGACTTACAACCACAACTGAGCCCAAAATATATGTTCTTAAGTGAGACATTTGTGAAGTGAATTTTTCCCCATTTTACGATGATTCACGCCACAGTTGTTAAGTGAATCATTGCAGTTGTTAAGTTAGTAACACGGTTGTTAAGTGAATCTGGCTTCCCCCATTGACTTTGCTTGTCAGAAGGTCGCAAAATGTGATCACATGACTCCAGGACGCTGCAACTGTCACAATCGTGAGTCAGTTGTCAAACATCTGAATTTTGATCATGTGACTATGGAGATGCTACAATGATTGTAAGTGTGGAAAATGGTCCTAAGTCACTTTTTTCAATGCCGTTGTAACTTTGAATGGTCACTAAATAAACTATTGTAAGTCAAAGACTACTTGTACTACTGCTCTTACCACTACTGTTACTATTTAACAAAAAACAACCCCTACTTGCTGTCTTCCTAAACCAAATCCAGCAAAATTGAAGATGCTGTAAAATGATGAGTGAGGGTTGAAATGTTAACGTGAAAGAGCAACAGAATGTTTAATCCAGGGGTAGGCAACCTTGGCTCTTTTATGACTTGTGGACTTCAACTCCCAGAATTCCTGAGCCGGCATGGCTCAGTATAGAAACCTCTCCCTTTCTCCTCAGCATGGTTGGCTCAGGAATTCTGGGAGTTGAAGTCCAAGAGCCAAGGTTGCCTACCCCTGGTCTAATCCTTGCTTGTTTTATTTAATATCTGAAATTTTATTACCTGTGTTTTCCTTGATCTGTTTTTCTTTATGACTGTTGATTCCTGATCCTTCTTATCTCCAGGAATATTGTTTGTGTGTGTGTTTTTTAAATAATGTTTTCTGATGTGGTTTATATTGAGGGGCATCTTAGGTAGGGTTTGTGTGTGTATGTGTGTGAAGCATTAAAAAAAATCAAGACAGGGACTACAAGTAGCAATTGAAGCCCTGTTCTTTTTTAACATGCTTCGTGAAATATACATAAAAAGGTGGTTCTTTGATACTGTGGCTATGGCTACCATCTTGAGTTTATTATCCTTCTAACCTCCATCAATATCTATAAAATATCTATAAAAAGTGATGGCTGAACTGTTAGATAGGGTAACATTCAAAACTCTTCATGAAATGAAAGGATTTCCCCTGACACATGTAATCAGTTTGTATTTCAATCCTTTTACAGTTTGACAAATACCCTACAAAAGTAGATCCTTTCTACCGTCACAGTGTGAGTTCTCACTATTGCATTAAAATGATTTTAATTGCTTTTCTTCCATGAGTTCATATCACTGTTCAGTCACTGATAGAACATCCAGTTTTATGTGTCATTCCTTCACCTCCATTCACTATAAAAGGCACCTGTCACCAGTATTGTCAGTTGCTTTAGTTGTTGCCTCACTGTCTTTTCTAAAGAAGTAGAATCTTCTCCTTTTTAAAAATGGCAATGTCTTTTTTTCCTCAACAATTCTAGTTTTTTCATAACGAGGCTGGGTATTCAGTGGATTTACAGAGTCTCCCTTATTATTATAGGCTTTCTTATAGCAATAGTACTTAGGCTCATATACCGCTCTCTTTGTAGCATTCTCTAAGTGGTTTACAGAGTCAGTATATTCCCATCCCCCCCAACAATCCAGGGCCTCATTTTACCGACCTCAAAAGGATGGAAGACTGAGTCAGCCCTGAACTGGTCAGAATTTCCTGGCAGTCGGCAGAGTTGCTCAGTGGGTTAGGATGCTGAGCTTGTCGATCAGAAGGTCGGCAGTTTGGCGGGTCAAATCCCGAGTGCCGCGTAACAGAGTGAGCACCTGTTACTCGTCCCAGCTTCTGCCAACCTAGCAGTTCGAAAGCACGTAAAAATGCAAGTAGAAAAATAGGGACCACTACAGTGGGAAGGTAACAGCTTTCCATGCGCCTTTGGCGTCTAGTCATGCCGGCCACATGACCATGGAGACGTCCTCAGACAAGTGCTGGCTCTTCGGCTTTGAAACGGAGATGAGCACCGGCCCCTAGAGTCGGAAACGACTAGCACGCATGTGCGGGGGAACCTTTACCTTTACCTTTACTGCATTTTAACCACTGCATCATCTTATTCACTCCAGGGTGATTGTAATCTTGCAGTTTGATATGGCAATAAAGATGAGAGAGCCCCATTCACACGTGTAAATAGAATCCTGTGTTTATTAATCTTTTAGTATCTGCAGTGATTTATGCAGATGCAGTGCATACGTCTATGCCTCATAATTGAGATGGAAATAAGTTTTAATTTGACTTTAAAACAAAACAACCCAAATTGAAACACTGGCTATGGGACAATGGGACAGACTGAGCCTTGGCAAGGTTGTGTAGATTCAAAGGCCAACTAAACCCGCTGAATAATCATCTTTAGCTTTGGATGGAGTTGTGCTACCCATAAGGGAGCTGGCTTGCAATTAGGTGTGTGTGTGTGTGGGGGGGGGGGGTCGTATTGGACTCACAACTTCTGTTTCTTATGATCAGATTTATAAATTACAGATGGGGTGCCAATTGCACCAATTCCTGGATCAGGGAGCTTTGTGTACAGTTAATTCCTACCCTGTCACCTCACAGCTGGATTACTGCAATTCATTGTATAAAAGACTGTTTTTAAAGACCGTAATTTTATTTTAATGTATTTATTGTTTGATATAATCCAGTCAAAACTGGTTGGAATATAATCCTGAAAAAAATAGTTGAATTAATCAAAGCTGTAAGATTAAAAGGCTGAATCTATTAAATAGCACCTTATTTAAATGCATCCTAACTGATGGATTTTAGTTAATAACCCAAAGCAGAGAACTATTATGGTCTAAATTTGCTTTTTACATTTTGTATTTTTGATCAGTATGTGCTTTTTTTTTTTTTACTAAAATACACTGTGTAATTAGAAAATCACTATTGTGTTCAAATGTATTTGTTTTCTCTGCTGAGAGTGTAGAATTGGGCAATAAAAAAGCAAGCAACCCAAATCAAGAATATAATTTAATCTTGACATAGGATTATTAAGGTGCATAAAATCATAACAGAAGACTCCTTTAGATCATCTAGTCCAACCTCCTATTCTATGGAGGAATCCAATTTTGTTAATATCTTATATGGGAACTGTTTAATACATCAGTTTAATGCATCAAAATTGCAAGTTTGAATGCATTTTTCAAATTCCTGAGTGTATGTATTGATCAACCCACTGGGGGATATATTCCTATCATTTGCCCTACCAAGGAAATAATTAAGCTTCACATTCAAGTAACACTTTTAATTTACCATATAGATAAAGGGCTATATGACCATAGTGGTCAATGTCCTGACTGTCAAAGAATTTGCAGACAGTTATACAAATCTCTACCTACAAGCTCCACCATTATGATTCAAAGGACCTGACAGTTATATAAATGCTATAAATAAATAAAGTTAATCAGTTCATGATAAGGAAGTATAAAAAGGGAAAGGGGAGAAAGACTCCATCCCAATTTTTGTTGGGAATATATCAGCTATACGTTGGGAAATATTTTCAGTCATTGGAATTTTTGCAACCTATTTCCTTTCTTTTTAATCAGTTTTTTTTCCTTCTGAAAAGACAGTGGAAAAAGGAAATTTCTTCTAGTTTTAGGCAGAGGTCAAGAGCCTGAGAACAATCCAGACTTAAAGATTTCAATAACTACTCATTGAATTAAAGTTTAGAACATCCAAATTAGCAGGAACCACTGAAGACATTCCAAGACAGGTGTTGCTTGAGCATTATTTAATTTCAGCGGAGAGCTTTAGAGTTGATACTGTTGTCCTGTCTGTCAACTTTGCCCTGGTTTGGAGCACGAGATGTGAGATCCTTCTTGCTTGATTCCCAAGAATGAATTTGATCTGTTGGGATGAAGCCGAGATGGAGTGTAAAGAACAGTAATGTCATTGCCATGATGGTCATTTTGTTGTTAACAGCCAATGGGCAATAACATTGCTGGGTCTCTCCATCTTTTTGAATGGCACATTATACAGAAAATTAAATGTTACAGGCATTGGAGTCTTTAAAGATGCTCATTAAAACGTGATTTCAGTCCGAGAGCCTTGACTGACTTAATGACTTCTTAAAGCTTTCAGTTTCAATATCAGCTAATCTTGGAAATATTTTCTGCATCGTTGGACATTTTGTGCTGAAATGAACCACATTAAAACAGTACAGAGCTATCAACAGGAAGAGAGAGAGAGCCAGGTAGCTGCACTTAAATCAGTATGTTTTCCTAACGAAGTTAACTGCAAAAGGGGTTGAGGATTTTGGAGTATATAGGGAATAAGAATTGCCGCTTTTTGAGTTTTTGTGTTTAGAAGGCATGGCAGTTTCACTTTTGCCTTGAAGTTGCATTGGAAGTTTCCAAAAGAATGTTATTTTCTTGAGCTTATTTCTGGTATAGCTGTATTATTTTGGCTTAGTAGTGTATCATTGTTTCTTGGGTTCAGATCCCTGGTCTGTAAAATAGGAAAGATGTTATCCTATCTTTCATACCAGCATGTAATGAAATGAGTTAATGTTTCAGCCGAATTAAAAGTTTTGCTTGGCTAGGAATTTAATAGTGACCACGTTCTTATTTACTTGTCCTGCTTCTTTTCAATTACCAACATATTAGCAATCCATACCAGCTCATGCAGCATTGCAATTATATTTGAGCTAAATGCAAAGTATAAAGAAGCAAGCTTTAATGAACACAGTTCCTCTCAAAATTGTGCTTTTTAATGATACATTCTTTCCTTTTGTAAATGGGGAAGAGCAACTCATCAGGTAGAGTGGGGGTAGTATAATTGTTTTGGTGATGATGAAGTTATCCATTTAAACGTGTCTGACTCTTCACAATTCTAAGGGCTAGGTCTTCCAATCTTGCAATACTTTTTTGAATTGTTCTATGTTCTGGCTGGTGTCAGCTTTGATGGTGTCCAGCCACCATGTTTTTTGGGGCCTGGTTTCCTTTTACTGCTAATTTTTCCCTGCATAATTGCTTTCTCCAGTGAATTCCTCCGCATGACATGGCCAAAATAATGTAGTTTTGTGATTTTGCCTTCCAGTGACATGTCTGGTGTTATGCACTCTAGTACTTGCTTGTTGGTCCCCTTTTCTGTCCAAGGAATTATTCTTTTATCTGGGGATATTTTCACGTACAAGATAGGAGCAAAATGTGGATTGCATGAGTCCCAGCAATATTCATTTTGTATCCTCCAGTCTATATACAATCCCCTTCCCCCATAGGCTTTTGTTGTTGTTGTTGTGGAGTTGGGGATGCAGCTTAAGGGTTTAAGTCACACTCACTGGGAAATAAGTAATGGTCCTTAGAGTCAGTTCCAACTCCTAATCACTATAGTTTTCTTGGCATTGCAGTTTTCTTGGCTATGCTTTTCAGAAATGATTTGTCTCTGCTTTCTTTCTAGGGTTGAGAAAAGGACTGGCCCAATGTTGGCTTTTATGCTTAAGGCAGAATTAGAACTCACAATTCCTTAGCATCTAGTCCAACACCTTTAATTACTAGACCAAACTAGTTTTTGGGATATAAATATAGCAAACAAAAAAAGACTCCTGCTTCCACCGACTTTTCAGATAAGACCATTGGAATGCCAAGTCTCGAGTGGCATTTGAGATTATGAAATTATGCAGTCTTGAAATAGGAATAAAAAGGGATCTTGTAGCCCTCTTATCTAATATTGAAGTACATCTTCCAATTTCTTTTCTACACTTTGGCCATGATGGCTGGGCTATAAGATGCTGTAATCCAGGAACATCTGGAAGGGATTGGAAGTTCCCACTGCTGGCCTAGCATGTAGGTTTTCAGTTAAGAAAACTAGAGAGCAATGTTGATAGTGCAGCCAGTCAATGAATCCATGCTAAGTTGCAAAATCTTGTTGAAGTTCATATAGGGTTTAAGGCATTAGATTAAGAGAAACCCAAGTTCAAATCCTGCTTCAGCCATAGAATTTGGCTGGGTAACTGGGCCAATCCTGCTCAATTCACTGGATTACTGTTATGGGAATACAATGAAAGGACACTGCTTTGCAAGCTCACATTTATTCCTGGAGAACATATGGGATATAAATCTAATGAATCTCCAAAATGTATTTATTTATAACATTTATATGCCACTTCCAAGCCATGGTTATGCTTGGACTCTCAAATCTCATGTTACCTTCATTCCCAAGCACTTGAAAGCAGGACAAGAAGTACTGTGTGGAAACTAATCAAGGAGAGAACCAATCTAGAACTTTCTTGACAGTAACAGCACTTAATCAGTGGAATGGCTTGGCTTCAGAAGTTGTGGTTGCACCAACACTGGAGGTTTTTCAGAAGAGACTGGACAGTCATTTGTTTGGAATGGTATAGGGCAGGGGTAGGCAACCTTGGCTCTTTTATGACTCGTGGACTTCAACTCCCAGAATTCCTGAGCCAGTTGAAGTCCACGAGTCATAAAAGAGCCAAGGTTGCCTACCCCTGGTATACGGTCTCCTGCAGTGCAGGGGTTTGGACTAGAAGACCTCCAAGATCCCTTCCAACTCTGTTATTCCATTATTCTGTTCTGTTATTCATGTCCCTATTTATACAAAGCTTCCACGTTACATAGATAGGATTGCAAGTAATGCTATTACATTTCCCAACTGTGTCTTTTGCAGACAATTAGGTAATTATTAAAGGGGTGGAAGAGAAACTGAGATATTATTACTTTGTATGCTCAATGTGATGATATACTATATTACACTAATAATGTTGGAACGCAATATACTTTTCATTTTTGCATATAATGCTTGAATTCTGTGCTCTTAATTGCATTTTAATGGTGGGGGAAGAGGGAACAAGAATCCTGGAACTTGTAACAATTTCTTCCCCGTCTTCAATTAAACAGCAATTTTTGCCAAGTCTCATATAAAAAAAACACCCTTCCTTTCCTTTTCCAATATATAGAAAACTGGGGAAGAGATTGTTTTCTAAAATACTTTTAAGTTCAAAATCAACTGTGCTTTTCGCAGTGGCAAAAGACATATTTTGGATAAAGATGGTCTCGGGTTCAGTTTCCTGAGTCTCCAAGTATGGATGGGAAATTCTGAAGACAGTGTGGATGGTCATCTTAGACAACAGGAGTGTGCAAAATTTGCCAGTCATGGACCAGAAACATTTTTTTAAAAAAAAATAAGTTAGTTCCCTCCTGAATTTTCCTACTTCTATTTTAATCAATCCTGCAACCATTAAGTTGAATTGTATTGTACTTACCAAATATCAGCAGTCATTAAAAAGATGCCTGGAAGTTGATTGAAAAGTCTTTGGGGCTAGTACTGAAAGTTGCATGCCATGATTTCAGTGCTGTGTCTAATGCAATTGACAATGAGATCCTCTTTCTGCACTAGCTCCTTTCCCCTTGCTTACATATTTTCCATAACACAAGACTGCAGAGATAATTGGCCTTTTTATATCTGCTATAGTTCTGCCTTGTGATGCATTCACTCAGCCGAGTTCTTTTCTCTGTATCAATCATCTCTCATCTTGCATGTCATAAATGCTCTGCGTAACCTTTTGCTGTCTTCGTTGTCATTTCTTTGTGGGTTTATCATTTCCTCCTTTGCCTAGTACTTGACAGATTAACAAGCTTTAGTGGTCCTTCATGGATTTTTTTTTTACACAGTCAGTTCACCGACTCATCCATGCTTGTATCTCTTTTGCTTTCTTGTAAATTAAAATGGCAAGACTTGTATATTAAAAAAAGGAAAAAAAAAGTCAGTAGTCTCTTTTTAATACTGATGTCTTTCTGCCACAGTTATTCCACTCCTATCCTCCTGCTGTATCTGGGATCCCTCCCATGATACCTCCAACTGGTCCTTTTGGCTCGCTGCAAGGAGCGTTTCAACCGAAGGTAAACATAGACTGTATAGTGTGAACTATATTGCTTAGGTGTTTGTGTTGTATGTGCCCATTCTTTTTTGCAGAGGGGGTGTGTGTCTAATGGTAGTCTTTTACATTGTCTTGGAGATGGCTGCAATAGACTGATTGAGGAAGCCTACACGTTGGCAGACAAACAAAACTCATTTGCACAACCTGGCCTGCCTTTTTCTGTCTTGGCGTAACTGCTTGGTACTTACTGCAGCAGTCTCCTATTTTTCTTGAGAAAGCCTTTACTTAGCATCTCCTCCCTTAAATCTGGACAATGAGATGGATAGGATACCCATAGTATGGATGTAGAGGCTATTTAAAAAAGTAAAGAATGTTGCAAATTTTTTTTAGCAGCGGATAAAAAATTAGTTGGAAGAAATATTACGACAAAAAATTGATTTAAAACCAGAAATCTTTTTATTAGGGATTATTAACGATAATCTCAGTAAAGCATCTCTCTACTTCTTAGTACATATCTTAACCGCAGCAAGACTGGCATATCCCCAAAAATGGAAAAGAAAGGAAACACCCACTGAAGAAGAAATAATAGATAAAATTTTATCCTGCGCTGAAATGGACAGGTTAACCCTAGAGATTAAAAATAAGAACGAAACGGAGTATTATGAAATTTGGCAAAATTTGTACAATTGGTTAGAGTTAAGGAGGATCGCTGAGATGAACATTGTTTGATTGGTTGATAATGTAAGGATTTCTTATTAGCATCTATATAATGGACATAATTGAAAGATATGTAAATATAACGCTGAGGACTGTATGACAGTTTACTAAAAAAAAACCCGACAGATGTTATATGTACAGTTTGTTATACTCGGTCCTGTTATAGACTGTATTTTAGGTTTTTGTTATTTCTTTCTGTAACATAAGACAATACTAATAGTAGTGTTGTAGCTAGGGAAGTTGAATCACGTCCACTTTTGTTTTTAAATGTATATTTAATAAAACTTTCTAAAAAAAAGTAAAGAATGTAATTTAAGGAAATATAGGTAGTCCTTGACTTACAACAATTCATTTAGTGACTGTTCAAAGTTACAATGGCACTGAAAAAAGTAACTTGTGACCGTTTTTCACACCTACAACCCTTGCAGGAGCCCCATGGTAACGTGATCAAAATTAAGACACTTGGCTACTGACTCATATTTATGACGGTTGCTGTTTCCCAGGGTCATCATTTGCAACCTTCTGACAAGCAAAGTCAATGGGAAAACCAGATTCACTTAACCGTGTTACTAACTTAACAACTGCAGTGATTCACTTAACAGTGGTCGCAAGAAAGGACAAGAAATGGGCAAAACTTACTTAACAAATATTTCACTTAGCAACAGAAATTTTGGACTCAATTGTAGTCATAAGTCAAGGATTACCTGTAAATATTATAGTGTCACCTCTGGGCCATTTTAGATTTGAGTGGGTGACTAAGAAAGCAATTTGTCACCCATTTAGAGAAGTAGCCTAAGTTATATTTTAAAACCAACTTTTTTTAAAAAAAGTGAGAGAAAGTATAATCTTTCTAAACTCTAGATAGTCTCATGCAAAAGTAGTAAACATACAGAGGAAATGGGGCTGTTAAAATCTCAGACATTGTCTTAAAAGAATTCTGAAACTATAATTACACAAGAAAAGATGAAATTTGGAGCAAATTATTAGGGGAGGAGTGCAATGGCTCAGTGGATAAAGACAGCTGAGCTTGTCAGGTGGAAAGCTGACAGCCCGGGTTCGAGATCCGAGCGCCACATGACAGGGTGAGCTCTCATTATTGGCTCCAGCTCCTGCCCACCTAGCAATTCGAAAGCATGTAAATGCAAGTAGAGAAATAGGTGCCACTTTGGTGAGAAGGTAACAAGTGTTCCATGTACTTCAGTATATAGTCATGCTGGCCACATGGCCACATGGAAATGTCTTCAGAGAATGCTGGCTCCCTTGGCTAAGAAACCAAGATGAGCACCAGCCTCTAGAGTCAGAAATGATGGAGAAAGAAAACCTTTACCTTTACATGAAGTGTCATGGATCTGCTGATATTTTGAGAGGGGGACTCAAAGCAGAGATGTCAATCATATAGACTTCACCCAACCTGAAGTTTGCAGAGATTAAAAAAAAAGTAATTAACATGGCCTAACAACCTTGGTTGAATTCTTTTCAGAGAGATATTTTAAACATCCATTGCCTCTTAAGTTGAATGAGGTGGGCATTGATAATCTTCCTTACCTTGGCTTTCATGTGTTGAGGCATGACTCTTTCCAATGATTTGAATATTGGATCTCCATTTCTCAGTGAATGGGAGGACTCACCCAAACTTGTCTGGACATTCTGTACAGTTTAGAGGTGGGATGAATTTGGAGAGCAAAAAAAAAGGGGGGGGAGGCTATTTAATTTGGGATTTGTTTTAGCCATGGTTTGTAGAATGAACCAAGAATAGTATATCGGTCCACACATATCCTTGCCAAGATTACAAATAAAATGGTTGGGTTTTCATAACTTACTATGCTAAAAGGAACTAAACAAAATTATGGTTTTGGTGTGTGAATTAAATCAGAGGGAAGCCTAAGGCTTCACACTATAAGTGCAGGAATATGAATGAGAAGATGACAACTTAGAAGTGGTGATGAGATCTTCAGACAAGCTTTCAAAGCTTTCCAATTACTGTAAACTTTGTATGTTAGATATTTTATTTCTTTGTATGGAGCATTTTGTGTGGGGGGGAGGGGTGGATATATATGTACAATGGAAAATTATCTTTTCAGCAGTGTGTTTTAAATCTACACTTTTTCAGCATGAATCCACAGCTACGTTTGCTCAGTGTGAACACCAGCCCCACTAACGGTGATTTAGGCTGCTTAAATATGTAGATTATGGCTCGTTAGCAAAGGCCTTCATATGTATGCTAATCAGTCTGTTAAGAATCCATTTGAGTTAAATCATCCATGGCATTGTAGATGGTTTGTTTTCTGAATATATTTTTTTTAAGAAAGTAATTCCTTAACTGAGGATTTTCTCTTGATTTCAGGATCAGTTTCTCTTATGAAAGAAGAGTCTTGCAACTTAGGGTGGAAATACTTGATTTTCCCAATGCACACCTGTGTCCATGGGTTGAAATCAGATGCTGCAGTTAGAAATAGGGGATAGGGAAGGAAACAAAATGGGAAAGATCAGCCTTTAAATCATCACCGCTCACATTGTAAAATCATGCCACTTCAGTCTATTTAAAATGTATATTTTATTTATTTATAAAATTTGGCTGCCCATTTAACCACAGGATAACTCTGGGTGGCCTACATCCATAAAGTATACTTTATATGTTATATTTAGTGTGTATGTATGTGTGTGTGTGTATGTATATATATATATATATATATATATATATATATATATATATATATATATATATATATATATATATATATATATATATATATATATATATATTACAGTGTGTATTATATACACTAAAAACATAAAAGACGTTAAAAGAAGCCAATTTTCATGGATGGTTTAAAAAAATGTGGCTCAAGTTTCAGCCATTTTCTTTTTCTAAAAATATATATCTAATTTTCCTTACTCAGATAATAGAATTTTAAAGCAAAAGCTGGATCCAGCAAGGCTGGGGGAAATTAGCTGATGGACAAGTTGGTCTTTGTCCAAGATGGACATTGAAAAGACACTGAAGCAGTACTTCGACTTCCCCAAATTGCAGAACATCTCCATAAACTTTGAGAACGGAGTTGGAGACTCTTCAAGGCGGTTTCATCTCTGATGAGATGATCTCACTGAAGCAATGGGGGGGTTTATCTGTGAGCTTCCTCCCTTTCCAAAACTGATTATATTTAATTAGGTGCATGTTTAAATAATATATGTTTCATGTATGTTACATGTGACATTTGCAGACTTCCAATCCTATTGATGTTGCAACAAGGCCTGGAGCTCTTCCCCATACTCTCCTACAGAAGGATCCCAGGGTAAGTCCTGTGAAGTTGCAGCTTCTAAAAAGGAAAAGCAAAACAAAACATGGAAATACCGTTTTTTTTTAAAAAAATATCCAAACCAAATTAAAGAAAGAAAACTATAGGTTAGTCCTTGACTCACAACCGCAGTTAGACTAGTATTTCTGTTGCTATGTGGTGCGGTAGATAAGTTGCATGAGTCTCACCTGATTTTATGTCCTTTTTTTGCCATGGTTGTTAAGTGAACCACCTGGCCGTTAAGCAGCTCCGACGTCTCACATTCCGTTCAGGCATTTTATTCAATGCTTTCTGTGCCCTTTGATAATGTGGGTCCCGAATCGGCGCTAAATCGCATTGGCTACTAATTCCTGTGAATCGTTTATTCTGCCCGACCACAAATGGGTGAATTAATGGAACTGGAAAAAAATAATTGTACAAGATTTGTGAGTAATCTGTCATTCTATCCCTGGGAACATCAAGATAATAGCATCAGACTGAAGTTATATATCTTGGGGGGCTCCCAAGGGGATTAGTTGCTTCAGCACAGGCTTCGTAATCCTCTTGGGCACTACAGCTAGTCCTCAACTTACAACAGTTTAGTGACTGTTTGAAGTTACAATGGCACTGAAAAAAGAGACGACCAATTTTCACATTTACGACCGTTTGCAGCATCCCCATGGTCACCTGGCAACTGATTCATATTTATGACGGTTGCAATGCTTTGGGGTCATGTGATCAGCATCTAGGACCTTCTGAAAAGCAAGGTCAATGGGGAAACCAGATTTACTTAACAACCGTCTTACTGAGTTAGCAACTGCAGTGATTCACTTAACAACCGTGGCAAAAATGGGGCAAAATTCAGGTAACAAATGTTTCGCTTAGCAACAGAAATATTGGGCTCAATTGTCATAAGTCAAGGACTACCTGTACCATCCTTTCTGGATTCTTGGCCTATAAAGCCAGTGCTGTAAATGTAGAATGAGATATGGTTGTACTTCTGAGTCTTTAGCTTGCTATCGTACTGCTCAGAATAACAAAGGGAGCTTGGAAGTCTTCTAGTCCAACTCCTTGTTCAAGCAGGAGATCCTATATCATTCTGGACAAATGATTGTTCAATCTCTTCTTAAAAACCTCCAGTGGGGCACTCACAACTTTTGGAGGCAGGTTGTTCCACTGATTAATTGTTCTGAGCATCAGGAAATTTCTCCTTAGTTCTAGGTTGCTTCTCTCCTTGATTAATTTGCACCCATTGATTCTTTTCCTACCTTCAGATGCTTTGGAGAATAGGTTGACCTCCTCTTCTTTGTGGCAGCCCCTTACTTTTGGAACACTGCTATCACGTCACACCTAGTCCTTCTTTTCATCCTAATACTTCTCACTGTCTATGCAGCGAGTGCTGTTGACTTCACACAGATACATAGACGTTCCATCTCATCAGGAATGTCCATTCCTAAGAAGTCCAGTTCTATGGGGGATGGTCAGTTGGATGGTCACAGGCATTTAAAGTTAGAATATGGTATTGCTGGCAAATCCAGCATTGGCACCTGTGCTTTGTTTTTCATATGTTGGCCCCACGCCCCCCAAAAAACATAAATAAGGTTTATAGAATGAAATAACAGCCTGAAAAAGGGCAAGTAATTACTTGAGCTTCCATGAATTCCTTCAAAAAGGAATCAAAGCTCTCTAATAATATGAATCAATTCTTGGGTATTTGAACATCACTTCATCAGAGTTCAGCACAGTTTAATCCCAATGAAGTGTGTGCAGCCAAAAGGAATTATGATCAGAAAGTTCTAAAAAGAAATTCAATTATATCATAGCCTCAAGACCCTAGCCTGTGCTAAGAGCCCTCCGAATGAGAGTTTCCTTCATAAGTCATAAATAGTGCTGACCGTAATACAGCGCATTCTTAAATTTCTGAAACTGATGCAATAAAATCAGCTCCAAAGATCCATTCGAATTTAAATAGGCCGCTATGAACGCAATAATTTGATTTTCTCTAGATTGCATTTTATATCCTTACCCATTTTCATAACTTCAGGCATTTGATGCTGATTGTTGTTTAGTTAATCACTGAACCTGTCTGTCATTGCAGTTTCTAGACTCTGGAGAAAAGAGGAGAAAACTAGCATATGCTGAAAGTTGATCTAAGCTGGCAGAGAAGCCGGGGGTGGGGAAGGGGGGTTAGCACTGATGATTATTTTCTATATTGGCATTTTCTTCCTTGGTGAAAAACCATCTCTTAACACCTGAGATTATTCCCAGTACTATTTTTCATTCATCTTGAATTTTAGAATGGAATGACTCCAAGGTGCTTCAAGAGAAGGGGATGGGTAGGAAATACAAATTAGCAATTCTTTATGGATAATTCAGCTGCTTCTCAGATGCATTCTCCCTTTTTATCTTCCTGAGCTTATGCTTAGCCTGAAACCCAAAGTCAATTATTTCCTTTTCAGTGTTGAATGAATGATGCAGCTCCAGGACAAACTATTACTTTGGAGACATGTTTCCTAGGAAGTTGACTATCTGTCAGAATGATATATGTGATCGCTTGCCCCTAGGCTCTCAGACTAGAGAGAGAGTGATATTAAATTATGTTATCTCCACATGTATGAGATTTTACCTGAGGAATTTCTCAGTTCTTAACGATGTAGATCTTGTGTGGTGTCTTTATTTATACTGACCACCAAGAGGCAGTACAGGATTAGAGTCATGCTCTGCTGAGATTGTTCAATTCCATATAAAGAACGATTGCTGGAATTGGGTATGTCTAGTTTAATGAAAAGAAGGACTAGGGGTGGCATGATAGTCTTCCAATGTCCAAGGGGTTGCCACAAAGAAGTGGGGGGTCAACCTATTCCCCAAAGCACCTGAAGGCAGGACAAGAAGCTATGGAGGGAAACTAATTCAGGAGAGAAGCAACCTAGAACTAAGGAGAAATTTGCTGACAGTGAGAACAATTAATCACTGGAATGACTTGCCTCCAGAAGTTGTGTGTGCTCCAACACTGGAGTTTTTAAGAAGAGTTTGAATAACAATTTGTCTGAAATGGTATAGGGTCTCCTGTATGAGCAGGGGGTTGGACTAGAAGACCCCCAAGCTCCCTTCCAACTGTTACTCTGTTCTGTTCAGGCAGAATTCTGAAGACAGTACTGTTATTCAACCGTGGCAACCTTAAGACATATGGACATCAACTCCTAAAATTCTGGGAGCTGACATCCATACATCTTAAAGTCACTGCAATATAGGATGAAACCAGCCATGTTCTGCTTCTTGGTGGTGAATTTAAAATAATTAACAGAAGGTGGATTGGGATTTCTTTCTTTCTTTCTTTCTTTCTTTCTTTCTTTCTTTCTTTCTTTCTTTCTTTCTTTCTTTCTTTCTTTCTTTCTTTCTCTCTCTCTCTCTCTCTCTCTCTTTCTCTCTCTCTCTTTCTTTCTTTCTCTCTCTCTCTCTCTCTCTCTTTCTTTCTTTCTCTCTCTCTCTCTCTTTCTTTCTTTCTTTCTTTCTTTCTTTCTCTCTCTCTCTTTCTTTCTTTCTTTCTTTCTTTCTTTCTTTCTTTCTTTCTTTCTTTCTTTCTTTCTTTCTTTCTTTCTTTCTTTCTTTCTTTCTTTCTTTCTTTCTTTCTTTCTTTCTCTTCACCATTCTTCAGCCAGAAAGCTCCCAGAATGACTTATAAATATTAGCATTATCCCCCTTGGACACACAGACAAAAACAGATGGGAAGGCAAGATGGGTTAAACCAGATTTGATCCTGCTGCAGTCCTTATGAAGACTAAATGGGAAACCAACAATTCAAATACATTGTCTAGGAAAACAGCTGGCAGTAGGCATAAGGCCAAAGCTGACAAAGCACTTGCTTTGTTTTTCTCCTGTCTCTATTAAGGTATCAGGAAGTGCTTACTTGGGGCTACATGTACAACTTAGAATATGCTAATGTTTTCCATTTTCAGATTCTTAACAGTGCTGATCTAGATTCTAATTCTCTCTCCCCCTCCCTCCCTCTCCTTCTCCCTCTCTTTCCCTTTTCCTCTCTCTCCAGTTGACAGATCCATTCAGGCCCATGTTGAGGGTAAGATGACAACTAACCCTTTTTTCCTTGTTTCGCTATGCCACTTCTGCTTTTCTTAGATTTTCCCCAGCTGCATTCCTCTTTGATTGTTGCCTGCAAAATGCACTGTTCACAAGGCATCATTTATTCCTCCTTTAAAAGTGGGTCACCTTTTATGCTATATAAAAATTACTACACATGCAGTTTGTCATAAAATCATGAAATTTTGGAAGGGAATGGACCACAAAAGTCATCTGATGTAGTCCTCTACAATGTGCCTTGTGCAAGAAAAATAACGAGAACTTCTTTGAGAGGGGACTATCCAGTCTCTTAAAAACCTCCAGGGATGCTGAACCCACATATTCTTTGTCCCTTGCATCAAATGCAAGATTTCCTAGAAGCCATCCAAGAGCACCTTGGTATGCGCCATAGATTTTCCAGACAAATAATAAGGAATTGCCCACAATATGTACAATATGTGTAGCCAGCTTGGAAGCCATGGAATATATGCCAAAGAGTTTTCCAGACCACTTGGCTTTAATCAATCCTGCAGACAGTCCCACGGCATCTATATATCTTCTCAGCCATGTACTTCCTAAAATGAGAAGCCATTGTTCACCTCCTTCCAACTGTTCACCACAATGAGTGGTACTTCTGACATTCTCCAGAGGTTTTGACCATCATTGTAGGGTTGAACAACGCGTGTGTCAGCACCTGGACAACTTTTGGTACTTGCTGAGGGGATTGGAGGTTGAATAGCTTGGGGACAAGTTGTGGGTGGTCCTCAAGGTTGCTCAACCTGGAACCATTATGGCCACAGTAGTGACCCAAAGCACTTTCAAACCACCCAAATTGTTTCATGTAGGCACTGGTGATATTTTTGTTTCAGCAAAGTGAGTGATAATGTCTCCATGGCTCAGATCACTTTATTGAAATAAATCTGTGTGACACGTTGTGGCTTATAGGCTACCCAGCATCATCAGAGGTTTACTTTGCAAGCCACAGTAGATGGAGATGATTATTTTCTCTCCCTCATGTTCCTGCATTTTTTCCCCTTTACCACACTGACTTTGTCTTTAAAGTTCAACTCCTACCCGATGTCTTAATATAGCTAGCTTAACAGCCAGTGTGAAGGCACTCTATGTTTGGTCATAGAGTCTTTCCAAATGGTTTGGTAAATCTGCATATCTCTTTCTGGCAGATTTTTTGTGATTATAAAGATTCTCAGGGCATCAATAGCTAAATCAAAAACCTGCATTGTAAAACCATGTCTACATCAATTGGAATAAAAGTGAAGGTGGAAAGAAATAAGATGAAGGCTTGTGTGGGTGGGCTAAATATTTAATTATGGGCTATGACTAATGTCCATGCTTACATCTTTGATGTCTTATCAAACAGTTGGCACCATACAGGTTGTCCTCGCTCTCCATTTTACAAGCTGATCCTGTTATTTCTGTGGCAATGTGTGAATCCTCCTTCACTAGTGGAAAGTACTATATAACTTACATAAAAGGTGGTGTAAAGCAGGGTGCACAACTTTTCTCAATTAAAAATTGGCTCATGGTGGAGGTTCATAGTCTAAAAAAATAAAATACAAAACCCAGACACGATTTCAGTTTATCTTTAAATGCAGTGATGGTTAATAAAATGTATCTCCCACATGGGATTAAGAATTGTTCTTTTCCATCCTATTGAAAAATGAAATTTGGTCACAATTTTTGGAAGGATCTGAGTCTTTGATGGAGGGGAATGAAGTTTTCTGGTGAACCATGCAGTTCTAAGGCCCTTAGTTTTGAATCTTTTGCTTAAATGTATATAATGCTACAAATTTTGTGAATCTAAAAAGCAATTGTTCTCATTAGTGCCTGGATAGGAGACTTCTTATAGAACACTGCATTGTTTTTTGTGCTTAAAAAATCCCATTGATGGCAATTCTCAAGCAACAACAGGTTAAGACTTAAAATCTCATTATTCCTATAGCTAAGAGGTATTATTTTCAATACTTTTAAATACTTGTTTCTTTTTCTTTTCTTTTTTTTGCAGAAACCAGGCAAATGGTGTGCTATGCATGTTCATATTGCTTGGCAGATCTATCACCATCAACAGAAAGTCAAGGTGAGCTCTTTTTGGGCAAAAAGCGAGAGAGTGATTGATTGATTGATTGATACATATCAGACACTTTATGAGGCCCATAATTGATTCATATCAGACTCTTTATGAGGCCCATAACTCAATGGCGGAGCAAGAGTTTTGCATGGAAAGGGTCTGGGGTTCAATCCTTGAAAGCTCTCAAGAAACCTCCAAGAGACCCAGTCAATAGAAGCTCCTCTCTGCCTAATGCTTTGGAAAGCCACTGACATTTAAATGAGGCAATATTGGATCAGATGGCCTGTTTAAGGCACTTCTTACAGTTATATATGTCAGGTAGAGAACCTGTGGTCCTCCAATTGTTATGACATTGGAAACTATAGTTCGGTCAGGCGCAAAGAATCAGGACCATTCATAAGGATTGGTATAGAAGATTTATTCAGCCTACACATAAGAATCTGGTCAACTAAAGTTCAGCAGTAAATTAGCACCAGATAAGGGTCAACAGAATTCAGGAGGAATTGGAGCGCTTGTGGGAATGCAAGGACTCTAAACCGATGAGGAACTTAACTCCGCCCTCCCGCAGCTCCTCCTGCTTTTCTACTACAAGTTCAGCATCATCTGAATGGCCACAGGTTCCTCTATGCTCAATGCTATTCTGTATGTCTGTAGTCAGGAATATTAACTTCTTGGCTTCCAGTTCATAAGCATGAATTACAGATATTTACATCTATAAGACATGCTTTATAAAAACAACCTGATCTCTCCTTGATTTCCAAAGTACCATGGTATGTTACTTTTTTGGAAAAAAAAGATCTGCTACCTTCATGATTTTTTTCCCTTATTTCAGAAACAGATGCAGACAGATCCCCATAAATTGGACTTTGGTTTGAAACCTGAATTTCTGAGCAGACCCCCAGGTCCCAGTCTTTTTGGGGCCATTCATCATCCTCATGACTTAGCCCGGCCATCAACTCTTTTCTCCGCAACCAGTGAGTTTGTAAACCACCAATTTGTTCTCTGTTTGGAAACGGAACAGGAAGAAATGGAAGGGTGGGCAGTATGATATAGACTTCAGCAATACACAATGTCTTTTTTCTACTGATAAATATGATCAGATAAACTTCATGAAATAAAATGTAAGACTTGAATTGACCTGGTTTGCTGTTGTTTTAAATGCACTCTTCCCTTGATCAGAATTTCAGCAGGGTGGAGTATGCACGTACGGGTAGTCCTCAACTTACAACCACAATTGAGCCCAAAATTTCTGTCGCTAAGCAAGACAGTCGTTCAGTGAGTTTTGCCCCATTTTACGATCTTTCTCGCCAGTGAATCACTGCAGCTGTTAAGTTAGCAACATAATTGTTAATTGAATCTGGCTTCCCCACTGACTTGCTCATCAGAAGGTCAGAAAAGATCACATGACCCCGGGACATTGCAACCGTCATACATACGAACAGGTTGCCAAGTGTCCTAATTTTGATCATGTGATCATGGGGACGATGCAAAGGTCGTAAGTGTGAAAAACAGTCACAAGTCACTTTTTTCCCCAGTGCTGTTGTAACTTCTTACAGTCAATAAATGAATGGTTGTAATTAAGGACCACTCGTGCTGCTCCTATGCTCATTTGAGGTAAACAGATATATTAGAATCAAAATATTGGAAGGGGCTGTTTGGGCCATTAAGTTCACTGTGCAGGAATCTAGCCTCCCAACCTCTCTGGCTAAACCAAATCAAACCTAGGATACAGTGGCCACACTGGAGGTGCTGTACTCAAATGTTTTGGTTTGCTTGCTTTTGAATGTGTTTTGCTAGGTGCCCACCATCCAGCCGGTCCTACTTTCGGCCCACCCTCGCACCACAGCAACTTTCTCAACCCAGCAGCCCATTTAGGTAAGTAGAAACTCTCAAAGTAAAGTAATCAGAAACTTCTCACTTCTGAAAGTTTGTCCTAGACTTCAGGATATTATCCAAAGTTCCATGATTTCAAGCAGCTCTGAGTTTAGTTAACGTCTACTCAGGAAACTGCTTCCGATCCCTTTCGTTCATGTTGAGTCCTTTCGTGGTGGGGGTGCAAATCTTGGAGATTATCACAGAGATGAGGTGGCAAATGATTTTTTAATCTGTGTTGGATGGGAGAAGACCGTTTATATTTTGTTGAGCCTCTAGAACAGGGGTGTCAAACTCAATTTCATTGAGGGCCACATCAGCATTGCAGTTGCCCTCAGGGGGCCGGGTGGGTATGGCCAGGGTGGGCGTGGCCTACTGCATGGGCGTGACTAGAGTGCGTATGGCCTACTGGGTGGGCGTGGCCAGCTCTACATGGTTCGCATCAAGGGTGCCTATGGGGGCCCGGGCAGGAGTGGGACAGATCTGGGGGTCTCTGGCAGAAGGAGGGTCTCTGGGCCAGGGCCAAGGCAGTGGGGGCCGTTCCCTCACTGTTTCCAGGATGGCTTCGCGGGCCACATGAAACCAGTTTGCGGGCCAGATCCGACCCTCGGGCCTTGTGTTTGACATGTCTGCTCTAGAAAGAGTGCATAGAAGAGCAACAAAGATGATCAGAGGACTGGAGGCTAAAATATATAAGGAACGGTTGCTGGAATTGGGTATGGCTAGTTTAATGAAGAGAAGGACGAGGGGTGACATGAAAGCAGTGTTCCAGTATCTCAGGGGTTGCCACAAAGAAGAGGGAGTCAAGCTATTCTCCAAAGCATCTGAAGTCAGGACAAGAAGCAACGGATGGAAACTAATCAAGGAGAGAAGCAACCTAGAACTAAGGAGAAATTTCCTGACAGTTAGAACAATGAACCAGTGGAACAACCTGCCTCCAGAAGTGGTGAATGCTCCAATACTGGAGGTTTTTAAGAAGAGACTGGTCAATCATTTGCCTGAAATGGTATAAGGTTTCCTCCATGAGCAGAGGGTTGGACTAGATGACCTCCAAGGTCCCTTGTACCTCTGTTATTTTATTCTACTTCAGAACCTGAGAGCTTCCATATGCTAGTGTGGTGCAGTGTAGCAGTCTGTCTTCATTTTATTTCAAATATGGACTGTTGTTCTGGGCTTCCTTCTTCCATCGCGTCACTACGGTGCTTTATATGTTCAAAGTTGGCAACACAAAGTGCAGAGTAAATCAGTGTGATGGTTTACCTTTACTTCAATGTTCCGCTGAACTTTTCCACATCCAAAGAGCAGAGTGACTTGCCCTTTATAATTTTCCCTTCACAACCTTAACTTTGGTGTAACTACATTGACGTAACTTACATTGTTTAAACTTAAGACAGTGGTGTAGCTCAACGCCTTAAAAGATGTTGGATTTGTCGACCAAAGATGTTTGGCACTCCGGCGATTCAAGCCCCACAACACCATGTGCCAGAGTGAGCTCCCATCATTTGCCCCCACCTAGTGCTTTGAAAGCATGTAAAAATGTAAGTAGATAAATAGCTACCATTTTGGTGGGAAAAGCTAGCAGTGTTCCATGTGGAAGTGGGAGACAGTGCCGGACCTGCCCGGATGTTAGGTGAGGCTGGCCAAAAAAAAGTCTGGATGACCTGATATCCCATGAGCACTGCTAGCCAGCTGAGGCAAAGCTAGTTCGCCCCAGTGGTATGCCATGGATAGTATGCATGTGTGAATGAACAAACTAGCAATGTTAGGTTGCCAGAACTACTCTGTGGTAAAAAGCCTTGTAGACTTCCCTGGTTATGTATGCCATAACACTAAAAAAAGAGAAAGAAATTGCTTAAACTCTGAATGTCACTGCTGCATTCTGTGGCAAGTATCAGATATGTAGAGTAATCCATGACTAGCGTTGACAATGTTACTTAGTTTGGCCAATGAAACATCTTCAAGAAAACAACCAAGCTCAGAGAGCACCAAGGATCCTTTAGACTAACACAAATTTTAACAGGAGAGTTTGTAGTACAGGCAGTCCTCGACTTACATCTGGTCACTTAGTGACCATTTGAAGTTATGGCCTACCTGGAACAAGAGAGCAAAGGCCTGTTCTGAAATTCTGATAATTGCACCCCTTCCCTTCCCCCTGGAGTCATGTCACTGCAACACAGCTGCATTGATGGCCATTTGCAGAGTCCCACCATCACGTAACCACATTTAAGATGGTTTCGCTGAAAACAGGAAGTTAAAACTATGCCATAGCAATCCATGGCTTCACTTTATGACCACAGCATCTGTTTAATAGCTGCGGCAATTGATTTATGATTGCCACATTCACTTCGTAACCACCACAAAGAAAGGTCATAAAAGAACCTTTGACCATAATAGGCAGACTTCATTGCAGTCGCATGTCTAGGACTACCTGTAGTTTATCTGTCCTAGACTAGTTGTTCAGTGCTGGGATCTAACAACTATTGCTATTCCCATCTCAGGGGGAAGGGGTCCCTTTTTTCTTAAGTTCTTCTAAAACAGGGGTCTCCAAACTTGGCAACTTTAAGGCTTGTGGACTTCTACTCCCAGAATTCCTCAACCATTCTTGGAGTTGAAATTCACAAGTCTTAAAGTTGCCAAATGGTGTGTTAATCTTCCAGAACACGGGTGTCAAACTCGCTGCGTCACGTGACATGTCACGATGTATCGTGACTTATTTTTTGCATTGCCAGAGCTGGGGTGGGCGTGGCTTCCCTATGAGGCTACCAGCCCGCAGGCTGGCAATTTGACACCCTTGCTCTAGAAGAGTGATTCTAAACTCAACAACATTAAGATGTGTGGACTGGGGAATTCTGGGAGTCCACGTATCTTCAAATGAAGCAGCCTGTTCCATTCTTTTAACAGTTTTCGGAAATTTCTCCTAATGTTTAGATCAGGGGTGTCCAACCTTGGCAATTTTAAGACTTATGGACCTCGACGCCCAGAATTCCCCATCCAGCCATGAAACCCATGAGTTGCTAAAGTTGGACACCCCTGGTTTAGATGAAATCTATTCTCATTCAGTTTAAATACACCAGTCATTTTCTATCCTTCAGAACAGGGATGGACAATCTTTTGATGACTGAGGGTTGTATTTAGTATTCAAATGGCATGTTTGTTGCCAAGTCTTGGTTTGGGAGAGTTATTTATTTATTTATTTTAACCATTTAGTGCTTATGCTATCATTTTCAGTGTTGGAGACATTTTGCTATCATAGTTTCAGTAATTATGGTCAAAGGAAGCTTGGAGGGCCATAGAAAAGTTCCTTGGGATTCCCACTTTCAGATTGTTCATTCAGGCCAGTTCATAGTATAGAAAAACATTCGCAGTACATTAGTAAGTGTTTCTGTTTGGAAAGAATCTGCTGCATATTTCCCCATTGTTTCTCATTTACTTCCTTCCTTCCTTCCTTCCTTCCTTCCTTCCTTCCTTCCTTCCTTCCTTCCTTCCTTCCTTCCTTCCTTCCTTCCTTCCTTTATTTATTTTTCCTCTTTTTATCCCTTATTTCCTCTCTCTTGAATCTTATTTCCTGTCTCTCTTGAATCCACCCTCTCTACATATTCTTAGCCTTCCATCTCTTTTCTTTCTAAGGACGTGTCCTGCTAATGCTTTGCTTGCCCAA
Organism: Vipera berus; assembly: GCF_964194415.1. Taxonomy (NCBI): domain Eukaryota; kingdom Metazoa; phylum Chordata; class Lepidosauria; order Squamata; family Viperidae; genus Vipera; species Vipera berus. The sequence goes on from NC_138202.1 coordinate 348,014,310, forward strand.
GCCAAATACAAGTAAGCCACTGTTTCACCCTAGGAGGTAACACCCCTCCCATTAGCATCTTTCCGTTTGGTTTCAGAGACTTTTAATCGGCCCGTGACGTTCACCAGCCTTGCAGCCATGAGCAGCAATGCCTTCGGGGGACTTGGCAACCATGCCGTTAGTGAGTAAATTCTCCTTCGGCTCTGGCTATGTCATGCTTTGGGTTGGCTTAGTAGCAAGAGTGAAAGAACAGCACAGGTAGTCCTCGACTTACAACAGTTCATTTAGTGACCACTCAAAGTTACAACAGGACCGAAAAAAGTGACTTATGACCATTTTTCACACTTACATTTCAGCATCCCCATGGTCAAGTGATCAAAATTCAGGGGCTTGGCAACTGACTCATATTTATGATGGTTACAGTGTCCTGGGGGGTCATATGATCCCCTTTTGCAACCTTATGACACACAAAGTCAATGAGGAAGCTAAATTCATTTAACAGCCGTGTTACTAACTTAGCCCCTGCAGTGATTCACTTAACTACTCTGGCAAGAAAAATCGTAAAAGGGAGCAAAACTCATTTAACAAATGTCTCACTTTGCGACAGAAAAGTTGGGCTCAATTGTGGTCGTACGTCGAGGACTACCTGTATTTGTGCAGAAAAGCAAGAGAATATGGAATGCCTCTGCTTTCTATAAACCCTTTACTGACACGGAAATCTAATTCCAAGCAATAAAAAATCTCTTGCATTTCTTTTCCCCTACCAGTTTGCATTTCCACCTGATGAGAGGAGACTTTTAGAAAGTTCTCATTAGCAAAGCTTGGTGGTCTTGCTGTGTTGTAAAAGGGACAAGAAGCGTGCACATCGGTGTCCTGATTTTCATTGCATAATCATGTCTCCACCAATCTGTTGTTTTTTGTTGCTTCCCACCTCTCCATTAAATCTCCAATGAAGGAATCAGGAGAGAGATCATCTCATAAAACTTGGAATAACAGTAGCACTTAGACTTATATACCACTGCACAGTGCTTTACAGCCCTCTCTATGCGGTTTACAGACTCAACGTCTTGCCCCCAATAATCTGCGTCCTCATTTTACTGACCTCGGAAGGATGAAAGGCTGAGTCAAGGCTTGAGCTGGTGAGGATTGAACTCCTGGCAGTGGGCAGATTTAGCCTGCAATACTCCATACTAACCACTGCGCCACCACGGCTCTTAACACTGAATATCAATCTATAGTATTGAATAGCAAACATTGAATAGCAATGTAAAGAAATTTCCTCTCCCCCTGAAGGAGAATTTTGAAAAGGCAGTGTAAACTGGTACAAGGAGCGGATGGGGGTTAATAGGGTACAGGCAGTCCTTGACTTCCAACCACTTGTTCAGTGACCATTTAAAGTTAAGAAGTCACTGAAGACCTAGTGGTTGTGACTGATCCTCAGACTCCCAGCTGTCCCAGCATCTCTCTTCAGTCAGGTGTAAACCTAGTAATGAGGTGGAGTGAACTTTGGCCACGCTTGTGTATCATTTTTGTTCTGATCTTGGTAGTGCATCTCACTTGCTCCTATTATTGGCTGCCTTTAATGTGATTGATCATGGTCTGTTTATGGACCACCTACAGGGGTTAGGGATTGGGGGGGTACTCTGTTTCAGTAGCCCCATTTCTCTCATTTACTTATTTATTAAATTTATATGCTGCCCCTCCTACTAGTGAGAGTGTTGGACTGCATTGGGCAGTTTTGATTGACATTGGGGATATGGGATTGGCCAAGTGGCCCTTCTCTTTGAGGGCACCACACTTACCATGTCTATGAAACCACTGGGGTAGGTCTTCCAACAGTTGAGCATAGTTTAGCATCGCTATGCCATTCCCATCTTATATTCAATTCTGAGCTTAGCTGGAAATTTCATTGAGGCTCTGTCCTAGTCTAAATGTAGTTGGGGTCTGAATGGGGTGCAGTGGGTTGACAGGAAGGAAGGAAGGAAGGAAGGAGGAAGGAAGGAAGGAAGGAAAAGCCCTGATCTTAGGCTATGTAAGCTACCTTGAATTGACCAGAAACAAAGATGAGATTTTTTTAAAAAAAAATCTTGTAACAAACAGACAAATGTTAATTTGCTTACTATTATATATTGATTTGGGTTTTGGTAAATGTGTATATTTCTTTTGTATCTTTGTTTTACTGGCAGTTTTAATAGCATTTTAACACTGTTCTCTGCTGGCATGAATCTCAGAAATTCGCCATCGTATAATTTTGAGGTCAATGATTAATTCTGAATGATCATGTAATCTTAACACAAATAACTCTCCTGCTTCTATGAAGTCATCTTGAATATATTAGTAATAAGAACGTTACATTAAATGGCTTTTGTTAGAAGAGAAAGTCAAGTTAGGGGCAGATTAATTTTCTTACTTCAGAAGAGGTAGCTCCATCAATCTATGGTAAAAGCTAATTTTCTAAAGATAAGATTGCCAGTATAAAACCGACAAGGTTCCTACCGCTATAGTATTTCATTCAAAAGTAAGTAGGACTGCTCTTTGGCATTGGAAAATAATCACAAACCACTGTTGCCTACGTTGCTCTTGGTTGCGGAATGTAGACACTACTAGACAAAAAGTGGGATCGGAAAACAGAAAAGAATGATATTTTGATTACTGTTTGGATTAAGCAGTGAAATGAATGTATAAGATTTGATTGCATCTGGTAACAACTGCAAGTCAACTGAATTGGGCTGAATGTATCCTATCACTGGTTGAACTCACAGTCAAGCTTTATGACAGAAGAAAACATGGCTGGTGTTTTCTCTTCATTCAAAGCACATTTAAATCCAAAGCCCTTATAGGCAGCTAGCAAACATATTACAGAAGAAATAAAAGAAAAGAACAAAGGCATTAATTTAAAAAAAAATCAGTAAAGTGAAAAGAAAGGAATCTATTATTAAGCATACACAACATTCCTGCTTGAGTGAACAGGAATTATCTTGCATGTGGGCATCTCTGTTGACTTAGGAAGTTATGAATTTGGCCATTAGTATAAGTGCATTCTGAACTTTTAAGGGCATGAAGAGGGACAAAAAGTCAAGATGGCAATCATGACCTCACAATCACAGCCTTGTCCCTTTTCTACATGTAGGACAAATGTAAAATAAAGAGGGCTTCAATCAGGCAGTCATGATTTTGACCATTTTGAGTTTGTTTGACGACTCCCTCTATAGATGCTCCTACTTATATTGGGGGATTGGAATGCTAAAGTAGGAAGCCAAAAGATAACCAGAATAAGAGGCAAGTTTGGCCTTGGAGTACAAAATGAAGCAGGGCACAGGCTGATAGAAATTTGTCAAGAGAATACGATGGTCATAGCAAACACTCTTTTCCAACAACCCAAGAGACGGCTCTACATATGGACATCACCAGACGGTCAACACAGAAATCAGATTGACTATGAGCTCTGCAGCCAAAGATGGAGAAGCTCTATACAGTCAGTAAAAACAAGACCAGGAGCTGACTGTGGCTCAGACCATGACCTTCTCGTTGCAAAGTTTAGGCTTAAACTGAAGAAAGTAGGGAAAAGCACTAGGCCACTCAGGTATGAACTAAATCATATCCCTGATGAATATACAGTAGAGGTGACAAATAGATTTAAGGAATTAGATCTGATAGACAGAGTGCCTGAAGAACTATGGACGGAGGTTCACAACATTGTACAAGAGGTAGCAACTAAAACCATCCCAAAGAAAAAGAAATGCAAGAAAGCAAAATGGCTGTCTGAGGAAGCTTTGCAAATACCTGAGGAAAGGAGGGAAGCGAAAGGCAAGGGAGAAAAAGAAAGATACGCCCAATTGAATGCAGAATTCCAGAGAATAGCTACAAGAGATAAGAATGCCTTCTTAAATGAACAGTGCAAAGAAATAGAAGAAAACAATAGAATAGGGAGGACCAGAGATCTTTTCAAGAAAATTGGAGAGATGAAGGGAACGTTTCATGCAAAAATGGGCATGATAAAGGACCAAAATGGCAGGGACCTAACAGAGGCAGAAGAGATTAAGAAGAGGTGGGAAAAGTACACAGAAGAACTATACAAGAATGAGCTTAACGTCCCTGATAACCACGATGAGGTGGTCACTGACATCCTAGAATGTGAAGTGAAGTGGGCCTTAGGAAAGCTGAGCAACAACAAAGCTAATGGAGGTGACAGTATTCCAGCTGAGCTATTCAAAATCTTAAAAGACGATGCAGTAAAAGTGCTACACTCAATTTGCCAGCAAATTTGGAAAACTCAACAGTGGCCACAGGATTGGAAAAGATCAGTTTACATCCCAATTCCAAAGAAAGGCAGTGCCAAAGAATGTTCAAACTATCACACCATTGCACTCATTTCCCATGCTAGTAAAGTTATGCTTAAAATCCTACAAGCTAGACTCCAGCAGTATGTGGATCGAGAACTACTAGAAGTACAGGCAGGATTTTGAAGAGGCAGAGGAACTAGAGATCAAATTGCCAACATACACTGGATCATGGAGAAAGCTAGGGAGTTCCAGAAAAACATCCACTTCTGCTTCATTGACTATGCTAAAGCATTTGATTGTGTGGATCACAACAAACTGTGGCAAGTTCTTAAAGAGATGGGCGTACCAGACCATCTTATTTGTCTCTTGAGAAACCTATATGTGGGTCAAGAAGCAACAGTGAAAACTGGACACGGAACCACTGATTGGTTCAAAATTGGGAAAGGAATCCAGCAAGGCTGCATACTGTCACCCTGCCTATTTAACTTATATGCAGAGCACATCATGAGAAAGGCAGGGCTAGATGAATCAAAAGTTGGAATTAAGATTGCCAGGAGAAATTTCAACAACCTAAGATATGCATTTGATACTGCTGTAATGGCAGAAAGTAAAGAGGAACTAAAGAGCCTCTTGTTGCGGGTGAAGAAGGAGAGTGCAAAACTTGGGTTGAAACTTAACATTAAGAAAACCAAGATCATGGCATCCGGCCCTCTCAATTCCTGGCAAATAGATGGGGAAGAAATGGAGGTAGTGACAGATTTTATTTTCCTGGGCTCCAAGATGATCGCAGACGGGGACTGCAACCAAGAAATTAAAAGACGCTTGCTCCTGGAGAGGAAAGCCATGGCTTTCTTATGGACCATAAGAAAGGCTGAGCACCAAAGAATTGAGGCCTTTGAACTATGGTGCTGGAGAAGACTCTTGCGAGTCCCTTGGACTGCAAGGCGATCAAACCGGTCAGTCCTAGAGGAGATCAATCCTGACTGCTCTTTAGAAGGCCAGATCCTGAAGTTGAAACTCAAATACTTTGGCCACCTAATGAGAAGGAAGGACTCACTGGAGAAGAGCCTAATGCTGGGAAAGGTTGAGGTCAGGAGAAGAAAGGGATGACAGAGAATGAGTTGGCTGGATGGAGTCAGTGAAGCAATAGGCATGACCCTAAATGGACTCCAGAAGATGTTATTGGACAGGAAGGCCTGGAGGAACATTGTCCACGGGGTCGTGATGGGTCAGACACGACTTCACAACTGGCAACAACAACAACTTACGTTGATTATGTTCTAATCTGCTTCTCTGGGTTACCTCTCCTGTAGGCTTCGGATCCTGCAGCTATTGTTTCAGAATTGTCTTGTTTTGTTACAATGAAAGGAAGACTAAATATTTCCCTTATACGCAAAATGTGATCTCAGGACTCCTGGGGATGCTAGAGACACTTTCAGGGTATCCACAAAGTCTAATAATATATTATAATTTCTCAGTTTTAATTTCTAATAGTCAATATTGTTAGATATAACCCATGTAAAACAAAGCTTTGTAAGGTCCTCAATCATTTTTAAGAGCGTAAAGGGGTCCTGAGAACAAAAAAAAAATTTGAGAACCATTGCCTTAAACTGTTGACTTAGTGAGAAAATTGTCTAAACTTTGCTGAGAATTCTGCAATGGAGGAAGGGCAATTTTTCCCCCATCTAACTTTCTTTTCCCAAGTGAAATTTTCTTAAATTCAAGTAGTCTTCCATTTCAGTGTCTTTATTTTATATGCCTTTTTATAGCATTGTTGTGCTGTTGATTCTCTTGATAGACACCAAAACAAATAGGCTCCAAATGTTTTTTTAAAATGCAACATATTTTGTGCTGGGTTCATTTCCTAATTAGTTTGGGATTGGTTTTGTGTCCTTTAATATTATCTTAAGATTTCTTTGGCTGTTCTTCCTCTTCACAAAGAAATAAAAACTTAGCAGCTGAGTCACCTAAATGGCTCCCCCTGTCTTTCAAAGGAGGGATTGCATCTCTTCCTCTTAAATGAGGTGCTAACAATGATCTATTAATCTCCTTTCCTTTTGCAGCTCCCCATAATATGTATTCATTTTAAACTCTGAGTGCTGTTAAAATAAACAAACTTGGGTTTAATTGGTAAGTACTACCCACTGAGCATATTGCTTTCTGTTCCCCCCCCCTCCTTCCCTCCCCTTCACCATTTCAGCACCCAACGCTATGTTTGGCCACAAGGATTGCCCCAGCATGCAAAGCTTTAGCAACCCTCACGAGCCTTGGAATCGTCTTCACCGAACGCCTCCTTCGTTTCCAACTCCACCGCCCTGGCTGAAGCCAGGTGAGCAGGAACGCAGCGCGTCCGCTGCAGCTCATGAACGAGACAGAGATGTAGATAAAGGAGACGCTTCTCTTAGTAAAGATGACAAAGAAAGGTATGAAAAGAACACACCTGCTGAGCATCACCTGCTGGGGGATGGGGAACCATTCCCTCCTTAATACATACTTAACTTGTGGTTCCAAAAACTGCTGATGGTCGATGATGACCGATAAATTATCAATAAAGGAGAATATTTGTAGCTCAGGGCTGACATGAGGGGTCCTTGGTGCTCTCTGAGCTTGGTTGTTTGATTGCAGACGTTTCATTACCCAAGCTAGGTAACATCAATGCTAGTCACTAAGCAGTGATGATGTTACCTAGTTTGGGTAATGAAACATCTGCAAGAAAAAGACCAAGCTCAGAGAGCCCCAAGGACTCGTCACTATAGATTATCATGTACCAGTATCTCTATCTCTGTCTCTGCCTTTCTATTTATCTATCTATTTATGGCCAAAATCTTGTAAAATTGTCAAGATTTTAGCCAGCAGGTTTTGACATTCTTGCTTGAAATCTCACAAGCTTTTGATATTCCTGATGAAACTTCCTGCAAGATTTTACAGGGGAATGCTAAAATCCTTTGAGATCTGGGGATTTGGAAATATTTGCCATTAAAAAAAATAACTGCATTCAATTTTTATGACGTTAAATGTGCTCTGGGAAGTTACACTGATATGATGCCAACATGTACCATGCTGATAATGTCCGAGTTACATCATGGTCCTCAAAAGCTTTTGACGATGACATGATCTGCCTAAAAGAACGGGTTGGGAACTACTGTTTAGAAAAAAAGCCTGGGAAATGAGTACATATTTCAGATCTAACTTTATATCTGATGCTTTCATTTGTGGATCTTCAAATTTAATTCTCTAGAATTTCGTGACTACAAAATACTTAGATTTGATACTAGACTAAGACTGCAACCTTTATTCATTACCTGAAAGCTTGCTCATGAACCCCAAATAATAGTTAGCTTACATTGCACTTCAAACCATTTAACTATCTTGGATGTTCAATTTAATTTGGAGAATCATCGTACGCTATAATTTTCTAGGGTAGTTTGTTTTTTTGTTGTCGTCATAGGTTGCTGAAGAAACTTGAATGTTTTCAAAACTGATGTGGGGAACCAGGAGCCTTTAAACTTTATCTAACATTACTTCTGATTTCCTTGATAGTTAGAACTAAGTGCCCAACATATACTGAGTTTCTGGTTTCTCACTGCATCTTTAGCACAGCACAGGCAAGTAGGGGGTGTGGAGTTACTTACTTTTGTCAAAAAAAGAAGGCCTGCCCTTGAATTAGGAATTTACATTATTAAATGACAGGATGCTTTTCCAATTCTGCATCTGATACTACTTCTGATTTTTAGAAACATGCGGCATGATCTTGATCTGAGCCAAATGGCTGAGGAGTCTTTTCTGGGGGGAAATGACATAATCTTAGATTTGTTTTCCTGCAGATTCTCAGTTCAAACACTGACCAAAGAATGCTATAGTAGAAAGCAGAGTCCTTGCTCTGGATCTGAACAATGACAGATCCCTATTATTAAGCGGGCCTCAATCACAAATCTTTCTGTACCTAGTTATCTCTCCACCATTCTTGCCTTTCTACATAGGAGACCACTTATATAAGGGGTCCCCAACCTCCAGGCCGCAGACCAGTACCAGTCTCTGGCCTGTTAGGAACCAGGGTGCACAGCTGGAGATGAGTAAAGCCTCATCTCTATTTGCAGCTGTTCCCCAGTGCTAGCATCACTGCCTTAGCTCCACTTCAGATCATCAGGCGTTAGATTCTCATAGGAGCATGAATCCTACTATAAAGTGCATGCGAGAGATCTAGGTTGGGTGCACCTCCCCCCCACCCCCACCCCTGGTCCTTGGAAAAATGGTCTTCCATGAAACTGGTCCCTAGTGCCAAAAAATGTGCGGGCCACTGACTTACATCAATACGAATTT